>NC_139938.1:3205207-3880707 GCF_963514095.1 Eutrigla gurnardus | reverse complement strand
GTGAGGCGGGTGGTGTAATCCTTCTCATCTGGTCCTGTAGTCCTCCATCCTTCTCATCTGGTCCTGTGGTCCTCCATCCTTCTCATTTGGTCCTGTAGTCCTCCATCCTTCTCATCTGGTCCTGTAGTCCTCCATCCTTCTCATCTGGTCCTGTGGTCCTCCATCCTTCTCATCTGGTCCTGTGGTCCTCTATCCTTCTCATCTGCTCCTGTAGTCCTCTATCCTTCTCATCTGGTCCTGTAGTCCTCCATCCTTCTCATCTGGTCCTGTGGTCCTCTATCCTTCTCATCTGCTCCTGTAGTCCTCTATCCTTCTCATCTGGTCCTGTAGTCCTCCATCCTTCTCATCTGGTCCTGTAGTCCTCTATCCTTCTCATCTGGTCCTGTAGTCCTCCATCCTTCTCATCTGGTCCTGTAGTCCTCTATCCTTCTCATCTGGTCCTGTGGTCCTCTATCCTTCTCATCTGGTCCTGTAGTCCTCCATCCTTCTCATCACCAACTATGACTCAGAAGGTAAATCATTTAAAAAGAGACACGCTATATTGCCATGAAATCCGGTGTTCCAATCACTTCCATGGCCACAGGTGTATAAAAGCAAGCACCTCGGCATTCAGACTGTTTCTGTTTCCTCTCAGGAGCTCAGTGAATTCCAGCGTGGTCCTGTGATAGGATGCCACCTGTGCAACAAGTCCAGTCGTGAAATTTCCTCGCTCCTAAATGTTCCACAGTCAACGGTCAGTGCGATAATAACAAAGTGGAAGCGATTGGGAACAACAGCAACTCAGCCAAGTGGTAGGCCACGTAAAATGATGGAGCGGGGTCAGCGATGCTGAGGTGTATAGTGCGCAGACAGAGGTCACCAACTTTCTGCAGAGTCAATCGCTACAGACCTCCAAACTTCATGTGGCCTTCAGATGAGCTCAAGAACAGTGCATAGAGAGCTTCATGGAATGGGTTTCCATGGCGATCAGCTGAAGTGATCATCATCATCCTCTTCATTGCTGTCCTCGGAGATCCTCTGCCTCTTCACACTTACCTGTGCGTCCTCTTCTCTGCTTCTCTTTGTGGACGAGCTGCAGCCTGAGGTTGAGGGAGTGGAATCTTCTGGCCCCTGAGGAACCAAGGATGGATCTTCTTCAGGACGGCTCACACCAGAAGGGACGGAGACGGAAGGACAAAAGGGAAGGCGACCGGGAAACATCTCTTTACGAAATCCCTGCCAGACGCTGAGAAGAGTGAACTGCTGAAGTCTGAAGTCATCATCTTCGTCTTCATCCACTTCCTCCTCTTCATCCTCGTCATCAGAAGCCTCAAACATGAAGCTGTAGCCAGAATCATCGCTCGTCCATCCATCGTCCTGAACGTCCTCCTGCTCGCTGTCCTCATCTTCGGAGAAGTCTCCAAAAAAACCCAACCTGACCTACCTCATCCACGAGTCCATACTCACGTCCACCTCGTGCAGGACGGCCGATGACGTCGTTGGCACCAACTGAGGGGGAAGAAAATTCAAAGTATAAGGATTTATCATTGATTTAAACCAAGCAATAATCCTGTTTAAATTAGCCAATGTTAAAATTCTAAAAAAAAAAAAAATGTTTTGACTTCACACATATATAGTATAAGTATATTCAATATGTGGCTGAAAAAGAGTTTAAAAATCAATACATTTTTGTGATCGGAAACTAAATGATTGAAAATATGAGGCTGTTTATTCTTCAGTTACTGAACAGAGATGAAAACAGCATTAAGATGAATTAAACCAATAATAATAATAGTAATAACAATTACTATTATTTTAGCTGTTAATATTAACATATTATGTATACATTATTATAATACCCAATACAAAATATACCAATATTAATAACTATATTAAATATAATACAAAAACATGACTGTAATGATAATATGTTATTATTATTATGATTATTATTAATCATAATAATCATAAAATGGTGTAAATATTCATGTTGTTGTTATATAGCGATGTAAATAACCTCAATAATACTATAAATATGATTGCAATCATCACTAGTGATTACTTTGTGCAAAGACATGTATTCTGCACCAAAGAATAGTCGGGACTTCAGTTCTTCTTCCAATCTCCCAACGCTAACACTGATGACAAAAGAGAGCATGCTTTAACAGGTGGCTCAGACTCCAATGAGAAAACATGCACTTATAGGCCAACTATTTTACCTCAACCAGATGCTTACATATTATTTTTGGCTAAATAGCAGAGCATTTTGTTCTTATTATCTAAATCTTACTTGTTCAAGGTCATTCGGGCTGCAGGTTTTAACTGAATACACACGAGGCTTTTCTTTCCTAAAGGTTTTTTGAAGGCATTAATAGTAGTAGATGCTCCTCAGACACAAATCATGGGAATGCTCTTTGTTTAGTCAACTATATAAAAAAACAGACTGGGAAAGTCAACAAAAAGGTCCTTCTAACCCTAATGCTGTAAACCTCATACATGGACCAAATGGCTGCTCTCTATTGATTGCCACCATTAACAAGCATATGGTTCCAGCCACAAACATAAAGCAGAAACATAATTTATCAGATGTGAGTATGATCTACATGATTCTAAATACTGAATTAACTACAAGGGAGTCTGTTTGGTGAGCCACACTTTGCTGGGGGACACTAAGTAGAAGGTAAGCTCAGATGATACATTCATTATAATATGCAGTTGAGATTCTGTTTCTTTCAGCTGGCTTTGATCTCACTACTTCATTGAAAATGAATAAATGTCCAGAAAAAACACACAATACTGAACACATGGCAGAAAGAAACTAAGAAATCTGAGCAGAGAAAATTATGGTGCAACAGGCAGTTTGACATAAATCATCAAAACAAGGAAAATAGAAAATAAAGCTATTGATCACATGAACTGTGATCCACTCACAGTATCAGTGGGCTTTTCTGCATACAGCTTTGAATATCAAACGACTTCAGTCAGAAATGAACTTGACTGATGCAAAAATACAGACTTACTCCAATGCAAGGTATTTACACATGTTCTCGTCCATCTCGTGGCTGTTTATCAAACTCAATGAGTGGGCCAAAAACACAAACAGTCTAACTCTCGAAGTGGAGAAAAGGGAGCTGCACTCTCACCCCCTGATCTCCAGCAGTCGACTCTTGCTGGTGACTGAGAGGACGTCTTCATTCGTTCCGTCGAATGTTGACAACAAAGAATATCTTCAACAGGAATCATTTTGTGACGAGGGGCTACAATTCTTTGAGGGTCCGTCCCTGTGGTATTATCCAGCCACCGTGTTGTCCTTCTGTAAAAAAGAAAAGAAGAAAAAACGACAAGTTTAGAACGGCTTAAATTGTTCTCCTTTTTGGCATACGGGACGTGGACAACTCATAACGCACATAACATTTAAATCAGCAAATGTAAGAAAACCATGAGTGCGTAATAACAGATTGGCATGTAATGTAAACTATGACGCTCGATTAATCTTTTAAAGGTTTGATACGTAAACATGCTATTTATACACTTTTCCAACATGTATGCATGTTAGGAAATTGGGATGCTTTTAGAAAAAATTACGTAAACTTGCCCTGAAAAAGTAGAAATACCTCATTTCTTGGTGACAAGTTATGAATGGAAAAATGCGTCTGAGAAGTGAAAGTCACATTTCAGCTTTACAATGTCAGCTTTGCTACTGTGCTCCATGCTGTGGAACACTTCTAAAACGTGTTAAAAGCACAGTCATTATTTGTAATAATGGATATTTTCATGTTTAACTACATCATCATACTGTGAGGTCAATAAGTTCAGATGTTTATAAAAGGGACACTCATATTTTTTATTTATTTCATATTTATATTTTCTGTTATTTTGTCTAAAATAATCACTGTGCTCTTGTTCTTCCATCAGGCAATACAGGGGTGTAGTGGCGTCGTTACGCCACAAGAGGGAGTATCCCCACAAATGAGCAACCCTGTCGAGGAAACACAGCCCATACACACAGTATGTATTCTGCATCCGGCTGGACAGAAGCAGAACTGTATTGCACTGTGTTTTCTCAGACTGTCCAGTAAAGCAATTGAATGAAGCCACACGGCGTCTTTATTGAAGTGTGCAACATCAGCCACAGCAGAGAGTCAAAGGGCTGGTGGCGCTGTTTCAATAGGCTGCTGGCTGTTTCATTGTGCTCCGTCTCTATCTGGACTATACACAATGGACGATTAAAGCAGTCTTGCTTACTTGAACTTTATTGCATGAGTGCAGTCATCATCTCACAACTGTAACGTTATCTCAACTGGTTCGCGAGCGCGGTGTAACCTCTAGATCAGTCCCCCATACAACAGTACTTAAATAAACAGTCCTATTGTTACACTGGCGAGGGAGACGGTCAAAGAGGTGTTTATGTAAAATTATCTGCTGTAAAATTATCAGCAGCTCTGGCACCTGTATCTCACTGGCTTAACGAATCTTGCCTGCACCTCAACACTAAAAAGACTGTATGTATGTTTTTCTCTCGTCAGTCAGCAGAGGGCGATCAACCATCTGTAGCGGTCAATGGAGAGAGCCTTGATGTAGTGGAAGAGTTCAAATATCTTGGAGTGGTCTTTGACACAAATTTATCATTTAAAGCACATGTTAAAAAAATAACAAATATCATTAAATTCAACTTGTCAAATTTCTATCACATAAGACCATTTCTTACCTCCAAGACGGCTAAAGTCTATATGCATGCCATGATATTCTCACACATAAATTATTGTTTTACAACATGGACACACACAACAGAAAACATATTAAAACCCATCAAGTCTCTCTTCAAAAAGGCAGTTAAAATTTTGGACAGGAAACCTCTTCATTTTCATTACTGTAATGTTTTAAAAAAGTTTAACATTCTTGATTTGGATAGTTATCAGATTTTTATGGATGTTTGCCTCATTTTCAAAGTTTTAAATGCACTTGCCCCCCCACCACTGAATGAATTCATTCAGAAAAAAAATAATGAAGGACGAAGAACCAGAGCCTTAACTAGAGGTGATTGCAATGTACCGAGGCGTAGAACAAAATTTGGTCAAATGGTCGTCTCTGTAAGAGGAACGCAGTCCTGGAACAAGTTACCATCACACATCAGAAACTGCGACAACTACTCACTTTTTAAAAAGAATCTCAAACATTGGTTAAAAACAAATCAGACATGTACCCATATAGCTTAAATACTGTTCTCAATCTGATGCCTGTTCCCAGGGGCATTTGGTCTATTGTTCTGTAACTGGGTTAAAATTGTCTGTTTTATCTTGTTTGTCTGTGTCTGCTTCGCCTTGATATTGTCCGTCTGTGTTCTGTTTTGTAATTGTTCGTTGTATGATTTGTCGTTGCGAGGTTTTAAAGTCTTTTGTGTCTATGTTACCTAGGAACCTGCCTTGGGACTACGGCTGAAATTTAGCAGTTATGCTAAGTCCGGCGCATTTACACTGACGCTTAAGGCATCAATGTTGATGAATGTGCATTGTCCCAACTCAATAAATAAATAAATGAAATAAATAAATGTATGAGTGCGTCCACTTCAGTGGGAAATGAATAGTGATAGTCATCAACTACTTTCAAGAATGTTTCCTGAACCACTCCTGAACCAATGTTGCTGTATTACAGGAGCATCATCTTACAATGCTCCATAAACACATCCAGTAAGATCCGTCAGTGCAGGCGTGCTGCACAGTGCTGAATAAGATCATATTTCAACCATTTGGAAAACAATTCATAGAAGCTAAATTTAGGTATTTTTGTTAAAAATCAAAATGCATTCCTGTTACTCTAGATTTACAGTCAATATATGAGAAATATGCAGCCGTTTAGCTGCAACAAAGTTAAACCTCAACATGATGAACGATCAATTCAAATCATTTTGAAGAGGAAAAATGGCAATTCCTCACAGTATTTTGCATGCCTGTAGCACATCCCTCCACTGGTACACCCCTGGCCACAATTCTTACAAACATGTGGTTTCTCTCCAGCATGCACCCTCATGTGATACATATACATGTGGGGTTCTGAGTGAATTCTTTTTTCCACAGAAAGTTGCAGGATTTCATCCAGTGACTCCGCTAAAATCAAAGAGAAACATTTTTCCCCCCAGAGTTGGATTATCTATGATTACTTTAAATTTTAAGACAGTTTCTCATTTGTAGATATTTCCAAAAATGTTGTTAGCCTTTGTAACAGATGTGGATAGGGCATGAAAGGACCCAAGGACTTGTTTTCCAGCATTTTACATTATTTTAATATTACAGTATATACGAAGA
This sequence comes from Eutrigla gurnardus, assembly GCF_963514095.1. Lineage (NCBI taxonomy): Eukaryota > Metazoa > Chordata > Actinopteri > Perciformes > Triglidae > Eutrigla > Eutrigla gurnardus. The sequence continues at coordinate 3,874,426 of NC_139938.1, read as the reverse complement.
GCTATTTAAATTGGCAGGAAAACATTGAAACTCAACAACAACTCTCCTCAAAACCATGACGAGATATTCAAAGGGAGAACAGCGACCTCTTTTGGGCAAATTAAATCAGTACGTGGATGAGAGTGACTAAATTAGGCCAATGCTGTCTCAAAAAGATGCAGAAAAACTCGTCCATGCATTTGTTACCTCAAGGCTGGACTATTGTAATTCTTTATTATCAGGCTGCTCTAATAAATCTCTTAAATCTCTCCAGCTGGTCCAGAATGCTGCAGCTCGTGTTCTGACTAAAACCAGAAGAAGGGATCACATTTCTCCTGTATTAGCTTCTCTGCACTGGCTCCCAGTACAATCCAGAATAGAATTTAAAATCCTTCTCCTCACTTACAAGGCTCTTAATGGACAGGCACCATCATATCTTAAAGAGCTCATTAAACCCTACTGTCCTCCTAGAGCTCTACGCTCTCAGAATAAAGGGTTACTTGTAGTTCCTAAAGTCTCCAAAATTAGAACAGGGGCCAGAGCTTTCAGCCATCAAGCTCCTCTTCTGTGGAACCGTCTTCCGGTTCTGGTTCGTGAGGCAGACGCTGTTCCCACATTTAAGAGTAGGCTTAAAACCTTTCTCTTTGACACCGCTTATAGCTAGAGCTGGCTCAGGTTTGCCCTGAGCCAGCTCTTGGTTAAGCTGCTATAGGCCTAGACTGCTGGGGGATTATAGTGACACACTGAGCCTCTCTCTCTCTCTCTCTCTCTCTCTCTCTCTCTGTATGTTCCACGGAGTCCCTGTGCTCTCTTGCCTAGCAGGTCTCCCTGGACCGTGGTGGAACCTGATCCGGACTGCACCGATGTTGTGGTCTTGTTTGCCTCGATCCCTGCCTCACTTTGACAAGCACTCAAAACTTCCTGCTGCTAAAGGCTTTGTGGCCGACAGCTTCTATCCCGCCAGTATTTTTAATTAAAGTAATTGACTAAAATCGGCATCTCTACTGTCACTAACTTGACTACTCCCGGGAGTCTGGCTATGCTTTCTGGTCCAGCAGAGTCCAGAGTTCCTGACCGATGCAGACTGCTAACTGGCCTGATGCTGGAAACACCACATTGTAGCTCCACCTGCCCGCTGTGTGACTGCTCAACTACTCCTGCTTTTTGGTCTACAGGCGACATTGTTGGATGGATCCATCTCGGCGTGGCTGTGCCTGCTGCCATGGACTACTACTGTTGATACTATTGTTACTGTTAATACCACCACTACTGTCAATGCTACTATCTCCATACTACCAACACCAAATGCAGTTGGAACCCAAGGGCCTGGGCTGCACGAGATTTCTGCCTAAAAGCCTATTAAGGCAGTTTTTTCTCGCCACTGTCGCTGTAACGCTTGCCCCTGGGTGATGTTGGGACTTTGAAATTGTGTTGACACTTGAAATTTTGAGCGTATTCTAGTCCTGCTCAATGTGTTAAGTGTCCTGAGATGACTTCTGTTGTGATTTGACACTATAAATATAAAATTGAATTGAAAATGTAATTAAACCGAGAAAAAGATGGCAGGAATGTTCCAAGGATGAATACTGTTGTACATCATGTGATAACTTATTTACTGGGCTGGAAGGTACAGCATGTATGCATGTTTATTGACCTTACAAAGGCTTTCGATACTGTTGATCACTGTCATCTCCTTAAAATCACTCAGAAAATTGGCTTTAGTGAAAACGTGGGTAAGTGGATTAAAAGCTATCTAACAGACCGTGTTCAGTCAGTCCAGTTCGGTACAGTTATATCCGACCCCGTCACTCTGAACAAAGGGGTCCCTCAAGGGTCAATCATTCATCTAAATGCACACCATCACAAGAATCCATACAACTCTCAAATGACTTTCTTCCTTCTGGACTGAGCCGTGAAAGCAAGACCATACAAGGATGCACCAAACATACCCTGCCTTTAGGTGGGAAGCTGCACGGACGTAAGCTGACTGTGTGTGTGACTCGATTCTGTCGGCTGTCCTGCAGGATCATTACTGTCCCCTCAGGCTTCCCATATTTTTCTGTGATTCAAGGCCAAGCTGTGGAGAGTGAGTGCGTATGTTATATCAACTGCACACAAAGCAACTTACTTGGCCATCGTGTCCGCAGAGAGATCATCAGGATTTTTCACTTTTGTGTCACCTATAGGTAATGAGAGAAGCACATTTTACAACTTGTTCCACCAAAGAAATGAAGATGCAATGTATAATCTCTATAAAAAAAAAGGGCCTGCATTCATATGCAGAACCTTTTGGTACAGGAAATGTTCTGGTTCCCGTTTGTAGTCAGTGACTAATCACATTGGCAGGCTTTGGATGATTGCAGGTAAACAATCCATGGGAAGAGCAAAAAGGGGAACCCACTGGCCGAAGTGCAATCAAGGCTTTAACTTTTTATTGGTTTAAAATTAGCTTGTTAACTTGCTACTTGTGAAACAACCCAGTTGAAAACGTCATCTCTCAACTCCAACTCCAGTCTCGCATCTCAAGTTGCTAATCGGACTGTAAACAATGAGCAACACACAGAAAGGGAAGTCTTCACTCTGGATATCTGCAGGTTAATCTAGCTAGCTAGCCAATCAGTTCTGAGATTGTGCACAGAACAGTGTCTGTGAAATAAACGCAAAACTACAATATGTTCTAGAAATAGATCAATGTTAAGGGCATATTACGTTATTACAGAATGCAAATGGTGAGCTAAAATCGTGAGGATGCAGTGATCAACATTTTATTTTTTTAATTCATTAAGTAGACTATTTCCCATTATAACTAAGCAAACTAATACATCTCCATCACAATCTCAATTTCCTAAACTATAAATAAAATATGTCTAGTTACATGTTGTCTCCCGTGACAACCTTTATTTACCATGAGCTCGAAGGTCCATAGCCACCACCCTGCAGTTGATCCTGCTGCATATGACTGCCTGCAAAGACACATACGGAAACCATTTCATCAATCAAATAGCGTATAGCAAAGACGCTGAAATTAAAGAACAGCTCCATAAATATTCTATTATGAACATGCACTGAGTTTCTAATTCGTTATGAGGTATTATGCTCACAGTGAACACCGCCCAGGAGAGTGCAGAGTGTCCTCCTCCATGAAGCAGAAGCAGCACAGGACCATTGGCTCCACTGCAGAAAATTCTGAAAATGTTCAAGGTAGTCAAGGAAATTCAGAACATAGCCGTGCAAGAATTAGCTGCTCAAAATACAATACACATGAATTGCATAAAGTGCTAATTTTCTATACTAAGCTGAAGTTAGACAGCACACTGGTCTCAAGAAAAGGCTAAATCTGAAATGACCTAGTTGGCTTTGAATGCTCTGGGTGATTTCCACACCAAAAGTGTCAAATATGATATAAATATTTTCTGACAAACACAAGAAGGATATATCTTTGCCATTTTCATTTTCCACCTCAACATCTTCCATGGTTTCAAAGTAGTGACTCCAGGGCAGGGGTGAGAAATCTCTCTTCCGTCCAGGTCTGTATAGAAAAAAAGAGCAAAAGTGTAAACCAATCTCATATTGCAACAGGATAATTAAAACGGTCAAATGCTACTACATTGAGTCCCAAATAGATTAAAGAAGATACAGATTAAAGATTGATGATGGGACACAAGTAATGCAAACAATAAATTGTGAAATTCAGTAATATATTATTATTATATATCTATTATTATAGACTGGTTACCTGTCTGTCTCCACATGTCAGCCCTGTGATAGACTGGTTACCTGTCTGTCTCTACATGTCAGCCCTTTGATAGACTGGTTACCTGTCTGTCTATACATGTCAGCCCTGTGATAGACTGGTTACCTGTCTGTCTCTACATGTCAGCCCTGTGATAGACTGGTTACCTGTCTGTCTCTACATGTCAGCCCTTTGATAGACTGGTTACCTGTCTGTCGATACATGTCAGCCCTGTGATAGACTGGTTACCTGTCTGTCTCTACATGTCAGCCCTGTGATAGACTGGTTACCTGTCTGTCTCTACATGTCAGCCCTGTGATAGACTGGTTACCTGTCTGTCTCTACATGTCAGCCCTTTGATAGACTGGTTACCTGTCTGTCTTTACATGTCGGCCCTGTGATAGACTGGTTACCTACCTGTCTGTCTCTACATGTCAGCCCTTTGATAGACTGGTTACCTGTCTGTCTCTACATGTCAGCCCTGTGATAGACTGGTTACCTGTCTGTCTCTACATGTCAGCCCTGTGATAGACTGGTTACCTGTCTGTCTCTACATGTCGGCCCTGTGATAGACTGGTTACCTGTCTGTCTATACATGTCAGCCCTGTGATAGACTGGTTACCTGTCTGTCTCTACATGTCAGCCCTTTGATAGACTGGTTACCTGTCTGTCTATACATGTCAGCCCTGTGATAGACTGGCGAGTCCAGGGTGAACCCTGACCATCACCAAACAGGACGCAAACATTAGACCTGTCTCTTTGGAGACCACTCACCCTTAAATGTACATTAATATCTCCAGACACTGCTTTTCGTGTAATGAATGCTCCTGACATATCTAAGCTCATGTCGGTTAACATAACGGATCAAATAGTTTAACCTAAAATACATAATTATTGTTATAATGCTTAGGTTGCATTCCAAAGCTACGTGCTAAAACTCTGGCATCCATGGCAGCAACAGCTAGCTTAACTCCCGCTAGCTAACGCGTTGGCTTCAGCAGGCCTTTGAACAAACTGCGGAGACGCAGAGAGCATCGGTGGGATGGTGGAAGCTATAAAAAGTAACGTTAGACAGCACGCTAAATCATCCTGCTTCACTGCCATCTACTGGATATGAAATCAACTACAACACACCAGTGTTTACTACATTTCTTATGATTTGAAAATGCTCTTAATGTAAATGATTTGCCCACTGAAGATTGTGCTCATTGTTAGAACTCCTTCAATTTGGTTCTTCATAGGAGGTGACTGTGAATTACTTTGAAATGTGGAATGGTGATGTTTTTATGTGAGTTTGCGCTTGAAACTTAAAAGCTTGTAACTTGCCTGCGTTCATTTGTACTCTCCAAAAGTAATAGCTTGTTAATAATAATTTGGAAGCTAACTTTGACGCCCAACAAGATTGTTTGCCTGTAGCACATAGGCCTACCTCTGGTAAAGCACTACTCACCTACTAATGCTCTCTTTTGTTTAATTTCCTTCCTGAGAGGCTGCTGAGCCCCTCACACGCTGGAGGGGTTCATCCCCACTCCAAAATGCCACTAATACGAAGCAAAATGACGTAGTGGACTAAAGCGAGCAGCCAAGACGAGAAAGGCTGCATCGGGGACACTCGTCTGGAAAAATTTTGTCTTACAATGACGAAATCTGCATTGCTGCGTCATTGTGCAGTAGTCTGATCCGAGCTGGATTCGAACCGGTGAAGACCGGGCCAGAGTCTCCTGCGCATGGGCATTGCGCACTTATTCTTTAAGGACCCGCTCTAACCACTCGGCCACCGCGCGGTGGTGTAATGTGCGGTCACTAGAACCTTTATATACCATGATCCTGCTGCATATGACTGCCTGCAAAGACACATATGGAAACCATTTAATCAATCAAATAGCGTATAGCAAAGACGCTGAAATTAAAGAACAGCTCCATAAATATTCTATTATGAACATGCACTGAGTTTCTAATTCGTTATGAGGTATTATGCTCACAGTGAACACCGCCCAGGAGAGTGCAGAGTGTCCTCCTCCATGAAGCAGAAGCGGCACAGGACCATTGGCTCCACTGCAGAAAATTAGAACATAGCCGTGCAAGAATTTATGGAGGACTAAACATGACTTAAGTATAAATAAATAAATAAATAAATGAATAAATAAATGTATAAATAAATGCAGGAATAAATAAATAAATGCTGAAATGCATAAATAAATGTATAAATAAATACAGGAATAAATAAATAAATGCTGAAATGAATAAATAAATAAATAAATGCATAAATAAATAAATAAAAGAATGAATAACAGAATAAATAAATGCTTTATATTTATTTCTACATTTCTGTTCACCTACATTTATTTATTTCTGTATTTCTGTGTCCATATGTTAATGAAGTAGGAGGTCCTAACCTCAGTCAACAGCATGATTGGTTACAGGAGCTTGCTCGATTCGGGCCTACTACTTCTGCCTTACTAGCGGAGCTGATTCCTGTACAGGAATGTTGCTGGCTACTAGCCCGCCCGCTCAGCTAACCGTTAGCTGCAGTTGTTGACATTTGTTATTTATGTAGCTCTGGTTTAGTAATGGCATTTTTTGTACGAGCGATTGCGAATGAATTACGATCATTAGCGAACGATTTAGAGAACCATGCAACCAACGACTATGTTCAGTTTCGTCTGGATAGATTGATGGATGACTTGGCTCAGCTCAACGCCGATATGGATGTGGAAATGGAGCTAGCAGTGTTAGACGGTCTTGAAGAAGTCGCCCGCCAACTTTACACCCTGTCAGAGTCAGAAGAAGGGACCCTTGGACGTCCGTCGTACAATATACCCCCCACTTTAATCGAAGCACACCTACTGCGGGGGCACACTGCTGGGGAAATAGCACAGGTGTTCGGAGTGTGCGAGAGAACAATTCGTCGGAGGATAGCACAGTACGGAATAGGGTAATTTTTACTCCTAACGCTACATTGTCTGTTTGTCTGGTTTCCCGTGTCTCGTCTTTTAAAGGTGGCAATATATGTGTGCAAATTCACAGAGATATTTAACTAGCTAGTGTTTATTGATGGTAATGTTGCTCACCTTATCTCCAAATACCACTGGGAAATATACTGTGTTTATCTTATATAGTCTAACGTTAGGTGCACATTTGAGTCCAAGCTTTTAGTATAAATTGTTCATGATATCATAGAACATTTATACAATAATATGTCTCCTTGCACTGCTTTGAGTTTTGCACTGAGTTTAAGTTAACTAAAAATTAACTAACGTTACTGATATTAACTTACATTAATATGCACTGGGAATAGGTCTAACAATACTTGATTATATAGGCCTATATGCTTTGGTTTTCAACGACAGATGGACTGGTGACTAACATGCTTATATTACTGACAAACTTAGTGTAGGAGCCAACATTGGTTTGGCCTGTATTATTAATTGTTTATCCTGCACACGCTCTTTGGTTCCTATCATTTCCGGCAATTAACACCTGGGTGTGTTATGTCTCAGACAAGACAACACTGAGCCTCTTAGCGGCCTTTTAAATTGGACAATTAGTCGCTACACTTAGTTTATCATATGTACTCCTTACAGGTAGTGGATTTGTGCTGCTGCATTTGTTGATACTGTACATGGGTGCCATTAATTAACATCTTCAGTTTGTCAGATGATCTGTAACCCTATTTCTGGAGTAAAAAGTGAACAGAGTCAGATGTGACATTTCAGCACAATTGCATTAGTTTGACACATGATAGTGTTGCATATATAAACTCATACAATACGAAAGATTTTAACTTAAATTATAAATAAAATGTATAAACTTCTACAGGACACAGCAGCTGAATTTAGACTAAACAGGAATGAGGTTTGTTTTAGGCGACACCGATTTAAAATAATCGTCGTTTTGTTAAATTACTGTGAGATGGGTGACATTTCTTCGTTGCCTCTTGTGACTTTTTTCTTGTTATTTTTGATGATCAGAGTCCACAATCTATTAACTCCAATAGAGGACAACAATCTGGAGGAAACTGTGACCCAAATTCTGCAGCAGCATCCCATGTCTGGATACAAAATGATGGTTGGGCACCTGAATGCACAAGGCATACGCATACAAAGTAAGGAATTGTATTCATTACCCATTCATTTGTTCAGGGGTTATTTTATGTTGGGATTTGGCCTACTTGCCGATTTACTCACAATGTGAGGAAGCTGCTTTATTTAGTGCTAGTCTGGATTTTATCTGGATTTGTGAATTCACTGCCAGATTGGGGAATGCTTTACTTTTTTTCTGTACACCATATCTGTGAATTTTTTTGCCTATTATAGGACAGCGTGTCCAGGAATCCATGCGGCGAGTGGATCCTGGTGGAGTTTTGATGCGCACCCTTCAGCTGAACCCAAGAAGGCGTAGGAAGTACTCTGTTAGAGCACCGAACAGTTTATGGCACATCGATGGAAATCACAAACTGATAAGGTATCGAAAAAACATTAACCATCTCAAGCATCCACTTTATTGTAGATTGTACTACTGTAAGATACTTACTACCCAGTTTAGTGTATATCCAGAGCAGTTACAAAAGCTCATCTACAATTTGAATTAACCTACCAGTGTCACTGCAAGCCGGACTGGGATTTATCAATGGTGGATGGATCAAATGATTTAATCCATCAGTGTTCTTGTGCATGCAAATCAGTTTTACTGACTTCTACCAGCATCAAAATGAAGAGTAATGCTGGTTGGTTCTTTGAACTTTTAGGTGGGGTGGCTTTTTAAAGTGGTCCGAACAGGTCAGTTAGAAACTGTGATAAACCTTCTGTTTTTGGCACAGCACTGAAATTGTAATCTTTGTATATACAGTCTGACAGGGGCTAAAATGGCTACGGCTCCCACACTGTGCACCCAATATTCCCAAATTAAAGTGGCACTCGACATTTTAACCTCAGCCATTGTCTTCTATGAAATCTAATATGCTGGAGTACAGTGCTAAAAACAGAAAATGTCAGTGACCAAAGACTAAAAACTCTTAAAAAAGACAACTTGCAGCTGGCCTCAAAGGCTATTTTTAATCAAAATACTCACCAGAACCTTGTATAAATTCGGGTGTGGGTGTACATTTTGTGAGCTGGATTGAATACAAAGAAATGGTGACCTAGAAGTATATCAGGATTTTATTTATGTTTGTGTGTTAAAGATTTCAGATAAAGAAGTTCTGATCAAATAGGCATATACAGTATGCTCTGTGTAAATCTGGCCTCAACTTGCACATACAGAGATGCATGATGCAGGTAGTGGTACTGATCTTAATCTGTTCTCATGCATATCTATTTCAGATGGCGTATTGTTGTGCATGGTGGTATTGACGGCTTTAGTCGTTTGATTGTATACTTGAGTGCCGCCACCAACAGTCGTGCAGCAACAGTCCTAAAAAGCTTTCTGGAAGCTGTCGATGTCTATGGTGTGCCATCACGTGTGAGGTCCGATAAAGGCGGGGAAAATGTTGATGTTGCACGCTACATGGTGGCTAATAGAGGACTGAACAGGAATTCACACATTGCTGGCAGGAGTGTCCATAACCAAAGGTAACATAATCTTCCATTCAACATTTATCAAAATAACACTTTGTAAAAGATGGCAATATAAACTGACTTAACCTGTCTCTTCAAGTCTATCTTAATACAATCAAGCTTTTGTGGCAGCAGATTATGAGCTTTTCAACATTAACGTTAGTGTAAATATCAAAAGAGTTGTTCTCTAATTGTCTCTCTGTAATCTATACTGACCAGGAGAACATTACTATTCTAGTGTGATTCCAATGTAAGTGATGACAAATCTAGTCCTCATTCTGTAGTTCAGCTGAACTTCATTCTGAAGCATATATGAGGCTTCAGCAGTCACAGAACAAGGCCAGCCATCACTTACAATAGAATGGTTAGCATTAGATTTTCCACAGCCAGTATAGATGGACAGAGGAACAACTACAGCAACAAAAAACTCTTTCATCATACATGTGGGCATGTGAGCATTGTTTGAAGACAAACTTGGAAAAAATCAACTTATCCTTTAAGAGAATTAAAATTAAACTTTGTCATTAACTGTTATTTAGAGTGAATATTGAATACATCACTTATTACTTACGTATTTAATTCAGTTCTAATTTACTGTGCTTATCATTGATGGGAGTGTTGTCATACACCAACAGTAGGTAAAAGTATTAGGTAAAGGTATTTTCCCTGTATATTTTGTTTTTGTTCATTGTAGGTAGAATAAATAGTTTTTCCTTTATACCCATCAGAATCGAAAGGCTCTGGAGAGACGTTTATGTGGGAGTTCTTGATCTCTTCTACACCATCTTTACCAACCTTGAGAGAGAAGGCCTTCTCAATCCTGACAATGAAATGCATCTCTATGCTCTGCACTGGTGCTTTGTGCCCCACATACAGAAGCACCTTCAGTTTTTCCAGCGTGGCTGGAACTGCCACAGACTACGCACTGAGGGCAACCAGTCACCGCTGCAACTGTGGACTCGCCATGAGCATGAGGCGCAGCAGGGCCCCATACAGGTTTGGATTTATTCAGTAATTCTGTTTTACTTTAACTTTTAATTTCCTACATGGGATATTGTCAACATTATCTCTACTTTATGTCCATTATAAAGTGCATGTATCAGTAGCAAAATGTAACTATAGTAGCCTGTTGTTCAGGAACTAAATGTGATGGATTTATACAGCCTATCATTGTCACTTTCAACACAATAAGGTATTGCTACAATGTTGTGGTCAAACAAGGAGCAGTGATTTAGAGAGAAAATTATACATCTTAGCTCTCAAAATTAATGTATTGGCTCTTGGAAATTGTAGTCAAGCTCTTTCCAATGCCATAGCTGTTTTTGGGGCATAGATACAGAATCCCAGATGATAAACAGGTGATATTTCAAACTAGGTTCTGTAAAATGAATTAATATGGCTTACAGTTCTGTAGACATATTGACCATAAAAATCTTTAAGACTTTGATTTTGATCGACCCTTTATCCTACCGTTTAACCTCAGCTCTTGCAGCTGCAGGTTGACACGGAGTTTGGAGTTGACTGGACCGGACCGTGTGGTCACCATCAGCCTGGTGTTGTGGTCCCTGAAGTTCAGCTGCAGCGCTCACTGACTGACCAGGAAGTTGGAAGTCTACCAGACCCTGATTGCCCTCTGTCCAATGTGTTAGATGTCTATGTACAAAGTGTGAGCTTATTATCAGAAATGCTCCAGTAAATCCATATTGCTCAAGTTCTGATAAAGAAGCCGGTATTATGGTTTAGCAGTTCTGATATCTTTGTTTCAAGTGTCTAAAATGATTTAAAAAGAATGGTAATGACAGCATTTTTATTTTATACCAGATGTCATAAAACTTGCTGCATTGTACAATATGACTGCAAACAAACGTTTTGCAATAAGCAATTTATGTCTATTACTATTAATGAACTTTTTGTGAACCATTAAGTTTAAACATTGAAAACCATTATGGTTATGTAACAGAGCCTTGTATGATAAACTGTCCTGTAGTTATCAAGATAACTTGTTTTGAAGTATTAATTTCACATGTGATTGGAGACTTAAGTCTCTGAATCAGAAGGCTCGAGAAACTGCAACATGCATCCTGTTTCAGAACAAAACCACAAATAAAGAACAGCAACAACTCACTTTGTCTCTGTAACAGTCTCCTGAGCTTTAATACAATTGTGAACAGTGAGATTAAACCTAAAAGACAATGGTATAGACATGAAGCAAATAACAAATATGCTTCACCACATCACAAGCATGCAGACCTTTTTAATGCACCAGTGTTACACACACTGGCAGAACTAGGCCCTAGTTGATATCACTCTTTCAAATGCTTTTATGCTGCAATCCAAATTTTGTTGCTGGACAACAAATGTACACTAAGGTGTACAGTGATATATTGATGTGTCCTTAGACCAGTCCAAACCCAGTGTCAGTGCTACAAATAGCAGCAAGAATGTCTCTTTCAAAGTTAGAGGACTCTTTGTAATGTCCTGGAAGTTTAAGCAGGTGGAAGAACTGGGGAAGTTGCTCTCCACCACGTTAACATCCAAGTGTCTGGGCAGCACATTCCACCCTATCCAGAACTGCAGGAGTTTCCCAAGGATGCTTGGAGACGCTACCAAAATAGAGAAGAAAGTCAACATTTATTTTATTGCCTGAAATGATTTTGTATCATCAATCATAAATGAAGTTGAAAAAAGAACGTAATTTGACTTAATTTCTTTGAATCTCTTTGCTGCCTCTGTAGGATTTGGTGCAATTTGCCAATCTAAAAGTAGTTGTTCAAATGTTCAAATTAATACTGGATCAATTAATATACAGAGAGCAACAAGTTATTGAAATAAATGATGTAATGTTTAATTACGTAACAAACCAGGGAAGCCTCTCTCTTCAATGGGATCTAGATCAACTATGTCAGGAGCTGGCACACATCCCTGAGGTGGCACCGAGTAGTTTGAGTTGTTGGCCCTTGTTGTCTCCCTCACCTGTGGTCTCGTCAACATGCTGACAAATCTACCTTCACTTCGGGAGGAGTTGGCACTTTCTGTGGCAACCTCAACCTCTACCTCACCACTGCTCTGTGATGGTCTTGAGTAAAAAAGAGGTCATTTTTGTTAGTTTGGCTAGTATATTTTATATTGCATAACACACTCACAAAAACACTGCAATCTAGTAAAACTAAAGTTTAAAAGTACAAAAGGATGGCCATATAAATATAATTAATCAATTCCATTCAAACTCAACTTTCCCTCAATACCAATATCCAGGATCTATATCCTCCACATTTGGATGCACAACAATGTATGAACAATATGGCTTTTCAGAGGAATTTTTGGCATCAAAATAACTAATATTTGGGCCCACAATAATGAAACATTAGATGTGCTGATTTGTCATGTTTGCCCTGCACTAAGACATCTATAGTTACAATTGTTTAACACACACACACACACACACACACACACACACACAAACAAAATGCTTTACACCTAGTGTAAAGCAGTTTTGTAGAGCATACCTCATGCATTCATCGCTATGAGCTTTTATGCGTGAAAAAGGGAACTCCTCTCCACACCCGACACATTTCTGAGGTGGTCCAATTAGCTCATTACTGCAATCTGGACTGTCCTACAAACAAGATCATTTTAAAAATTCAACAAAAGCAATAACTATGTGACTGTCATTCACAGTCTGCACCAGTTGAAAAGTGAAAAACTTACAGGGTCCAGATTCAGGTTCCTTTGGAGTGGTCGTATGAAAAGAGTGGCATGACCAATCTGGGTTTGGGGATCTTTCAAGTGTCTTACATGATAACCCTCATTGGGACAGGGGATGAGGATCAGGTGGCGACTGCGTGTTGTTCCAGAGATTTTGAGCAACTCAAATCCACCCCCTCGTCTGAGTTTTGGATAGGCTTTACACAGAAATTCTTTAAATTCGTTTGCATCTGTATGGCTACCTGAAAAGAGAAGATAATAATAAAATAACAGGTCTAATATAGAAATTACTTAATTTTTTGGGAAAACTTTTAGCATTTGGAGCGTTATTAAGACAAGTTTTTGACAAGCATGTCATGGCTGGTCCTGTAGTCCTCCATCCTTCTCATCTGGCCCTGGAAGATGAGTCTAGGTCTTCCACATGGTTTCTTCTTGTTGGAAGTCTGGTGCAGTGTGTATAATCCTGAAGGTCTGAAATTATATTATAAACAATGGAATACTATTCTAGAAAGCTCCTATAATAAATACATCCCACTGATGTAAAGTTAACTTTTATGTCATTACTGGTACTGTAGTTTCAGGAGATTACAGAGATTAGTCTCTGTAGGAGATTACTCACTCAGTCCACTGGTCCTGTAGTCCTCCATCCTTCTCATCTGGTCCTGTAGTCCTCCATCCTTCTCATCTGGTCCTGTGGTCCTCTATCCTTCTCATCTGGTCCTGTAGTCCTCCATCCTTCTCATTTGGTCCTGTAGTCCTCCATCCTTCTCATCTGGTCCTGTGGTCCTCTATCCTTCTCATTTGGTCCTGTAGTCCTCCATCCTTCTCATCTGGTCCTGTAGTCCTCCATCCTTCTCATCTGGTCCTGTGGTACTCTATCCTTCTCATTTGGTCCTGTAGTCCTCCATCCTTCTCATCTGGTCCTGTAGTCCTCCATCCTTCTCATCTGGTCCTGTGGTCCTCAATCCTTCTCATCTGGTCCTGTGGTCCTCTATCCTTCTCATCTGGTCCTGTAGTCCTCCATCCTTCTCATCACCAACTATGACTCAGAAGGTAAATCTTTTAAAAAGAGACACGCTATATTGCCATGAAATCCGGTGTTCCAATCACTTCCATGGCCACAGGTGTATAAAAGCAAGCACCTCGGCATTCAGACTGTTTCTGTTTCCTCTCAGGAGCTCAGTGAATTCCAGCGTGGTCCTGTGATAGGATGCCACCTGTGCAACAAGTCCAGTCGTGAAATTTCCTCGCTCCTAAATGTTCCACAGTCAACGGTCAGTGCGATAATAACAAAGTGGAAGTGATTGGGAACAACAGCAACTCAGCCAAGTGATAGGCCACGTAAAATGATGGAGCGGGGTCAGCGATGCTGAGGTGTATAGTGCGCAGACAGAGGTCACCAACTTTCTGCAGAGTCAATCGCTACAGACCTCCAAACTTCATGTGGCCTTCAGATGAGCTCAAGAACAGTGCATAGAGAGCTTCATGGAATGGGTTTCCATGGCGATCAGCTGAAGTCATCATCATCCTCTTCATTGCTGTCCTCGGAGATCCTCTGCCTCTTCACACTTACCTGTGCATCCTCTTCTCTGCTTCTCTTTGTGTTGCAGCCTGAGGTTGAGGGAGTGGAATCTTCTGGCCCCCGAGGAACCAAGGATGGATCTTCTTCAGGGCGGCTCACACCAGAAGGGACGGAGACGGAAGGACAAAAGGGAAGGCGACCGGGAAACATCTCTTTACGAAATCCCTGCCAGACGCTGAGAAGAGTGAACTGCTGAAGTCTGAAGTCATCATCTTTGTCTTCATCCACTTCCTCCTCTTCATCCTCGTCAACGGAACTGTATCTGGCTCCTTCACTATTGGGCGTGGCACAAGACAGGGGTGCCCCCTGTCGCCCGTGATCTTTGCTCTCATCCTGGAACCTTTGGCTCAACAAATTAGAGAAGATCCCAACACATTGGGAATCCCAATAAGGAACACTACACACAAAATTGCGTTGTACGCCGACGATATACTTTTGTTTTTAACTAATCCGGAAACTTAAACACTTAAAGCCTTGCTACACCTAATTGACGGCTTCAGCAGCTTTTCTGGCTACAAAATAAACTGGACTAAAAGCAAGCTCCTCCCATTATTTAAGCCAGGCTTATCCACAAGGACTCTCTTCGCCCTTTCAGGTCAAATCTAAGATCAAATATTTAGGAATCATAACAGACGGTACTCTTAAGAACCTGTATAAAGCTCAACTACCTACCTCTACTACTAAAGATTGAAAAAGACTTGGCTAGATGGACAACCCTTCCTTTGAGCCTTATAGGCAGAGTAAACGTTATCAAAATGAACATATTCCCTAGACTTATGTACTTATTACAATCGATACCAATTGATCTTCCACGTTCCTTCTTCAACAAATACAATAAAATAGCCGGAAAGTTCATTTGGAGTAACAAGGCCCCAAGGATTAAAAGATCCACGCTATGTTTACCGGTAGAGAGAGGAGGACTAGGACTACCAGATATACAATTATACTTCTGGGCTGCCCAATTACGACCACTTTTTTACTGGTTCGGAGGCGATGAGACTCCCTCCTGGACACGAATAGAAAGCTATATCTTAAACATAGAAGACTTATCACACATACCATATTGTTTTAATATTAAAACTGTAAAAAAAACACACAAATAACCCAATCATTATTCACTCATTTAAAATCTGGGACAAAATTAGCCATTATTTAGGACAAGTAACTTCTTTATCTCCACTCACCCCTATAATGTCCAACCCTTCCTTAAAATGTGTACAGAAAGACCTGGGTTTAAAGGTGTGGGCCCAGAAGAATATAATTAAGATTGATGACCTATATGACGGTAACACACTAAAATCATTTCAGCATCTGAGAGACTCCCATCATATCCAAGCCACACATTTTTATAGATATCTCCAGCTACGTCATTTTATACGATCACAGCTGAGGGAAACCTTGGAAAAACCACAGCTCTCTCAATTGGAATCGCTGCTTACTCAAAGAATTAATTGATTGATTGATTGATTCATTCATTAATTTTAATGACCACACAGCCAGGCTGGTGGAATTTGATGTCAGCTTGGTACAGGTTCCAACTTACAAAACATATAACACAGATATACATACAGACATACACACTACACAATACATAAGGGCCATGCTTAATCCTTAATGTTCAGAGTTCAGAAAGTTTATTGCAGTTGGGATGAAACTGTTTTTTAACCGGGATGTTCTGGAAGCAATTGTCCTGTAACGCCTCCCAGAGGGCAGTAGCTGGAAGGCATAGTGTGCAGGGTGAGTGGGGTCGGAGATGATTTTCCGTGCTCTGCGTAGTGTCCGTTTGTGGTAGAGTGAATCAAGGGATGGAAGGGGTGTGCCAATAATTTTGGATGCTCTATTTATGATGCGTTGTACTTTCTTCCGGGAGAGTGAGTCTAGACTGCCGAACCAGACTGTGATGGAGAAGGTGAGGATGCTTTCTACGATGGCTGTGTAAAAGTGGAGCAGAAGATGGGACCTTACCCTGAACTTCTTGAGCTGACGGAGATGGAAAAGTCTTTGCTGGGCTTTTTTGTAGATGTGGTCTGCGTTTATTTTCCATTTGAGGTTATTGCTGATGTGGGTTCCAAGGAGTTTGAATGTGTCAGTGATGGAGATGGGTTCACCTTTAATGAGCACAGGAGTTTTGGGGGATGGTTGGCGTCTTGGGTCGATGATGAGTGGTGAGTTAATAGAAAACATATTTCAAGAACTTACAATCTTTTAATGACTAATAATAAAACTAGCACTAATCTGGTCAAAGAAAAATGGGAGAAAGACCTTGGAGCCCAAATAGACGACGATCGTTGGTCCTCATTAATCGCTTATGCACAAAAAAGATTCATTAACACAAGATACAAAATCTGTCATTTTAAAACAATGCGAGTATATTACACTCCTGAAAAAGTTGAATACCGGTCCCCTTGGCAGGTGAGCCAAAAAGTTAGTTTACAGCCCTGGGCTTCACCAAAGGTTTTGGTTCTAACATTGGGAACAGATAAAAGACCAGTACCGGAGGACCTCAGGGTCCGCGAGGGCCGATACGGTAAAAGCAGGTCATACAAATAAGAAGGCCCGAGGCCGTTAAGACACTTAAAAACTAGTAAAAGAACCTTAAAATCGATCCTGAAGCGCACAGGGAGCCAATGCAGCGATTCTAAAACCGGTGTAATGTGAGCCCACCTTCTGGTTTTCGTCAGCACGCGTGCAGCTGAGTTCTGGAGCAGCTGAAGGTGTGAAATGCTCTTTTTCGGGAGACCAGAGAGCAGGGCATTACAGTAATCTAACCGGCTAGAGATAAAAGCATGCATTAGCACCTCTGTGCTGGCCAGAGAGAGAAACGGGCGAACTCTGGCTATATTCTTAAGATGGTAAAAAACAATCTTTGTAGTATTTCTGATGTGTGGAATAAAATCAAGCTCAGAGTCGAAAAGAACGCCCAGGTTTTTTACGCACTGTGAATGTTTAAAAGCATTTAGTTTTGGTAAAAGTTTCTCTCTCTTGCCTTCAGGACCAATAATTAAAACCTCTGTTTTGTCCTGGTTGAGCTGCAGGAAGTTCTCTGCCATCCATGACTTTATATCTAAAATACAGTTTAAAAGGGAATCAAAAGGTCCCGTGTCATCAGGAAACACAGCAATGCAGAGCTGTGTATCATCAGCGTAGCTGTGAAAATTGATGCCATGCCTCCTGATGACGTCCCCAAGGGGGAGCATATATAAATTAAAAAGTATTGGACCTAAAATTGACCCTTGGGGCGCCCCACACTTAAGTTCATGCATTCCTGAGGAACATGTATCCATACTTACAAGAGAGTGACGACCTGTGAGGTAGGAATAAAACAAGTTAAGAACAGTACCAGAGAGGCCCACCAGGTGTCTAAGTCTATTTAACAAAATGTGGTGATCTACTGTATCAAAAGCAGCGCTTAGATCCAGTAGCACCGGGACTGACAGTTTCTGAGAGTCACTGTTACACCTGAGGTCATTAACAATCTTAACGAGGGCTGTCTCGGTACTGTGGTTCATCCTAAAACCAGATTGACACTGTTCTAAAATGTTGTTGTTGTTGTTTAAAAAATAATTTAATTGGATAAAAACCAGCTTTTCTAAAACTTTACTTAAAAAGGGTAAGTTGGATACAGGTCGGTAGTTGGCGAAGATGTCAGGATCCAAATTGCTCTTCTTCAGAAGGGGCTTCACCACTGCCGTTTTAAAGGCAGTGGGGAAGATACCCGTCTGGAGTGAGTAATTCACAAGATTTAAAAGTTCAAACTCAAAGAACGCATACAATTATTTTAAGAGTGATGTGGGGATTGGGTCTAAAAGGCAGGCTGTTGGGTTTACTCGGGAGAAAACTCTACAAAGGGTTTCTGCATCAACCAGGACAAAATGCTCCATTGTCTCCTCAGATAAAAGTGATGGTTCGGGTCTGTTAAAAGCAACAATGTTATGTTCTAAAAGAGTGGACCTAATGCCAATGATTTTACCTCTGAAGTGTTCTGCAAATTCCTCACATAGATTGTTTGTTGGGACTATGGAGGATTTCTTAAAATCACTATTAATTAAACGAGCGATTGTGGAGAAGAGGAATTTATGGTCGTTCTTTTTATCTGAGATGAGTTGTGAAAAATGGAGAGTTCTTGCCTGTTTTACTGCTGTATTGTAGGTTTTGAGTTTGTCCCGGAATATTTCGTGATGAACTGTTAGTTTTGACTGCCTCCATTTTCTTTCAGCGCTCCTGCAATTTCTTTTCAGTTGTTTTATTTCAGTCTTTATCCAAGGTGGTGTAGGTTTGGTTGACATTGTTTTTGTGGAAAGTGGAGCCACTGAATCTAGGGCTGACCTGAGTTTACTGTTAAAATTGTCAACAATAAAATCGCAGGATGCAGGTAAAATGTCAGCAGTGCTATTCTGTAAAATTTCAATAAAATTTGCAGCCACCTCAGGAGTAAGGTAGCGCTTCCTCACTGTTCTCACTGGGGCCCCCTGTTGGATAAAACTGGAGAGATCAAAAAACACACAGTAATGGTCAGACACAGCCAGGCCGACAACAGAGGACACACCTGTGGACAGGCCATGTGTTACAGGGTGTGTCCTTTGTTGTGAGTGGGCTGTGTGATGTGCTGCTTAAAATCGAGGTCGTTTAAAAGATTTAAAAATTCAGTCGCAGTGGGATCTGAATTGTTATCTATATGTATGTATGTGTGTATATGTGTGCATGTTAAAATCACCAGTTATTAAAACCCTGTTGTAAGTTGAGTGTAAAATTGATAAAAGTTCGGAAAACTCATTAATAAAAGAGGGGTGGTGCTTGGGTGTTCTATAAATAGTCACACATAAAATCGGAGGACTGCTAAAAACAAAGGCATGGTGTTCAAATGATGTATAATTGGTAAAAGAAGTGACCTTTGTTATAATAGAGCTTAAAATGATTGTTGCAGTCCCACCAACTCTCCTTCCACTCCTGTTGGAAAATAAAAAACTCAAATTTGGTGGGGAAGCCTCAGTGAGAACAGCTGGTGCATCAGTGCTCAGCCACGTTTCAGTTAAAAATAAACAGTCAAGTTTGTTCTCTAAAATCAGGTCATTGATGATAAAAGACTTGTTCGACAGGGAGCGAACGTTAAAAAGAGCCATGTGGAGGGCTGCATGTGGGCTGGTTGAATGTGAGACCTTGTTGATGTTGATATGTTTAAGGTTATGACGGGAAGGACAGGGAGGTGTAATGGGACGGTGGATGTGTAGTGGTCTGTTGTTTGTAATGACTGGGATGTGTGTAGGATGTGATGTGGTGATGGGGATGGAGGTGGAGATGGTGGTGGACTTGTGGCGTCAATCTGTGGGACAGGGGAGATGTGTGGTAATGCGGGAGGCTAGTGCAGTGAGACCTTTGATGTTGAGGTGGAGGTTGTCATGCCAGAATAGATCAGTCCTTGTCCAGAATGTGTCAAAGTTATTGATAAAACCAAGCCCACATGCAGAGCAAAAGTCCGATAACCACTGATTGATGCTAAATAACTTGCTAAAAGACTCAGAGCCATGTTTGGGGGATGGAATCAATCCTGAAAAAATACAGGTCCTCCCCAGGCTATCAATGAGGTCTGCAAGCTGCTCGTAATCAGCGCGGGTCGATTCTTGGGTTAAAACAAAGAAATTGGTGGATTATCTTCACAAAACAGGATTGTACAAAAGGATTTGATGTAGTTCTTAATAAAAAAACTGTAGGGGCAGCAATACGCCAAAGCTGCGTCTAGTCTGCCTAACTAAAGAAGAAGAAGAATCAGTGCGGAGCTTCGTTGATTGTCTGCACTTGAGGTTGTTCGCGCCACAGTGCACGATGATCATGCGGGCAGACGGGTGACGGTCCGAAATAGCAGGGATGTGTTTGTGTAAGTCCAGGATTTTTGCACCAGAAAATGAATAAGTAATGCCATTTGGGATTGCAACAGACCTTATCATGGAGTCCCCAACCAGGATGTATTGTGGAGGTGGAGAGCGAAGCACGGTGTTAGCATTAATGGTGCTAGCACCAACGATGCTAGTAGCCGGAGCAGTGGAGGGCATTCCCAGCCGGGTGTTGTGCTGTCCCGCGGAAAAACGGTCAGCCGACCGTTCAGTACCAGCGCCGGGTGGAGATGTGACGGCACCAGGAGAGCCCCCTCTCCCAGAGAGGCTCACAGCGGCAGTCGAGACGGTCACCGAAGCAGCCGTCGCTGGAGTAGCCCAAGAGATGGTGTCCACCGGGACAGGCGGCACACCAGCCGAGAGCTCGGCGCTCAGAGGGCATGCATCAGCCCCGGCCCTGAGGACGCCATCGGGGTGAACGGTGACATTGGACGACAACACGGATAAGCGGTTTGTGAGGTTGAGAGGTGGAGGAGAGACAGTCCGGGTTATTTGCCTCCTACCTCGAGACACCACCTCCGTCCAAAGAGGCCGTGAGCTGGGAGTGGAGGTGGAGGATGGTCGGTGGTTCACTTCATTTTTCCATCAGTGTACATTTCACTCGAAGAAGTTAGAATATGTAGATTTAAAAATAAACTTTAATCACGACCAGGGCATCCAGATGTGACCGTGTACTTCTGCGTTGTGTTGGTTTGAATGATGCTGTGACACCGGGACCTTTTTTGGAGACGATCTCCGTTTATTTCTGACAGAAAGAATAACAAGCAGAACCTCCATGTAACTCGTACTGTCCATTCGAGCTCCTTTACAAATAAAATAAATATATCGACAAACCCGGAAGTTAGTTCGGTTTGTCATGAGTCATGACTTTAAGCGAGCGGTTTTCAACTGTTAAAACTACTACTTTTAAATGCTACTCTGTTGACATGTACACCTTATTAGACAGGAACAGACATACACCTGGAAACCTGGAAAGGAGGGAAGTTGTGTTTGGGGGCACTTTGGTTAGCATGTTTGATCTTAGAGCCCCTCCAGAGGCTCTGATATCACACAGGCTTTAAGCCCCCACGCCACGTCAAGGCAGTGCCCACGTGGAGGAAAAATAATTGAACACAAACTGGGAACAAAAGTGTAAACAATAAACTTTTTTTTTTTTGGTGTGCAACAAGCACGTTTTTGTTGTTTTTTTCAACAATCAATGTTTTTTTGTGCAACAAAAGAACAGCACTCTTCAACAAGAAACAAGAAACTAACTACTTGGTTACCCTCGCCCTCCTGGGATATTTTTTCGGTGAGAGGCCAAGCGTTCGTTTTACCCTCCTGGCCATGGTCTGGCTGGCAGAAGGCCTCTTTTTTCGTGGTGTCACCTTCAGAAAAAAGAACAGGTACACATGAGCTTACTGAATTTGGACTGTGGTGTGATAGCAATTGCAAGGTTTTAACTTACTCTTTTCTCCTCCACCCCAGCCTCCATCCCGGGGGCGGCGGCAGCAGCAGCAGCAGCAGCAGCAGCAGCAGCAGCAGCAGCAGCAGCAGCAGCAGCAGCAGCAGCAGCAGAGGAGGTAGAGGCTTCTACAGAAGCAGACGAGAGAGCTGTTTCTCCGCTTTTGATGGAGAGACAGACGAACAGCTCTCTCATCTGCTTCGCCCTTGTCAGAGTGTTGTTGAGTTCATAGAACTTCTCCTGCGTTGCCACATTGTGGCACATGAACGTTGCCACTTTTCACCGAACCTCCGCGTCGTTGGACTCAAAGTTCTGCAAAAAACGAAAATGAGGCATTGATGAACAAGTGCACCAAATTGACCAATTCCTCAGGACGTGTTTTTGTTACCCACATAGGTGGCCACGGCCGACCGGAGGTCCATGAACGACGGCGCTCCGGCCAGGCCCATCTCGGTCCATGCGAACCTGAAGAATTTAATCAGGTCCTTCGCCTCGCCGCGCCGGAGGGACAAGAAAAAGAAGGAGTTTGTGGACACAGCCCTCTTCCGGAGCCGGAGCCACTCGGAGCACCAGGCGTACTCCTCCGACTCCAGATAGAGCTGTGCCAGGCCGAATTTCTGTACCGTCTTGTGCTCCAAGACCTGCAGAAGACAACGTATGACCGATTGGTAAGTGTGGAACAGAAACACAAACTGACTAACTAAATGTCGGGAAGAGATTAAAACAATACTTGCATTGATCAGGTAGCCCCGGGTGTCGTCACCCATGGCGTCCTTAACATCTTTGACCCGCATCTTAGTGAGCACACCGCTCCTGTGGCCATAAATGGCTGACAGGTATGCTGCCAGGAACCCAAAGAACCTATACCGGGTCTTTGGGTCCCTGGGAGCGGCGTTCTTTATGTCCTCTGTAATGAGAGTCAAAGAGAGAAGACAACAGTTACACTTGAAGCTTTTAGACACTGAAAAAAAGGTGTGTGTGTGAGAGAGAGAGAGAGAGAGGGAGAGAGAGAGAGAGAGGGAGAGGGAGGGAGGGAGGCAGTACAGACTCACCCAGGAGCTCAGGTATTTTGGCCCTGGCCAGGATCCTGCACCGGCCCAGGTCCTCCCGGGACACCAGCCTCTCCTGTTTCCCGTTTGACGAGAGACTGGTGCCCCTGTATGGTCCTGCCAAGGTCTCTGTATAATTTTCTGAGCTCCCTGGCAAGGACCTTGAGCTGGCCCTGCGACAGCCTTGAGTGTTTGGGGGGGGTGTCATAGAAAAACTCCATGAAGGAGATGGCCTGGCCCACATAGAGGGACACCGTTGTGGGGGCCAGGCCAACGCTCCTCAGGAAGGTAGGGTAGCTGAGGAAAGACCAGTCTGGACTTAGTCTCAGTTATATGTTTTGAGTACTTCCATCACCACCATCATCATCGTATAACCTTTATTTAACTAGGCAAAAGACTTGCTGAGAAAGAACGTTCTTA
The DNA here is from genome assembly GCF_963514095.1 of Eutrigla gurnardus. Lineage (NCBI taxonomy): Eukaryota > Metazoa > Chordata > Actinopteri > Perciformes > Triglidae > Eutrigla > Eutrigla gurnardus. Next base: position 3,851,071 of record NC_139938.1, on the reverse strand, counting down.
ACATCTGTAAATTCACTACTTACAACTTCAGCAGGGGGATGTTGTATAAAAAGGCCCAGTCCCAGACCGCCAGGGAGGACCAGCCCAGGGCCAGGAATTTTACAAACACCTTGGCCCTGCTGACCTTGGACACCGCATTCTCCTGCATTTTTAAACTTCCTTCAGGGCAGAATGTAAATGTGGAATACTCCTCCATGTATGCGTCTGTAAAGATGCAACACGTGATGATGAAAGCTGCATGAACACACTTCACACACCTGCACAAATACACAATGTGTTCATTCTTACCCATGGAGGTTCCAAAGGTAATTCCCCGGGTCAGGGAGCCCCTGCTCTTTCCCGTGAAATACGGGGACATGGCCCTGAAAAGTTTTTTTTGTTTGTCGGACCATCCGGCCCGCTTGTTGTCCTGGGAAATCAAAACAACAATCAATAACGCCTCTACCACATGATCACATGTGCTCATTGGTTATACGCTTGTTAAAGATTTGTAAAATGATCGATGAACTAATCCATCTCACTCACCTCATCGTCGCTCGCCTCCGTCTCCGAAGACGCCCGTGGCGTCTTCTCTTTTTTCTTCTGCCGGTAGAGAGAAAATCAATAATAAGACACGATTAACTCTAAATGTAAAGTGTATGTTATGATTCAGCACTAAAAATAAAACTGAATTGAATTGAACTGAATTGAATTGGGTTCCATACTTTGGGCAAAATGATTATGACACTGAATTAAACATCTATCATCTTCCCACCTGAGGGGCAGAGGAAGGAGGGTCTTTGTCCCCCGCCTTTCTCTTCCGCAGGGACTGCTGGGGCTGCGGGGACTGTGGGGGCGGCTGCTGCTGCTCCTGCTGCTCCTGCTGTTGCTGCTCCTGCTGCTGCTGCTCCTCCTGCTGCTGCTGCTCCTCCTCCTCATCCCCCTCCGCCTCCTTCTCATCGTCCTCCTCCTCATCCCCCTCCTTCTCCTCCTCCTCCTGCTGCTCCTCCTCCTCCTCCTCCTGCTGCTCCTCCTCCTCCTTCTGCTTCTTCTCCTCCTCCTCCTGCTGCTCCTCCTCTTCCTCCTCCTCCTCCTGCTTCTCCTCCTCCTGCTGCTCCTCCTGCTTCTCCTGTGAGAAATAAATTGAGTAGTTGTTCGGGAGGTTACATTTGAACACAACATTCCAGCTCTAATTCCTTATCCGTTAGTTAATAACCTTTTGTTCACCGTGATTCACGACTGCTGGTTTACCACGTGGCTAAGAGCACTTTCTTTTCATGTAAATTCACATTTTTCTTCACTGTTCCTTTGTTATTTAGTAGTATCGCTTCTTTGATTGTTGGGTGGTTTGTCTGTTTTAATTAATTTTCCCCAACCTGCTTTATTTTTCTTTTTAAATACGTTATATTCTATTTTTTTTTATTTCTTGTTACTCACGACTGTTAGTAACTTGCCCTTTATCCCTTCTCTAACTAGTTGGTTTGTCTCTCTGTTTTAATAAGTTTCCCCCACCTGCCCTTTTGTTATTTACTCTTTTGTTCTTTACTGTAGTTAAATTGGTTCTTTTAGTATTCTGGCTTCTCTTTAGCCTGTTGGTTTGTTTATTTTTTATTAAATCACTCTACCTACTTTCTATTATTTTAGTATTTTTTGATTTTTCGATTTTATGATTTCTTGTTTCTCATAACTAATACTGTACCTTTTCCTTCTAGTATTATAATTTCTTTTGAGCCGGTTGTTTCTGTATCAATTAATTTGCCCCGTTTTATTTTTTATGTAAAAATATTGTTCTCAATTTTTAGTACTGTTATTATTTTCCCGTTAATCATTTTATAATATTTTTTGTTTCAATTGTATTTCATTTTTATCTTTATTATTATTTTTTATTTTCGCCTGGTTTTTGCCTGGAATGCTCTATACAAATCTGGCACCCTATTGAACGGAGTTAAACTGAGAGAGCGTTCACAGACACCAGGATGAATGCATTCACAGTAGCGTTCATCAGGCAGAAATACAGTACGTTCAGTTCACGTTCTTCCCAAAATATGAACGAGTTCAAGAACTATCGTTCAATGAACAGGTTCAGGCACAACACTGTTTAGTATCGCTTCTCTAACTAGTTGGTTGTCTGTCTGTTTTAATGCATTTTCTGCAACCTACCTGTTGCTATTTTAGTCTTTTTGTAAATACATTATTTTTCTATTTTATTACTTCAGGTTTCACATACTATTAGTAATTTGTCCTTTAAGTATTATTGTTTATCTTAACTAGTTTGTTTTTTGTCTATATTAATTCATTTTTACCTTTTGTTAATATTAGTTTTTTTTTTTAAATGTATTATTTTCATTTTAAATTTCTCGTTAATAATTATGTTGGTTACGATTTCATTTCATATTTTTTTACATGTACATTTTTATTTTATTTTTTCTCTCTTCTAAAAAAAAAAAAAAAAAAGAGGGATAAATTAACTGAATTATATGACGTGCCATCAATCCTAAAGACTTGTCCTCCATTGAATTGTCCTCTGAGGTTGTAAACACAGTAGGCGTCTCCGGCATCACTAAACAAAACCCAGTAAGTACTCCAATGACAGTGGAATTAGGCCCCCTATCTAGAGAACAAGCCTTTCTAATGGCTACTGATACCCCTCTGAACTTACTGGGTCGTGATTTATTATGTCAATTTGGCTGCACCATTAATGCCCCCCTTATGGGGTATATCTTGATGTACCTGATGCTAATGTTAATACTGTGTTTTCTATGCTACAACAGGTTTCCCGATCAGTGACCTATGCTTGGCAGTTGCCCTCTCCTCAACTTTCTTTAAAACTTCAAACAATCTATGACCATATAACCCAACAACCCACTTCTCCTTTCCTTTCTTGGCTGATTTCTGAAATATCTGACTCTTTGCTCTGGTTTCCCTCACTCCATTGTCTAGCTCATCACGATGCAGTTCCAAATTCTGAGTATACTCAAAAAGCTGAGCAAGATGAAAGAGCAACCTCCCTCTTGCATGTTAATGATATATATTTTGGTCATGGAGGGATTGCACTCAATGTAAAACTATCTCTCACTCAACAACCTGCTTTGTGTTCCTCCCACCCTAATGATGTGGGACTGATTCTTTCTGCTTCTAGTGTAAAAATGAATGTCAACCCAGATAAACCACTCCCAAAGAAACGCCAGTATCCCCTTAAACTTGACGCAGAACTTGGAATTGCACCTGTGATAGAGTCCCTGTTAGAACAAGGCATAATGATAGCTACCTCCAGCCTCTGTAACACTCCCATTTTGCCCATACCAAAAAAACAAATAAGACAAGTTATAAGACCTCAGTGCAGTTAATGACTGTGTTAACCCTATTTTCCCTGTAGTTCCAGATCCAACCACTATCCTCTCCTCCTGTTCTGTTCATCCCAGATCCCAGTATTTTTTTTATTTCAGTCACGCTGTAGAAACTACCTCCTCCATGGTACTGAGATCTCCACTAAACACTATTTGCCCCCCACTCTGTCTCCCATGTTGTCTTCCGCTCTGCAACATTTTTCCTCCTCTAGACAGACTTGTTATGAGTTCACCCTTCTTTCCAAACCTAACCTTACTATTGAGTGCTGATCACCTCTTAACTCTGTTTCCCTCCTTCCTTTCCCTAATTTATGGCAAGCCATATAGTTGTGAAAGTTGATCTTAGTTGACCATTATGCTCACCCTGTCCCGATCCACTAGACAAACCACTTGCAAAACCTGAGTTAATTTTGTTTGTAGACTAGAACCCTATGAAATCCGTTTTAATTTTTCAAGATTTTTCCAGAATTTCGTACTTTCCGTTTTAATTTTTCTAAATCCCGGTTTTGTTTAAATTTTTCTAGATTCTGATTTCCATTTAAATTTTTCTAAATTCCATGTTTTCCCATTTAATTTTTCCCAAATTCCGTACTTTCCGTTTTAATTTTTCTAAATCCCGGTTTCTGTTTAATTTTTCTAAATTCTGTGTTTTCTGTTTTCCATTTTTCGGACTTCTGTGTTTTCCGTTTAAATGTTTCTAAATTTTGTTTTCCGTTCTCATTTTTCAAAATTCTGTTTTCCGTTTTTATTTTTGAAATTCTGTTTTCCGTTTTCATTTATAGAAATTCTGTATTTTACAATTTTATAGCATTTTTTTTTCATCAAATAGTGTCTAATCGTGTAGGTGATAAATCAAAATAAAGAAATTTTTAGCAGCCCCCTGCCCCCGACTTTCGCCGTGTCTAAAATCAGCGTATCTGTCGATCCACTCGCCACTATTTATGTTTCACTTTTCAGACATGCTGGATGAGGCGGTGTTCCCGTTGATTACACTAAAACACAATAGAGACTCTCCGCAACGTTTTGCTTAGGTATGGTAACAAACTCTTATAATGTTCGAGAAAACATTGTTTTTCAGCTTTTGACAAATTCCACGTTTTACAGGTATACTTGTCAGATTTTGCGATTCAGTCAATGCGCATAGTGGGAAACAGAGAGCCCTACATTTGACTCAGGTTATGCAATTAGTCCCCTTTTTGAGACCCCAGAATTTACGTTACAAGCTGCCCCCGACACCTCTGAGCGCTCTGCCTGGTTGTGTTGTTTTATGAATTGTGGAGCTCCTGCGACGGCCGCGCATTAGCCACACATTTCCTGCTTCCTCAACTTGTTTGTGTGACACATGGTGTGACTCACAGGAGCAATTGGGGAATGGTTGCTGCAATAAGCAGATTTACATTGCTCCTGTTACGTCCCTAAATTCAAACAATTTCGTCGACACAAACCAAGAAGCGCATTCCCCCCGTGAGGACTCTTTTGTAAATATGCAGATTGACTTTGTACAAAGTCATATGTTCACATGTTATTGTTATTGCTTTCTTTTTTAATCATATGTTTTCAACATAGACTGAAGACACCACAACAGTGACTACCCTGCTCCTCAGAGACATTGTCTGCCTGTTTGGGATCCTGCGCTGCATTAACAGCGACAAAAGGCACCCATTTCAACTCCTCTATCACACGAGAACTCTGCAAGGAACTGTGTTCTTCTGTCTAAGCTCTGCACTAACAGGTGATTGCAGCCCACACGCCTCCCACTGACGGGGGCTGTCACAACCTTCAGCCTGGTGATTTCAACCCTGAAGCAGTTCAAGGGAAGGAACGCTCTCCAGCCCAGGTGGACCGGTCCATCTCAAATACTGCTGACCAACAACACTGTCATGAAGTGTGTGACACCCCACATGGATCCACTCTTCACACCAGTGAAGATCAACAGCCCAGCAGGATGCCAACATGGACCAGTGAAGATCAACAGCCCAGCAGGATGCCAACATGGACCAGTGAAGATCAACAGCCCAGCAGGAGGACAACCCGGAACGGTGCTGTTCTGACCAGATGCTGATTGACGACACCAACATGGCTGCTGCTTGTGACCGGATTATCACTTCTGTGGCTCCTTTGCAGTACCAGTATTAAGCAATGGGGACAGAAGGTTGCTTTGGAAGATCCCCCTCTTAATACTGAAACCACGGAGCTACCAAAAAAAAAGCATATTAGCAATATCTCATCCCTCCTTAAATGCTCCATCCTTCAACAGAGACGAGAAACTCTTTCTCACACATGACCAAATTATTTCTACAAACACTTTTATCAACCTGACTAGAATGGTAGCTTATCACAGCTCAAATTCTACCAATTGTTACGTACGTGGATTCATCCCACATAGCACAAATGAAGGCCTCCCCCTGATGGCTCTGCTCATTTCTGACTGCGACACGTGCCATTTACTTCACCTAAATACACACACATCTTACACCCATGAACTGTGCCCAGTTACACCTGAACTGAGACCTTTACCTTGCAAAACATCCACAAGCAAGTGTCAGGCATGCACTGATGTCCCTGCTGCCATCCCTCTTAGAGTAGTCCCACGACCATTAAAGTGGTGCATTAAAGGTAACGGAGTTGGTCATGACATGGGACATTCGAACTGTGACTCGCTGTTTTATCCAATACCAAGAAGTTCTCCCAGAATATGGACTTCGGACTACAGCCCTCCACCTACAGCTTGTTCTACACTTGACATTAACTTTTCTAGGTTAGACACAGCGGATTCTTTTTGCTGCGTCCTAGCTGGAAAAGGGATGTACTGGATATGTGGACAAAAAGCATATGAATATCTTCCTAAGGGTTGGAGCGGAGTGTGTGGCCTGGGCTACATAGTCCCAGCAATGCGAGTTGTACATAAATTGCCTACAATTCCCTCAGGATTAAGGTCAACAAGATCTAAACGAGATGTGTTAATCACCCACTCACACACATATTGGAGCCTTCTATTCGGCATGCTTATTCCCAGTTATGGTGTATTGTCTTCCCTGAATCAGATAAGAGATCTTTCCAAACGTATAGAGGATTTAGCTAATACCACTTCCCTAGGTTTGTCTCTCTTATCAAAACAGCTGGCTGCAACCCGTCTAGTTGCCTTACAGAATAGAGCAGCTTTAGACTATCTTTTAGCATCCCAGGGTGGTACTTGTGCAGTGATTGGTGTTGAATGTTGTACTTATGTGCCAGATTATAATGCTAGCCTTTCTAATGTCATTACACACGTTAAACACATTGCTGATGAAGTGCACACCAGCGATATTAGTAGCCCTTTTGAATGGTTGGAAACACTAATTTGTCGTTGGGGTACATATATAGTTCAATATGTTTTTGTTGGTATAATCTGTTTTATATTTTTGTTGTTATTTTTTCTTGTATCAGAGCAATGTGCAAAATTATTACAGCTAAGGTGACTACTAAAATGTTGATTCAACGAACTACTCACGACGTACCTAAAGAATTAATTTTTTTTTCGACGAATTGTGTAGAATTGATGTATTGTAATTTTCTTACTTCACTAGATTACATTTTCTTGTGTATTTAGTGTTGTCCTATAGGACAAAATGGGGAATTGTAGGAGAAAATGTACCTTACAATTCTTATTTGTATCTCATATAATGTTCCTTTCTCTCGGAACATCAAATGTCCTGCTGAGCTGTTTTTTTTATTGTGTTTAACCCTTGCTGTCTTGATGAAAAGACTCTTTGATCTTTCCCTCTTCCTGAACTGTCTCCGTAACATTTGTCTCACATACATTGATCAGGGCCCGATGGATGACCCCTGTAGTGACATCGTCTAGCTGTCCCGAGAACAGTCACACCTTGTAGACATCCACAGATGTCTCTTCCTCTGCAGAGAGACATGTGTTGATTCAATGCAAATCATGACGCCTTCCCTTTTGTGGTCCAGAATGTTCTGTATAAATCCACCTCGGCCAGGCCATTCGGGAGACTGGATCTTCATGGATACACTGTGAATTTCTTTTCTCCACTGTCAGTGATTAAACCTCATTTGAACCAGACACAGAATTGGACCTGAAGAGTTTTTCTTCCACAGTAGCATAAATAAAAATGTGTTGGCATTTGCGCTAACCTTAGCTTGATAGTTAACATCATACGACCTCAGTGGCATTCGCAACTCATTTGTAACTTAAACGTCAAAATTAACTAACTTAGTTAAACATGATTTGCAGACAATCACCGTAATAATTCAAGCACAAAACACAACATAATCACATAAACTGAGTACACAAATATGACGGACTTACCAATGCTACGACGACGACGTTCAGTGAAATGTGAATGCCACTCCTCCTTCTGATGCATCGCATTTTGATTGAAACTCAACAAGAACTCTCCTCAAAACCATGACGAGATATTCAAAGGGAGAACAGCGACCTCTTTTTGGGCAAATTAAATCAGTACGTGCATGAGAGTGACTAAACCGAGAAAAAGATGTCAGGAATGTTCCAAGGATGAATACTGTTGTACATCATGTGATAACTTATTTACTGGGCTGGAAGGTACAGCATGTATGTATCCCTGAGGGATGTTTATTTTCATTAACTACCAGCTATCAGACCATCTTTATTCCATCACCATGATTTAATAGGACTGCTTACTATTTCTTTATCTGGTGCACCTTGAGGGGACGGGATAGGGGTTTCAGGATAAAAAGAAAAGGCGTCTGTAATCATTCCCAGGGGCTAAGAGGGTGTTTACTTGAGCATCGACACACTCCCCTGAAATGACGGATTGCTGCCAGCATTAAATGGCTAATTCTGAACTATAATCAAAGTCTCTCACAGAAGGCTGGACATGATGTCTTTGGATATGAGGAGATACTTCAACTGTGTGGATCTAAAAATACATTTTTAAAAATGTGCTGCTCATGCTTTATCACAGTCTTTTGTTTTGGTGTGAAAGTGAGTGGGGGGGGGGGGGGGGGGGGGGGGGGGCATATTCAATCTCTTAGCTTTACTTCGATTTGGATTTTATTGTAGAAGATGTTTGGAGTAATTATATGGTAATTATTTACCCTTTTAAAACTCTACAGAACCACAAACTGATCACTCAAATTAAGTAGATATAAAGAATCGGTGCAAGCTGAATAAATAGTATCATCATCAATACACTCATCATGTAGGTATGCTGCTTTAAATAATTCATGTTGAGTTCAATACAAAGTCCAGTTCACATATTCACAAGTCAGTGAATATTGAGCGACTGTAAAACGAAGCCGATAAGTAAGCGGTGGGTTTTACCTTAACGGCCTCCACAAACCAGCGGAGCAGCATCGCCTGGATCTGGCCGTCTGTCAGCTCGCTGTTGGCTGCTTGGATCTTGCTCTTCACCGTGTCCTCCAGCAGCAGGCGCCGCAGGCGCCAATAAAAGAACTGACGGGATGTTTGCCATTCAAGGATATCCTGCGATAAGCAAATGACAAAAGAAATAATAATGTTATTGCATCGTCTGTTATTAGAAGCTACTATCACCTACGTTTTGCAATTTATTAAATGTCAACACATAATTCGGCGCATTTCATTCTTTGTGAATTTATAGGGGACTAATTTTCTGCCCGTCTCAACCAATTCCTGGGATGTCACAATGACATAGTACTCATTAGGGAAATCAGACTATCTGGCAAAAGAGGTCTGTGCTGTATATTTGGCTTGATTTGAGAAATGGCTGTTTATTTTGATTCCATAACATCAGGCTGTGGGTTCATAAAACAACTTACAGGATATGCAACGGTCTGTGTGTAGGAATCCTTTCATCTGTTGTGAATGTACAAGTGTAACACTGTTTATTGTAGGTTAATGTATGTCACAGAAACCTCTCACACTGTAAAGCAAGTGGACTGACGAAGGGAGGATTTTAGAACCCACTATTACAGATTCCTCTGCAGATGGACTTGAGTTGACCATGCAGACCACTGCCTGTATTTTGGTCCATGCATCCCCAAAGTGAACAAGAATTGGATTTGTTGTGTTGACCGTTGAGACAGTCTCTCAATCAGATTAAAGAGAGAACACACATTTTTCTCATTGTCCATCCAGTCGACTGTGTCTCTCTTTTCCAGTGTTTGGCTAATTTTGACATTTGGAATGCTAGAGGTACAATCTTGGACCTGGTAACCCTATTCCCCCTTTCTCCCTAAGGGGCACATCATTTACTCAATTTGATTCATGCTTTTTTCCCTTCCCAGAGAAAATGTTTAACTATATTATCATACCTCCTAAAAATGTCACATATTGCTTATTTTAGAACTTAAAACCTTGGAACTTGCCTGCGTTCATTTGTACTCTACAAATAATAATAATTTCGAAGTTAACTTCGACAGCCAACAAGATTGTTTGCCTGTAGCACATAGGCCTACCTCTGGTAAACCACTACTCACCTACTAATACTCTATTTTGTTTCATTTCCTTCCTGAGAGGCTGCTGAGCCCCTCACACGTTGGAGGGTGATAAAGTCAAACATTAGTAAATGTTTAACTACATCATCATACTGTGAGGACAATAAGTTCAGATGGTTATAAAAGGGACACTCACATAGTTTTTAGTCAATTCATATTTATATTTTCTGTTATTTTATCTAAAAGAATCACCGCTGTGCTCTAGTTCTTCCATCAGGCAATACAGGGGTGTAGTGGCCTCTTTACGCCACAAGAGGGAGTATTCCCCCTAATGAGCAACCCTGTCAAGAGTAAACACAGCATGTATTCTGCATCCGGCTGGACAGAAGCATAACTGTATTGCTGTGTTTTCTCAGGTGTAAGAAAACTGATAAAAGAGACATATAAAAAGAGTAACACCACAGAGTTATAGAGGTGGCGAGGTAGTTGGCCGAATATTCCTGCACTGTTATATGATGTTTTCTGTCGGTTATCCCTGTCACTCTGAAGCCGAAGCTAAAGCTAAGCTAAGCTAACTGCACGTGATGAGCCACGTCATTAGCTAGGCCAAGTTACTGGGATATATTGTAAATGTCTGATAAATCGCGTTTATATTCTCATACAGGATTGTTTATGTGTTAACAGGTCATTGTAGCCCTATAGTGTCACCTAGTGGTCTGTTCTGCTTTTATTTTGAAGAGCATCGTTTTCTTCTTCTGATGTTTTTTTTGTGACGCTAAACTTCCTGTTACTCTGTTTTCACAATGTGCTCACGCATCGTCGGAGGAACGGTAACACTTATAAACTCATTAGTTATTCATCCTTTTCATCTGTTTGAACCCTGTAAGAAAAGAGTTTACATTGTGATTTACCTTATTATTTTTGTATTGTTCGTACCTGTTATTTCTAAGAGCTCCAAACTGTGAGGTGTGTGGCGAGCTAGAGAGCATGCTAGCTGATGGCTGAAACTCAGTAATTAGCGCCCTTGGAGAGCGGAATGAGGTATGAAAATATGTAAAGTGTGTTGTTATCAGAAGATACTTTGTTCAAGGAAAAGAGAATATGATTAATATGTGAACATGTTTTATGTGAATTATTTGTGAAACTACAAAGAAGCATTTTGTATTTCTTCTGTTTATTCTGTAGTTTTCACGGTGCATATGGTGCGTGGTGCACGCAGAAGAACGAAATAAAAGACACCCGTTTGAAACTCTCTGCGTCTTAATCAATAAATCCGAGGGGCCGCTACAGTGAAAACTCATCGCTGCACCAGCCCTGCCCTCCCTGGTGAGAAGCTGACAGCATCACAGCTGAGGTCCAACTACCAACCTGATACCAGCCAGTACTTCGCTTGCACCCAACTTCTGCACCCAGGCAAGACTGAAAATGGACAGCATGCTTAAGGTACAACTGCAGGAGCAAAAAGACTGAAAAAGGGACAATTCTACATGCAAGCTTACGGTACAACTGAAGTGACTGAAATAATAACAATGGTATTGTGAGGTCAAAATAATTTGCTAATTCTTTGGTCCTAACACTGTGACAATTTCGAGAAAACTGGCTCATGTGCTTGTGGAATAATAATTGATAACGTGTCAAGGTCTGAGGTTAAATTGCTTTAAGCTATTAATGCTTGCAGCGCTTATTTCTGTCTTCTCACTATTTTGTTGTTACTGTTTTATGCAGAATCTGTTAATGCTTGACATAAATATTACTCTGTGGTAAAGGATAACTACAGCTTAAAAGTGTAAAGTCAGGCATAGGACAATCAAAGGCCACACTCGACCTAAAGCAGCAGCACAAACAAGCAAGATGTCACTCCCGACAGAGAAGACAGACAATCCTAAAGACACACCATTTAGGTCCAGCTCACGTGAAAGAAAGCTAACAGAGAAAGGCCAAGAGATGCACGAACAAGACACCAAAAAACGTGAGAACACATTTAACAAGACGTATGACTCTTGGAAGATGGTAGCAAGGGAAACAAGGACAAAACTAAAAACCCTCTGTTCATCAGAAGACCTAAATACATTACAGCAAGACATTCAAGCAAAGCATGATGATGTAAGCCAGCAGTATGAACCTATTCTACGTAACAGTAACACCACACCAAGTATTGTAAAAAAAATGGATGCCTGTGTTACGCTAACAAAGGAAATTTGTAACCTCATAAGTAACCGTCTTGAGACAATTAATCAAGATCATAATGACCAACTTGAGAAAGAAAGGGTAAGAGAAATATTAACCAAAGATGAATATGGGTCTGTCTTTGGCCATACCAAAACTGAAACGTCATCAGAGAGATCGAGCAGCCACTCCAGCTCAACCAGTACCCACAGCAGTAGAGTAGATGCACAAGCAGAGCTCGCTGCTAAGCTGGAACAATCAAAAGCCATGAAAGAAATCCAAGCACAGAAAGCACATCTTCACAAGTTAGAGGGTGAATGGAAACTTAAAGAGGCAAAAATGTTGTCAGAAATGAAACAACGAGAGGTGGAAATGCAACAACAGTTGGAACATGAGAGAGCAAAGTTGCAACAGTTACAAGTAGAAAAAGACGTTGCTATAGCAGCAGCTCGCGTGAGAGCATACGATTTTGAAAGTTTCGAGAACCATGATGAGGAGATTAATGACGAAACTAGCTCTGCTTGCTACAGAATGGAAACTAAACCTCGATTGAATCCAGGTGCTGCATCATTCCAACCTCACCAAGCAGCTCCTGAAGTGACGATGACCCAGGAGTCTGTCAGTCTAGCCCAAGCAATCGCCAGCTCATTAAGCATGAACCGCTTGCCGGTCCCTGAACCAACCACGTTCAGTGGTGACCCTTTAAAGTTTACAGATTGGAAGATGTCCTTCATAGCTCTCATTGACAGGAAACCCCTTCCACCAAGTGAGAAGATGTTTTATCTCAAAAATTATCTTGCTGGAGAGGCGCGCAAAGCTGTAGAAGGCTTCTTTTATCGAGATTCAGAGAACGCATACAATGGAGCATGGGAAGTCTTACAGGACAGATATGGGAACCCGTTCATCATACAAAGGGCTTTCCGAGATAAGCTCATGAGATGGCCAAAGATCAACACAAACGACCCACTAGCACTACGAGAGTTCGCTGACTTCCTCCAAGGCTGCACTGAGGCGATCCCACACGTCAAAGGTCTAGCTATTCTTAACGATTGTGAGGAAAACCACAAGTTGCTCAAAAAACTACCAGAGTGGATCTTGCACAAGTGGAGTAGAATAGTTGTAGAGGAACTTGACACATCTGGAAGCTATCCAGATCTTGCATGCTTCACAAAGTTCCTGAGCAAAGAGGCACGGATAGCTTGCAACCCTATTGCTTCTCCATTGTTGATAAGTTTCAAGGCCACAGACGAAAGATCACCAAAGAGAGCCAAAGCTTTCAACACAAATGCACAAACAAAGGGTTTCGCTCAGGAGAAACAAGAAACAAACAGCAGCAAACCAAAATCACCTTGCTCTGTCTGTAAAAGCGAAGCTCATATCATCACCAAGTGTCCCACCTTCTCAGCGAAGAGTGGTGAAGACAAAAAGACATTCATTCATGAAAATCAGCTTTGCTTTGGGTGCCTGAGAAAAGGTCATATGACCAAAGAGTGTAAGAGGAGACACACATGCGACATATGCAGCCGTCGTCACCCAACCTGTTTACACGAAGACAGGAAACAAAGACCTGTGGAAGCAACAACGCATAGCTCCACTTCCACAGAAAAACATGCAAGCGTGGAAACGCACAGTGTCGTATCCCATACATCAACACAACGTGCTTCCGCTACCTCAAGTATTGTACCAGTCCTTGTGTCTTCAATACAAGAGCCACACAAAGAGGTACTCACATATGCAATACTGGACACACAGAGTGACTCAAAGTTTGTCTTAGAACTGAATGTTGATGCCCAACCAGTAAAACTGAAACTAAGTACAATGACGGCTATTGACACAATCATATCTAGCAAGAACGTCCATGGTCTACAAGTTCGAGGACTACACTCTAAGAACCACATCCAACTACAGCAGGCCTACAGCCGCGATTTTATCCCAGTGGACAAGTCTTACGTCCCAACGAAGGAAACAGCATTACTGTGGCCTCATCTCAAACGCTTGGCAGATAAGCTACCACCCCTTCAAGACTGTGACGTAGGGCTCCTAATCGGATATGACTGTCCATCAGCACTAGCTCCTCTTGAGGTTATCATTGGTGATAGAAATCAACCGTTTGCACAGAGATCAGAACTAGGATGGAGTATTGTAGGCTCATCAAACCCCCACCTAGACAGACAAGGAAGTCAGAGCTTTGTGCATCGGCTCACAGTAAAGGAACTGCCAATTCCATCAGCGACAGACGTTCTCAAGACCCTAGAATCAGACTTCATCGAGAGAACTTATGAAGATAAATATGTGTCCCAGGATGATTTTCATTTCATACAGTTCCTCAGTGACCACATCACACAGAAGAAAGACGGACATTACGAGATGCCCCTCCCTTTCAAAGGCAACAGTCCACCCAACCTACCAAACAACAAGAGGCTAGCCACAGTTCGCCTGCAGTGTCTTAAAAGGAAATTAAAGGCCAATGAACAATATTATGATCAATACAAAACATTCATGGAAGAAACAATTAACAAGGGTGATGCAGAGCCTACCCCTACAACATCTGAGGGAGAGACGGAATGGTACCTTCCACATCATGGCGTCTATCATCCCAGAAAACCGGGCAAGCTGAGAGTCGTATTCGACTGTTCGGCCAAATTCCATGGTGTTTCTCTAAACGACACTCTGCTAACTGGGCCTGATCTTATCAATCCGCTGGTAGGAGTTCTTTGCCGTTTCAGGAAGGAAGCCGTAGCGGTTATCTGTGATATAGAAAGAATGTTTTATCAGTTCTCTGTCACTCCTGAATCCCGGAATTACCTGAAATTCCTCTGGTGGAAAGGTGGAGACTTGGAGAAGGAACCACAGGAATACCGGATGGCGGTTCATCTCTTCGGAGCCGCCTCATCTCCAGGATGTGCCAATTTTGGTTTGAAACATCTGGCACGGCAACACAAAGATACCTATCCACTGGCATCAACATTTGTGGAGAGAAACTTTTATGTTGATGACGGGCTAGTCAGCGTCCCAACGGTCGAGGAAGCTAAGAAACTGATCACTGAGTCACAGGAGTTGTGCAAAAGAGGAGGCCTACGCCTTCATAAATTCAACTCGAATGAGGAAGCAGCTCTTGCCTGCTTAGATCCCTCAGAAAGAACAGCAACCATCAAACCTCTGGGACTGGATCCGACCCTATCAGAGCGTGCACTCGGCATTCAATGGTCGATTGAATTTGACACTTTCAGCTTTAACATCAGCTCGAAAGATCAGCCATCAACCCGGCGTGGTTGCCTGTCTGTCATTGCTTCTCTTTATGACCCACTGGGATTCATCGCTCCGTTCAGTCTAACTGGGAAGCGTATCCTTCAAGAGCTGTGTCACAGAGGCATCGGATGGGATGACCTACTCCCAGAAGATATGAGGCAACGGTGGGAGGAGTGGATAAATGGTCTTCACAAGTTGAAAGAGGTTTCAATTCCGAGATGTTACCACCCATCAGATTTCCATAACATTGTCAGAGTAGAGTTGCACCATTTTTCGGATGCCAGCTGCGTGGGATATGGTGCTTGCTCTTACGTCAGGTACAAAAATGACAAGGACGAGGTCCATTGCAGTCTCGTGTTGGCGAAAGCAAGGGTTGCACCCTCAAAGGTCACCAGTATCCCGAGACTAGAACTCGCAGCAGCTGTGGTTTCTACAAAAGTGAGTGTCATGTTAAAGGCTGAACTTGACATAAAGATTGATGAAGAGGTTTTCTGGACGGATTCACAAGTTGTGCTTGGGTACATTAACAATGATGCTCGTAGGTTCCACATATTTGTTGCGAACCGTGTTCAGCTGATAAGGGATAACAGTCATCCCAGTCAGTGGCACTATGTGGACACTGCAGAAAACCCGGCCGATCACGCATCCAGAGATCTTCGTGCTTCAGACATTCACTCAACAAACTGGCTGCGAGGACCGAAATTTCTCTGGGAGCATGAATTACATCTAACACCCAACGCTCCAACAGAATTACTTGTTGGTGATCCTGAAGTCAGGACAATCCAGGTGCTTGCAACCGAAGCCAAAAACTGCAATGACATCCTCAGGCGTCTGAGTCAGTTTTCCTCCTGGACAACAATTCTTAAGGTGGTTGCAAGAATCAAGAGGCTGGGGTCTAAACAGAAACAACACAGTGAGCATGTGACCGTTAAGGAGCATGAGAAGGCTGCTGACGAAGTGATTAAGATCGTACAGCAGCAAGCCTTCTCCCATGAGATAAAGATGCTTCAGGCTGAGAAAGACCTTCCAAACTCAAGTTCTCTTTTCAGTCTCGACCCCATCTGGTCTGAAGGACTCCTCCGTGTTGGCGGGAGATTAAAACAGTCATCACTCTGTCACAAAGTCAAGCATCCGGTCATCTTACCAAATAACAGCCACATCACCAAGCTGATTGTGTCCCATTTCCATGCGGAGACATGCCATCAGGGTCGAAGCCAGACTTTAATGGAGCTTCGGGCCAATGGATTCTGGGTAATTGGTGGGAGCAAGCTGGTTGCCAAGCTGATACACGCTTGTGTGTTATGCAGGAAACTTCGACGTCCGACAGAGAGGCAGCGAATGGCCGACCTTCCCAAAGAACGCGTCGAAGCCTCAGCACCTTTCACATACAGCGGCATGGACTGTTTCGGTCCTTTCATTGTAAAGAAAGCCCGCAAAGAATACACAAGATACGGCTTGATTTTCACATGTCTGTACTCTAGGGCCGTCCATATTGAAATGCTTGAAGATTTGTCAACAGACTCATTCATCAACTCATTGAGATGCTTCATCAGCCTAAGAGGAGCTGTTCAACAACTACGCTGTGACCAAGGCTCTAATTTTGTTGGAGCCAGAAATGAGCTCAAGGAAGCACTTAAACAATGTAACACTAAGCTAGTGGAAATCTTCCTGACTGAGAAGCAGTGTGAATTTGTCTTCAATGCCCCCTCTGACAGTCACGCAGGCGGTGTCTGGGAACGCCAGATCAGAACCGTTAGAAATGTGCTGAACGCTACCTTTGCACAGTGCCCAGGCCGACTTGATGACGCCTCCCTCAGAACACTGCTATATGAGGCCATGGCTATAGTTAACAGCCGCCCATTAACAGTGGATGGAATCAATGATCCTCTGGCACTGGAGCCTATAACACCGAATCACCTCATTATGATGAAAACTAAAGTTGCGCTTCCTCCCCCTGGAGTATTTGTTAAGGAAGACTTGTATGCAACAAAGAGGTGGAGAAGAGTTCAGTATCTCATTGAACAGTTCTGGAGCCACTGGAAAAAAGAGTACCTGCTGAACATATCCGTGAGACAGAAATGGCACTTACCACAGCGCAACCTCAAAGTGAATGATATTGTCATTATTAAAGATGACAACCTCCCAAGAAATCAGTGGCAACTTGGACGAGTGATTGAAGCTGTTCAAAGTAGTGATGGCTTAGTTCGTCGAGTTAAAGTGCAAGTCGGGGAGCGGAAACCTCGTAAAAAACAAGATCCCCCCTCCAAACCCTCAGTTATTGAGAGACCAATCAAAAAATTGGTGCTCCTCTTTGAGAACTGATTAAAACAAAGCGATAGACAACACTGCACACACTGTTTTTATTATGTATGTTGCTAGAGTCAAGAAATCCTGTACAATTCATTTACTCTTTGTGTATTTATTCATTCATTGTGCTAGGATTTGGTGGGAGTGTAAATGTCTTGATAAATCGCGTTTATATTCTCATACAGGATTGTTTATGTGTTAACAGGTCATTGTAGCCCTATAGTGTCACCTAGTGGTCTGTTCTGCTTTTATTTTGAAGAGCATCGTTTTCTTCTTCTGATGTTTTTTTTGTGACGCTAAACTTCCTGTTACTCTGTTTTCACAATGTGCTCACGCATCGTCGGAGGAACGGTAACACTTATAAACTCATTAGTTATTCATCCTTTTCATCTGTTTGAACCCTGTAAGAAAAGAGTTTACATTGTGATTTACCTTATTATTTTTGTATTGTTCGTACCTGTTATTTCTAAGAGCTCCAAACTGTGAGGTGTGTGGCGAGCTAGAGAGCATGCTAGCTGATGGCTGAAACTCAGTAATAAGCGCCCTTGGAGAGCGGAATGAGGTATGAAAATATGTAAAGTGTGTTGTTATCAGAAGATACTTTGTTCAAGGAAAAGAGAATATGATTAATATGTGAACATGTTTTATGTGAATTATTTGTGAAACTACAAAGAAGCATTTTGTATTTCTTCTGTTTATTCTGTAGTTTTCACGGTGCATATGGTGCGTGGTGCACGCAGAAGAACGAAATAAAAGACACCCGTTTGAAACTCTCTGCGTCTTAATCAATAAATCCGAGGGGCCGCTACATATATAGAGAACTTACGGTGTGTTAGGTGTTTATATGTTTACACCAAAGCATAGATATGGTGTCAATGTAAAAGAGCCAGTGATATTTGTCTGTATATGTTAGAGTAAAAATGGTTGAATGTTAATACACAGTAACCAGGTTATAAATCCTAACACTTCATCATGGTGGTAGACAAACATCTCAATAAACACATCATTTAAATAGAACAGCGTATTAACGATTTATGGTCAATATATTTTACTATGATGTGGAGAGATATCTATAGTGCCTACCTTGCAAACCATAAACAAACACTGAACCAACACGTGAAAACACGTGACCGGTAAAGGACAATCAGCAACAATCGCGTAACGCCTGAGGGCATAAATAATACAACAGGGCCATCTATTGGCCAAAATAGGCAACTGCCTTACATTTGTATGTATGTCTACTGTCTACTGTCTGAGACAGTGTCCATCCTACCGGAGTCAAATTCCTTGTATGTGTGCATACTTGGCTAATAAAGCTGATTCTGGTTCTGAATCTCCCAAGCTGATGTGCTGCTCCTTTCTTGAGTCTTGCTGCAGACAAATGATAGCCCGACTTGTCACTTCATCGACTATTCATATTAGAAACAAGTTAAAAAAGTAAAAAAAAATGTCTATTCTATTACTTAATAACTAAACTTAAACTAAATTAATAACTAAACTTTTTTAGACACAATACAATGACTTTATGAATTTAGTTGACATACGGTACTTTAATATCACTTTTTAATGGAATACTATGTAATGACTCTTATAAGACTTGTTATAACATACTATATCGCGACTTTGTTGTCCTGCAATATAATTATTTTTTCACATTTTACACCATTGATTTTTAAAGCCATATTATACTATGACTTTTACATTTCTTGACAAAACATACTATGATTTTTTGTATTACTTTCATCATACTATACGACCACTTTTATTCAATATGCTACACTATGACTTTTTGAGATGTACTATTTTAATTTGTTTTCCTAGCATACTATACAATGTCTATTTCATGAATATTTGACATACTACAACTTGTTTTGACATACTATGAATATGAATATGCATGCATTCTTTATAGATTTTTCAATAATGCATACAAATGGTCTGTCTCCTTAATTTCTGACCACAGATGCAAAGAGGTTGTACAATTAAATTCAAAAACTTTATTTGTCCCCGAGGGCAATAACAGGCACACAGAGTAGCTGTACAATAATATATGTTGACACAAAACAAAGCAAGCAATACTGTACAGATTGAGATGATATATACAGATTTACACAGACAGATATCTACTAGAAAATAAATAATAGTTCTATAAACTATAAATAATCAGAAATAAATCCTGTGAGTGTGTGTGTGTGTGTGTGTGTGTGTGTGTGTGTGTGTGTGTGTGTGTGTGTGTGTGTGTGTGTGTGTGTGTGTGTGTGAGAGGAGCTTCCCAAAAACAACAAAAACGTCCTCTGTGCTGCTCGGGAGCCGCCTCACCCTTTGGCTGGTGGGTGAGGCGGGTGATGTCATCCTTCTCATCTGGTCCTGTAGTCCTCCATCCTTCTCATCTGGTCCTGTGGTCCTCCATCCTTCTCATTTGGTCCTGTAGTCCTCCATCCTTCTCATCTGGTCCTGTAGTCCTCCATCCTTCTCATCTGGTCCTGTGGTCCTCCATCCTTCTCATCTGGTCCTGTGGTCCTCCATCCTTCTCATCTGGTCCTGTAGTCCTCCATCCTTCTCATCTGGTCCTGTAGTCCTCCATCCTTCTCATCTGGTCCTGTGGTCCTCTATCCTTCTCATCTGCTCCTGTAGTCCTCTATCCTTCTCATCTGGTCCTGTAGTCCTCCATCCTTCTCATCTGGTCCTGTGGTCCTCTATCCTTCTCATCTGCTCCTGTAGTCCTCTATCCTTCTCATCTGGTCCTGTGGTCCTCTATCCTTCTCATCTGGTCCTGTAGTCCTCCATCCTTCTCATCTGGTCCTGTAGTCCTCTATCCTTCTCATCTGGTCCTGTGGTCCTCTATCCTTCTCATCTGGTCCTGTAGTCCTCCATCCTTCTCATCTGGTCCTGTGGTCCTCCATCCTTCTCATCTGGTCCTGTAGTCCTCCATCCTTCTCATCTGGTCCTGTAGTCCTCCATCCTTCTCATCTGGTCCTGTGGTCCTCTATCCTTCTCATCTGCTCCTGTAGTCCTCTATCCTTCTCATCTGGTCCTGTAGTCCTCCATCCTTCTCATCTGGTCCTGTGGTCCTCTATCCTTCTCATCTGCTCCTGTAGTCCTCTATCCTTCTCATCTGGTCCTGTGGTCCTCTATCCTTCTCATCTGGTCCTGTAGTCCTCCATCCTTCTCATCTGGTCCTGTAGTCCTCTATCCTTCTCATCTGGTCCTGTGGTCCTCTATCCTTCTCATCTGGTCCTGTAGTCCTCCATCCTTCTCATCACCAACTATGACTCAGAAGGTAAATCATTTAAAAAGAGACACGCTATATTGCCATGAAATCCGATGTTCCAATCACTTCCATGGCCACAGGTGTATAAAAGCAAGCACCTCGGCATTCAGACTGTTTCTGTTTCCTCTCAGGAGCTCAGTGAATTCCAGCGTGGTCCTGTGATAGGATGCCACCTGTGCAACAAGTCCAGTCGTGAAATTTCCTCGCTCCTAAATGTTCCACAGTCAACGGTCAGTGCGATAATAACAAAGTGGAAGCGATTGGGAACAACAGCAACTCAGCCAAGTGGTAGGCCACGTAAAATGATGGAGCGGGGTCAGCGATGCTGAGGTGTATAGTGCGCAGACAGATGTCACCAACTTTCTGCAGAGTCAATCGCTACAGACCTCCAAACTTCATGTGGCCTTCAGATGAGCTCAAGAACAGTGCATAGAGAGCTTCATGGAATGGGTTTCCATGGCGATCAGCTGAAGTGATCATCATCATCCTCTTCATTGCTGTCCTCGGAGATCCTCTGCCTCTTCACACTTACCTGTGCGTCCTCTTCTCTGCTTCTCTTTGTGTTGCAGCCTGAGGTTGAGGGAGTGGAATCTTCTGGCCCCTGAGGAACCAAGGATGGATCTTCTTCAGGACGGCTCACACCAGAAGGGACGGAGACGGAAGGACAAAAGGGGAGGCGACCGGGAAACATCTCTTTACGAAATCCCTGCCAGACGCTGAGAAGAGTGAACTGCTGAAGTCTGAAGTCATCATCTTCGTCTTCATCCACTTCCTCCTCTTCATCCTCGTCATCAGAAGCCTCAAACATGAAGCTGTAGCCAGAATCATCGCTCGTCCATCCATCGTCCTGAACGTCCTCCTGCTCGCTGTCCTCATCTTCGGAGAAGTCTCCAAAAAAACCCAACCTGACCTACCTCATCCACGAGTCCATACTCACGTCCACCTCGTGCAGGACGGTCGATGACGTCGTTGGCACCAACTGAGGGGGAAGAAAATTCAAAGTATAAGGATTTATCATTGATTTAAACCAAGCAATAATCCTGTTTAAATTAGCCAATGTTAAAATTCTAAAAAAATAAATAAAAATGTTTTGACTTCACACATATATAGTATAAGTATATTCAATATGTGGCTGAAAAAGAGTTTAAAAATCAATACATTTTTGTGATCGGAAACTAAATGATTGAAAATATGAGGCTGTTTATTCTTCAGTTACTGAACAGAGATGAAAACAGCATTAAGATGAATTAAACCAATAATAATAATAATAATAATAATAATAATAATAATAATAATAATAATAATAACAATTACTATTATTTTAGCTGTTAATATTAACATATTATGTATACATTATTATAATACCCAATACAAAATATACCAATATTAATAACTATATTAAATATAATACAAAAACATGACTGTAATGATATGTTATTATTA
This sequence comes from Eutrigla gurnardus, assembly GCF_963514095.1. NCBI lineage: Eukaryota > Metazoa > Chordata > Actinopteri > Perciformes > Triglidae > Eutrigla > Eutrigla gurnardus. The sequence continues at coordinate 3,828,907 of NC_139938.1, read as the reverse complement.
TGATTATTATTAATCATAATAATCATGAAATGGTGTAAATATTCATGTTATTTCAGGTGTAAATAACCTCAATAATACTATAAATATGATTGCAATCATCACTAGTGATTACTTTGTGCAAAGACATGTATTCTGCACCAAAGAATAGTCGGGACTTCAGTTCTTCTTCCAATCTCCCAACGCTAACACTGATAACAAAAGAGAGCATGCTTTAACAGGTGGCTCAGACTCCAATGAGAAAACATGCACTTATAGGCCAACTATTTTACCTCAACCAGATGCTTACATATTATTTTTGGCTAAATAGCAGAGCATTTTGTTCTTATTATCTAAATCTTACTTGTTCAAGGTCATTCGGGCTGCAGGTTTTAACTGAATACACACGAGGCTTTTCTTTCCTAAAGGTTTTTTGAAGGCATTAATAGTAGTAGATGCTCCTCAGACACAAATCATGGGAATGCTCTTTGTTTAGTCAACTATATAAAAAAACAGACTGGGAAAGTCAACAAAAAGGTCCTTCTAACCCTAATGCTGTAAACCTCATACATGGACCAAATGGCTGCTCTCTATTGATTGCCACCATTAACAAGCATATGGTTCCAGCCACAAACATAAAGCAGAAACATAATTTATCAGATGTGAGTATGATCTACATGATTCTAAATACTGAATTAACTACAAGGGAGTCTGTTTGGTGAGCCACACTTTGCTGGGGGACACTAAGTAGAAGGTAAGCTCAGATGATACATTCATTATAATATGCAGTTGAGATTCTGTTTCTTTCAGCTGGCTTTGATCTCACTACTTCATTGAAAATGAATAAATGTCCAGAAAAAACACACAATACTGAACACATGGCAGAAAGAAACTAAGAAATCTGAGCAGAGAAAATTATGGTGCAACAGGCAGTTTGACATAAATCATCAAAACAAGGAAAACAGAAAATAAAGCTATTGATCACATGAACTGTGATCCACTCACAGTATCAGTGGGCTTTTCTGCATACAGCTTTGAATATCAAACGACTTCAGTCAGAAATGAACTTGACTGATGCAAAAATACAGACTTACTCCAATGCAAGGTATTTACACATGTTCTCGTCCATCTCGTGGCTGTTTATCAAACTAAATGAGTGGGCCAAAAACACAAACAGTCTAACTCTCGAAGTGGAGAAAAGGGAGCTGCACTCTCACCCCCTGATCTCCAGCAGTCGACTCTTGCTGGTGACTGAGAGGACGTCTTCATTCGTTCCGTCGAATGTTGACAACAAAGAATATCTTCAACAGGAATCATTTTGTGACGAGGGGCTACAATTCTTTGAGGGTCCGTCACTGTGGTATTATCCAGCCACCGTGTTGTCCTTCTGTAAAAAAGAAAAGAAGAAAAAACGACAAGTTTAGAACGGCCATAAATTGTTCTCCTTTTTGGCATACGGGACGTGGACAACTCATAACGCACATAACATTTAAATCAGCAAATGTAAGAAAACCATGAGTGCATCATGTAATAACAGATTGGCATGTAATGTAAACTATGACGCTCGATTAATCTTTTAAAGGTTTGATACGTAAACATGCTATTTATACACTTTTCCAACATGTATGCATGTTAGGAAATAGGGATGCTTTTAGAAAAAATAACGTAAACTTGCCCTGAAAAAGTAGAAATACCTAATTTCTTGGTGACAAGTTATGAATGGAAAAATGCGTCTGAGAAGTGAAAGTCACATTTCAGCTTTACAATGTCAGCTTTGCTACTGTGCTCCATGCTGTGGAACACTTCTAAAACGTGTTAAAAGCACAGTCATTATTTGTAATAATGGATATTTTCATGTTTAACTACATCATCATACTGTGAGGTCAATAAGTTCAGATGTTTATAAAAGGGACACTCGTATTTTTTATTTATTTCATATTTATATTTTCTGTTATTTTATCTAAAATAATCACTGTGCTCTTGTTCTTCCATCAGGCAATACAGGGGTGTAGTGGCGTCGTTACGCCACAAGAGGGAGTATCCCCACAAATGAGCAACCCTGTCGAGGAAACACAGCCCATACACACAGTATGTATTCTGCATCCGGCTGGACAGAAGCAGAACTGTATTGCACTGTGTTTTCTCAGACTGTCCAGTAAAGCAATTGAATGAAGCCACACGGCGTCTTTATTGAAGTGTGCAACATCAGCCACAGCAGAGAGTCAAAGGGCTGGTGGCGCTGTTTCAATAGGCTGCTGGCTGTTTCATTGTGCTCCGTCTCTATCTGGACTATACACAATGGACGATTAAAGCAGTCTTGCTTACTTGAACTTTATTGCATGAGTGCAGTCATCATCTCACAACTGTAACGTTATCTCAACTGGTTCGCGAGCGCGGTGTAACCTCTAGATCAGTCCCCCATACAACAGTACTTAAATAAACAGTCCTATTGTTACACTGGCGAGGGAGACGGTCAAAGAGGTGTTTATGTATGAGTGCGTCCACTTCAGCGGGAAATGAATAGTGATAGTCATCAACTACTTTCAAGAATGTTTCCTGAACCACTCCTGAACCAATGTTGCTGTATTACAGGAGCATCATCTTACAATGCTCCATAAACACATCCAGTAAGATCCGTCAGTGCAGGCGTGCTGCACAGTGCTGAATAAGATCATATTTCAACCATTTGGAAAACAATTCATAGAAGCTAAATTTAGGTATTTTTGTTAAAAATCAAAATGCATTCCTGTTACTTAGATTTACAGTCAATATATGAGAAATATGCAGCCGTTTAGCTGCAACAAAGTTAAACCTCAACATGATGAACGATCAATTCAAATCATTTCGAAAAGGAAAAATTGCAATTCCTCACAGTATTTTGCATGCCTGTAGCACATCCCTCCACTGGTACACCCCTGGCCACAATTCTTACAAACATGTGGTTTCTCTCCAGCATGCACCCTCATGTGATACATATACATGTGGGGTTCTGAGTGAATTCTTTTTGCCACAGAAAGTTGCAGGATTTCATCCAGTGACTCCGCTAAAATCAAAGAGAAACATTTTTCCCCCCAGAGTTGGATTATCTATGATTACTTTAAATTTTAAGACAGTTTCTCATTTGTAGATATTTCCAAAAATGTTGTTAGCCTTTGTAACAGATGTGGATAGGGCATGAAAGGACCCAAGGACTTGTTTTCCAGCATTTTACATTATTTTAATATTACAGTATGTACGAAGAGCTATTTAAATTGGCAGGAAAACATTGAAACTCAACAACAAATCTCCTCAAAACCATGACGAGATATTCAAAGGGAGAACAGCGACCTCTTTTGGGCAAATTAAATCAGTACGTGGATGAGAGTGACTAAATTAGGCCAATGCTGTCTCAAAAAGATGCAGAAAAACTCGTCCATGCATTTGTTACCTCAAGGCTGGACTATTGTAATTCTTTATTATCAGGCTGCTCTAATAAATCTCTTAAATCTCTCCAGCTGGTCCAGAATGCTGCAGCTCGTGTTCTGACTAAAACCAGAAGAAGGGATCACATTTCTCCTGTATTAGCTTCTCTGCACTGGCTCCCAGTACAATCCAGAATAGAATTTAAAATCCTTCTCCTCACTTACAAGGCTCTTAATGGACAGGCAACATCATATCTTAAAGAGCTCATTAAACCCTACTGTCCTCCTAGAGCACTACGCTCTCAGAATAAAGGGTTACTTGTAGTTCCTAAAGTCTCCAAAATTAGAACAGGGGCCAGAGCTTTCAGCCATCAAGCTCCTCTTCTGTGGAACCGTCTTCCGGTTCCAGTTCGTGAGGCAGACGCTGTTCCCACATTTAAGAGTAGGCTTGAAACCTTTCTCTTTGACACCGCTTATAGCTAGGGCTGGCTCAGGTTTGCCCTGAGCCAGCTCTTGGTTAAGCTGCTATAGGCCTAGACTGCTGGGGGATTATAGTGACACACTGAGCCTCTCTCTCTCTCTCTCTCTCTCTCTCTCTCTCTCTCTCTCTCTCTCTGTGTATGTTCCACGGAGTCCCTGTGCTCTCTTGCCTAGCAGGTCTCCCTGGACCGTGGTGGAACCTGATCCGGACTGCACCGATGTTGTGGTCTTGTTTGCCTCGATCCCTGCCTCACTTTGATAAGCACTCAAAACTTCCTGCTGCTAAAGGCTTTGTGGCCGACAGCTTCTATCCCGCCAGTATTTTTAATTAAAGTAATTGACTAAAATCGGCATCTCTACTGTCACTAACTTGACTACTCCCGGGAGTCTGGCTATGCTTTCTGGTCCAGCAGAGTCCAGAGTTCCTGACCGATGCAGACTGCTAACTGGCCTGATGCTGGAAACACCACATTGTAGCTCCACCTGCCCGCTGTGTGACTGCTCAACTACTCCTGCTTTTTGGTCTACAGGCGACATTGTTGGATGGATCCATCTCGGCGTGGCTGTGCCTGCTGCCATGGACTACTACTGTTGATACTATTGTTACGGTTAATACCACCACTACTGTCAATGCTACTATTTCCATACTACCAACACCAAATGCAGTTGGAACCCAAGGGCCTGGGCTGCACGAGATTTCTGCCTAAAAGCCTATTAAGGCAGTTTTTTCTCGCCACTGTCGCTGTAACGCTTGCCCCTGGGTGATGTTGGGACTTTGAAATTGTGTTGACACTTGAAATTTTGAGCGTATTCTAGTCCTGCTCAATGTGTTAAGTGTCCTGAGATGACTTCTGTTGTGATTTGACACTATAAATATAAAATTGAATTGAAAATTGAATTAAACCGAGAAAAAGATGGCAGGAATGTTCCAAGGATGAATACTGTTGTACATCATGTGATAACTTATTTACTGGGCTGGAAGGTACAGCATGTATGCATGTTTATTGACCTTACAAAGGCTTTCGATACTGTTGATCACTGTCATCTCCTTAAAATCACTCAGAAAATTGGCTTTAGTGAAAACGTGGGTAAGTGGATTAAAAGCTATCTAACAGACCGTGTTCAGTCAGTCCAGTTCGGTACAGTTATATCCGACCCCGTCACTCTGAACAAAGGGGTCCCTCAAGGGTCAATCATTCATCTAAATGCACACCATCACAAGAATCCATACAACTCTCAAATGACTTTCTTCCTTCTGGACTGAGCCGTGAAAGCAAGACCATACAAGGATGCACCAAACATACCCTGCCTTTAGGTGGGAAGCTGCACGGACGTAAGCTGACTGTGTGTGTGACTCGATTCTGTCGGCTGTCCTGCAGGATCATTACTGTCCCCTCAGGCTTCCCATATTTTTCTGTGATTCAAGGCCAAGCTGTGGAGAGTGAGTGCGTATGTTATATCAACTGCACACAAAGCAACTTACTTGGCCATCGTGTCCGCAGAGAGATCATCAGGATTTTTCACTTTTGTGTCACCTATAGGTAATGAGAGAAGCACATTTTACAACTTGTTCCACCAAAGAAATGAAGATGCAATGTATAATCTCTATAATAAAAAAGGGCCTGCATTCATATGCAGAACCTTTTGGTACAGGAAATGTTCTGGTTCCCGTTTGTAGTCAGTGACTAATCACATTGGCAGGCTTTGGATGATTGCAGGTAAACAATCCATGGGAAGAGCAAAAAGGGGAACACACTGGCCGAAGTGCAATCAAGGCTTTAACTTTTTATTGGTTTAAAATTAGCTTGTTAACTTGCTACTTGTGAAACAATCCAGTTGAAAACGTCATCTCTCAACTCCAACTCCAGTCTCGCATCTCAAGTTGCTAATCGGACTGTAAACAATGAGCAACACACAGAAAGGGAAGTCTTGACTCTGGATATCTGCAGGTTAATCTAGCTAGCTAGCCAATCAGTTCTGAGATTGTGCACAGAACAGTGTCTGTGAAATAAACGCAAAACTACAATATGTTCTAGAAATAGATCAATGTTAAGGGCATATTACGTTATTACAGAATGCAAATGGTGAGCTAAAATCGTGAGGATGCAGTGATCAACATTTTATTTTTTTAATTCATTAAGTAGACTATTTCCCATTATAACTAAGCAAACTAATACATCTCCATCACAATCTCAATTTCCTAAACTATAAATAAAATATGTCTAGTTACATGTTGTCTCCCGTGACAACCTTTATTTACCATGAGCTCGAAGGTCCATAGCCACCACCCTGCAGTTGATCCTGCTGCATATGACTGCCTGCAAAGACACATACGGAAACCATTTAATCAATCAAATAGCGTATAGCAAAGACGCTGAAATTAAAGAACAGCTCCATAAATATTCTATTATGAACATGCACTGAGTTTCTAATTCGTTATGAGGTATTATGCTCACAGTGAACACCGCCCAGGAGAGTGCAGAGTGTCCTCCTCCATGAAGCAGAAGCAGCACAGGACCATTGGCTCCACTGCAGAAAATTCTGAAAATGTTCAAGGTAGTCAAGGAAATTCAGAACATAGCCGTGCAAGAATTAGCTGCTCAAAATACAATACACATGAATTGCATAAAGTGCTAATTTTCTATACTAAGCTGAAGTTAGACAGCACACTGGTCTCAAGAAAAGGCTAAATCTGAAATGACCTAGTTGGCTTTGAATGCTCTGGGTGATTTCCACACCAAAAGTGTCAAATATGATATAAATATTTTCTGACAAACACAAGAAGGATATATCTTTGCCATTTTCATTTTCAACATCTTCCATGGTTTCAAAGTAGTGACTCCAGGGCAGGGGTGAGAAATCTCTCTTCCGTCCAGGTCTGTATAGAAAAAAAGAGCAAAAGTGTAAACCAATCTCATATTGCAACAGGATAATTAAAACGGTCAAATGCTACTACATTGAGTCCCAAATAGATTAAAGAAGATACAGATTAAAGATTGATGATGGGACACAAGTAATGCAAACAATAAATTGTGAAATTCAGTAATATATTATTATTATATATCTATTATTATAGACTGGTTACCTGTCTGTCTCCACATGTCAGCCCTGTGATAGACTGGTTACCTGTCTGTCTCTACATGTCAGCCCTGTGATAGACTGGTTACCTGTCTGTCTCCACATGTCAGCCCTGTGATAGACTGGTTACCTGTCTGTCTCTACATGTCAGCCCTGTGATAGACTGGTTACCTGTCTGTCTCTACATGTCAGCTCTTTGATAGACTGGTTACCTGTCTGTCTCTACATGTCAGCCCTGTGATAGACTGGTTACCTGTCTGTCTCTACATGTCAGCCCTGTGATAGACTGGTTACCTGTCTGTCTCTACATGTCAGCCCTGTGATAGACTGGTTACCTGTCTGTCTATACATGTCAGCCCTGTGATAGACTGGTTACCTGTCTGTCTCTACATGTCAGCCCTGTGATAGACTGGTTACCTGTCTGTCTATACATGTCAGCCCTGTGATAGACTGGCGAGTCCAGGGTGAACCCTGACCATCACCAAACAGGACGCAAACATTAGACCTGTCTCTTTGGAGACCACTCACCCTTAAATGTACATTAATATCTCCAGACACTGCTTTTCGTGTAATGAATGCTCCTGACATATCTAAGCTCATGTCGGTTAACATAACGGATAAAATAGTTTAACCTAAAATACATAATTATTGTTATAATGCTTAGGTTGCATTCCAAAGCTACGTGCTAAAACTCTGGCATCCATGGCAGCAACAGCTAGCTTAACTCCCGCTAGCTAACGCGTTGGCTTCAGCAGGCCTTTGAACAAACTGCGGAGACGCAGAGAGCATCGGTGGGATGGTGGAAGCTATAAAAAGTAACGTTAGACAGCACGCTAAATCATCCTGCTTCACTGCCATCTACTGGATATGAAATCAACTACAACACACCAGTGTTTACAACATTTCTTATGATTTGAAAATGCTCTTAATGTAAATGATTTGCCCACTGAAGATTGTGCTCATTGTTAGAACTCCTTCAATTTGGTTCTTCATAGGAGGTGACTGTGAATTACTTTGAAATGTGGAATGGTGATGTTTTTATGTGAGTTTGCGCTTGAAACTTAAAAGCTTGTAACTTGCCTGCGTTCATTTGTACTCTCCAAAAGTAAAAGCTTGTTAATAATAATTTGGAAGCTAACTTTGACGGCCAACAAGATTGTTTGCCTGTAGCACATAGGCCTACCTCTGGTAAAGCACTACTCACCTACTAATGCTCTCTTTTGTTTAATTTCCTTCCTGAGAGGCTGCTGAGCCCCTCACACGTTTGAGGGTTTCATCCCCACTCCAAAATGCCACTAATACGAAGCAAAATGACTTAGTGGACTAAAGCGAGCAGCCAAGACGAGAAAGGCTGCATCGGGGACACTCGTCTAGAAAAACTTCATCCTACAATGACGGAATCTGCATTGCTGCGTCATTGTGCTGTATCCGAGCTGGATTCGAACCGGTGAAGACCGGGCCAGAGTCTCCTGCGCATGGGAATTGCGCACTTATTCTTTAAGGACCTGCTCTAACCACTCGGCCACCGCGCGGTGGTGTATTGTGCGGTCACTAGAACCTTTATTTACCATGATCCTGCTGCATATGACTGCCTTCAAAGACACATATGGAAACCATTTAATCAATCAAATAGCGTATAGCAAAGACGCTGAAATTAAAGAACAGCTCCATAAATATTCTATTATGAACATGCACTGAGTTTCTAATTCGTTATGAGGTATTATGCTCACAGTGAACACCGCCCAGGAGAGTGCAGAGTGTCCTCCTCCATGAAGCAGAAGCAGCACAGGACCATTGGCTCCACTGCAGAAAATTCTGAAAATGTTCAGGGTAGTCAAGGAAATTCAGAACATAGCCGTGCAAGAATTTATGGAGGACTAAACATGACTTAAGTATAAATAAATAAATAAATAAATGCTGAAATGCATAAATAAATACAGGAATAAATAAATAAATGCTGAAATGAATAAAAAAATAAATAAATGCATAAATAAATAAATAAAAGAATGAATAACAGAATAAATAAATGCTTTATATTTATTTCTACATTTCTGTTCACCTACATTTATTTATTTCTGTATTTCTGTGTCCATATGTTAATGAAGTAGGAGGTCCTAACCTCAGTCAACAGCATGATTGGTTAAAGGAGCTTGCTCGATTCGGGCCTACTACTTCTGCCTTACTAGCGGAGCTGATTCCTGTACAGGAATGTTGCTGGCTACTAGCCCGCCCGCTCAGCTAACCGTTAGCTGCAGTTGTTGACATTTGTTATTTATGTAGCTCTGGTTTAGTAATGGTGTGGTGACCCACAATTGCTGTGTGAGACATTCACCAAGGGACTGTACCTTTAAGGTAAACAGTTCCGGTTTACGACAGTTCGTGTTTACGTCAGTTACGATTTGAACTCATGTGCGAGTAAGACTCGTTTGTTTTGATGTGGAGAGTAAAGCTGACTCGACCCATCTCCGTCTCTTGTCTCATCATTTACCCGACTCCACAATTGGTGACCCCGACGTGAGTTGGATACGACTGTAAAATGTTGGAAAATCGACGGTGATAACAACGCGCCCGCCGCGGCGCCGGCCGCCGCTGGCGGTGCGGCTATCGACGCGGCTAACGTCGGCGCTATCTATGCTGCCACCGTCAAGTTGCCGGACTTCTGGCAGAACAACCCACGGTCGTGGTTCCAACATATCGAAGCCCAGTTCCAGCTGAGGGGAATAACACAGGACGTGACTAAATATTTCCACGTTGTAGCAGCCTTAGATGCCTCGACGACAGCCAGGTGTATGGCGCGGTTGGAGGCTCCTCCAGCTGTCGGCAAGTACGACGCGCTCAAGGGGTTCCTCGTGAACCTTTTTGAACTGTCGGAGCTGGAGAAGGCGGACCGCCTCCTTTCCCTGAACGGCCTGGGCGACGGCAAGCCGTCTGAGTTGATGGAGAGGATGCTGGCTGTGCTGGGCTCGGCGGATCCCTCCTTCCTTTTCGCCCACATCTTCCTGCGGCAGCTTCCAGCGCCCGTGCGCACTGCTCTGGCCAGCTCACCCCTCTTTGCCTCCAAGGACTACCGGGCGGTGGCTGTAGAGGCCGACAGGATTTTCCTCGCCAACAGGCAGCAGTTTGTTCATGCGCTGTTGCCTCCCCAGCACACATCGGCCCCGTTTCCGCCGCAGGGGTACGACCCGGACACCGCAGCCGCTGTGACCGCCCGCCGACAGCATGACGACGGGTGTTGTTACTACCACGCCAGGTTCGGGGCCAAAGCCAAGCAGTGTCGCCAGCCTTGCAGTTTTGGGGCCCCGGGAAAAGCCCGGGCCAGCGCTCATTAACAGCTGTGAGCGCTGGTCGGGACTGCAGGCTGTTGTTCGTCACTGACACCTTGTCCGGCCGGCGGCTGCTGGTCGATTCTGGGGCTCAGCGCAGCATCCTGCCGGCGACGCCTGTGGACACTATGGCTGGCGGCCATGGCCCCCCGATGGACGCCGCCAACGGCACACCCATTCGTACCTACGGCACGAGGTATGTGGATGTGTGTTTCGGCGGCCGGCGTTTTGGTTGGGATTTCGTCATGGCTGCCGTGTCTACGCCACTCCTGGGGGCGGATTTCCTCTGCGCATACAGGCTGCTGGTGGATGTTACCAACTGCCGCCTGATCGACGCCCTCTCCTTTGCTTCGTTCCCCTGCACGCTGGGGGGGGTGGGGGGGCTTTGTCTTGCGAACACGTTTGCCACCGGGGACCTGTATCAACGCCTGCTGGCTGAGTTTCCTGACATCACCACGCCAACGTTTTCATCGGCTGTGGCTAAGCATGGTGTGGAGCACTACATCACCACGGTTGGCCCCCCGGTCTATGCACGGGCCCGCCGCCTGGACTCTGCCAAGCTCGCGATCGCCAGGGAGGAGTTCGCCACCATGGAGCGCCTCGGCATCGTACGCCGTTCCAAAAGTCCGTGGGCCTCCCCCCTGCACATGGTGACCAAGGCTGATGGCGGTTGGCGTCCGTGTGGTGATTTCCGTCGCTTGAATAACGCCACCACTCCCGACCGGTACCCGGTACCGCATATTCAGGATTTCACCGCCCACCTGGCTGGCGCCGCCGTCTTTTCAAAGGTGGACCTGGTACGCGGTTACCATCAGGTGCCCGTCCGCCCGCAGGATGTCCCCAAGACGGCGGTCATCACGCCCTTTGGACTTTTTGAATTCCTGAGGATGCCTTTCGGCCTCAAGGGTGCAGCGCAGACGTTCCAGCGCCTCATGGATTCTGTGCTGCGGGACATGCCGTTCCTGTTCGTCTATCTGGATGACATCCTCGTTGCCAGTGCGTCCGCGGACGACCACCTGACGCATCTACGGCAGCTGTTCGGTCGGCTCAGTGAGCATGGTCTCATTGTCAACCCGGCCAAGTGCGAGTTTGGCCGGTCATCCATCACCTTCCTCGGCCACCACGTCACTCCGCAGGGGGCGGTTCCCCTCCCGGCCAAGGTGGACGCCATCGCCAGTTTCCCACGTTCGCGCACGGTGAAGTCCCTGCAGGAGTTCCTGGGCATGGTGAACTTCTATAACCGTTTCCTTCCCCATGCGGCCCAGCTCATGCGACCCTTGTACAACGCCTTACGGGGCAGGAAGCCTGCAGACGTGTTGGATTGGTCCACGGAAATGACGGCTGCCTTCGATGCTGCCAAAACCGCGTTGGCCAACGCTGCTCTGCTGGCGCACCCGTCTCCGACCGCCCCTGTTGCTCTTACTACGGACGCCTCTGATTACGCCGTGGGGGCTGTGTGTGAGCAGTGGGTGGGAGGAGCCTGGCAACCGCTGGCCTTTTTCAGCAGGAAGCTCCGCGACAACGAGAGGAAATACAGCGCTTTTGACAGGGAACTCCTGGCTCTTTTCCTCGCCACCCGTCATTTCCGCTTCCTGCTGGAGGGCCGTCGGTTCACGGCTTTTGTGGACCACAAGCCGCTGACGTTCGCCATGGCCAAGTCTTCGGAGCCATGGTCTGGTCGACAGCAGCGTCAGCTCTCCGCCATCTCGGAGTACACCACTGACGTTCAGCATGTGGCCGGCAAAGACAATTTTGTGGCCGACTGCCTCTCTCGGGTGGTTATTGGTTCCGTCCACTTGGGCCTCGACTACGCAGCTATGGCTGGGGATCAGGCTATTGACTCTGAGGTGCAGGCCTACAAGACAGCCCCCACGGCACTCCTCATGGAGGATGTGGTGTTTGGCACGGCCAACACTGCGCTCCTCTGCGACGTCTCTACTGGCCAACCGCGCCCCATGGTGCCTGCTGGCTGGAGGCGTAAGGTTTTCGACACGATCCACAGCCTTTCCCATCCAGGGGTGAAGGCCTCTGCCAAGCTCGTGGGGGCCAAGTTCGTCTGGCCGGGCCTGCGGAAGGACGTCAGGGCCTGGGCTGCTGTCTGTGTGGCGTGCCAGCGTGCGAAGGTGACTCGGCATACCAAAGCCCCCTTGGCACTCTTCAAAGTGCCGGAGAGGCGTTTCGACCACGTGAACGTGGACCTGGTGGGCCCGCTTTCACCCTCCCGTGGTTACACCTACCTCCTCACCATGGTGGACCGGACCACCAGGTGGCCAGAGGTGGTTCCCCTGTCCTCCACTACAGCAGCTGAGGTGGCCCGGGCGTTCGTTATGGCTTGGGTGGCCCGTTTCGGCACACCGTCAGACATTTCCTCAGACCGGGGGCCGCAGTTCACGTCGGAGCTTTGGACTGCGGTCGCCGGTGTCCTGGGAGTGAAGGTCCACCGCACCACGGCCTATAACCCACAGAGCAACGGGCTTTGCGAGCGGTTTCATCGGGACATGAAGGCCGCGCTCAGGGCCAGCCTTACGGGCGGCGACTGGGCTGACCGCCTCCCGTGGGTTATGCTGGGCCTTCGCTCCGCCCCCAAGGAGGATCTTCAGGCCTCGTCGGCAGAGCTGGTGTACGGCCAGCCCCTGCGCGTCCCTGGGGAGTTTCTTCCGGACGCCACGGCCCCGTGGTCGGCTGCCTCCCATCGTGCTGCGTCCCGGGACATTGCGGACGCTTTCATTCCCGTTCCGACGTCTCGCCATGGCCTCCCCCGGTCCTACGTTCCCAGGGATTTACCGTCGGCCAAGTACGTCTTCATCCGCCACGATGGCCACCGTACCCCGCTGCGGCCCCCCTACGATGGGCCCTTCCGCGTCTTGGAGGGTGGGCCTAAGAACTTTGTGGTGGATATGGGGGGCAGGCCTGAGCGGGTGGCTATAGACCGGCTCAAGCCTGCTCATGTGGATGTTGGCGAACCGCTCCAGCTGGCTCAGCCCCCGCGACGGGGGCGCCCGCCTGCGGCAGCCTCGACCCCTGGTCCTGCGGCGGCCTCGACCCCTGCTCCTGCCTCTTGCCCTTCTCCTGTTAGGCGCAGCCGTTCTGGCCGCCTGGTCCGCCCGCCTAGGCGTTGATTTTTCTAGGGACTGTTTCGTACTAGTGTATTCTGTTTGGCGCTAGTGGGTGTCCGATGTTCTCTGTGTGTTGCCTGTTCGCTCTGGACCTGTTGGTTTGGGTGAATTCTGGGGGGGCCTGTGTGGTGACCCACAATTGCTGTGTGAGACATTCACCAAGGGACTGTACCTTTAAGGTAAACAGTTCCGGTTTACGACAGTTCGTGTTTACGTCAGTTACGATTTGAACTCATGTGCGAGTAAGACTCGTTTGTTTTGATGTGGAGAGTAAAGCTGACTCGACCCATCTCCGTCTCTTGTCTCATCATTTACCCGACTCCACAATGGCATTTTTGTACGAGCGATTGCGAATGAATTACGATCATTAGCGAACGATTTAGAGAACCATGCAACCAACGACTATGTTCAGTTTCGTCTGGATAGATTGATGGATGACTTGGCTCAGCTCAACGCCGATATGGATGTGGAAATGGAGCTAGCAGTGTTAGACGGTCTTGAAGAAGTCGCCCGCCAACTTTACACCCTGTCAGAGTCAGAAGAAGGGACCCTTGGACGTCCGTCGTACAATATACCCCCCACTTTAATCGAAGCACACCTACTGCGGGGGCACACTGCTGGGGAAATAGCACAGGTGTTCGGAGTGTGCGAGAGAACAATTCGTCGGAGGATAGCACAGTACGGAATAGGGTAATTTTTACTCCTAACGCTACATTGTCTGTTTGTCTGGTTTCCCGTGTCTCGTCTTTTAAAGGTGGCAATATATGTGTGCAAATTCACAGAGATATTTAACTAGCTAGTGTTTATTGATGGTAATGTTGCTCACCTTATCTCCAAATACCACTGGGAAATATACTGTGTTTATCTTATATAGTCTAACGTTAGGTGCACATTTGAGTCCAAGCTTTTAGTATAAATTGTTCATGATATCATAGAACATTTATACAATAATATGTCTCCTTGCACTGCTTTGAGTTTTGCACTGAGTTTAAGTTAACTAAAAATTAACTAACGTTACTGATATTAACTTACATTAATATGCACTGGGAATAGGTCTAACAATACTTGATTATATAGGCCTATATGCTTTGGTTTTCAACGACAGATGGACTGGTGACTAACATGCTTATATTACTGACAAACTTAGTGTAGGAGCCAACATTGGTTTGGCCTGTATTATTAATTGTTTATCCTGCACACGCTCTTTGGTTCCTATCATTTCCGGCAATTAACACCTGGGTGTGTTATGTCTCAGACAAGACAACACTGAGCCTCTTAGCGGCCTTTTAAATTGGACAATTAGTCGCTACACTTAGTTTATCATATGTACTCCTTACAGGTAGTGGATTTGTGCTGCTGCATTTGTTGATACTGTACATGGGTGCCATTAATTAACATCTTCAGTTTGTCAGATGATCTGTAACCCTATTTCTGGAGTAAAAAGTGAACAGAGTCAGATGTGACATTTCAGCACAATTGCATTAGTTTGACACATGATAGTGTTGCATATATAAACTCATACAATACGAAAGATTTTAACTTAAATTATAAATAAAATGTATAAACTTCTACAGGACACAGCAGCTGAATTTAGACTAAACAGGAATGAGGTTTGTTTTAGGTGACACCGATTTAAAATAATCGTCGTTTTGTTTTTACTGTGAGATGGGTGACATTTCTTCGTTGCCTCTTGTGACTTTTTTCTTGTTATTTTTGATGATCAGAGTCCACAATCTATTAACTCCAATAGAGGACAACAATCTGGATGAAACTGTGACCCAAATTCTGCAGCAGCATCCCATGTCTGGATACAAAATGATGGTTGGGCACCTGAATGCACAAGGCATACGCATACAAAGTAAGGAATTGTATTCATTACCCATTCATTTGTTCAGGGGTTATTTTATGTTGGGATTTGGCCTACTTGCCGATTTACTCACAATGTGAGGAAGCTGCTTTATTTAGTGCTAGTCTGGATTTTATCTGGATTTGTGAATTCACTGCCAGATTGGGGAATGCTTTACTTTTTTTCTGTACACCATATCTGTGAATTTTTTTGCCTATTATAGGACAGCGTGTCCAGGAATCCATGCGGCGAGTGGATCCTGGTGGAGTTTTGATGCGCACCCTTCAGCTGAACCCAAGAAGGCGTAGGAAGTACTCTGTTAGAGCACCGAACAGTTTATGGCACATCGATGGAAATCACAAACTGATAAGGTATCGAAAAAACATTAACCATCTCAAGCATCCACTTTATTGTAGATTGTACTACTGTAAGATACTTACTACCCAGTTTAGTGTATATCCAGAGCAGTTACAAAAGCTCATCTACAATTTGAATTAACCTACAAGTATCACTGCAAGCCGGACTGGGATTTATCAATGGTGGATGGATCAAATTATTTAATCCATCAGTGTTCTTGTGCATGCAAATCAGTTTTACTGACTTCTACCAGCATCAAAATTAAGAGTAATGCTGGTTGGTTCTTTGAACTTTTAGGTGGGGTGGCTTTTTAAAGTGGTCCGAACAGGTCAGTTAGAAACTGTGATAAACCTTCTGTTTTTGGCACAGTACTGAAATTGTAATCTTTGTATATACAGTCTGACAGGGGCTAAAATGGCTACGGCTCCCACACTGTGCACCCAATATTCCCAAATTAAAGTGGCACTCGACATTTTAACCTCAGCCATTGTCTTCTATGAAATCTAATATGCTGGAGTACAGTGCTAAAAACAGAAAATGTCAGTGACCAAAGACTGAGAACTCTTAAAAAAGACAACTTGCAGCTGGCCTCAAAGGCTATTTTTAATCAAAATACTCACCAGAACCTTGTATAAATTCGGGTGTGGGTGTACATTTTGTGAGCTGGATTGAATACAAAGAAATGGTGACCTAGAAGTATATCAGGATTTTATTTATGTTTGTGTGTTAAAGATTTCAGATAAAGAAGTTCTGATCAAATAGGCATATACAGTATGCTCTGTGTAAATCTGGCCTCAACTTGCACATACAGAGATGCATGATGCAGGTAGTGGTACTGATCTTAATCTGTTCTCATGCATATCTATTTCAGATGGCGTATTGTTGTGCATGGTGGTATTGACGGCTTTAGTCGTTTGATTGTATACTTGAGTGCCGCCACCAACAATCGTGCAGCAACAGTCCTAAAAAGCTTTCTGGAAGCTGTCGATGTCTATGGTGTGCCATCACGTGTGAGGTCAGATAAAGGCGGGGAAAATGTTGATGTTGCACGCTACATGGTGGCTAATAGAGGACTGAACAGGAATTCACACATTGCTGGCAGGAGTGTCCATAACCAAAGGTAACATAATCTTCCATTCAAAATGTATCAAAATAACACTTTGTAAAAGATGGCAATATAAACTGACTTAACCTGTCTCTTCAAGTCTATCTTAATACAATCAAGCTTTTGTGGCAGCAGATTATGAGCTTTTCAACATTAACGTTAGTGTAAATATCAAAAGAGTTGTTCTCTAATTGTCTCTCTGTAATCTATACTGACCAGGAGAACATTACTATTCTAGTGTGATTCCAATGTAAGTGATGACAAATCTAGTCCTCATTCTGTAGTTCAGCTGAACTTCATTCTGAAGCATATATGAGGCTTCAGCAGTCACAGAACAAGGCCAGCCATCACTTACAATAGAATGGTTAGCATTAGATTTTCCACAGCCAGTATAGATGGACAGAGGAACAACTACAGCAACAAAAAACTCTTTCATCATACATGTGGGCATGTGAGCATTGTTTGAAGACAAACTTGGAAAAAATCAACTTATCCTTTAAGAGAATTAAAATTAAACTTTGTCATTAACTGTTATTTAGAGTGAATATTGAATACATCACTTATTACTTACGTATTTAATTCAGTTCTAATTTACTGTGCTTATCATTGATGGGAGTGTTGTCATACACCAACAGTAGGTAAAAGTATTAGGTAAAGGTATTTTCCCTGTATATTTTGTTTTTGTTCATTGTAGGTAGAATAAATAGTTTTTCCTTTATACCCATCAGAATCGAAAGGCTCTGGAGAGACGTTTATGTGGGAGTTCTTGATCTCTTCTACACCATCTTTACCAACCTTGAGAGAGAAGGCCTTCTCAATCCTGACAATGAAATGCATCTCTATGCTCTGCACTGGTGCTTTGTGCCCCACATACAGAAGCACCTTCAGTTTTTCCAGCGTGGCTGGAACTGCCACAGACTACGCACTGAGGGCAACCATTCACCGCTGCAACTGTGGACTCGCCATGAGCATGAGGCGCAGCAGGACCCCATACAGGTTTGGATTTATTCAGTAATTCTGTTTTACTTTAACTTTTAATTTCCTACATGGGATATTGGCAACATTATCTCTACTTTATGTCCATTATAAAGTGCATGTATCAGTAGCAAAATGTAACTATAGTAGCCTGTTGTTCAGGAACTAAATGTGATGGATTTATACTGCCTATCATTGTCACTTTCAACACAATAAGGTATTGCTACAATGTTGTGGTCAAACAAGGAGCAGTGATTTAGAGAGAAAATTATACATCTTAGCTCTCAAAATTAATGTATTGGCTCTTGGAAATTGTAGTCAAGCTCTTTCCAATGCCATAGCTGTTTTTGGGGCATAGATACAGAATCCCAGATGATAAACAGGTGATATTTCAAACTAGCTTCTGTAAAATGAATTAATATGGCTTACAGTTCTGTAGACATATTGACCATAAAAATCTTTAAGACTTTGATTTTGATTGACCCTTTATCCTACCGTTTAACCTCAGCTCTTGCAGCTGCAGGTTGACACGGAGTTTGGAGTTGACTGGACCGGACCGTGTGGTCACCATCAGCCTGGTGTTGTGGTCCCTGAAGTTCAGCTGCAGCGCTCACTGACTGACCAGGAAGTTGGAAGTCTACCAGACCCTGATTGCCCTCTGTCCAATGTGTTAGATGTCTATGTACAAAGTGTGAGCTTATTATCAGAAATGCTCCAGTAAATCCATATTGCTCTAGTTCTGATAAAGAAGCCGGTATTATGGTTTAGCAGTTCTGATATCTTTGTTTCAAGTGTCTAAAATTATTTAAAAAGAATGGTAATGACAGCATTTTTATTTTATACCAGATGTCATAAAACTTGCTGCATTGTACAATATGACTGCAAACAAACTTTTTGCAATAAGCAATTTATGTCTATTACTATTAATGAACTTTTTGTGAACCATTAAGTTTAAACATTGAAAACCATTATGGTTATGTAACAGAGCCTTGTATGATAAACTGTCCTGTAGTTATCAAGATAACTTGTTTTGAAGTATTAATTTCACATGTGATTGGAGACTTAAGTCTCTGAATCAGAAGGCTCGAGAAACTGCAACATGCATCCTGTTTCAGAACAAAACCACAAATAAAGAACAGCAACAACTCACTTTGTCTCTGTAACAGTCTCCTGAGCTTTAATACAATTGTGAACAGTGAGATTAAACCTAAAAGACAATGGTATAGACATGAAGCAAATAACAAATATGCTTCACCACATCACAAGCATGCAGACCTTTTTAATGCACCAGTGTTACACACACTGGCAGAACTAGGCCCTAGTTGATATCACTCTTTCAAATGCTTTTATGCTGCAATCCAAATTTTGTTGCTGGACAACAAATGTACACTAAGGTGTACAGTGATATATTGATGTGTCCTTAGACCAGTCCAAACCCAGTGTCAGTGCTACAAATAGCAGCAAGAATGTCTCTTTCAAAGTTAGAGGACTCTTTGTAATGTCCTGGAAGTTTAAGCAGGTGGAAGAACTGGGGAAGTTGCTCTCCACCACGTTAACATCCAAGTGTCTGGGCAGCACATTCCACCCTATCCAGAACTGCAGGAGTTTCCCAAGGATGCTTGGAGACGCTACCAAAATAGAGAAGAAAGTCAACATTTATTTTATTGCCTGAAATGATTTTGTATCATCAATCATAAATGAAGTTGAAAAAAGAACGTAATTTTACTTAATTTCTTTGAATCTCTTTGCTGCCTCTGTAGGATTTGGTGCAATTTGCCAATCTAAAAGTAGTTGTTCAAATGTTCAAATTAATACTGGATCAATTAATATACAGAGAGCAACAAGTTATTGAAATAAATGATGTAATGTTTAATTACGTAACAAACCAGGGAAGCCTCTCTCTTCAATGGGATCTAGATCAACTATGTCAGGAGCTGGCACACATCCCTGAGGTGGCACCGAGTAGTTTGAGTTGTTGGCCCTTGTTGTCTCCCTCACCTGTGGTCTCGTCAACATGCTGACAAATCTACCTTCACTTCGGGAGGAGTTGGCACTTTCTGTGGCAACCTCAACCTCTACCTCACCACTGCTCTGTGATGGTCTTGAGTAAAAAAGAGGTCATTTTTGTTAGTTTGGCTAGTATATTTTATATTGCATAACACACTCACAAAAACACTGCAATCTAGTAAAACTAAAGTTTAAAAGTAGAAAAGGATGGCCATATAAATATAATTAATCAATTCCATTCAAACTCAACTTTCCCTCAATACCAATATCCAGGATCTATATCCTCCACATTTGGATGCACAACAATGTATGAACAATATGGCTTTTCAGAGGGATTTTTGGCATCAAAATAACTAATATTTGGGCCCACAATAATGAAACATTAGATGTGCTGATTTGTCATGTTTGCCCTGCACTAAGACATCTATAGTTACAATTGTTTAACACACACACACACACACACACACACACACACACACACACACACACACACACACACACACACAATGCTTTACACCTAGTGTAAAGCAGTTTTGTAGAGCATACCTCATGCATTCATCGCTATGAGCTTTTATGCGTGAAAAAGGGAACTCCTCTCCACACCCGACACATTTCTGAGGTGGTCCAATTAGCTCATTACTGCAATCTGGACTGTCCTACAAACAAGATCATTTTAAAAATTCAACAAAAGCAATAACTATGTGACTGTCATTCACAGTCTGCACCAGTTGAAAAGTGAAAAACTTACAGGGTCCAGATTCAGGTTCCTTTGGAGTGGTCGTATGAAAAGAGTGGCATGACCAATCTGGGTTTGGGGATCTTTCAAGTGTCTTACATGATAACCCTCATTGGGACAGGGGATGAGGATCAGGTGGCGACTGCGTGTTGTTCCAGAGATTTTGAGCAACTCAAATCCACCCCCTCGTCTGAGTTTTGGATAGGCTTTACACAGAAATTCTTTAAATTCGTTTGCATCTGTATGGCTACCTGAAAAGAGAAGATAATAATAAAATAACAGGTCTAATATAGAAATTACTTAATTTTTTGGGAAAACTTTTAGCATTTGGAGCGTTATTAAGACAAGTTTTTGACAAGCATGTCATGGCTGGTCCTGTAGTCCTCCATCCTTCTCATCTGGCCCTGGAAGATGAGTCTAGGTCTTCCACATGGTTTCTTCTTGTTGGAAGTCTGGTGCAGTGTGTATAATCCTGAAGGTCTGAAATTATATTATAAACAATGGAATACTATTCTAGAAAGCTCCTATAATAAATACATCCCACTGATGTAAAGTTAACTTTTATGTCATTACTGGTACTGTAGTTTCAGGAGATTACAGAGATTAGTCTCTGTAGGAGATTACTCACTCAGTCCACTGGTCCTGTAGTCCTCCATCCTTCTCATCTGGTCCTGTAGTCCTCCATCCTTCTCATCTGGTCCTGTAGTCCTCCATCCTTCTCATCTGGTCCTGTAGTCCTCCATCCTTCTCATCTGGTCCTGTGGTCCTCTATCCTTCTCATCTGGTCCTGTAGTCCTCCATCCTTCTCATCTGGTCCTGTAGTCCTCCATCCTTCTCATCACCAACTATGACTCAGAAGGTAAATCTTTTAAAAAGAGACACGCTATATTGCCATGAAATCCGGTGTTCCAATCACTTCCATGGCAACAGGTGTATAAAAGCAAGCACCTCGGCATTCAGACTGTTTCTGTTTCCTCTCAGGAGCGCAGTGAATTCCAGCGTGGTCCTGTGATAGGATGCCACCTGTGCAACAAGTCCAGTCGTGAAATTTCCTCGCTCCTAAATGTTCCACAGTCAACGGTCAGTGCGATAATAACAAAGTGGAAGCGATTGGGAACAACAGCAACTCAGCCAAGTGGTAGGCCACGTAAAATGATGGAGGTGTATAGTGCGCAGACAGAGGTCACCAACTTTCTGCAGAGTCAATCGCTACAGACCTCCAAACTTCATGTGGCCTTCAGATGAGCTCAAGAACAGTGCATAGAGAGCTTCATGGAATGGGTTTCCGTGGCGATCAGCTGAAGTGATCATCATCATCCTCTTCATTGCTGTCCTCGGAGATCCTCTGCCTCTTCACACTTACCTGTGCATCCTCTTCTCTGCTTCTCTTTGTGTTGCAGCCTGAGGTTGAGGGAGTGGAATCTTCTGGCCCCTGAGGAACCAAGGATGGATCTTCTTCAGGGCGGCTCACACCAGAAGGGACGGAGACGGAAGGACAAAAGGGAAGGCGACCGGGAAACATCTCTTTACGAAATCCCTGCCCGACGCTGAGAAGAGTGAACTGCTGAAGTCTGAAGTCATCATCTTCGTCTTCATCCACTTCCTCCTCTTCATCCTCGTCAACGGAACTGTATCTGGCTCCTTCACTATTGGGGCGTGGCACAAGACATGGGTGCCCCCTGTCGCCCCTGATCTTTGCTCTCATCCTGGAACCTTTGGCTCAACAAATTAGAGAAGATCCCAACACATTGGGAATCCCAATAAGGAACACTACACACAAAATTGCGTTGTACGCCGACGATATACTTTTTGTTTTTAACTAATCCGGAAACTTAAACACTTAAAGCCTTGCTACACCTAATTGACGGCTTCAGCAGCTTTTCTGGCTACAAAATAAACTGGACTAAAAGCGAGCTCCTCCCATTATTTAAGCCAGGCTTATCCACAAGGACTCTCTGTTCGCCCTTTCAGGTCAAATCTAAGATCAAATATTTAGGAATCATAACAGACGGTACTCTTAAGAACCTGTATAAGCTCAACTACCTACCTCTACTACTAAAGATTGAAAAAGACTTGGCTAGATGGACAACCCTTCCTTTGAGCCTTATAGGCAGAGTAAACGTTATCAAAATGAACATATTCCCTAGACTTATGTACTTATTACAATCGATACCAATTGATCTTCCACGTTCCTTCTTCAACAAATACAATAAAATAGCCGGAAAGTTCATTTGGAGTAACAAGGCCCCAAGGATTAAAAGATCCACGCTATGTTTACCGGTAGAGAGAGGAGGACTAGGACTACCAGATATACAATTATACTTCTGGGCTGCCCAATTACGACCACTTTTTTACTGGTTCGGAGGCGATGAGACTCCCTCCTGGACACGAATAGAAAGCTATATCTTAAACATAGAAGACTTATCACACATACCATATTGTTTTAATATTAAAACTGTAAAAAAACACACAAATAACCCAATCATTATTCACTCATTTAAAATCTGGGACAAAATTAGCCATTATTTAGGACAAGTAACTTCTTTATCTCCACTCACCCCTATAATGTCCAACCCTTCCTTAAAATGTGTACAGAAAGACCTGGGTTTAAAGGTGTGGGCCCAGAAGAATATAATTAAGATTGATGACCTATATGATGGTAACACACTAAAATCATTTTCAGCAGCTTCTTGAAACATATTTCAAGAACTTACAATCTTTTAATGACTAATAATAAAACTAGCACTAATCTGGTCAAAGAAAAATGGGAGAAAGACCTTGGAGCCCAAATAGACGACGATCGTTGGTCCTCATTACTTGCTTATGCACAAAAAAGATTCATTAACACAAGATACAAAATCTGTCATTTTAAAACAATGCACAGAGTATATTACACTCCTGAAAAAGTTGAATACCGGTCCCCTTGGCAGGTGAGCCAAAAAGTTAGTTTACAGCCCTGGGCTTCACCAAAGGTTTTGGTTCTAACATTGGGAACAGATAAAAGACCAGTACCGGAGGACCTCAGGGTCCGCGAGGGCCGATACGGTAAAAGCAGGTCATACAAATAAGAAGGCCCGAGGCCGTTAAGACACTTAAAAACTAGTAAAAGAACCTTAAAATCGATCCTGAAGCGCACAGGGAGCCAATGCAGCGATTCTAAAACCGGTGTAATGTGAGCCCGCCTTCTGGTTTTCGTCAGCACGCGTGCAGCTGAGTTCTGGAGCAGCTGAAGGTGTGAAATGCTCTTTTTCGGGAGACCAGAGAGCAGGGCATTACAGTCATCTAACCGGCTAGAGATAAAAGCATGCATTAGCACCTCTGTGCTGGCCAGAGAGAGAAACGGGCGAACTCTGGCTATATTCTTAAGATGGTAAAAAACAATCTTTGTAGTATTTCTGATGTGTGGAATAAAATCAAGCTCAGAGTCGAAAAGAACGCCCAGGTTTTTTACGCACTGTGAATGTTTAAAAGCATTTAGTTTTGGTAAAAGTTTCTCTCTCTTGCCTTCAGGCCCAATAATTAAAACCTCTTGTGGCATGAGGGTGGTATGTGCAAAATTAACAATTTAAATTGCAGATAAAGTGCTGCTCGACAACGCCACCTGGGGGAATTTCGCCCCCAGGAAATTAGTTTTAAAGGACACAAGTCCGAATGCACCCAGACAAGACGTGAGTTATGAAAATAATTAATTTTATTAATTCTCAATATAAAAATACAAGTTAAATAGTTTAGTCAGTGACATCCTACTCTTTTAAATGCTGCAATATTTCAACCACCTTTTCGTCACTCAGGTAGCAGTGGCTCAAAAACAAAACGACACAATCAATTATATACAACAAATAAACCTTGGAATAAAGAAAACAAACATAACCATTAAACAAAAACAAAGAAAAGCAAACAGTTAATAGCACACAAAAGCAAAGCAATTAGTCATAATAAACTAAAAAAGGAAACAATATTCATGCAAAACAATCAATAAACATACTAAGGATAATAAATCAGAGCTCACTGGTTGGCTACACAACGGTGGAGCACTTAAGGTCCAATAGGACCAATAGTAAGTGGGAAAGGGAGCAAGTAAACGGTGATCGTGAGACTGGACATTAAAACACTACAAGACAGCAGTAGAGTCCCGGTGCACCGAAGCGTCAGACGCCGGTAAGTGGAGCACCGCAGCGCACAGCCAGGCCGAGAGCGTACCCCGAAGCACAGGTGCGGCTCTGCTAACACAGAGGAGAGGGAGAGCGACAAGCCACAGGTAAATCCTGGAGAGAGTGAATCCGCAGCACGGACAACTCCAATCCCACACAGCAGTAGCCAGCTGACCGCCACGAATTTCAAGGTGGAGAGAGAGTCCGGCAAAATCGAGGGTCCGGCAAAATCGGCGACGCCAACCGCCACACAGCTCAGACCACACACAGCGCCATGCCACGCCAAGATACCAGCCATGAGGGAGGTGAAGGACAAACTGGATTAAATAGACACCTGCGCCAGGAGCGCTGGCGGCTCCGCCCTACAATCAGTGCAGCGCACTGACACACACCTGGTGTGGATCAAGCAAGGAGGAGGGGGAACGGTGGAAACTACCCGACCATCCTGTCACATTCTACCCCCAAATTTTGCATCATCGCCCCGACGATGGGTAAAGCACAAAACACACTAGCACCAAGGCCGAAAGACCGCAGACTGTGCATTTGACACCGGCCGAGGAAGATGATTCATGTTTGAATGTTGCCCAGCTGTTGACCGAGGAGTGCGACGCAGAACTGGCTGACCAGCAGGTGCTAGATGCCTCTGAGCAGAAGGAACTGCTGCAGGGGTCGCAGGAACAGGCCGACTGGCCAAAGCCTCCTGATGGGGCCTTGTGGACCCTGATAGCCTTGAGGCCCCAGAAACAAGTGGTGCGGGAGTGTCGAGAACCAGAACCCATAGATCACCCCCAAGAGAATCATCAGAGGTTTCTGAGGTCCTTGGAGGGGGAGACTGATGGAGAAGAGGAACCGGTTCAGGACCGATCTGGGCCTTAAGCAGGTCACGATGGACGTTCCAGGTCTTCTGCAAATCATCCACTGGTGCAATGGTGTAGACAGGTCCGCCACCAGAAGGAGCTCTCAGGACCTGATAAACAACTGAGCTCCAGATGTCCTGGATCTTATGGCGACCCCTGGTACTGTGATCACGAAGGTAAACCAACTGGCCCACTGTAAGCGGAACATCACGTACCGCCTGATCATGGCGCTCTTTACGACGCTCAGCGGCCACCAGCAACCGCCCTCGAGCATTCCCAAAAGCCACCTGAAGCCTGGCCTGGTGCTCGACCAGCCAGTCTTCAACTCTCCCTGGCGCCGGGTCCTGGACACGACCCAGAAGGAAATCAATGGGGAGCTGGGGTTCACGACCGAACATTAAAAGATGTGGTGATTCGCCAGTACCCTGATGAGGGGTGGTATTGTAACAAAAAAGTACATGGGGAAGACAAGAGACCCAGTCACGTTTCCGTGAGGCTGGCAAGGTACGCAAGAGATTGTGGAGCGTCCTGTTAAACCGCTCACACTGCCCATTTCCAGCAGGGTGATACGGAGTAGTGCGTGACTTGCTGACCCCATACAGGTGACACAACTGCTGGATCAACAAGCTCTCGAAACTCCTGCCCTGATCAGAATGAATGCGACCTGGGACACCAAACCTAAAAAACCAGTCATTTAGCAAAACGTGGGCAACAGTGGATGCCCTCTGATCCCGAGTTGGGACAGCCACAGTGTACTTACTGAACACATCTGTCATCACCAGAACATTTTCAAAACCACTCTGCGAGGGCTCCAACAATGTAAAATCTATGGCTACAATCTCATTTGGCCGTGATGCCAATAAGTGCCCCATGAAGCTACCAGACACTGCTCTGGTGTCTTTCGCAACCTGGCAACGCTCACAACCTTGGACCCATTGCCTGATGTCAGAGGTCATCCCCGGCCAATAACAGCGCTGGCGCACGAGCTCTGTGGTGCGCTCCACATCCTGATGCCCATGTTCTTGATGGAGCTGTGTCAATATGTCCTGTTGAAGGACAGCTGGCAAGACAATCTGAAGGATTTCTTCCCCCCCATCTGAACGATGGACCCGGCGGTACAACACGCCCTCCTCTTCCACAAGACGAGCCCATTGTTTTAATAAAGTCAGAGCCAGCTTGGGGAGCTGCCTTCTCTCCTCGGATGTAGGCTGGATCTGCCTCCGCCAGAACGGCAAGATGTCCTTCAGGAGGGGATCAGCCTCCTGCAAAGCACAGAGGTCAGAGAAGGACTGAAGGGGAAAGACCGACACGACAGCCTGTGTTGCTGAAACCTGGCCAGAACGAGGCACTGACTGGAGGATTTCAGGGACAGGGGTGCTGGGCAAGATCTGCTCTGCTAAGTTAGCACTGGATGTGGGCAGCCGGGAGAGTGCGTCAGCATTTTTGTTGCTGCGACCAGATCGATACTTGATCCCAAAATCGAATGCTGCAAGTTGAGCAGCCCAGCGATGTTCAGCAGCCCCTAGTTTGGCTGATTGCAGATAGCTCAAGGGATTGTTATCAGTAAAAACCATGCACTTGTGCCCCAACAGGTACTCACGAAACTTCTCTGTCATAGCCCATTTTAAAGCGAGAAACTCCAACTTCATGGAGCTGTAGTTGACCATGTTCTGCTCCGTCGGTCGAAGGCCCCGACTTGCGTATGCTATTGGCCTAACACCACCTTCGGTCTCCTGTGAGAGTACAGCACCAAGTCCACTGTGGCTGGCATCCGTCTCTAAAATAAAAGGGCGTGAAAAATCAGCAAAAGCAAGCACAGGTGCAGAGGTCAATTTGAACTTGAGAGCCTCAAAGCTCTCTTCACACTCTGGAGTCCACGCAATCTGGAACACTTGTCCAGATCCCTTCTTGGACTTTGTACCAGCCAGCCTGGCCACCAATTTGTGCAACGGGCCAGCTAGCTTAGCAAAGCTTTCAACAAAACGCCGGTAATAACTGGCAAAGCCCAAAAATGAGCGCAGCTCCGACACCTGACTGGGACGCGGCCACTTGGCTACGGCTGCAATCTTCGCAGGATCAGTGGCAACACCCTGGTCAGAGATGATGTGACCTAAGTAGCTGACCTCTCGCCGGAAGAATGAACATTTTTCCAGTTTGACCTTTAGGCCTTCCCTCTGGAGACGATCCAGAACCACCTCCAGCCGTTGAACATGCTGGGAGACTGAAGCGGAGAACACAATGATGTCATCCAGATACAAAAGGAGAGACTGACACTGCTGGTCTCCAAACATCCTCTGCATCAGACGCTGAAAAGTGCTTGGTGCATTGCACAGCCCGAACGGCATACGATTCCATTCAAAGAGGCCGAATGGTGTGCAAAAGGCGGTTTTCTGCTTATCCTGCTCGGAGACTGGTACCTGATGGTAACCGCTCGCTAGGTCAAGAGTGGAGAACCACTGGGCCCCAGAGAGCGCGTCTAGACTCTCCTCAATGCGAGGTAACGGAAAAGCATCCTTTCGCGTCTTTGCGTTAAGCAGGCGGTAGTCGACACACATGCGTAGACTGCCGTCCTTCTTCCGCACCAAGACAATTGGAGAGGCATAAGGACTGCTGCTTTCCCTTATCACCTGGACTTCAAGAAGTTGATTTATATGAGTCTTGACTGCCTCATACTCTGAAGGTGGAACACGTCTGTACCTCTGCCGAACTGGGATGTCATCCAGCAGGGGGATGTCATGTGAGACCAGATTGGTACAACCAAGGTCACCCTCATGGGCAGAGCAGACTGAACTAAACCTCTGCAACAATGACCGGACCTGCACCTGCTCTGATTCTGCCAAACTAGACAAATCAACACATTTAATGTCACTGTGCCCTGAACCAGCTGCCACCTGAGAAGAAACAGTGGCAGAGGGTCTAACCTCGGTGACACCTGGGGGAAGACTGACCACTTCAGCTGGACTCAGGATGCCAAGACAGGTTCGTGGGTAGAGGACAATTTCGGTGGTCCCAACATTAACCACTGGGATGTAAGTTGTACCTCTCACAACCTGAACGAGACAGGGGGAAGCCAGCAACCCAGCAGGCAAACCAGACTCTGGGGGCTCGAAAAATAATGACTGCCCAGAGAACTGTTCAGGGCAAGTGCTAGCAACCATCTGCATTACCCCACCAGGGACACGCACCACTCTGGAGCCTCGAACTCTAGCAGCACCAGTGAATGGAGCATGGCGCTGATTAACCACCTGATGACATTGCTGCAAGGCCTGAATAACGGGATCAGGAGACTGTGTGACTGCAGGCAGGTTAAAAAAATGAAAGGCCATGGGCTCCAAAGAGCTCTCGGTAGCAGCGACGAATGACATTCATCCCCAGAATCCTAGCGACAGAAGACCCAGTGCTGACAGGGTCCTTCACCACCAGAATACCACAACGAGGGATCGTCTTCCCACAAAGAAAGAGACATCCAGTTCTAGGTAACCCAGGTAAGGAATAGCGAGACCATTAGCAGCCCGAAGCTGCAACCAATGACATGACTGGAGTCGATCATTCCCCCAAAGTGCAAAGTGCTCAAGAAAGAAGCTCTCAGTGACTGTAGACACCATTGACCCGGTGTCCACCGAGCAGGAAACAGTGACCCCACTCATGACAACGTCAATATTTGGACAGGATGCCATTAACCCGGCCGCAGCTGCTACTTGTGAGCCTGCTAACTCCCCATCTGAACTGTGGCTCGGCAGCTCAGTGGGCTCTAGTTTTCCGGCTGGCGACAGGAGTTGGAGGACCTGGCCACAGTAGAAGACAGACCAGCAGAGGGGCCAGCACGGACCCATTCTCCTTCGCAGTCCCTAGCAATGCCAGTTTTACCATTAAACATGGGGCATCTGCGGTCCCTGGGCACGACCACCAACCCGCTCAGCCACCGTTGGACCAGCAGGTGGAGCACCACTCGCCACGGCAGGAGGGACAGAGGCAGCCCCACTGGGACCCGCCTGGGGGGCCACACCCTCCAGGAGCAAGCGCTCATTTTCTGCCCTTAGCTGGGCGACCAAATCTCTGAGCTGCTGCATCTCCTCCTCCATGACTGTAGGGGGCAAGCCGCACCAAAGCTTCACACCAAATGGAGTCCTGAAATAACAGGCAGGTTAAATATCTGGACAACTACTGCTGTCTTGTCTCTAAATACACAAAAAAACAAGGTTCAGTAATGTACGTCTCCCACTGACACAATACTGAGTAATTATAATTAATTTTTTTTCTTTTTTTTCTTCTTCTTCAATTAAAAATATTATTTTACTAAAAATAAATCACGTCTGTCTCTAAGGGTGCAAATCCTGCCGACAACGCCAAGTGTGGCATGAGGGTGGTATGTGCAAAATTAACAATTTAAATTGCAGATAAAGTGCTGCTCGACAACGCCACCTGGGGGAATTTCGCCCCCAGGGGGAATTTCGCCCCCAGGAAATTAGTTTTAAAGGACACAAGTCCGAATGCACCCAGACAAGACGTGAGTTATGAAAATAATTAATTTTATTAATTCTCAATATAAAAATACAAGTTAAATAGTTTAGTCAGTGACATCCTACTCTTTTAAATGCTGCAATATTTCAACCACCTTTTCGTCACTCAGGTAGCAGTGGCTCAAAAACAAAACGACACAATCAATTATATACAACAAATAAACCTTGGAATAAAGAAAACAAACATAACCATTAAACAAAAACAAAGAAAAGCAAACAGTTAATAGCACACAAAAGCAAAGCAATTAGTCATAATAAACTAAAAAAGGAAACAATATTCATGCAAAACAATCAATAAACATACTAAGGATAATAAATCAGAGCTCACTGGTTGGCTACACAACGGTGGAGCACTTAAGGTCCAATAGGACCAATAGTAAGTGGGAAAGGGAGCAAGTAAACGGTGATCGTGAGACTGGACATTAAAACACTACAAGACAGCAGTAGAGTCCCGGTGCACCGAAGCGTCAGACGCCGGTAAGTGGAGCACCGCAGCGCACAGCCAGGCCGAGAGCGTACCCCGAAGCACAGGTGCGGCTCTGCTAACACAGAGGAGAGGGAGAGCGACAAGCCACAGGTAAATCCTGGAGAGAGTGAATCCGCAGCACGGACAACTCCAATCCCACACAGCAGTAGCCAGCTGACCGCCACGAATTTCAAGGTGGAGAGAGAGTCCGGCAAAATCGAGGGTCCGGCAAAATCGGCGACGCCAACCGCCACACAGCTCAGACCACACACAGCGCCATGCCACGCCAAGATACCAGCCATGAGGGAGGTGAAGGACAGACTGGATTAAATAGACACCTGCGCCAGGAGCGCTGGCGGCTCCGCCCTACAATCAGTGCAGCGCACTGACACACACCTGGTGTGGATCAAGCAAGGAGGAGGGGGAACGGTGGAAACTACCCGACCATCCTGTCACACTCTGTTTTGTCCTGGTTGAGCTGCAGGAAGTTCTCTGCCATCCATGACTTTATATCTAAAATACAGTTTAAAAGGGAATCAAAAGGTCCCGTGTCATCAGGAGACACAGCAATGCAGAGCTGTGTATCATCAGCGTGGCTGTGAAAATTGATGCCATGCCTCCTGATGACGTCCCCAAGGGGGAGCATATATAAATTAAAAAGTATTGGACCTAAAATTGACCCTTGGGGCGCCCCACACTTAAGTTCATGCATTCCTGAGGAACATGTATCCATACTTACAAGAAAGTGACGACCTGTGAGGTAGGAATAAAACAAGTTAAGAACAGTACCAGAGAGGCCCACCAGGTGTCTAAGTCTATTTAACAAAATGTGGTGATCTACTGTATCAAAAGCAGCGCTTAGATCCAGTAGCACCAGGACTGACAGTTTCTGAGAGTCACTGTTACACCTGAGGTCATTAACAATCTTCACGAGGGCTGTCTCGGTACTGTGGTTCATCCTAAAACCAGATTGACAATGTTGTTGTTGTTTAAAAAATAATTTAATTGGATAAAAACCAACTTTTCTAAAACTTTACTTAAAAAGGGTAAGTTGGATACAGGTCGGTAGTTGGCGAAGATGTCAGGATCCAAATTGCTCTTCTTCAGAAGGGGCTTCACCACTGCCGTTTTAAAGGCAGTGGGGAAGATACCCGTCTGGAGTGAGTAATTCACAAGATTTAAAAGTTCAAACTCAAAGAACGCATACAATTATTTTAAGAGTGATGTGGGGATTGGGTCTAAAAGGCAGGTTGTTGGGTTTACTCGGGAGAAAACTCTACAAAGGGTTTCTGCATCAACCAGGACAAAATGCTCCATTGTCTCCTCAGATAAAAGTGATGGTTCGGGTCTGTTAAAAAGCAACAATGTTATGTTCTAAAAGAGTGGACCTAATGCCAATGATTTTACCTCTGAAGTGTTCTGCAAATTAGATTGTTTGTTGGGACTATGGAGGATTTCTTAAAATCACTATTAATTAAACGAGCGATTGTGGAGAAGAGGAATTTATGGTCGTTCTTTTTATCTGAGATGAGTTGTGAAAAATGGAGAGTTCTTGCCTGTTTTACTGCTTTATTGTAGGTTTTGAGTTTGTCCCGGAATATTTCGTGATGAACTGTTAGTTTTGACTGCCTCCATTTTCTTTCAGCGCTCCTGCAATTTCTTTTCAGTTGTTTTATTTCAGTCTTTATCCAAGGTGGTGTAGGTTTGGTTGACATTGTTTTTGTGGAAAGTGGAGCCACTGAATCTAGGGCTGACCTGAGTTTACTGTTAAAATTGTCAACAATAAAATCGCAGGATGCAGGTAAAATGTCAGCAGTGCTATTCTGTAAAATTTCAATAAAATTTGCAGCCACCTCAGGAGTAAGGTAGCGCTTCCTCACTGTTCTCACTGGGGCCCCCTGTTGGATAAAACTGGAGAGATCAAAAAACACACAGTAATGGTCAGACACAGCCAGGCCGACAACAGAGGACACACCTGTGGACAGGCCATGTGTTACAGGGTGTGTCCTTTGTTGTGAGTGGGCTGTGTGATGTGCTGCTTAAAATCGAGGTCGTTTAAAAGATTTAAAAATTCAGTCGCAGTGGGATCTGAATTGTTATCTATATGTATGTATGTGTGTATATGTGTGCATGTTAAAATCACCAGTTATTAAAACCCTGTTGTAAGTTGAGTGTAAAATTGATAAAAGTTTGGAAAACTCATTAATAAAAGAGGGGTGGTGCTTGGGTGGTCTATAAATAGTCACACATAAAATCGGAGGACTGCTAAAAACAAAGGCATGGTGTTCAAATGATGTATAATTGGTTAAAGAAGTGACCTTTGTTATAATAGAGCTTAAAATTATTGTTGCAGTCCCACCAACTCTCCTTCCACTCCTGTTGGAAAATAAAAAACTAAAATTTGGTGGGGAAGCCTCAGTGAGAACAGCTGGTGCATCAGTGCTCAGCCACGTTTCAGTTAAAAATACACAGTCAAGTTTGTTCTCTAAAATCAGGTCATTGATGATAAAAGACTTGTTCGACAGGGAGCGAACGTTAAAAAGAGCCATGTGGGCTGGTTGAATGTGAGACCTTGTTGATGTTGATATGTTTAAGGTTATGACGGGAAGGACAGGGAGGTGTAATGGGACGGTGGATGTGTAGTGGTCTGTTGTTTGTAATGACTGGGATGTGTGTAGGATGTGATGTGGTGATGGGGATGGAGGTGGAGATGGTGGTGGACTTGTGGCGTCAATCTGTGGGACAGGGGAGATGTGTGGTAATGCGGGAGGCTAGTGCAGTGAGACCTTTGATGTTGAGGTGGAGGTTGTCATGCCAGAATAGATCAGTCCTTGTCCAGAATGTGTCAAAGTTATTGATAAAACCAAGCCCACATGCAGAGCAAAAGTCCGATAACCACTGATTGATGCTAAATAACTTGCTAAAAGACTCAGAGCCATGTTTGGGGGATGGAATCAATCCTGAAAAAATACAGGTCCTCCCCAGGCTATCAATGAGGTCTGCAAGCTGCTCGTAATCAGCGCGGGTCGAGTCTTGGGTTAAAACAAAGAAATTGGTGGATTATCTTCACAAAACAGGATTGTACAAAAGGATTTGATGTAGTTCTTAATAAAAAAACTGTAGGGGCAGCAATACGCCAAAGCTGCGTCTAGTCTGCCTAACTAAAGAAGAAGAAGAATCAGTGCGGAGCTTCGTTGATTGTCTGCACTTGAGGTTGTTCGCGCCACAGTGCACGATGATCATGCGGGCAGACGGGTGACGGTCCGAAATAGCAGGGATGTGTTTGTGTAAGTCCAGGATTTTTGCACCAGAAAATGAATAAGTAATGCCATTTGGGATTGCAACAGACCTTATCATGGAGTCCCCAACCAGGATGTATTGTGGAGGTGGAGAGCGAAGCACGGTGTTAGCATTAATGGTGCTAGCACCAACGATGCTAGTAGCCGGAGCAGTGGAGGGCATTCCCAGCCGGGTGTTGTGCTGTCCCGCGGAAAAACGGTCAGCCGACCGTGCAGTACCAGCGCCGGGTGGAGATGTGACGGCACCAGGAGAGCCCCCTCTCCCAGAGAGGCTCACAGCGGCAGTCGAGACGGTCACCGAAGCAGCCGTCGCTGGAGTAGCCCAAGAGATGGTGTCCACCGGGACAGGCGGCACACCAGCCGAGAGCTCGGCGCTCAGGGGGCATGCATCAGCCCCGGCCCTGAGGACGCCATCGGGGTGAACGGTGACATTGGACGACAACACGGATAAGCGGTTTGTGAGGTTGAGAGGTGGAGGAGAGACAGTCCGGGTTATTTGCCTCCTACCTCGAGACACCACCTCCGTCCAAAGAGGCCGTGAGCTGGGAGTGGAGGTGGAGGATGGTCGGTGGTTCACTTCATTTTTCCATCAGTGTACATTTCACTCGAAGAAGTTAGAATATGTAGATTTAAAAATAAACTTTAATCACGACCAGGGCATCCAGATGTGACCGTGTACTTCTGCGTTGTGTTGGTTTGAATGATGCTGTGACACCGGGACCTTTTTTGGAGACGATCTCCGTTTATTTCTGACAGAAAGAATAACAAGCAGAACCTCCATGTAACTCGTACTGTCCATTCGACTCCAGATAGAGCTGTGCCAGGCCGAATTTCCGTACCGTCTTGTGCTCCAAGACCTGCAGAAGACAACGTATGACCGATTGGTAAGTGTGGAACAGAAACACAAACTGACTAACTAAATGTCGGGAAGAGATTAAAACAATACTTGCATTGATCAGGTAGCCCCGGGTGTCGTCACCCATGGCGTCCTTAACATCTTTGACCCGCATCTTAGTGAGTACACCGCTCCTGTGGCCATAAATGGCTGACAGGTATGCTGCCAGGAACCCAAAGAACCTATACCGGGTCTTTGGGTCCCTGGGAGCGGCGTTCTTTATGTCCTCTGTAATGAGAGTCAAAGAGAGAAGACAACAGTTACACTTGAAGCTTTTAGACACTGAAAAAAAGGTGTGTGTGTGAGAGAGAGAGAGAGAGAGGGAGAGAGAGAGAGAGAGAGAGAGAGAGAGAGGGAGAGAGAGAGGGAGAGGGAGGGAGGGAGGCAGTACAGACTCACCCAGGAGCTCAGGTATTTTGGCCCTGGCCAGGATCCTGCACCGGCCCAGGTCCTCCCGGGACACCAGCCTCTCCTGTTTCCCGTTTGACGAGAGACTGGTGCCCCTGTATGGTCCTGCCAAGGTCTCTGTATAATTTTCTGAGCTCCCTGGCAAGGACCTTGAGCTGGCCCTGCGACAGCCTTGAGTGTTTGGGGGGGGGTGTCATAGAAAAACTCCATGAAGGAGATGGCCTGGCCCACATAGAGGGACACCGTGGTGGGGGCCAGGCCAACGCTCCTCAGGAAGGTAGGGTAGCTGAGGAAAGACCAGTCTGGACTTTGTCTCAATTATATGTTTTGAGTACTTCCATCACCACCATCATCATATCCTTGATCATAAATCGCTGCACACTCTATACTACTCACTATTTTTGCCATATTTGACTTACTGTGTCGAAGTCTGGGGAAACACCTACAAAACCACTCTGCAGCCGATATGCACAATACAGAAAAGAGCAATAAGGACAATAAACAAAACAGGATACAGAGATCACACAAACCCACTATTCATAAAATCACACATGTTGAAATTTATGGATCTGGTCAAATTCAGAACGGCACAAATAATGTACAAAGCGAGAAAAAATCTATTGCCAAAAAATATACAAGGTATGTTTAGTAAAAGGGAGGGGGGATATTATCTAAGGGGAGACCTAAATTTTAAAAAACCAAAGGTTCGAACAAATATGAAAAGTATGTGCGTATCGAGTTGTGGGGTGACTTTGTGGAACAGTCTGGAGACAGAAATAAAACAAAGCCCAAATATAAATCTGTTTAAAAAAAGGTACAAAAAAATATTTTTAAACAAGTACATGGAAGAGGAAGTATGTTAATGGAGGGTGATGAGGGAGAAAGCTATAAATGGAGTAGGGTGGATTGTTATATTGTAACTAACTTAGTATATGGTATTCTGGGTAGAGAGTCATGGGGATAGTTTATATGTATGTACTGTGTGTATGTGTGTGTATTTATATGTGTGTATGTATGTATGTATGTATGTGTGTGTGTATATGTATGTGTTTATTATATATATGTATATATATATGTGTTTATGTATGTATATATGTGTATGCAGATACATGTGGATTTATATATATATATTTATATAGATATTCATGAAATGTATATATGGTATGTAGGTATTTAGGTGTATTAGGTAGTTAGGATATCGGTATAGTCACAAACTGAAGAGTAGTTAAATAGGGGTGGGACATTAAAAAAGTATTGTACTTCTTCCAAATCCTTTTTTCGAACAATGTGCGGTATTTTGTTATGTCTTAGTTCTCTATTTTATTTTTACTTTATTAATTTCTCTTTTTCTTTTTGTTTGTACAAAGAGTTACATACATTTCTTTTTTTTTTCTATACATGTTCGAAAAATAAAATTCATTCATTCATTCATTCATCATCATATAACCTTTATTTAACTAGGCAAAAGACTTGCCGAGAAAGAACGTTCTTAACATCTGTAAATTCACTACTTACAACTTCAGCAGGGGGATGTTGTATAAAAAGGCCCAGTCCCAGACCGCCAGGGAGGACCAGCCCAGGGCCAGGAATTTTACAAACACCTTGGCCCTGCTGACCTTGGACACCGCATTCTCCTGCATTTTTAAACTTCCTTCAGGGCAGAATGTAAATGTGGAATACTCCTCCATGTATGCGTCTGTAAAGATGCAACACGTGATGATGAAAGCTGCATGAACACACTTCACACACCTGCACAAATACACAATGTGTTCATTCTTACCCATGGAGGTTCCAAAGGTAATTCCCCGGGTCAGGGAGCCCCTGCTCTTTCCCGTGAAATACGGGGACATGGCCCTGAAAAGTTTTTTTTGTTTGTCGGACCATCCGGCCCGCTCGTTGTCCTGGGAAATCAAAACAACAATCAATAACGCCTCTACCACATGATCACATGTGCTCATTGGTTATACGCTTGTTAAAGATTTGTAAAATTATCGATGAACTAATCCATCTCACTCACCTCATCGTCGCTCGCCTCCGTCTCCGAAGACAACCGTGGCGTCTTCTCTTTTTTCTTCTGCCGGTAGAGAGAAAATCAATAATAAGACACGATTAACTCTAAATGTAAAGTGTATGTTATGATTCAGCACTAAAAATAAAACTGAATTGAATTGGGTTCCATACTTTGGGCAAAATGATTATGACACTGAATTAAACATCTATCATCTTCCCACCTGAGGGGCGGAGGAAGGAGGGTCTTTGTCCCCCGCCTTTCTCTTCCGCAGGGACTGCTGGGGCTGCGGGGACTGTGGGGGCGGCTGCTGCTGCTCCTGCTGCTCCTGCTGTTGCTGCTCCTGCTGCTGCTGCTCCTCCTGCTGCTGCTGCTCCTCCTCCTCATCCCCCTCCGCCTCCTCCTCCTTCTCATCGTCCTCCTCCTCATCCCCCTCCTTCTCCTCCTCCTCCTGCTGCTCCTTCTCCTCCTCCTCCTGCTGCCCCTCCTCCTCCTCCTCCTCCTCCTGCTGCTCCTCCTCCTCCTCCTTCTGCTTCTTCTCCTCCTCCTCCTGCTGCTCCTCCTCTTCCAGCTCCTCCTCCTGCTTCTCCTCCTCCTGCTGCTCCTCCTGCTTCTCCTGTGAGAAATAAATTGAGTAGTTGTTCGGGAGGTTACATTTGAACACATTCCAGCTCTAATTCCTTATCCGTTAGTTAATAACCTTTTGTTCACCGTGATTCACGACTGCTGGTTTACCACGTGGCTAAGAGCACTTTCTTTTCATGCAAATTCACATTTTTCTTCACTGTTCCTTTGTTATTTAGTAGTATCGCTTCTTTGATTGTTGGGTGGTTTGTCTGTTTTAATTAATTTTCCCCAACCTACTTTATTTTTCTTTTTAAATACTAACAAGACTGTTAGTAACTTGCCCTTTATCCCTTCTCTAACTAGTTGGTTTGTCTCTCTGTTTTAATAAGTTTCCCCCACCTGCCCTTTTGTTATTTACTCTTTTGTTCTTTACTGTAGTTAAATTGGTTCTTTTAGTATTCTGGCTTCTCTTTAGCCTGTTGGTTTGTTTATTTTTTTAAATCACTCTACCTACTTTCTATTATTTTAGTATTTTTTGATTTTTCGATTTTATGATTTCTTGTTTCTCATAACTAATACCGTACCTTTTCCTTCTAGTATTATCATTTCTTTTGAGCCGGTTGTTTCTGTATCAATTAATTTGCCCCGTTTTATTTTTTATGTAAAAATATTGTTCTCAATTTTTAGTACTGTTATTATTTTCTCGTTAATCATTTTATAATATTTTTTGTTTCAATTGTATTTCATTTTTATCTTTATTATTATTTTTTATTTTCGCCTGGTTTTTGCCTGGAATGCTCTATACAAATCTGGCACCCTATTGAACGGAGTTAAACTGAGAGAGCGTTCACAGACACCCGGATGAATGCATTCACAGTAGCGTTCATCAGGCAGAAATACAGTACGTTCAGTTCACGTTCTTCCCAAAATATGAACGAGTTCAAGAACTATCGTTCAATGAACAGGTTCAGGCACAACACTGTTTAGTATCGCTTCTCTAACTAGTTGGTTGTCTGTCTGTTTTAATGCATTTTCTGCAACCTACCTGTTGCTATTTTAGTCTTTTTGTAAATATATTATTTTTCTATTTTATTACTTCAGGTTTCACATACTATTAGTAATTTGTCCTTTAAGTATTATTGTTTATCTTAACTAGTTTGTTTTTTGTCTATATTAATTCATTTTTACCTTTTGTTAATATTCTTTTTTTTTTTTAAATGTATTATTTTCATTTTAAATTTCTCGTTAATAATTATGTTGGTTTTGATTTCATTTCATATTTTTTTACATGTACATTTTTATTTTATTTTTTCTCTCTTCTAAAAAAAAAAAAGAAAAAAAAAGAGGGATAAATTAACTGAATTATATGACTTGCCATCAATCCTAAAGACTTGTCCTCCATTGAATTGTCCTCTGAGGTTGTAAACACAGTAGGCGTCTCCGGCATCACTAAACAAAACCTAGTAAGTACTCCAATGACAGTGGAATTAGGCCCCCTATCTAGAGAACAAGCCTTTCTAATGGCTACTGATACCCCTCTGAACTTACTGGGTCGTGATTTATTATGTCAATTTGGCTGCACCATTAATGCCCCCCTTATGGGGTATATCTTGATGTACCTGATGCTAATGTTAATACTGTGTTTTCTATGCTACAACAGGTTTCTCGATCAGTGACCTATGCTTGGCAGTTGCCCTCTCCTCAACTTTCTTTCAAACTTCAAACAATCTATGACCATATAACCCAACAACCCACTTCTCCTTTCCTTTCTTGGCTGATTTCTGAAATATCTGACTCTTTGCTCTGGTTTCCCTCACTCCATTGTCTAGCTCATCACGATGCAGTTCCAAATTCTGAGTATACTCAAAAAGCTGAGCAAGATGAAAGAGCAACCTCCCTCTTGCATGTTAATGATATATATTTTGGTCATGGAGGGATTGCACTCAATGTAAAACTATCTCTCACTCAACAACCTATGTTTCAGAAGGATGACGGTGTTCCCCATATCGCAGTAGCTACTGCTAACAAATGCGACACCTTGGAGCTGGGCAAGATGGTAAAGTTATTCCAATGTTGTAATGACAAAACATTTTGTGATACTGTAGCCAGTTACCCACTGTACAAGGTTGGCTCTTTGGGGTACATCCTGTGTGTCTCTTTTGACCCACAACCTGTTATCTTTTGAACTCTGTCACAGACAGAATCACACCTAGCCCCCCCAGCCTATTTCTCCATCTACAACCTCCTTCCATCTTCTCTCCCAGATCCCTCCTGCTTTGTGTTCCTCCCACCCTAATGATGTGGGACTGATTCTTTCTGCTTCTAGTGTAAAAATTAATGTCAACCCAGATAAACCACTCCCAAAGAAACGCCAGTATCCCCTTAAACTTGACGCAGAACTTGGAATTGCACCTGTGATAGAGTCCCTGTTAGAACAAGGCATAATAATAGCTACCTCCAGCCTCTGTAACACTCCCATTTTGCCCATACCAAAAAAACAAATAAGACAAGTTATAAGACCTCAGTGCAGTTAATGACTGTGTTAACCCTATTTTCCCTGTAGTTCCAGATCCAACCACTATCCTCTCCTCCTGTTCTGTTCATCCCAGATCCCAGTATTTTTTTTATTTCAGTCACGCTGTAGAAACTACCTCCTCCATGGTACTGAGATCTCCACTAAACACTATTTGCCCCCCACTCTGTCTCCCATGTTGTCTTCCGCTCTGCAACATTTTTCCTCCTCTAGACAGACTTGTTATGAGTTCACCCTTCTTTCCAAACCTAACCTTACTATTGAGTGCTGATCACCTCTTAACTCTGTTTCCCTCCTTCCTTTCCCTAATTGATGGCAAGCCATATAGTTGTGAAAGTTGATCTTAGTTGACCATTATGCTCACCCCGTCCCGATCCACTAGACAAACCACTTGCAAAACCTGAGTTAATTTTGTTTGTAGACTAGAACCCTATGAAATCCGTTTTAATTTTTCAAGATTCCACTTATTTTTCCAGAATTTCGTACTTTCCGTTTTAATTTTTCTAAATCCCGGTTTCTGTTTAATTTTTCTAAATTCGGTGTTTTCTGTTTTCCATTTTTCGGACTTCTGTGTTTTCCGTTTAAATGTTTCTAAATTTTGTTTTCCGTTCTCATTTTTCGAAATTCTGTTTTCCGTTTTTATTTTTGAAATTATGTTTTCCGTTTTCATTTATAGAAATTCTGTATTTTACAATTTTATAGCATTTTTTTTTCATCAAATAGTGTCTAATCGTGTAGGTGATGAATCAAAATAAAGACATTTCTAGCAGCCCCCTGCCCCCGACTTTCGCCGTGTCTAAAATCAGCGTATCTGTCGATCCACTCACCGCTATTTATGTTTAACTTTTCAGACATGCTGGATGAGGCGGTGTTCCCGTTGATTACACTAAAACACAATAGAGACTCTCCGCAACGTTTTGCTTAGGTATGGTAACAAACTCTTATAATGTTCGAGAAAACATTGATTTTCAGCTTTTGACAAATTCCACGTTTTACAGGTATACTTGTCAGATTTTGCGATTCAGTCAATGCACATAGTGGGAAACAGAGAGCCCTACATTTGACTCAGGTTATGCAATTGGTCCCCTTTTTGAGACCCCAGAATTTACGTTACAAGCTGCCCCCGACACCTCTGAGCGCTCTGCCTGGTTGTGTTGTTTTATGAATTGTGGAGCTGCTGCGACGGCCGCGCATTAGCCACCCATTTCCTGCTTCCTCAACTTGTTTGTGTGACACATGGTGTGACTCACAGGAGCAAATGGGGAATGGTTGCTGCAATAAGCAGATTTACGTTGCTCCTGTTACGTCCCTAAATTCAAACAATTTCGTCGACACAAACCAAGAAGCGCATTCCCCCCGTGAGGACTCTTTTGTAAATATGCAGATTGACTTTGTACAAAGTCATATGTTCACATGTTATTGTTATTGTTTTTTTTTAATCATATGTTTTCAACATAGACTGAAGACACCACAACAGTGACTACCCTGCTCCTCAGAGACATTGTCTGCCTGTTTGGGATCCTGCGCTGCATTAACAGCGACAAAAGGCACCCATTTCAACTCCTCTATCACACGAGAACTCTGCAAGGAACTGTGTTCTTCTGTCTAAGCTCTGCACTAACAGGTGATTGCAGCCCACACGCCTCCCACTGACGGGGGCTGTCACAACCTTCAGCCTGGTGATTTCAACCCTGAAGCAGTTCAAGGGAAGGAACGCTCTCCAGCCCAGGTGGACCGGTCCATCTCAAATACTGCTGACCAACAACACTGTCATGAAGTGTGTGACACCCCACATGGATCCACTCTTCACACCAGTGAAGATCAACAGCCCAGCAGGATGCCAACATGGACCAGTGAAGATCAACAGCCCAGCAGGAAGACAACCCGGAACGGTGCTGTTCTGACCAGATGCTGATGGACGACACCAACATGGCTGCTGCTTGTGACCGGATTATCACTTCTGTGGCTCCTTTGCAGTACCAGTATTAAGCAATGGGGACAGAAAGTTGCTTTGGAAGATCCCCCTCTTAATACTGAAACCACGGAGCTACCAAAAAAAAAGCATATTAGCAATATCTCATCCCTCCTTAAATGCTCCATCCTTCAACAGAGACGAGAAACTCTTTCTCACACATGACCAAATTATTTCTACAAACACTTTTATCAACCTGACTAGAATGGTAGCTTATCACAGCTCAAATTCTACCAATTGTTATGTACGTGGATTCATCCCACATAGCACAAATGAAGGCCTCCCCCTGATGGCTCTGCTCATTTCTGACTGCGACACGTGCCATTTACTTCACCTAAATACACACACATCTTACACCCATGAACTGTGCCCAGTTACACCTGAACTGAGACCTTTACCTTGCAAAACATCCACAAGCAAGTGTCAGGCATGCACTGATGTCCCTGCTGCCATCCCTCTTAGAGTAGTCCCACGACCATTAAAGTGGTGCATTAAAGGTAACGGAGTTGGTCATGACATGGGACATTCGAACTGTGACTCGCTGTTTTATCCAATACCAAGAAGTTCTCCCAGAATATGGACTTCGGACTACAGCCCTCCACCTACAGCTTGTTCTACACTTGACATTAACTTTTCTAGGTTAGACACAGAGGATTATTTTTGCTGCGTCCTAGCTGGAAAAGGGATGTACTGGATATGTGGACAAAAAGCATATGAATATCTTCCTAAGGGTTGGAGCGGAGTGTGTGGCCTGGGCTACGTAGTCCCAGCAATGCGAGTTGTAGATAAATTGCCTACAATTCCCTCAGGATTAAGGTCAACAAGATCTAAACGAGATGTGTTAATCACCCACTCACACACATATTGGAGCCTTCTATTCGGCATGCTTATTCCCAGTTATGGTGTATTGTCTTCCCTGAATCAGATAAGAGATCTTTCCAAACGTATAGAGGATTTAGCTAATACCACTTCCCTAGGTTTGTCTCTCTTATCAAAACAGCTGGCTGCAACCCGTCTAGTTGCCTTACAGAATAGAGCAGCTTTAGACTATCTTTTAGCATCCCAGGGTGGTACTTGTGCAGTGATTGGTGTTGAATGTTGTACTTATGTGCCAGATTATAATGCTAGCCTTTCTAATGTCATTACACACGTTAAACACATTGCTGATGAAGTGCACACCAGCGATATTAGTAGCCCTTTTGAATGGTTGGAAACACTAATTTGTCGTTGGGGTACATATATAGTTCAATATGTTTTTGTTGGTATAATCTGTTTTATATTTTTGTTGTTATTTTTTCTTGTATCAGAGCAATGTGCAAAATTATTACAGCTAAGGTGACTACTAAAATGTTGATTCAACGAACTACTCACGACGTACCTAAATAATTAATTTTTTTTTCGACGAATTGTGTAGAATTGATGTATTGTAATTTTCTTACTTCACTTGATTACATTTTCTTGTGTATTTAGTGTTGTCCTATAGGACAAAATGGGGAATTGTAGGAGAAAATGTACCTTACAATTCTTATTTGTATCTCATATAATGTTCCTTTCTCTCGGAACATCAAATGTCCTGCTGAGCTGTTTTTTTTATTGTGTTTAACCCTTGCTGTCTTGATGAAAAGACTCTTTGATCTTTCCCTCTTCCTGAACTGTCTCCGTAACATTTGTCTCACATACATTGATCAGGGCCCGATGGATGACCCCTGTAGTGACATCGTCTAGCTGTCCCGAGAACAGTCACACCTTGTAGACATCCACACATGTCTCTTCCTCTGCAGAGAGACATGTGTTGATTCAATGCAAATCATGACGCCTTCCCTTTTGTTCTCCCAAATATTCTGTATAAATCCACCTCGGCCAGGCCATTCGGGAGACTGGATCTTCATGGATACACTGTGAATTTCTTTTCTCCACTGTCAGTGATTAAACCTCATTTGAACCAGACACAGAATTGGACCTGAAGAGTTTTTCTTCCACAGTAGCATAAATAAAAATGTGTTGGCATTTGCGCTAACCTTAGCTTGATAGTTAACATCATACGACCTCAGTGGCATTCGCAACTCATTTGTAACTTAAACGTCAAAATTAACTAACTTAGTTCAACATGATTTGCAGACAATCACCGTAATAATTCAAGCACAAAACACAACATAATCACATAAACTGAGTACACAAATATGACGGACTTACCAATGCTACGACGACGACGTTCAGTGAAATGTGAATGCCACTCCTCCTTCTGATGCATCGCATTTTGATTGAAACTCAACAAGAACTCTCCTCAAAACCATGACGAGATATTCAAAGGGAGAACAGCGACCTCTTTTTGGGCAAATTAAATCAGTACGTGCATGAGAGTGACTAAACCGAGAAAAAGATGGCAGGAATGTTCCAAGGATGAATACTGTTGTACATCATGTGATAACTTATTTACTGGGCTGGAAGGTACAGCATGTATGTATCCCTGAGGGATGTTTATTTTCATTAACTACCAGCTATCAGACCATCTTTATTCCATCACCATGATTTAATAGGACTGCTTACTATTTCTTTATCTGGTGCACCTTGAGGGGACGGGATAGGGGTTTCAGGATAAAAAGAAAAGGCGT
This sequence comes from Eutrigla gurnardus, assembly GCF_963514095.1. Lineage (NCBI taxonomy): Eukaryota > Metazoa > Chordata > Actinopteri > Perciformes > Triglidae > Eutrigla > Eutrigla gurnardus. Next base: position 3,784,219 of record NC_139938.1, on the reverse strand, counting down.
CTGTAATCATTCCCAGGGGCTAAGAGGGTGTTTACTTGAGCATCGACACACTCCCCTGAAATGACGGATTGCTGCCAGCATTAAATGGCTAATTCTGAACTATAATCAAAGTCTCTCACAGAAGGCTGGACATGATGTCTTTGGATATGAGGAGATACTTCAACTGTGTGGATCTAAAAATACATTTTTAAAAATGACAAGTCCCAGCAAATGTGCTGCTCATGCTTTATCACAGTCTTTTGTTTTGATGTGAAAGTGAGTGGGGGGGGCATATTCAAGCTCTTAGCTTTACTTCGATTTGGATTTTATTGTAGAAGATGTTTGGAGTAATTATATGGTAATTATTTACCCTTTTAAAACTCTACAGAACCACAAACTGATCACTCAAATTAAGTAGATATAAAGAATCGGTGCAAGCTGAATAAATAGTATCATCATCAATACACTCATCATGTAGGTATGCTGCTTTAAATAATTCATGTTGAGTTCAATACAAAGTCCAGTTCACATATTCACAAGTCAGTGAATATTGAGCGACTGTAAAACGAAGCCGATAAGTAAGCGGTGGGTTTTACCTTAACGGCCTCCACAAACCAGCGGAGCAGCATCGCCTGGATCTGGCCGTCTGTCAGCTCGCTGTTGGCTGCTTGGATCTTGCTCTTCACCGTGTCCTCCAGCAGCAGGCGCCGCAGGCGCCAATAAAAGAACTGACGGGATGTTTGCCATTCAAGGATATCCTGCGATAAGCAAATGACAAAAGAAATAATAATGTTATTGCATCGTCTGTTATTAGAAGCTACTATCACCTACGTTTTGCAATTTATTAAATGTCAACACATAATTCGGCGCATTTCATTCTTTGTGAATTTATAGGGGACTAATTTTCTGCCCGTCTCAACCAATTCCTGGGATGTCACAATGACATAGTACTCATTAGGGAAATCAGACTATCTGGCAAAAGAGGTCTGTGCTGTATATTTGGCTTGATTTGAGAAATGGCTGTTTATTTTGATTCCATAACATCAGGCTGTGGGTTCATAAAACAACTTACAGGATATGCAACGGTCTGTGTGTAGGAATCCTTTCATCTGTTGTGAATGTACAAGTGTAACACTGTTTATTGTAGGTTAATGTATGTCACAGAAACCTCTCACACTGTAAAGCAAGTGGACTGACGAAGGGAGGATTTTAGAACCCACTATTACAGATTCCTCTGCAGATGGACTTGAGTTGACCATGCAGACCACTGCCTGTATTTTGGTCCATGCATCCCCGAAGTGAACAAGAATTGGATTTGTTGTGTTGACCATGGAGACAGTCTCTCAATCAGATTAAAGAGAGAACACACATTTTTCTCATTGTCCATCCAGTCGACTGTGTCTCTCTTTTCCAGTGTTTGGCTAATTTTGACATTTGGAATGCTAAGAGGTACAATCTTGGACCTGTAACCCTATCCCCCCTTTCTCCCTAAGGGGCACATCATTTACTCAATTTGATTCATGCTTTTTTCCCTTCCCAGAGAAAATGTTTAACTATATTATCATACCTCCTAAAAATGTCACATATTGCTTATTTTAGAACTTAAAACCTTGGAACTTGCCTGCGTTCATTTGTACTCTACAAATAATAATAATTTTGAAGTTAACTTCGACAGCCAACAAGATTGTTGGCCTGTAGCACATAGGCCTACCTCTGGTAAACCACTACTCACCTACTAATACTCAATTTTGTTTCATTTCCTTCCTGAGAGGCTGCTGAGCCCCTCACACGTTGGAGGGTGATAAAGTCAAACATTAGTAAATGTTTAACTACATCATCATACTGTGAGGACAATAGGTTCAGATGGTTATAAAAGGGACACTCACATAGTTTTTAGTCAATTCATATTTATATTTTCTGTTATTTTATCTAAAAGAATCACTGCTGTGCTCTAGTTCTTCCATCAGGCAATACAGGGGTGTAGTGGCCTCTTTACGCCACAAGAGGGAGTATTCCCCCTAATGAGCAACCCTGTCAAGAGTAAACACAGCATGTATTCTGCATCCGGCTGGACAGAAGCATAACTGTATTGCTGTGTTTTCTCAGGTGTAAGAAAACTGATAAAAGAGACATATAAAAAGAGTAACACCACAGAGTTATAGAGGTGGCGAGGTAGTTGGCCGAATATTCCTGCACTGTTATATGATGTTTTCTGTCGGTTATCCCCGTCACTCTGAAGCCGAAGCTAAAGCTAAGCTAAGCTAACTGCACGTGATGAGCCACGTTATTAGCTAGGCCAAGTTACTGGGATATATAGAGAACTTACGGTGTGTTAGGTGTTTATATGTTTACACCAAAGCATAGATATGGTGTCAATGTAAAAGAGCCAGTGATATTTGTCTGTATATGTTAGAGTAAAAATGGTTGAATGTTAATACACAGTAACCAGGTTATAAATCCTAACACTTCATCATGGTGGTAGACAAACATCTCAATAAACACATCATTTAAATAGAACAGCGTATTAACGATTTATGGTCAAGATATTTTACTATGATGTGGAGAGATATCTATAGTGCCTACCTTGCAAACCATAAACAAACACTGAACCAACACGTGAAAACACGTGACCGGTAAAGGACAATCAGCAACAATCGCGTAACGCCTGAGGGCATAAATAATACAACAGGGCCATCTATTGGCCAAAATAGGCAACTGCCTTACATTTGTATGTATGTCTACTGTCTACTGTCTGAGACAGTGTCCATCCTACCGGAGTCAAATTCCTTGTATGTGTGCATACTTGGCTAATAAAGCTGATTCTGGTTCTGAATCTCCCAAGCTGATGTGCTGCTCCTTTCTTGAGTCTTGCTGCAGACAAATGATAGCCCGACTTGTCACTTCATCGACTATTCATATTAGAAACAAGTTAAAAAAGTAAAAAAAAATGTCTATTCTATTACTTAATAACTAAACTTAAACTAAATTAATAACTACACTTTTTTAGACACAATACAATGACTTTATGAATTTATTTGACATACTTTAATATCACTTTTTAATGGAATACTATGTAATGACTCTTATAAGACTTGTTATAACATACTATATCGCGACTTTGTTGTCCTGCAATATAATTATTTTTTCACATTTTACACCATTGATTTTTAAAGCCATATTATACTATGACTTTTACATTTCTTGACAAAACATACTATGATTTTTTGTATTACTTTCATCATACTATACGACCACTTTTATTCAATATGCTACATTATGACTTTTTGAGATGTACTATTTTAATTTGTTTTCCTCGCATACTATACAATGTCTATTTCATGAATATTTGACATACTACAACTTGTTTTGACATACTATGAATATGAATATGCATGCATTCTTTATAGATTTTTCAATAATGCATACAAATGGTCTGTCTCCTTAATTTCTGACCACAGATGCAAAGAGGTTGTACAATTAAATTCAAAAACTTTATTTGTCCCCGAGGGCAATAACAGGCACACAGAGTAGCTGTACAATAATATATGTTGACACAAAACAAAGCAAGCAATACTGTACAGATTGAGATGATATATACAGATTTACACAGACAGATATCTACTAGAAAATAAATAATAGTTCTATAAACTATAAATAATCCGAAATAAATCCTGTGTGTGTGTGTGTGTGTGTGTGTGTGTGTGTGTGTGTGTGTGTGTGTGTGTGTGTGTGTGAGAGGAGCTTCCCAAAAACAACAAAAACGTCCTCTGTGCTGCTCAGGAGCCGCCTCACCCTTTGGCTGGTGGGTGAGGCGGGTGGTGTCATCCTTCTCATCTGGTCCTGTAGTCCTCCATCCTTCTCATCTGGTCCTGTAGTCCTCCATCCTTCTCATCTGGTCCTGTAGTCCTCCATCCTTCTCATCTGGCCCTGGAAGATGAGTCTAGGTCTTCCACATGGTTTCTTCTTGTTGGAAGTCTGGTGCAGTGTGTATAATCCTGAAGGTCTGAAATTATATTATAAACAATGGAATACTATTCTAGAAAGCTCCTATAATAAATACATCCCACTGATGTAAAGTTAACTTTTATGTCATTACTGGTACTGTAGTTTCAGGAGATTACAGAGATTAGTCTCTGTAGGAGATTACTCACTCAGTCCACTGGTCCTGTAGTCCTCCATCATTCTCATTTGGTCCTGTAGTCCTCCATCCTTCTCATCTGGTCCTGTAGTCCTCCATCCTTCTCATCTGGTCCTGTAGTCCTCCATCCTTCTCATCTGGTCCTGTGGTCCTCTATCCTTCTCATCTGGTCCTGTGGTCCTCTATCCTTCTCATCTGGTCCTGTAGTCCTCTATCCTTCTCATCTGGTCCTGTGGTCCTCTATCCTTCTCATCTGGTCCTGTAGTCCTCCATCCTTCTCATCACCAACTATGACTCGGAAGGTAAATCTTTTAAAAAGAGACACGCTATATTGCCATGAAATCCGGTGTTCCAATCACTTCCATGGCCACAGGTGTATAAAAGCAAGCACCTCGGCATTCAGACTGTTTCTGTTTCCTCTCAGGAGCTCAGTGAATTCCAGCGTGGTCCTGTGATAGGATGCCACCTGTGCAACAAGTCCAGTCGTGAAATTTCCTCGCTCCTAAATGTTCCACAGTCAACGGTCAGTGCGATAATAACAAAGTGGAAGCGATTGGGAACAACAGCAACTCAGCCAAGTGGTAGGCCACGTAAAATGATGGAGCGGGGTCAGCGATGCTGAGGTGTATAGTGCGCAGACAGAGGTCACCAACTTTCTGCAGAGTCAATCGCTACAGACCTCCAAACTTCATGTGGCCTTCAGATGAGCTCAAGAACAGTGCATAGAGAGCTTCATGGTATGGGTTTCCATGGCGATCAGCTGAAGTGATCATCATCATCCTCTTCATTGCTGTCCTCGGAGATCCTCTGCCTCTTCACACTTACCTGTGCGTCCTCTTCTCTGCTTCTCTTTGTGGACGAGCTGCAGCCTGAGGTTGAGGGAGTGGAATCTTCTGGCCCCTGAGGAACCAAGGATGGATCTTCTTCAGGACGGCTCACACCAGAAGGGACGGAGACGGAAGGACAAAAGGGAAGGCGACCGGGAAACATCTCTTTACGAAATCCCTGCCAGACGCTGAGAAGAGTGAACTGCTGAAGTCTGAAGTCATCATCTTCGTCTTCATCCACTTCCTCCTCTTCATCCTCGTCATCAGAAGCCTCAAACATGAAGCTGTAGCCAGAATCATCGCTCGTCCATCCATCGTCCTGAACGTCCTCCTGCTCGCTGTCCTCATCTTCGGAGAAGTCTCCAAAAAAACCCAACCTGACCTACCTCATCCACGAGTCCATACTCACGTCCACCTCGTGCAGGACGGCCGATGACGTCGTTGGCACCAACTGAGGGGGAAGAAAATTCAAAGTATAAGGATTTATCATTGATTTAAACCAAGCAATAATCCTGTTTAAATTAGCCAATGTTAAAATTCTAAAAAAAAATAAAAATGTTTTGACTTCACACATATATAGTATAAGTATATTCAATATGTGGCTGAAAAAGAGTTTAAAAATCAATACATTTTTGTGATCGGAAACTAAATGATTGAAAATATGAGGCTGTTTATTCTTCAGTTACTGAACAGAGATGAAAACAGCATTAAGATGAATTAAACCAATAATAATAATAACAATAATAACAATTACTATTATTTTAGCTGTTAATATTAACATATTATGTATACATTATTATAATACCCAATACAAAATATACCAATATTAATAACTATATTAAATATAATACAAAAACATGACTGTAATGATATGTTATTATTATGATTATTATTAATCATAATAATCATAAAATGGTGTAAATATTCATGTTGTTGTTATATAGCGATGTAAATAACCTCAATAATACTATAAATATGATTGCAATCATCACTAGTGATTACTTTGTGCAAAGACATGTATTCTGCACCAAAGAATAGTCGGGACTTCAGTTCTTCTTCCAATCTCCCAACGCTAACACTGATAACAAAAGAGAGCATGCTTTAACAGGTGGCTCAGACTCCAATGAGAAAACATGCACTTATAGGCCAACTATTTTACCTCAACCAGATGCTTACATATTATTTTTGGCTAAATAGCAGAGCATTTTGTTCTTATTATCTAAATCTTACTTGTTCAAGGTCATTCGGGCTGCAGGTTTTAACTGAATACACACGAGGCTTTTCTTTCCTAAAGGTTTTTTGAAGGCATTAATAGTAGTAGATGCTCCTCAGACACAAATCATGGGAATGCTCTTTGTTTAGTCAACTATATAAAAAAACAGACTGGGAAAGGAAAACTAAAGTCAACAAAAAGGTCCTTCTAACCCTAATGCTGTAAACCTCATACATGGACCAAATGGCTGCTCTCTATTGATTGCCACCATTAACAAGCATATGGTTCCAGCCACAAACATAAAGCAGAAACATAATTTATCAGATGTGAGTATGATCTACATGATTCTAAATACTGAATTAACTACAAGGGAGTCTGTTTGGTGAGCCACACTTTGCTGGGGGACACTAAGTAGAAGGTAAGCTCAGATGATACATTCATTATAATATGCAGTTGAGATTCTGTTTCTTTCAGCTGGCTTTGATCTCACTACTTCATTGAAAATGAATAAATGTCCAGAAAAAACACACAATACTGAACACATGGCAGAAAGAAACTAAGAAATCTGAGCAGAGAAAATTATGGTGCAACAGGCAGTTTGACATAAATCATCAAAACAAGGAAAATAGAAAATAAAGCTATTGATCACATGAACTGTGATCCACTCACAGTATCAGTGGGCTTTTCTGCATACAGCTTTGAATATCAAACGACTTCAGTCAGAAATGAACTTGACTGATGCAAAAATACAGACTTACTCCAATGCAAGGTATTTACACATGTTCTCGTCCATCTCGTGGCTGTTTATCAAACTAAATGAGTGGGCCAAAAACACAAACAGTCTAACTCTCGAAGTGGAGAAAAGGGAGCTGCACTCTCACCCCCTGATCTCCAGCAGTCGACTCTTGCTGGTGACTGAGAGGACGTCTTCATTCGTTCCGTCGAATGTTGACAACAAAGAATATCTTCAACAGGAATCATTTTGTGACGAGGGGCTACAATTCTTTGAGGGTCCGTCACTGTGGTATTATCCAGCCACCGTGTTGTCCTTCTGTAAAAAAGAAAAGAAGAAAAAACGACAAGTTTAGAACGGCCATAAATTGTTCTCCTTTTTGGCATACGGGACGTGGACAACTCATAACGCACATAACATTTAAATCAGCAAATGTAAGAAAACCATGAGTGCATCATGTAATAACAGATTGGCATGTAATGTAAACTATGACGCTCGATTAATCTTTTAAAGGTTTGATACGTAAACATGCTATTTATACACTTTTCCAACATGTATGCATGTTAGGAAATTGGGATGCTTTTAGAAAAAATAACGTAAACTTGCCCTGAAAAAGTAGACATACCTCATTTCTTGGTGACAAGTTATGAATGGAAAAATGCGTCTGAGAAGTGAAAGTCACATTTCAGCTTTACAATGTCAGCTTTGCTACTGTGCTCCATGCTGTGGAACACTTCTAAAACGTGTTAAAAGCACAGTCATTATTTGTAATAATGGATATTTTCATGTTTAACTACATCATCATACTGTGAGGTCAATAAGTTCAGATGTTTATAAAAGGGACACTCATATTTTTTTATTTATTTCATATTTATATTTTCTGTTATTTTATCTAAAATAATCACTGTGCTCTTGTTCTTCCATCAGGCAATACAGGAGTGTAGTGGCGTCGTTACCCCACAAGAGGGAGTATCCCCACAAATGAGCAACCCTGTCGAGGAAACACAGCCCATACACACAGTATGTATTCTGCATCCGGCTGGACAGAAGCAGAACTGTATTGCACTGTGTTTTCTCAGACTGTCCAGTAAAGCAATTGAATGAAGCCACACGGCGTCTTTATTGAAGTGTGCAACATCAGCCACAGCAGAGAGTCAAAGGGCTGGTGGCGCTGTTTCAATAGGCTGCTGGCTGTTTCATTGTGTTCCGTCTCTATCTGGACTATACACAATGGACGATTAAAGCAGTCTTGCTTACTTGAACTTTATTGCATGAGTGCAGTCATCATCTCACAACTGTAACGTTATCTCAACTGGTTCGCGAGCGCGGTGTAACCTCTAAATCAGTCCCCCATACAACAGTACTTAAATAAACAGTCCTATTGTTACACTGGCGAGGGAGACGGTCAAAGAGGTGTTTATGTATGAGTGCGTCCACTTCAGCGGGAAATGAATAGTGATAGTCATCAACTACTTTCAAGAATGTTTCCTGAACCACTCCTGAACCAATGTTGCTGTATTACAGGAGCATCATCTTACAATGCTCCATAAACACATCCAGTAAGATCCGTCAGTGCAGGCGTGCTGCACAGTACTGAATAAGATCATATTTCAACCATTTGGAAAACAATTCATAGAAGCTAAATGTAGGTATTTTTGTTAAAAATCAAAATGCATTCCTGTTCCTCTAGATTTACAGTCAATATATGAGAAATATGCAGCCGTTTAGCTGCAACAAAGTTAAACCTCAACATGATGAACGATCAATTCAAATCATTTCGAACAGGAAAAATTGCAATTCCTCACAGTATTTTGCATGCCTGTAGCACATCCCTCCACTGGTACACCCCTGGCCACAATTCTTACAAACATGTGGTTTCTCTCCAGCATGCACCCTCATGTGATACATATACATGTGGGGTTCTGAGTGAATTCTTTTTGCCACAGAAAGTTGCAGGATTTCATCCAGTGACTCCGCTAAAATCGAAGAGAAACATTTTTCCCCCCAGAGTTGGATTATCTATGATTACTTTAAATTTTAAGACAGTTTCTCATTTGTAGATATTTCCAAAAATGTTGTTAGCCTTTGTAACAGATGTGGATAGGGCATGAAAGGACCCAAGGACTTGTTTTCCAGCATTTTACATTATTTTAATATTACAGTATGTACGAAGAGCTATTTAAATTGGCAGGAAAACATTGAAACTCAACAACAACTCTCCTCAAAACCATGACGAGATATTCAAAGGGAGAACAGCGACCTCTTTTGGGCAAATTAAATCAGTACGTGGATGAGAGTGACTAAATTAGGCCAATGCTGTCTCAAAAAGATGCAGAAAAACTCGTCCATGCATTTGTTACCTCAAGGCTGGACTATTGTAATTCTTTATTATCAGGCTGCTCTAATAAATCTCTTAAATCTCTCCAGCTGGTCCAGAATGCTGCAGCTCGTGTTCTGACTAAAACCAGAAGAAGGGATCACATTTCTCCTGTATTAGCTTCTCTGCACTGGCTCCCAGTACAATCCAGAATAGAATTTAAAATCCTTCTCCTCACTTACAAGGCTCTTAATGGACAGGCACCATCATATCTTAAAGAGCTCATTAAACCCTACTGTCCTCCTAGAGCACTACGCTCTCAGAATAAAGGGTTACTTGTAGTTCCTAAAGTCTCCAAAATTAGAACAGGGGCCAGAGCTTTCAGCCATCAAGCTCCTCTTCTGTGGAACCGTCTTCCGGTTCTGGTTCGTGAGGCAGACGCTGTTCCCACATTTAAGAGTAGGCTTAAAACCTTTCTCTTTGACACCGCTTATAGCTAGGGCTGGCTCAGGTTTGCACTGAGCCAGCTCTTGGTTAAGCTGCTATAGGCCTAGACTGCTGGGGGATTATAGTGACACACTGAGCCTCTCTCTCTCTCTCTCTCTCTCTCTCTCTCTCTGTATGTTCCACGGAGTCCCTGTGCTCTCTTGCCTAGCAGGTCTCCCTGGACCGTGGTGGAACCTGATCCGGACTGCACCGATGTTGTGGTCTTGTTTGCCTCGATCCCTGCCTCACTTTGACAAGCACTCAAAACTTCCTGCTGCTAAAGGCTTTGTGGCCGACAGCTTCTATCCCGCCAGTATTTTTAATTGAAGTAATTGACTAAAATCGGCATCTCTACTGTCACTAACTTGACTACTCCCGGGAGTCTGGCTATGCTTTCTGGTCCAGCAGAGTCCAGAGTTCCTGACCGATGCAGACTGCTAACTGGCCTGATGCTGGAAACACCACATTGTAGCTCCACCTGCCCGCTGTGTGACTGCTCAACTACTCCTGCTTTTTGGTCTACAGGCGACATTGTTGGATGGATCCATCTCGGCGTGGCTGTGCCTGCTGCCATGGACTACTACTGTTGATACTATTGTTACTGTTAATACCACCACTACTGTCAATGCTACTATCTCCATACTACCAACACCAAATGCAGTTGGAACCCAAGGGCCTGGGCTGCACGAGATTTCTGCCTAAAAGCCTATTAAGGCAGTTTTTTCTCGCCACTGTCGCTGTAACGCTTGCCCCTGGGTGATGTTGGGACTTTGAAATTGTGTTGACACTTGAAATTTTGAGCGTATTCTAGTCCTGCTCAATGTGTTAAGTGTCCTGAGATGACTTCTGTTGTGATTTGACACTATAAATATAAAATTGAATTGAAAATGTAATTAAACCGAGAAAAAGATGGCAGGAATGTTCCAAGGATGAATACTGTTGTACATCATGTGATAACTTATTTACTGGGCTGGAAGGTACAGCATGTATGCATGTTTATTGACCTTACAAAGGCTTTCGATATTGTTGATCACTGTCATCTCCTTAAAATCACTCAGAAAATTGGCTTTAGTGAAAACGTGGGTAAGTGGATTAAAAGCTATCTAACAGACCGTGTTCAGTCAGTCCAGTTCGGTACAGTTATATCCGACCCCGTCACTCTGAACAAAGGGGTCCCTCAAGGGTCAATCATTCATCTAAATGCACACCATCACAAGAATCCATACAACTCTCAAATGACTTTCTTCCTTCTGGACTGAGCCGTGAAAGCAAGACCATACAAGGATGCACCAAACATACCCTGCCTTTAGGTGGGAAGCTGCACGGACGTAAGCTGACTGTGTGTGTGACTCGATTCTGTCGGCTGTCCTGCAGGATCATTACTGTCCCCTCAGGCTTCCCATATTTTTCTGTGATTCAAGGCCAAGCTGTGGAGAGTGAGTGCGTATGTTATATCAACTGCACACAAAGCAACTTACTTGGCCATCGTGTCCGCAGAGAGATCATCAGGATTTTTCACTTTTGTGTCACCTATAGGTAATGAGAGAAGCACATTTTACAACTTGTTCCACCAAAGAAATGAAGATGCAATGTATAATCTCTATAAAAAAAAAGGGCCTGCATTCATATGCAGAACCTTTTGGTACAGGAAATGTTCTGGTTCCCGTTTGTAGTCAGTGACTAATCACATTGGCAGGCTTTGGATGATTGCAGGTAAACAATCCATGGGAAGAGCAAAAAGGGGAACCCACTGGCCGAAGTGCAATCAAGGCTTTAACTTTTTATTGGTTTAAAATTAGCTTGTTAACTTGCTACTTGTGAAACAACCCAGTTGAAAACGTCATCTCTCAACTCCAACTCCAGTCTCGCATCTCAAGTTGCTAATCGGACTGTAAACAATGAGCAACACACAGAAAGGGAAGTCTTCACTCTGGATATCTGCAGGTTAATCTAGCTAGCTAGCCAATCAGTTCTGAGATTGTGCACAGAACAGTGTCTGTGAAATAAACGCAAAACTACAATATGTTCTAGAAATAGATCAATGTTAAGGGCATATTACGTTATTACAGAATGCAAATGGTGAGCTAAAATCGTGAGGATGCAGTGATCAACATTTTATTTTTTTAATTCATTAAGTAGACTATTTCCCATTATAACTAAGCAAACTAATACATCTCCATCACAATCTCAATTTCCTAAACTATAAATAAAATATGTCTAGTTACATGTTGTCTCCCGTGACAACCTTTATTTACCATGAGCTCGAAGGTCCATAGCCACCACCCTGCAGTTGATCCTGCTGCATATGACTGCCTGCAAAGACACATACGGAAACCATTTCATCAATCAAATAGCGTATAGCAAAGACGCTGAAATTAAAGAACAGCTCCATAAATATTCTATTATGAACATGCACTGAGTTTCTAATTCGTTATGAGGTATTATGCTCACAGTGAACACCGCCCAGGAGAGTGCAGAGTGTCCTCCTCCATGAAGCAGAAGCAGCACAGGACCATTGGCTCCACTGCAGAAAATTCTGAAAATGTTCAAGGTAGTCAAGGAAATTCAGAACATAGCCGTGCAAGAATTAGCTGCTCAAAATACAATACACATGAATTGCATAAAGTGCTAATTTTCTATACTAAGCTGAAGTTAGACAGCACACTGGTCTCAAGAAAAGGCTAAATCTGAAATGACCTAGTTGGCTTTGAATGCTCTGGGTGATTTCCACACCAAAAGTGTCAAATATGATATAAATATTTTCTGACAAACACAAGAAGGATATATCTTTGCCATTTTCATTTTCCACCTCAACATCTTCCATGGTTTCAAAGTAGTGACTCCAGGGCAGGGGTGAGAAATCTCTCTTCCGTCCAGGTCTGTATAGAAAAAAAGAGCAAAAGTGTAAACCAATCTCATATTGCAACAGGATAATTAAAACGGTCAAATGCTACTACATTGAGTCCCAAATAGATTAAAGAAGATACAGATTAAAGATTGATGATGGGACACAAGTAATGCAAACAATAAATTGTGAAATTCAGTAATATATTATTATTATATATCTATTATTATAGACTGGTTACCTGTCTGTCTCCACATGTCAGCCCTGTGATAGACTGGTTACCTGTCTGTCTCTACATGTCAGCCCTTTGATAGACTGGTTACCTGTCTGTCTATACATGTCAGCCCTGTGATAGACTGGTTACCTGTCTGTCTCTACATGTCAGCCCTGTGATAGACTGGTTACCTGTCTGTCTCTACATGTCAGCCCTGTGATAGACTGGTTACCTGTCTGTCTCTACATGTCAGCCCTGTGATAGACTGGTTACCTGTCTGTCTCTACATGTCAGCCCTGTGATAGACTGGTTACCTGTCTGTCTCTACATGTCAGCCCTGTGATAGACTGGTTACCTGTCTGTCTCTACATGTCAGCCCTTTGATAGACTGGTTACCTGTCTGTCTTTACATGTCGGCCCTGTGATAGACTGGTTACCTACCTGTCTGTCTCTACATGTCAGCCCTTTGATAGACTGGTTACCTGTCTGTCTCTACATGTCAGCCCTGTGATAGACTGGTTACCTGTCTGTCTCTACATGTCAGCCCTGTGATAGACTGGTTACCTGTCTGTCTCTACATGTCGGCCCTGTGATAGACTGGTTACCTGTCTGTCTATACATGTCAGCCCTGTGATAGACTGGTTACCTGTCTGTCTCTACATGTCAGCCCTTTGATAGACTGGTTACCTGTCTGTCTATACATGTCAGCCCTGTGATAGACTGGCGAGTCCAGGGTGAACCCTGACCATCACCAAACAGGACGCAAACATTAGACCTGTCTCTTTGGAGACCACTCACCCTTAAATGTACATTAATATCTCCAGACACTGCTTTTCGTGTAATGAATGCTCCTGACATATCTAAGCTCATGTCGGTTAACATAACGGATCAAATAGTTTAACCTAAAATACATAATTATTGTTATAATGCTTAGGTTGCATTCCAAAGCTACGTGCTAAAACTCTGGCATCCATGGCAGCAACAGCTAGCTTAACTCCCGCTAGCTAACGCGTTGGCTTCAGCAGGCCTTTGAACAAACTGCGGAGACGCAGAGAGCATCGGTGGGATGGTGGAAGCTATAAAAAGTAACGTTAGACAGCACGCTAAATCATCCTGCTTCACTGCCATCTACTGGATATGAAATCAACTACAACACACCAGTGTTTACAACATTTCTTATGATTTGAAAATGCTCTTAATGTAAATGATTTGCCCACTGAAGATTGTGCTCATTGTTAGAACTCCTTCAATTTGGTTCTTCATAGGAGGTGACTGTGAATTACTTTGAAATGTGGAATGGTGATGTTTTTATGTGAGTTTGCGCTTGAAACTTAAAAGCTTGTAACTTGCCTGCGTTCATTTGTACTCTCCAAAAGTAATAGCTTGTTAATAATAATTTGGAAGCTAACTTTGACGCCCAACAAGATTGTTTGCCTGTAGCACATAGGCCTACCTCTGGTAAAGCACTACTCACCTACTAATGCTCTCTTTTGTTTAATTTCCTTCCTGAGAGGCTGCTGAGCCCCTCACACGCTGGAGGGGTTCATCCCCACTCCAAAATGCCACTAATACGAAGCAAAATGACGTAGTGGACTAAAGCGAGCAGCCAAGACGAGAAAGGCTGCATCGGGGACACTCGTCTGGAAAAATTTTGTCTTACAATGACGAAATCTGCATTGCTGCGTCATTGTGCAGTAGTCTGATCCGAGCTGGATTCGAACCGGTGAAGACCGGGCCAGAGTCTCCTGCGCATGGGCATTGCGCACTTATTCTTTAAGGACCCGCTCTAACCACTCGGCCACCGCGCGGTGGTGTAATGTGCGGTCACTAGAACCTTTATATACCATGATCCTGCTGCATATGACTGCCTGCAAAGACACATATGGAAACCATTTAATCAATCAAATAGCGTATAGCAAAGACGCTGAAATTAAAGAACAGCTCCATAAATATTCTATTATGAACATGCACTGAGTTTCTAATTCGTTATGAGGTATTATGCTCACAGTGAACACCGCCCAGGAGAGTGCAGAGTGTCCTCCTCCATGAAGCAGAAGCGGCACAGGACCATTGGCTCCACTGCAGAAAATTAGAACATAGCCGTGCAAGAATTTATGGAGGACTAAACATGACTTAAGTATAAATAAATAAATAAATAAATGAATAAATAAATGTATAAATAAATACAGGAATAAATAAATAAATGCTGAAATGCATAAATAAATGTATAAATAAATACAGGAATAAATAAATAAATGCTGAAATGAATAAATAAATAAATAAATGCATAAATAAATAAATAAAAGAATGAATAACAGAATAAATAAATGCTTTATATTTATTTCTACATTTCTGTTCACCTACATTTATTTATTTCTGTATTTCTGTGTCCATATGTTAATGAAGTAGGAGGTCCTAACCTCAGTCAACAGCATGATTGGTTACAGGAGCTTGCTCGATTCGGGCCTACTACTTCTGCCTTACTAGCGGAGCTGATTCCTGTACTGGAATGTTGCTGGCTACTAGCCCGCCCGCTCAGCTAACCGTTAGCTGCAGTTGTTGACATTTGTTATTTATGTAGCTCTGGTTTAGTAATGGCATTTTTTGTACGAGCGATTGCGAATGAATTACGATCATTAGCGAACGATTTAGAGAACCATGCAACCAACGACTATGTTCAGTTTCGTCTGGATAGATTGATGGATGACTTGGCTCAGCTCAACGCCGATATGGATGTGGAAATGGAGCTAGCAGTGTTAGACGGTCTTGAAGAAGTCGCCCGCCAACTTTACACCCTGTCAGAGTCAGAAGAAGGGACCCTTGGACGTCCGTCGTACAATATACCCCCCACTTTAATCGAAGCACACCTACTGCGGGGGCACACTGCTGGGGAAATAGCACAGGTGTTCGGAGTGTGCGAGAGAACAATTCGTCGGAGGATGGCACAGTACGGAATAGGGTAATTTTTACTCCTAACGCTACATTGTCTGTTTGTCTGGTTTCCCGTGTCTCGTCTTTTAAAGGTGGCAATATATGTGTGCAAATTCACAGAGATATTTAACTAGCTAGTGTTTATTGATGGTAATGTTGCTCACCTTATCTCCAAATACCACTGGGAAATATACTGTGTTTATCTTATATAGTCTAACGTTAGGTGCACATTTGAGTCCAAGCTTTTAGTATAAATTGTTCATGATATCATAGAACATTTATACAATAATATGTCTCCTTGCACTGCTTTGAGTTTTGCACTGAGTTTAAGTTAACTAAAAATTAACTAACGTTACTGATATTAACTTACATTAATATGCACTGGGAATAGGTCTAACAATACTTGATTATATAGGCCTATATGCTTTGGTTTTCAACGACAGATGGACTGGTGACTAACATGCTTATATTACTGACAAACTTAGTGTAGGAGCCAACATTGGTTTGGCCTGTATTATTAATTGTTTATCCTGCACACGCTCTTTGGTTCCTATCATTTCCGGCAATTAACACCTGGGTGTGTTATGTCTCAGACAAGACAACACTGAGCCTCTTAGCGGCCTTTTAAATTGGACAATTAGTCGCTACACTTAGTTTATCATATGTACTCCTTACAGGTAGTGGATTTGTGCTGCTGCATTTGTTGATACTGTACATGGGTGCCATTAATTAACATCTTCAGTTTGTCAGATGATCTGTAACCCTATTTCTGGAGTAAAAAGTGAACAGAGTCAGATGTGACATTTCAGCACAATTGCATTAGTTTGACACATGATAGTGTTGCATATATAAACTCATACAATACGAAAGATTTTAACTTAAATTATAAATAAAATGTATAAACTTCTACAGGACACAGCAGCTGAATTTAGACTAAACAGGAATGACGTTTGTTTTAGGCGACACCGATTTAAAATAATCGTCGTTTTGTTAAATTACTGTGAGATGGGTGACATTTCTTCGTTGCCTCTTGTGACTTTTTTCTTGTTATTTTTGATGATCAGAGTCCACAATCTATTAACTCCAATAGAGGACAACAATCTGGAGGAAACTGTGACCCAAATTCTGCAGCAGCATCCCATGTCTGGATACAAAATGATGGTTGGGCACCTGAATGCACAAGGCATACGCATACAAAGTAAGGAATTGTATTCATTACCCATTCATTTGTTCAGGGGTTATTTTATGTTGGGATTTGGCCTACTTGCCGATTTACTCACAATGTGAGGAAGCTGCTTTATTTAGTGCTAGTCTGGATTTTATCTGGATTTGTGAATTCACTGCCAGATTGGGGAATGCTTTACTTTTTTTCTGTACACCATATCTGTGAATTTTTTTGCCTATTATAGGACAGCGTGTCCAGGAATCCATGCGGCGAGTGGATCCTGGTGGAGTTTTGATGCGCACCCTTCAGCTGAACCCAAGAAGGCGTAGGAAGTACTCTGTTAGAGCACCGAACAGTTTATGGCACATCGATGGAAATCACAAACTGATAAGGTATCGAAAAAACATTAACCATCTCAAGCATCCACTTTATTGTAGATTTTACTACTGTAAGATACTTACTACCCAGTTTAGTGTATATCCAGAGCAGTTACAAAAGCTCATCTACAATTTTAATTAACCTACCAGTGTCACTGCAAGCCGGACTGGGATTTATCAATGGTGGATGGATCAAATTATTTAATCCATCAGTGTTCTTGTGCATGCAAATCAGTTTTACTGACTTCTACCAGCATCAAAATTAAGAGTAATGCTGGTTGGTTCTTTGAACTTTTAGGTGGGGTGGCTTTTTAAAGTGGTCCGAACAGGTCAGTTAGAAACTGTGATAAACCTTCTGTTTTTGGCACAGTACTGAAATTGTAATCTTTGTATATACAGTCTGACAGGGGCTAAAATGGCTACGGCTCCCACACTGTGCACCCAATATTCCCAAATTAAAGTGGCACTCGACATTTTAACCTCAGCCATTGTCTTCTATGAAATCTAATATGCTGGAGTACAGTGCTAAAAACAGAAAATGTCAGTGACCAAAGACTAAAAACTCTTAAAAAAGACAACTTGCAGCTGGCCTCAAAGGCTATTTTTAATCAAAATACTCACCAGAACCTTGTATAAATTCGGGTGTGGGTGTACATTTTGTGAGCTGGATTGAATACAAAGAAATGGTGACCTAGAAGTATATCAGGATTTTATTTATGTTTGTGTGTTAAAGATTTCAGATAAAGAAGTTCTGATCAAAAAGGCATATACAGTATGCTCTGTGTAAATCTGGCCTCAACTTGCACATACAGAGATGCATGATGCAGGTAGTGGTACTGATCTTAATCTGTTCTCATGCATATTTATTTCAGATGGCGTATTGTTGTGCATGGTGGTATTGACGGCTTTAGTCGTTTGATTGTATACTTGAGTGCCGCCACCAACAATCGTGCAGCAACAGTCCTAAAAAGCTTTCTGGAAGCTGTCGATGTCTATGGTGTGCCATCACGTGTGAGGTCAGATAAAGGCAGGGAAAATGTTGATGTTGCACGCTACATGGTGGCTAATAGAGGACTGAACAGGAATTCACGCATTGCTGGCAGGAGTGTCCATAACCAAAGGTAACATAATCTTCCATTCAACATTTATCAAAATAACACTTTGTAAAAGATGGCAATATAAACTGACTTAACCTGTCTCTTCAAGTCTATCTTAATACAATCAAGCTTTTGTGGCAGCAGATTATGAGCTTTTCAACATTAACGTTAGTGTAAATATCAAAAGAGTTGTTCTCTAATTGTCTCTCTGTAATCTATACTGACCAGGAGAACATTACTATTCTAGTGTGATTCCAATGTAAGTGATGACAAATCTAGTCCTCATTCTGTAGTTCAGCTGAACTTCATTCTGAAGCATATATGAGGCTTCAGCAGTCACAGAACAAGGCCAGCCATCACTTACAATAGAATGGTTAGCATTAGATTTTCCACAGCCAGTATAGATGGACAGAGGAACAACTACAGCAACAAAAAACTCTTTCATCATACATGTGGGCATGTGAGCATTGTTTGAAGACAAACTTGAAAAAATCAACTTATCCTTTAAGAGAATTAAAATTAAACTTTGTCATTAACTGTTATTTAGAGTGAATATTGAATACATCACTTATTACTTACGTATTTAATTCAGTTCTAATTTACTGTGCTTATCATTGATGGGAGTGTTGTCATACACCAACAGTAGGTAAAAGTATTAGGTAAAGGTATTTTCCCTGTATATTTTGTTTTTGTTCATTGTAGGTAGAATAAATAGTTTTTCCTTTATACCCATCAGAATCGAAAGGCTCTGGAGAGACGTTTATGTGGGAGTTCTTGATCTCTTCTACACCATCTTTACCAACCTTGAGAGAGAAGGCCTTCTCAATCCTGACAATGAAATGCATCTCTATGCTCTGCACTGGTGCTTTGTGCCCCACATACAGAAGCACCTTCAGTTTTTCCAGCGTGGCTGGAACTGCCACAGACTACGCACTGAGGGCAACCAGTCACCGCTGCAACTGTGGACTCGCCATGAGCATGAGGCGCAGCAGGGCCCCATACAGGTTTGGATTTATTCAGTAATTCTGTTTTACTTTAACTTTTAATTTCCTACATGGGATATTGGCAACATTATCTCTACTTTATGTCCATTATAAAGTGCATGTATCAGTAGCAAAATGTAACTATAGTAGCCTGTTGTTCAGGAACTAAATGTGATGGATTTATACTGCCTATCATTGTCACTTTCAACACAATAAGGTATTGCTACAATGTTGTGGTCAAACAAGGAGCAGCGATTTAGAGAGAAAATGATACATCTTAGCTCTCAAAATTAATGTATTGGCTCTTGGAAATTGTAGTCAAGCTCTTTCCAATGCCATAGCTGTTTTTGGGGCATAGATACAGAATCCCAGATGATAAACAGGTGATATTTCAAACTAGCTTCTGTAAAATGAATTAATATGGCTTACAGTTCTGTAGACATATTGACCATAAAAATCTTTAAGACTTTGATTTTGATTGACCCTTTATCCTACCGTTTAACCTCAGCTCTTGCAGCTGCAGGTTGACACGGAGTTTGGAGTTGACTGGACCGGACCGTGTGGTCACCATCAGCCTGGTGTTGTGGTCCCTGAAGTTCAGCTGCAGCGCTCACTGACTGACCAGGAAGTCGGAAGTCTACCAGACCCTGATTGCCCTCTGTCCAATGTGTTAGATGTCTATGTACAAAGTGTGAGCTTATTATCAGAAATGCTCCAGTAAATCCATATTGCTCAAGTTCTGATAAAGAAGCCGGTATTATGGTTTAGCAGTTCTGATATCTTTGTTTCAAGTGTCTAAAATGATGAAAAAGAATGGTAATGACAGCATTTTTATTTTATACCAGATGTCATAAAACTTGCTGCATTGTACAATATGACTGCAAACAAACGTTTTGCAATAAGCAATTTATGTCTATTACTATTAATGAACTTTTTGTGAACCATTAAGTTTAAACATTGAAAACCATTATGGTTATGTAACAGAGCCTTGTATGATAAACTGTCCTGTAGTTATCAAGATAACTTGTTTTGAAGTATTAATTTCACATGTGATTGGAGACTTAAGTCTCTGAATCAGAAGGCTCGAGAAACTGCAACATGCATCCTGTTTCAGAACAAAACCACAAGAACAGCAACAACTCACTTTGTCTCTGTAACAGTCTCCTGAGCTTTAATACAATTGTGAACAGTGAGATTAAACCTAAAAGACAATGGTATAGACATGAAGCAAATAACAAATATGCTTCACCACATCACAAGCATGCAGACCTTTTTAATGCACCAGTGTTACACACACTGGCAGAACTAGGCCCTAGTTGATATCACTCTTTCAAATGCTTTTATGCTGCAATCCAAATGTTGTTGCTGGACAACAAATGTACACTAAGGTGTACAGTGATATATTGATGTGTCCTTAGACCAGTCCAAACCCAGTGTCAGTGCTACAAATAGCAGCAAGAATGTCTCTTTCAAAGTTAGAGGACTCTTTGTAATGTCCTGGAAGTTTAAGCAGGTGGAAGAACTGGGGAAGTTGCTCTCCACCACGTTAACATCCAAGTGTCTGGGCAGCACATTCCACCCTATCCAGAACTGCAGGAGTTTCCCAAGGAGGCTTGGAGACGCTACCAAAATAGAGAAGAAAGTCAACATTTATTTTATTGCCTGAAATGATTTTGTATCATCAATCATAAATGAAGTTGAAAAAAGAACGTCATTTGACTTAATTTCTTTGAATCTCTTTGCTGCCTCTGTAGGATTTGGTGCAATTTGCCAATCTAAAAGTAGTTGTTCAAATGTTCAAATTAATACTGGATCAATTAATATACAGAGAGCAACAAGTTATTGAAATAAATGATGTAATGTTTAATTACGTAACAAACCAGGGAAGCCTCTCTCTTCAATGGGATCTAGATCAACTATGTCAGGAGCTGGCACACATCCCTGAGGTGGCACCGAGTAGTTTGAGTTGTTGGCCCTTGTTGTCTCCCTCACCTGTGGTCTCGTCAACATGCTGACAAATCTACCTTCACTTCGGGAGGAGTTGGCACTTTCTGTGGCAACCTCTACCTCACCACTGCTCTGTGATGGTCTTGAGTAAAAAAGAGGTCATTTTTGTTAGTTTGGCTAGTATATTTTATATTGCATAACACACTCACAAAAACACTGCAATCTAGTAAAACTAAAGTTTAAAAGTACAAAAGGATGGCCATATAAATATAATTAATCAATTCCATTCAAACTCAACTTTCCCTCAAGACCAATATCCAGGATCTATATCCTCCACATTTGGATGCACAACAATGTATGAACAATATGGCTTTTCAGAGGGATTTTTGGCATCAAAATAACTAATATTTGGGCCCACAATAATGAAACATTAGATGTGCTGATTTGTCATGTTTGCCCTGCACTAAGACATCTATAGTTACAATTGTTTAACACACACACACACACACACACACACACACACACAAAATGCTTTACACCTAGTGTAAAGCAGTTTTGTAGAGCATACCTCATGCATTCATCGCTATGAGCTTTTATGCGTGAAAAAGGGAACTCCTCTCCACACCCGACACATTTCTGAGGTGGTCCAATTAGCTCATTACTGCAATCTGGACTGTCCTACAAACAAGATCATTTTAAAAATTCAACAAAAGCAATAACTATGTGACTGTCATTCACAGTCTGCACCAGTTGAAAAGTGAAAAACTTACAGGGTCCAGATTCAGGTTCCTTTGGAGTGGTCGTATGAAAAGAGTGGCATGACCAATCTGGGTTTGGGGATCTTTCAAGTGTCTTACATGATAACCCTCATTGGGACAGGGGATGAGGATCAGGTGGCGACTGCGTGTTGTTCCAGAGATTTTGAGCAACTCAAATCCACCCCCTCGTCTGAGTTTTGGATAGGCTTTACACAGAAATTCTTTAAATTCGTTTGCATCTGTATGGCTACCTGAAGAGAGAAGATAATAATAAAATAACAGGTCTAATATAGAAATTACTTAATTTTTTGGGAAAACTTTTAGCATTTGGAGCGTTATTAAGACAAGTTTTTGACAAGCATGTCATGGCTGGTCCTGTAGTCCTCCATTCTTCTCATCTGGTCCTGTAGTCCTCCATTCTTCTCATCTGGTCCTGTGGTCCTCTATCCTTCTCATCTGGTCCTGTAGTCCTCCATCCTTCTCATCACCAACTATGACTCAGAAGGTAAATCATTTAAAAAGAGACACGCTATATTGCCATGAAATCCGGTGTTCCAATCACTTCCATGGCCACAGGTGTATAAAAGCAAGCACCTCGGCATTCAGACTGTTTCTGTTTCCTCTCAGGAGCTCAGTGAATTCCAGCGTGGTCCTGTGATAGGATGCCACCTGTGCAACAAGTCCAGTCGTGAAATTTCCTCGCTTCTAAATGTTCCACAGTCAACGGTCAGTGCGATAATAACAAAGTGGAAGCGATTGGGAACAACAGCAACTCAGCCAAGTGGTAGGCCACGTAAAATGATGGAGCGGGGTCAGCGATGCTGAGGTGTATAGTGCGCAGACAGAGGTCACCAACTTTCTGCAGAGTCAATCGCTACAGACCTCCAAACTTCATGTGGCCTTCAGATGAGCTCAAGAACAGTGCATAGAGAGCTTCATGGAATGGGTTTCCGTGGCGATCAGCTGAAGTGATCATCATCATCCTCTTCATTGCTGTCCTCGGAGATCCTCTGCCTCTTCACACTTACCTGTGCGTCCTCTTCCCTGCTTCTCTTTGTGTTGCAGCCTGAGGTTGAGGGAGTGGAATCTTCTGGCCCCTGAGGAACCAAGGATGGATCTTCTTCAGGGCGGCTCACACCAGAAGGGACGGAGACGGAAGGACAAAAGGGAAGGCGACCGGGAAACATCTCTTTACGAAATCCCTGCCAGACGCTGAGAAGAGTGAACTGCTGAAGTCTGAAGTCATCATCTTCGTCTTCATCCACTTCCTCCTCTTCATCCTCGTCAACGGAACTGTATCTGGCTCCTTCACTATTGGGCGTGGCACAAGACATGGGTGCCCCCTGTCGCCCCTGATCTTTGCTCTCATCCTGGAACCTTTGGCTCAACAAATTAGAGAAGATCCCAACACATTGGGAATCCCAATAAGGAACACTACACACAAAATTGCGTTGTACGCCGACGATATACTTTTGTTTTTAACTAATCCGGAAACATCACTTAAAGCCTTGCTACACCTAATTGACGGCTTCAGCAGCTTTTCTGGCTACAAAATAAACTGGACTAAAAGCGAGCTCCTCCCATTATTTAAGCCAGGCTTATCCACAAGGACTCTCTGTTCGCCCTTTCAGGTCAAATCTAAGATCAAATATTTAGGAATCATAACAGACGGTACTCTTAAGAACCTGTATAAGCTCAACTACCTACCTCTACTACTAAAGATTGAAAAAGACTTGGCTAGATGGACAACCCTTCCTTTGAGCCTTATAGACAGAGTAAACGTTATCAAAATGAACATATTCCCGAGACTTATGTACTTATTACAATCGATACCAATTGATCTTCCACGTTCCTTCTTCAACAAATACAATAAAATAGCCGGAAAGTTCATTTGGAGTAACAAGGCCCCAAGGATTAAAAGATCCACGCTATGTTTACCGGTAGAGAGAGGAGGACTAGGACTACCAGATATACAATTATACTTCTGGGCTGCCCAATTACGACCACTTTTTTACTGGTTCGGAGGCGATGAGACTCCCTCCTGGACACGAATAGAAAGCTATATCTTAAACATAGAAGACTTATCACACATACCATATTGTTTTAATATTAAAACTGTAAAAAAAACACACAAATAACCCAATCATTATTCACTCATTTAAAATCTGGGACAAAATTAGCCATTATTTAGGACAAGTAACTTCTTTATCTCCACTCACCCCTATAATGTCCAACCCTTCCTTAAAATGTGTACAGAAAGACCTGGGTTTAAAGGTGTGGGCCCAGAAGAATATAATTAAGATTGATGACCTATATGACGGTAACACACTAAAATCATTTCAGCATCTGAGAGACTCCCATCATATCCAAGCCACACATTTTTATAGATATCTCCAGCTACGTCATTTTATATGATCACAGCTGAGGGAAACCTTGGAAAAACCACAGCTCTCTCAATTGGAATCGCTGCCTACTCAAAGAATTAATAGAAAACATATTTCAAGAACTTACAATCTTTTAATGACTAATAATAAAACTAGCACTAATCTGGTCAAAGAAAAATGGGAGAAAGACCTTGGAGCCCAAATAGACGACGATCGTTGGTCCTCATTACTCGCTTATGCACAAAAAAGATTCATTAACACAAGATACAAAATCTGTAATTTTAAAACAATGCACAGAGTATATTACACTCCTGAAAAAGTTGAATACCGGTCCCCTTGGCAGGTGAGCCAAAAACTTAGTTTACAGCCCTGGGCTTCACCAAAGGTTTTGGTTCTAACATTGGGAACAGATAAAAGACCAGTACCGGAGGACCTCAGGGTCCGCGAGGGCCGATACGGTAAAAGCAGGTCATACAAATAAGGCCCGAGGCCGTTAAGACACTTAAAAACTAGTAAAAGAACCTTAAAATCGATCCTGAAGCGCACAGGGAGCCAATGCAGCGATTCTAAAACCGGTGTAATGTGAGCCCGCCTTCTGGTTTTCGTCAGCACGCGTGCAGCTGAGTTCTGGAGCAGCTGAAGGTGTGAAATGCTCTTTTTCGGGAGACCAGAGAGCAGGGCATTACAGTAATCTAACCGGCTAGAGATAAAAGCATGCATTAGCACCTCTGTGCTGGCCAGAGAGAGAAACGGGCGAACTC
Organism: Eutrigla gurnardus; assembly: GCF_963514095.1. Lineage (NCBI taxonomy): Eukaryota > Metazoa > Chordata > Actinopteri > Perciformes > Triglidae > Eutrigla > Eutrigla gurnardus. Next base: position 3,759,064 of record NC_139938.1, on the reverse strand, counting down.
TGGCTATATTCTTAAGATGGTAAAAAACAATCTTTGTAGTATTTCTGATGTGTAGAATAAAATCAAGCTCAGAGTCGAAAAGAACGCCCAGGTTTTTTACGCACTGTGAATGTTTAAAAGCATTTAGTTTTGGTAAAAGTTTCTCTCTCTTGCCTTCAGGACCAATAATTAAAACCTCTTGTGGCATGAGGGTGGTATGTGCAAAATTAACAATTTAAATTGCAGATAAAGTGCTGCTCGACAACGCCACCTGGGGGAATTTCGCCCCCAGGAAATTAGTTTTAAAGGACACAAGTCCGAATGCACCCAGACAAGACGTGAGTTATGAAAATAATTAATTTTATTAATTCTCAATATAAAAATACAAGTTGAATAGTTTAGTCAATGACATCCTACTCTTTTAAATGCTGCAATATTTCAACCACCTTTTCGTCACTCAGGTAGCAGTGGCTCAAAAACAAAACGACACAATCAATTATATACAACAAATAAACCTTGGAATAAAGAAAACAAACATAACCATTAAACAAAAACAAAGAAAAGCAAACAGTTAATAGCACACAAAAGCAAAGCAATTGGTCATAATAAACTAAAAAAGGAAACAATATTCATGCAAAACAATCAATAAACATACTAAGGATAATAAATCAGAGCTCACTGGTTGGCTACACAACGGTGGAGCACTTAAGGTCCAATAGGACCAATAGTAAGTGGGAAAGGGAGCAAGTAAACGGTGATCGTGAGACTGGACATTAAAACACTACAAGACAGCAGTAGAGTCCCGGTGCACCGAAGCGTCAGACGCCGGTAAGTGGAGCACCGCAGCGCACAGCCAGGCCGAGAGCGTACCCCGAAGCACAGGTGCGGCTCTGCTAACACAGAGGAGAGGGAGAGCGACAAGCCACAGGTAAATCCTGGAGAGAGTGAATCCGCAGCACGGACAACTCCAATCCCACACAGCAGTAGCCAGCTGACCGCCACGAATTTCAAGGTGGAGAGAGAGTCCGGCAAAATCGAGGGTCCGGCAAAATCGGCGACGCCAACCGCCACACAGCTCAGACCACACACAGCGCCATGCCACGCCAAGATACCAGCCATGAGGGAGGTGAAGGACAAACTGGATTAAATAGACACCTGCGCCAGGAGCGCTGGCGGCTCCGCCCTACAATCAGTGCAGCGCACTGACACACACCTGGTGTGGATCAAGCAAGGAGGAGGGGGAACGGTGGAAACTACCCGACCATCCTGTCACACTCTGTTTTGTCCTGGTTGAGCTGCAGGAAGTTCTCTGCCATCCATGACTTTATATCTAAAATACAGTTTAAAAGGGAATCAAAAGGTCCCGTGTCATCAGGAGACACAGCAATGCAGAGCTGTGTATCATCTGTGAAAATTGATGCCATGCCTCCTGATGACGTCCCCAAGGGGGAGCATATATAAATTAAAAAGTATTGGACCTAAAATTGACCCTTGGGGCGCCCCACACTTAAGTTCATGCATTCCTGAGGAACATGTATCCATACTTACAAGAAAGTGACGACCTGTGAGGTAGGAATAAAACAAGTTAAGAACAGTACCAGAGAGGCCCACCAGGTGTCTAAGTCTATTTAACAAAATGTGGTGATCTACTGTATCAAAAGCAGCGCTTAGATCCAGTAGCACCAGGACTGACAGTTTCTGAGAGTCACTGTTACACCTGAGGTCATTAACAATCTTCACGAGGGCTGTCTCGGTACTGTGGTTCATCCTAAAACCAGATTGACACTGTTCTAAAATGTTGTTGTTGTTTAAAAAATAATTTAATTGGATAAAAACCAGCTTTTCTAAAACTTTACTTAAAAAGGGTAAGTTGGATACAGGTCGGTAGTTGGCGAAGATGTCAGGATCCAAATTGCTCTTCTTCAGAAGGGGCTTCACCACTGCCGTTTTAAAGGCAGTGGGGAAGATACCCGTCTGGAGTGAGTAATTCACAAGATTTAAAAGTTCAAACTCAAAGAACGCATAAAATTATTTTAAGAGTGATGTGGGGATTGGGTCTAAAAGGCAGGTTGTTGGGTTTACTCGGGAGAAAACTCTACAAAGGGTTTCTGCATCAACCAGGACAAAATGCTCCATTGTCTCCTCAGATAAAAGTGATGGTTCGGGTCTGTTAAAAAGCAACAATGTTATGTTCTAAAAGAGTGGACCTAATGCCAATGATTTTACCTCTGAAGTGTTCTGCAAATTCCTCACATAGATTGTTTGTTGGGACTATGGAGGATTTCTTAAAATCACTATTAATTAAACGAGCGATTGTGGAGAAGAGGAATTTATGGTCGTTCTTTTTATCTGAGATGAGTTGTGAAAAATGGAGAGTTCTTGCCTGTTTTACTGCTTTATTGTAGGTTTTGAGTTTGTCCCGGAATATTTCGTGATGAACTGTTAGTTTTGACTGCCTCCATTTTCTTTCAGCGCTCCTGCAATTTCTTTTCAGTTGTTTTATTTCAGTCTTTATCCAAGGTTGTATAGGTTTGGTTGACATTGTTTTTGTGGAAAGTGGAGCCACTGAATCTAGGGCTGACCTGAGTTTACTGTTAAAATTGTCAACAATAAAATCGCAGGATGCAGGTAAAATGTCAGCAGTGCTATTCTGTAAAATTTCAATAAAATTTGCAGCCACCTCAGGAGTAAGGTAGCGCTTCCTCACTGTTCTCACTGGGGCCCCCTGTTGGATAAAACTGGAGAGATCAAAAAACACACAGTAATGGTCAGACACAGCCAGGCCGACAACAGAGGACACACCTGTGGACAGGCCATGTGTTACAGGGTGTGTCCTTTGTTGTGAGTGGGCTGTGTGATGTGCTGCTTAAAATCGAGGTCGTTTAAAAGATTTAAAAATTCAGTCGCAGTGGGATCTGAATTGTTATCTATATGTATGTATGTGTGTATATGTGTGCATGTTAAAATCACCAGTTATTAAAACCCTGTTGTAAGTTGAGTGTAAAATTGATAAAAGTTCGGAAAACTCATTAATAAAAGAGGGGTGGTGCTTGGGTGGTCTATAAATAGTCACACATAAAATCGGAGGACTGCTAAAAACAAAGGCATGGTGTTCAAATGATGTATAATTGGTAAAAGAAGTGACCTTTGTTATAATAGAGCTTAAAATTATTGTTGCAGTCCCACCAACTCTCCTTCCACTCCTGTTGGAAAAAAAAACAACTAAAATTTGGTGGGGAAGCCTCAGTGAGAACAGCTGGTGCATCAGTGCTCAGCCACGTTTCAGTTAAAAATAAACAGTCAAGTTTGTTCTCTAAAATCAGGTCATTGATGATAAAAGACTTGTTCGACAGGGAGCGAACGTTAAAAAGAGCCATGTGGAGGGCTGCATGTGGGCTGGTTGAATGTGAGACCTTGTTGATGTTGATATGTTTAAGGTTATGACGGGAAGGACAGGGAGGTGTAATGGGACGGTGGATGTGTAGTGGTCTGTTGTTTGTAATGACTGGGATGTGTGTAGGATGTGATGTGGTGATGGGGATGGAGGAGGTGGAGATGGTGGTGGACTTGTGGCGTCAATCTGTGGGACAGGGGAGATGTGTGGTAATGCGGGAGGCTAGTGCAGTGAGACCTTTGATGTTGAGGTGGAGGTTGTCATGCCAGAATAGATCAGTCCTTGTCCAGAATGTGTCAAAGTTATTGATAAAACCAAGCCCACATGCAGAGCAAAAGTCCGATAACCACTGATTGATGCTAAATAACTTGCTAAAAGACTCAGAGCCATGTTTGGGGGATGGAATCAATCCTGAAAAAATACAGGTCCTCCCCAGGCTATCAATGAGGTCTGCAAGCTGCTCGTAATCAGCGCGGGTCGATTCTTGGGTTAAAACAAAGAAATTGGTGGATTATCTTCACAAAAGGATTTGATGTAGTTCTTAATAAAAAAACTGTAGGGGCAGCAATACGCCAAAGCTGCGTCTAGTCTGCCTAACTAAAGAAGAAGAAGAATCAGTGCGGAGCTTCGTTGATTGTCTGCACTTGAGGTTGTTCGCGCCACAGTGCACGATGATCATGCAGGCAGACGGGTGACGGTCCGAAATAGCAGGGATGTGTTTGTGTAAGTCCAGGATTTTTGCACCAGAAAATGAATAAGTAATGCCATTTGGGATTGCAACAGACCTTATCATGGAGTCCCCAACCAGGATGTATTGTGGAGGTGGAGAGCGAAGCACGGTGTTAGCATTAATGGTGCTAGCACCAACGATGCTAGTAGCCGGAGCAGTGGAGGGCATTCCCAGCCGGGTGTTGTGCTGTCCCGCGGAAAAACGGTCAGCCGACCGTTCAGTACCAGCGCCGGGTGGAGATGTGACGGCACCAGGAGAGCCCCCTCTCCCAGAGAGGCTCACAGCGGCAGTCGAGACGGTCACCGAAGCAGCCGTCGCTGGAGTAGCCCAAGAGATGGTGTCCACCGGGACAGGCGGCACACCAGCCGAGAGCTCGGCGCTCAGGGGGCATGCATCAGCCCCGGCCCTGAGGACGCCATCGGGGTGAACGGTGACATTGGACGACAACACGGATAAGCGGTTTGTGAGGTTGAGAGGTGGAGGAGAGACAGTCCGGGTTATTTGCCTCCTACCTCGAGACACCACCTCCGTCCAAAGCGGCCGTGAGCTGGGAGTGGAGGTGGAGGATGGTCGGTGGTTCACTTCATTTTTCCATCAGTGTACATTTCACTCGAAGAAGTTAGAATATGTAGATTTAAAAATAAACTTTAATCACGACCAGGGCATCCAGATGTGACCGTGTACTTCTGCGTTGTGTTGGTTTGAATGATGCTGTGACACCGGGACCTTTTTTGGAGACGATCTCCGTTTATTTCTGACAGAAAGAATAACAAGCAGAACCTCCATGTAACTCGTACTGTCCATTCAAGCTCCTTTACAAATAAAATAAATATATCGACAAACCCGGAAGTTAGTTCGGTTTGTCATGACTTTAAGCGAGCGGTTTTCAACTGTTAAAACTACTACTTTTAAATGCTACTCTGTTGACATGTACACCTTATTAGACAGGAACAGACATACACCTGGAAACCTGGAAAGGAGGGAAGTTGTGTTTGGGGGCACTTTGGTTAGCATGTTTGATCTTAGAGCCCCTCCAGAGGCTCTGATATCACACAGGCTTTAAGCCCCCACGCCACGTCAAGGCAGTGCCCATGTGGAGGAAAAATAATTGAACACAAACTGGGAACAAAAGTGTAAACAATAAACTTTTTTTTTTTTGGTGTGCAACAAGCACGTTTTTGTTGTTTTTTTCAACAATCAATGTTTTTTTGTGCAACAAAAGAACAGCACTCTTCAACAAGAAACAAGAAACTAACTACTTGGTTACCCTCGCCCTCCTGGGATATTTTTTCGGTGAGAGGCCAAGCGTTCGTTTTACCCTCCTGGCCATGGTCTGGCTGGCAGAAGGCCTCTTTTTTCGTGGTGTCACCTTCAGAAAAAAGAACAGGTACACATGAGCTTACTGAATTTGGACTGTGGTGTGATAGCAATTGCAAGGTTTTAACTTACTCTTTTCTCCTCCACCCCAGCCTCCATCCCGGAGGCGGCGGCAGCAGCAGCAGCAGCAGCAGCAGAGGAGGTAGAGGCTTCTGCAGAAGCAGACGAGAGAGCTGTTTCTCCGCTTTTGATGGAGAGACAGACGAACAGCTCTCTCATCTGCTTCGCCCTTGTCAGAGTGTTGTTGAGTTCATAGAACTTCTCCTGCGTTGCCACATTGTGGCACATGAACGTTGCCACTTTTCGCCGAACCTCCGCGTCGTTGGACTCAAAGTTCTGCAAAAAACGAAAATGAGGCATTGTTGAACAAGTGCACCAAATTGACCAATTCCTCAGGACGTCGGCGTACTCCTCCGACTCCAGATAGAGCTGTGCCAGGCCGAATTTCCGTACCGTCTTGTGCTCCAAGACCTGCAGAAGACAACGTATGACCGATTGGTAAGTGTGGAACAGAAACACAAACTGACTAACTAAATGTCGGGAAGAGATTAAAACAATACTTGCATTGATCAGGTAGCCCCGGGTGTCGTCACCCATGGCGTCCTTAACATCTTTGACCCGCATCTTAGTGAGCACACCGCTCCTGTGGCCATAAATGGCTGACAGGTATGCTGCCAGGAACCCAAAGAACCTATACCGGGTCTTTGGGTCCCTGGGAGCGGCGTTCTTTATGTCCTCTGTAATGAGAGTCAAAGAGAGAAGACAACAGTTACACTTGAATCTTTTAGACACTGAAAAAAAGGTGTGTGTGTGTGTGAGAGAGAGAGAGAGATAGAGAGAGAGAGAGAGAGAGAGAGAGAGAGAGAGGCAGTACAGACTCACCCAGGAGCTCAGGTATTTTGGCCCTGGCCAGGATCCTGCACCGGCCCAGGTCCTCCCGGGACACCAGCCTCTCCTGTTTCCCGTTTGACGAGAGACTGGTGCCCCTGTATGGTCCTGCCAAGGTCTCTGTATAATTTTCTGAGCTCCCTGGCAAGGACCTTGAGCTGGCCCTGCGACAGCCTTGAGTGTTTGGGGGGGGTGTCATAGAAAAACTCCATGAAGGAGATGGCCTGGCCCACATAGAGGGACACCGTTGTGGGGGCCAGGCCAACGCTCCTCAGGAAGGTAGGGTAGCTGAGGAAAGACCAGTCTGGACTTAGTCTCAGTTATATGTTTTGAGTACTTCCATCACCACCATCATCATCGTATAACCTTTATTTAACTAGGCAAAAGACTTGCTGAGAAAGAACGTTCTTAACATCTGTAAATTCACTACTTACAACTTCAGCAGGGGGATGTTGTATAAAAAGGCCCAGTCCCAGACCGCCAGGGAGGACCAGCCCAGGGCCAGGAATTTTACAAACACCTTGGCCCTGCTGACCTTGGACACCGCATTCTCCTGCATTTTTAAACTTCCTTCAGGGCAGAATGTAAATGTGGAATACTCCTCCATGTATGCGTCTGTAAAGATGCAACACGTGATGATGAAAGCTGCATGAACACACTTCACACACCTGCACAAATACACAATGTGTTCATTCTTACCCATGGAGGTTCCAAAGGTAATTCCCCGGGTCAGGGAGCCCCTGCTCTTTCCCGTGAAATACGGGGACATGGCCCTGAAAAGTTTTTTTTGTTTGTCGGACCATCCGGCCCGCTCGTTGTCCTGGGAAATCAAAACAACAATCAATAACGCCTCTACCACATGATCACATGTGCTCATTGGTTATACGCTTGTTAAAGATTTGTAAAATTATCGATGAACTAATCCATCTCACTCACCTCATCGTTGCTCGCCTCCGTCTCTTTTTTCTTCTGCCGGTAGAGAGAAAATCAATAATAAGACACGATTAACTCTAAATGTAAAGTGTATGTTATGATTCAGCACTAAAAATAAAACTGAATTGAATTGAACTGAATTGAATTGGGTTCCATACTTTGGGCAAAATGATTATGACACTGAATTAAACATCTATCATCTTCCCACCTGAGGGGCGGAGGAAGGAGGGTCTTTGTCCCCCGCCTTTCTCTTCCGCAGGGACTGCTGGGGCTGCGGGGACTGTGGGGGCGGCTGCTGCTGCTCCTGCTGTTGCTGCTCCTGCTGCTGCTCCTCCTGCTGCTGCTGCTGCTCCTCCTGCTGCTGCTGCTCCTCCTCATCCCCCTCCGCCTCCTCCTCCTCCTCATCGTCCTCCTCCTCATCCCCCTCCTTCTCCTCCTCCTCCTGCTGCTCCTCCTCCTCCTTCTGCTTCTTCTCCTCTTCCTCCTGCTGCTCCTCCTCTTCCTCCTCCTCCTCATCCCCCTCCTCCTCATCCCCCTCCTTCTCCTCCTCCTCCTGCTGCTCCTCCTCCTCCTTCTGCTCCTTCTCCTCCTCCTCCTGCTGCTCCTCCTCCTCCTCCTCCTGCTGCTCCTCCTCCTCCTCCTCCTCCTGCTGCTCCTCCTCCTCCTTCTGCTCCTTCTCCTCCTCCTCCTGCTGCTCCTCCTCCTCCTCCTCCTGCTGCTCCTCCTCCTCCTCCTCCTCCTGCTGCTCCTCCTCCTCCTTCTGCTTCTTCTCCTCCTCCTCCTGCTGCTCCTCCTGCTCCTCCTCCTGCTTCTCCTCCTCCTGCTGCTCCTCCTGCTTCTCCTGTGAGAAATAAATTGAGTAGTTGTTCGGGAGGTTACATTTGAACACAACATTCCAGCTCTAATTCCTTATCCGTTAGTTAATAACCTTTTGTTCACCGTGATTCACGACTGCTGGTTTACCACGTGGCTAAGAGCACTTTCTTTTCATGTAAATTCACATTTTTCTTCACTGTTCCTTTGTTATTTAGTAGTATCGCTTCTTTGATTGTTGGGTGGTTTGTCTGTTTTAATTAATTTTCCCCAACCTGCTTTATTTTTCTTTTTAAATACGTTATATTATATTTTTTTTTATTTCTTGTTACTCACGACTGTTAGTAACTTGCCCTTTATCCCTTCTCTAACTAGTTGGTTTGTCTCTCTGTTTTAATAAGTTTCCCCCACCTGCCCTTTTGTTATTTACTCTTTTGTTCTTTACTGTAGTTAAATTGGTTCTTTTAGTATTCTGGCTTCTCTTTAGCCTGTTGGTTTGTTTATTTTTTTAAATCACTCTACCTACTTTCTATTATTTTAGTATTTTTTGATTTTTCGATTTTATGATTTCTTGTTTCTCATAACTAATACCGTACCTTTTCCTTCTAGTATTATCATTTCTTTTGAGCCGGTTGTTTCTGTATCAATTAATTTGCCCCGTTTTATTTTTTATGTAAAAATATTGTTCTCAATTTTTAGTACTGTTATTATTTTCTCGTTAATCATTTTATAATATTTTTTGTTTCAATTGTATTTCATTTTTATCTTTATTATTATTTTTTATTTTCGCCTGGTTTTTGCCTGGAATGCTGTATACAAATCTGGCACCCTATTGAACGGAGTTAAACTGAGAGAGCGTTCACAGACACCAGGATGAATGCATTCACAGTAGCGTTCATCAGGCAGAAAGACAGTACGTTCAGTTCACGTTCTTCCCAAAATATGAACGAGTTCAAGAACTATCGTTCAATGAACAGGTTCAGGCACAACACTGTTTAGTATCGCTTCTCTAACTAGTTGGTTGTCTGTCTGTTTTAATGCATTTTCTGCAACCTACCTGTTGCTATTTTAGTCTTTTTGTAAATACATTATTTTTCTATTTTATTACTTCAGGTTTCACATACTATTAGTAATTTGTCCTTTAAGTATTATTGTTTATCTTAACTAGTTTGTTTTTTGTCTATATTAATTCATTTTTACCTTTTGTTAATATTAGTTTTTTTTTAAATGTATTATTTTCATTTTAAATTTCTCGTTAATAATTATGTTGGTTTTGATTTCATTTCATATTTTTTTACATGTACATTTTTATTTTATTTTTTCTCTCTTCTAAAAAAAAAAGAAAAAAAAAGAGGGATAAATTAACTGAATTATATGACTTGCCATCAATCCTAAAGACTTGTCCTCCATTGAATTGTCCTCTGAGGTTGTAAACACAGTAGGCGTCTCCGGCATCACTAAACAAAACCCAGTAAGTACTCCAATGACAGTGGAATTAGGCCCCCTATCTAGAGAACAAGCCTTTCTAATGGCTACTGATACCCCTCTGAACTTACTGGGTCGTGATTTATTATGTCAATTTGGCTGCACCATTAATGCCCCCCTTATGGGGTATATCTTGATGTACCTGATGCTAATGTTAATACTGTGTTTTCTATGCTACAACAGGTTTCCCGATCAGTGACCTATGCTTGGCAGTTGCCCTCTCCTCAACTTTCTTTCAAACTTCAAACAATCTATGACCATATAACCCAACAACCCACTTCTCCTTTCCTTTCTTGGCTGATTTCTGAAATATCTGACTCTTTGCTCTGGTTTCCCTCACTCCATTGTCTAGCTCATCACGATGCAGTTCCAAATTCTGAGTATACTCAAAAAGCTGAGCAAGATGAAAGAGCAACCTCCCTCTTGCATGTTAATGATATATATTTTGGTCATGGAGGGATTGCACTCAATGTAAAACTATCTCTCACTCAACAACCTATGTTTCAGAAGGATGACGGTGTTCCCCATATCGCAGTAGCTACTGCTAACAAATGCGACACCTTGGAGCTGGGCAAGATGGTAAAGTTATTCCAATGTTGTAATGACAAAACATTTTGTGATACTGTAGCCAGTTACCCACTGTACAAGGTTGGCTCTTTGGGGTACATCCTGTGTGTCTCTTTTGACCCACAACCTGTTATCTTTTGAACTCTGTCACAGACAGAATCACACCTAGCCCCCCCAGCCTATTTCTCCATCTACAACCTCCTTCCATCTTCTCTCCCAGATCCCTCCTGCTTTGTGTTCCTCCCACCCTAATGATGTGGGACTGATTCTTTCTGCTTCTAGTGTAAAAATGAATGTCAACCCAGATAAACCACTCCCAAAGAAACGCCAGTATCCCCTTAAACTTGACGCAGAACTTGGAATTGCACCTGTGATAGAGTCCCTGTTAGAACAAGGCATAATAATAGCTACCTCCAGCCTCTGTAACACTCCCATTTTGCCCATACCAAAAAAACAAATAAGACAAGTTATAAGACCTCAGTGCAGTTAATGACTGTGTAAACCCTATTTTCCCTGTAGTTCCAGATCCAACCACTATCCTCTCCTCCTGTTCTGTTCATCCCAGATCCCAGTATTTTTTTTATTTCAGTCACGCTGTAGAAACTACCTCCTCCATGGTACTGAGATCTCCACTAAACACTATTTGCCCCCCACTCTGTCTCCCATGTTGTCTTCCGCTCTGCAACATTTTTCCTCCTCTAGACAGACTTGTTATGAGTTCACCCTTCTTTCCAAACCTAACCTTACTATTGAGTGCTGATCACCTCTTAACTCTGTTTCCCTCCTTCCTTTCCCTAATTGATGGCAAGCCATATAGTTGTGAAAGTTGATCTTAGTTGACCATTATGCTCACCCCGTCCCGATCCACTAGACAAACCACTTGCAAAACCTGAGTTAATTTTGTTTGTAGACTAGAACCCTATGAAATCCGTTTTAATTTTTCAAGATTCCACTTATTTTTCCAGAATTTCGTACTTTCCGTTTTAATTTTTCTAAATCCCGGTTTCTGTTTAATTTTTCTAAATTCGGTGTTTTCTGTTTTCCATTTTTCGGACTTCTGTGTTTTCCGTTTAAATGTTTCTAAATTTTGTTTTCCGTTCTCATTTTTCGAAATTCTGTTTTCCGTTTTTATTTTTGAAATTCTGTTTTCCGTTTTCATTTATAGAAATTCTGTATTTTACAATTTTATAGCATTTTTTTTCATCAAATAGTGTCTAATCGTGTAGGTGATGAATCAAAATAAAGACATTTCTAGCAGCCCCCTGCCCCCGACTTTCGCCGTGTCTAAAATCAGCGTATCTGTCGATCCACTCACCACTATTTATGTTTAACTTTTCAGACATGCTGGATGAGGCGGTGTTCCCGTTGATTACACTAAAACACAATAGAGACTCTCCGCAACGTTTTGCTTAGGTATGGTAACAAACTCTTATAATGTTCGAGAAAACATTGATTTTCAGCTTTTGACAAATTCCACGTTTTACAGGTATACTTGTCAGATTTTGCGATTCAGTCAATGCACATAGTGGGAAACAGAGAGCCCTACATTTGACTCAGGTTATGCAATTGGTCCCCTTTTTGAGACCCCAGAATTTACGTTACAAGCTGCCCCCGACACCTCTGAGCGCTCTGCCTGGTTGTGTTGTTTTATGAATTGTGGAGCTGCTGCGACGGCCGCGCATTAGCTACACATTTCCTGCTTCCTCAACTTGTTTGTGTGACACATGGTGTGACTCACAGGAGCAAATGGGGAATGGTTGCTGCAATAAGCAGATTTACGTTGCTCCTGTTACGTCCCTAAATTCAAACAATTTCGTCGACACAAACCAAGAAGCGCATTCCCCCCGTGAGGACTCTTTTGTAAATATGCAGATTGACTTTGTACAAAGTCATATGTTCACATGTTATTGTTATTGTTTTTTTTTAATCATATGTTTTCAACATAGACTGAAGACACCACAACAGTGACTACCCTGCTCCTCAGAGACATTGTCTGCCTGTTTGGGATCCTGCGCTGCATTAACAGCGACAAAAGGCACCCATTTCAACTCCTCTATCACACGAGAACTCTGCAAGGAACTGTGTTCTTCTGTCTAAGCTCTGCACTAACAGGTGATTGCAGCCCACACGCCTCCCACTGACGGGGGCTGTCACAACCTTCAGCCTGGGGATTTCAACCCTGAAGCAGTTCAAGGGAAGGAACGCTCTCCAGCCCAGGTGGACCGGTCCATCTCAAATACTGCTGACCAACAACACTGTCATGAAGTGTGTGACACCCCACATGGATCCACTCTTCACACCAGTGAAGATCAACAGCCCAGCAGGATGCCAACATGGACCAGTGAAGATCAACAGCCCAGCAGGAGGACAACCCGGAACGGTGCTGTTCTGACCAGATGCTGATGGACGACACCAACATGGCTGCTGCTTGTGACCGGATTATCACTTCTGTGGCTCCTTTGCAGTACCAGTATTAAGCAATGGGGACAGAAAGTTGCTTTGGAAGATCCCCCTCTTAATACTGAAACCACAGAGCTACCAAAAAAAAAGCATATTAGCAATATCTCATCCCTCCTTAAATGCTCCATCCTTCAACAGAGACGAGAAACTCTTTCTCACACATGACCAAATTATTTCTACAAACACTTTTATCAACCTGACTAGAATGGTAGCTTATCACAGCTCAAATTCTACCAATTGTTATGTATGTGGATTCATCCCACATAGCACAAATGAAGGCTTCCCCCTGATGGCTCTGCTCATTTCTGACTGCGACACGTGCCATTTACTTCACCTAAATACACACACATCTTACACCCATGAACTGTGCCCAGTTACACCTGAACTGAGACCTTTACCTTGCAAAACATCCACAAGCAAGTGTCAGGCATGCACTGATGTCCCTGCTGCCATCCCTCTTAGAGTAGTCCCACGACCATTAAAGTGGTGCATTAAAGGTAACGGAGTTGGTCATGACATGGGACATTCGAACTGTGACTCGCTGTTTTATCCAATACCAAGAAGTTCTCCCAGAATATGGACTTCGGACTACAGCCCTCCACCTACAGCTTGTTCTACACTTGACATTAACTTTTCTAGGTTAGACACAGCGGATTCTTTTTGCTGCGTCCTAGCTGGAAAAGGGATGTACTGTATATGTGGACAAAAAGCATATGAATATCTTCCTAAGGGTTGGAGCGGAGTGTGTGGCCTGGGCTACGTAGTCCCAGCAATGCGAGTTGTAGATAAATTGCCTACAATTCCCTCAGGATTAAGGTCAACAAGATCTAAACGAGATGTGTTAATCACCCACTCACACACATATTGGAGCCTTCTATTCGGCATGCTTATTCCCAGTTATGGTGTATTGTCTTCCCTGAATCAGATAAGAGATCTTTCCAAACGTATAGAGGATTTAGCTAATACCACTTCCCTAGGTTTGTCTCTCTTATCAAAACAGCTGGCTGCAACCCGTCTAGTTGCCTTACAGAATAGAGCAGCTTTAGACTATCTTTTAGCATCCCAGGGTGGTACTTGTGCAGTGATTGGTGTTGAATGTTGTACTTATGTGCCAGATTATAATGCTAGCCTTTCTAATGTCATTACACACGTTAAACACATTGCTGATGAAGTGCACACCAGCGATATTAGTAGCCCTTTTGAATGGTTGGAAACACTAATTTGTCATTGGGGTACATATATAGTTCAATATGTTTTTGTTGGTATAATCTGTTTTATATTTTTGTTGTTATTTTTTCTTGTATCAGAGCAATGTGCAAAATTATTACAGCTAAGGTGACTACTAAAATGTTGATTCAACGAACTACTCACGACGTACCTAAAGAATTAATTTTTTTTTCGACGAATTGTGTAGAATTGATGTATTGTAATTTTCTTACTTCACTTGATTACATTTTCTTGTGTATTTAGTGTTGTCCTATAGGACAAAATGGGGAATTGTAGGAGAAAATGTACCTTACAATTCTTATTTGTATCTCATATAATGTTCCTTTCTCTCGGAACATCAAATGTCCTGCTGAGCTGTTTTTTTTATTGTGTTTAACCCTTGCTGTCTTGATGAAAAGACTCTTTGATCTTTCCCTCTTCCTGAACTGTCTCCGTAACATTTGTCTCACATACATTGATCAGGGCCCGATGGATGACCCCTGTAGTGACATCGTCTAGCTGTCCCGAGAACAGTCACACCTTGTAGACATCCACAGATGTCTCTTCCTCTGCAGAGAGACATGTGTTGATTCAATGCAAATCATGACGCCTTCCCTTTTGTTCTCCCAAATGTTCTATATAAATCCACCTCGGCCAGGCCATTCGGGAGACTGGATCTTCATGGATACACTGTGAATTTCTTTTCTCCACTGTCAGTGATTAAACCTCATTTGAACCAGACACAGAATTGGACCTGAAGAGTTTTTCTTCCACAGTAGCATAAATAAAAATGTGTTGGCATTTGCGCTAACCTTAGCTTGATAGTTAACATCATACGACCTCAGTGGCATTCGCAACTCATTTGTAACTTAAACGTCAAAATTAACTAACTTAGTTAAACATGATTTGCAGACAATCACCGTAATAATTCAAGCACAAAACACAACATAATCACATAAACTGAGTACACAAATATGACGGACTTACCAATGCTACGACGACGACGTTCAGTGAAATGTGAATGCCACTCCTCCTTCTGATGCATCGCATTTTGATTGGTGCCGAAGGTTAAAGGGCATATGATGACGAGATACCCAACACACCGTTTGTTGTAGTTCTGTACACGACTGCGAGACGGCACTAAACCTCGTAACGTGCCTATAGGTCGTAATAAGCTCCTTGAACAAACGACCTATGTGGTCGTTTTTGGGTGGAGGACAGTGAGGCTGGTCTAACCTCAAAATACACTATACATTATTTTAATATTACAGTATGTCCGAAGAGCTATTTAAATTGGCAGGAAAACATTGAAACTCAACAAGAACTCTCCTCAAAACCATGACGAGATATTCAAAGGGAGAACAGCGACCTCTTTTTGGGCAAATTAAATCAGTACGTGCATGAGAGTGACTAAACCGAGAAAAAGATGGCAGGAATGTTCCAAGGATGAATACTGTTGTACATCATGTGATAACTTATTTACTGGGCTGGAAGGTACAGCATGTATGTATCCCTGAGGGATGTTTATTTTCATTAACTACCAGCTATCAGACCATCTTTATTCCATCACCATGATTTAATAGGACTGCTTACTATTTCTTTATCTGGTGCACCTTGAGGGGACGGGATAGGGGTTTCAGGATAAAAAGAAAAGGCGTCTGTAATCATTCCCAGGGGCTAAGAGGGTGTTTACTTGAGCATCGACACACTCCCCTGAAATGACGGATTGCTGCCAGCATTAAATGGCTAATTCTGAACTATAATCAAAGTCTCTCACAGAAGGCTGGACATGATGTCTTTGGATATGAGGAGATACTTCAACTGTGTGGATCTAAAAATACATGTTTAAAAATGACAAGTCCCAGCAAATGTGCTGCTCATGCTTTATCACAGTCTTTTGTTTTGGTGTGAAAGTGAGTGGGGGGGGGGGGGCATATTCAATCTCTTAGCTTTACTTCGATTTGGATTTTATTGTAGAAGATGTTTGGAGTAATTATATGGTAATTATTTACCCTTTTAAAACTCTACAGAACCACAAACTGATCACTCAAATTAAGTAGATATAAAGAATCGGTGCAAGCTGAATAAATAGTATCATCATCAATACACTCATCATGTAGGTATGCTGCTTTAAATAATTCATGTTGAGTTCAATACAAAGTCCAGTTCACATATTCACAAGTCAGTGAATATTGAGCGACTGTAAAACGAAGCCGATAAGTAAGCGGTGGGTTTTACCTTAACGGCCTCCACAAACCAGCGGAGCAGCATCGCCTGGATCTGGCCGTCTGTCAGCTCGCTGTTGGCTGCTTGGATCTTGCTCTTCACCGTGTCCTCCAGCAGCAGGCGCCGCAGGCGCCGCAGGCGCCAATAAAAGAACTGACGGGATGTTTGCCATTCAAGGATATCCTGCGATAAGCAAATGACAAAAGAAATAATAATGTTATTGCATCGTCTGTTATTAGAAGCTACTATCACCTACGTTTTGCAATTTATTAAATGTCAACACATAATTCGGCGCATTTCATTCTTTGTGAATTTATAGGGGACTAATTTTCTGCCCGTCTCAACCAATTCCTGGGATGTCACAATGACATAGTACTCATTAGGGAAATCAGACTATCTGGCAAAAGGGGTCTGTGCTGTATATTTGGCTTGATTTGAGAAATGGCTGTTTATTTTGATTCCATAACATCAGGCTGTGGGTTCATAAAACAACTTACAGGATATGCAACGGTCTGTGTGTAGGAATCCTTTCATCTGTTGTGAATGTACAAGTGTAACACTGTTTATTGTAGGTTAATGTATGTCACAGAAACCTCTCACACTGTAAAGCAAGTGGACTGACGAAGGGAGGATTTTAGAACCCACTATTACAGATTCCTCTGCTGATGGACTTGAGTTGACCATGCAGACCACTGCATGTATTTTGGTCCATGCATCCCTGAAGTGAACAAGAATTGGATTTGTTGTGTTGACCATGGAGACAGTCTCTCAATCAGATTAAAGAGAGAACACACATTTTTCTCATTGTCCATCCAGTCGACTGTGTCTCTCTTTTCCAGTGTTTGGCTAATTTTGACATTTGGAATGCTAAGAGGTACAATCTTGGACCTGGTAACCCTATCCCCCCTTTCTCCCTAAGGGGCACATCATTTACTCAATTTGATTCATGCTTTTTTCCCTTCCCAGAGAAAATGTTTAACTATATTATCATACCTCCTAAAAATGTCACATATTGCTTATTTTAGAACTTAAAACCTTGGAACTTGCCTGCGTTCATTTGTACTCTACAAATAATAATAATTTTGAAGTTAACTTCGACAGCCAACAAGATTGTTTGCCTGTAGCACATAGGCCTACCTCTGGTAAACCACTACTCACCTACTAATACTCTATTTTGTTTCATTTCCTTCCTGAGAGGCTGCTGAGCCCCTCACACGTTGGAGGGTGATAAAGTCAAACATTAGTAAATGTTTAACTACATCATCATACTGTGAGGACAATACGTTCAGATGGTTATAAAAGGGACACTCATATAGTTTTTAGTTATTTCATATTTATATTTTCTGTTATTTTATCTAAAAGAATCACCGCTGTGCTCTAGTTCTTCCATCAGGCAATACAGGGGTGTAGTGGCCTCTTTACGCCACAAGAGGGAGTATTCCCCCTAATGAGCAACCCTGTCAAGAGTAAACACAGCATGTATTCTGCATCCGGCTGGACAGAAGCATAACTGTATTGCTGTGTTTTCTCAGGTATAAGAAAACTGATAAAAGAGACATATAAAAAGAGTAACACCACAGAGTTATAGAGGTGGCGAGGTAGTTGGCCGAATATTCCTGCACTGTTATATGATGTTTTCTGTCGGTTATCCCTGTCACTCTGAAGCCGAAGCTAAAGCTAAGCTAAGCTAACTGCACGTGATGAGCCACGTTATTAGCTAGGCCAAGTTACTGGGATATATAGAGAACTTACGGTGTGTTAGGTGTTTATATGTTTACACCAAAGCATAGATATGGTGTCAATGTAAAAGAGCCAGTGATATTTGTCTGTATATGTTAAGAGTAAAAATGGTTGAATGTTAATACACAGTAACCAGGTTATAAATCCTAACACTTCATCATGGTGGTAGACAAACATCTCAATAAACACATCATTTAAATAGAACAGCGTATTAACGATTTATGGTCAAGATATTTTACTATGATGTGGAGAGATATCTATAGTGCCTACCTTGCAAACCATAAACAAACACCGAACCAACACGTGAAAACACGTGACCGGTAAAGGACAATCAGCAACAATCGCGTAACGCCTGAGGGCATAAATAATACAACAGGGCCATCTATTGGCCAAAATAGGCAACTGCCTTACATTTGTATGTATGTCTACTGTCTACTGTCTGAGACAGTGTCCATCCTACCGGAGTCAAATTCCTTGTATGTGTGCATACTTGGCTAATAAAGCTGATTCTGGTTCTGAATCTCCCAAGCTGATGTGCTGCTCCTTTCTTGAGTCTTGCTGCAGACAAATGATAGCCTGACTTGTCACTTCATCGACTATTCATATTAGAAACAAGTTAAAAAAAGTAAAAAAAAAATGTATATTCTATTACTTAATAACTAAACTTAAACTAAATTAATAACTAAACTTTTTTAGACACAATACAATGACTTTATGAATTTATTTGACATACTTTAATATCACTTTTTAATGGAATACTATGTAATGACTCTTATAAGACTTGTTTCAACATACTATATCGCGACTTTGTTGTCCTGCAATATAATTATTTTTTCACATTTTACACCATTGATTTTTAAAACCATATTATACTATGACTTTTACATTTCTTGACAAAACATACTATGATTTTTTGTATTACTTTCATCATACTATACGACCACTTTTATTCAATATGCTACACTATGACTTTTTGAGATGTACTATTTTAATTTGTTTTCCTCGCATACTATACAATGTCTATTTCATGAATATTTGACATACTACAACTTGTGTTGACATACTATGAATATGAATATGCATGCATTCTTTATAGATTTTTCAATAATGCATACAAATGGTCTGTCTCCTTAATTTCTGACCACAGATGCAAAGAGGTTGTACAATTAAATTCAAAAACTTTATTTGTCCCCGAGGGCAATAACAGGCACACAGAGTAGCTGTACAATAATATATGTTGACACAAAACAAAGCAAGCAATACTGTACAGATTGAGATGATATATACAGATTTACACAGACAGATATCTACTAGAAAATAAATAATAATTCTATAAACTATAAATAATCCGAAATAAATCCTGTGTGTGTGTGTGTGTGTGTGTGTGTGTGTGTGTGTGTGTGTGTGTGTGTGTGTGTGTGTGTGTGTGTGTGTGTGTGTGTGTGAGAGGAGCTTCCCAAAAACAACAAAAACGTCCTCTGTGCTGCTCGGGAGCCGCCTCACCCTTTGGCTGGTGGGTGAGGCGGGTGGTGTCATCCTTCTCATCTGGTCCTGTAGTCCTCCATCCTTCTCATCTGGTCCTGTAGTCCTCCATCCTTCTCATCTGGTCCTGTAGTCCTCCATCCTTCTCATCTGGTCCTGTAGTCCTCCATCCTTCTCATCTGGTCCTGTAGTCCTCCATCCTTCTCATCTGGTCCTGTAGTCCTCCATCCTTCTCATCTGGTCCTGTAGTCCTCCATCCTTCTCATCTGGTCCTGTGGTCCTCTATCCTTCTCATCTGGTCCTGTAGTCCTCTATCCTTCTCATCTGGTCCTGTAGTCCTCCATCCTTCTCATCTGGTCCTGTGGTCCTCTATCCTTCTCATCTGGTCCTGTAGTCCTCCATCCTTCTCATCTGGTCCTGTAGTCCTCTATCCTTCTCATCTGGTCCTGTAGTCCTCCATCCTTCTCATCTGGTCCTGTGGTCCTCTATCCTTCTCATTTGGTCCTGTAGTCCTCCATCCTTCTCATCTGGTCCTGTAGTCCTCCATCCTTCTCATCTGGTCCTGTAGTCCTCCATCCTTCTCATCTGGTCCTGTGGTCCTCCGTCCTTCTCATCTGGTCCTGTAGTCCTCCATCCTTCTCATCTGGTCCTGTAGTCCTCTATCCTTCTCATCTGGTCCTGTAGTCCTCTATCCTTCTCATCTGGTCCTGTAGTCCTCCATCCTTCTCATCTGGTCCTGTGGTCCTCTATCCTTCTCATCTGGTCCTGTAGTCCTCCATCCTTCTCATCTGGTCCTGTAGTCCTCCATCCTTCTCATCTGGTCCTGTAGTCCTCCATCCTTCTCATCTGGTCCTGTAGTCCTCCATCCTTCTCATCTGGTCCTGTAGTCCTCCATCCTTCTCATCTGGTCCTGTGGTCCTCTATCCTTCTCATCTGGTCCTGTAGTCCTCTATCCTTCTCATCTGGTCCTGTAGTCCTCCATCCTTCTCATCTGGTCCTGTGGTCCTCTATCCTTCTCATCTGGTCCTGTAGTCCTCCATCCTTCTCATCTGGTCCTGTAGTCCTCCATCCTTCTCATCTGGTCCTGTAGTCCTCCATCCTTCTCATCTGGTCCTGTAGTCCTCCATCCTTCTCATCTGGTCCTGTAGTCCTCCATCCTTCTCATCTGGTCCTGTGGTCCTCTATCCTTCTCATCTGGTCCTGTAGTCCTCTATCCTTCTCATCTGGTCCTGTAGTCCTCCATCCTTCTCATCTGGTCCTGTGGTCCTCTATCCTTCTCATCTGGTCCTGTAGTCCTCCATCCTTCTCATCTGGTCCTGTAGTCCTCTATCCTTCTCATCTGGTCCTGTAGTCCTCCATCCTTCTCATCTGGTCATGTGGTCCTCTATCCTTCTCATCTGGTCCTGTAGTCCTCCATCCTTCTCATCTGGTCCTGTAGTCCTCCATCCTTCTCATCTGGTCCTGTAGTCCTCCATCCTTCTCATCTGGTCCTGTGGTCCTCCGTCCTTCTCATCTGGTCCTGTAGTCCTCCATCCTTCTCATCTGGTCCTGTAGTCCTCTATCCTTCTCATCTGGTCCTGTAGTCCTCTATCCTTCTCATCTGGTCCTGTAGTCCTCCATCCTTCTCATCTGGTCCTGTGGTCCTCTATCCTTCTCATCTGGTCCTGTAGTCCTCCATCCTTCTCATCTGGTCCTATAGTCCTCTATCCTTCTCATCTGGTCCTGTAGTCCTCTATCCTTC
This sequence comes from Eutrigla gurnardus, assembly GCF_963514095.1. Taxonomy (NCBI): domain Eukaryota; kingdom Metazoa; phylum Chordata; class Actinopteri; order Perciformes; family Triglidae; genus Eutrigla; species Eutrigla gurnardus. The sequence goes on along the minus strand of NC_139938.1, from coordinate 3,738,043 downwards.
TCATCTGGTCCTGTGGTCCTCTATCCTTTTCATCTGGTCCTGTGGTCCTCCATCCTTCTCATCTGGTCCTGTGGTCCTCTATCCTCATCTGGTCCTGTAGTCCTCCATCCTTCTCATCTGGTCCTGTGGTCCTCTATCCTTCTCATCTGGTCCTGTGGTCCTCTATCCTTCTCATCTGGTCCTGTAGTCCTCCATCCTTCTCATCTGGTCCTGTAGTCCTCCATCCTTCTCATCTGGTCCTGTAGTCCTCCATCCTTCTCATCTGGTCCTCCATCCTTCTCATCTGGTCATGTGGTCCTCTATCCTCATCTGGTCCTGTAGTCCTCCATCCTTCTCATCTAGTCCTGTGGTCCTCTATCCTTCTCATCTGGTCCTGTAGTCCTCTATCCTTCTCATCTGGTCCTGTAGTCCTCCATCCTTCTCATCTGGTCCTGTGGTCCTCTATCCTTCTCATCTGGTCCTGTGGTCCTCTATCCTTCTCATCTGGTCCTGTAGTCCTCCATCCTTCTCATCTGGTCCTGTAGTCCTCCATCCTTCTCATCTGGTCCTGTGGTCCTCTATCCTTCTCATTTGGTCCTGTAGTCCTCCATCCTTCTCATCTGGTCCTGTAGTCCTCTATCCTTCTCATCTGGTCCTGTAGTCCTCCATCCTTCTCATCTGGTCCTGTGGTCCTCTATCCTTCTCATCTGGTCCTCTGGTCCTCTATCCTTCTCATCTGGTCCTGTGGTCCTCTATCCTTCTCATCTGGTCCTGTAGTCCTCCATCCTTCTCATCACCAACTATGACTCAGAAGGTAAATCATTTAAAAAGAGACACGCTAGAAGTTAGGAAAAAAATAGATGATATATTGTTGGAAGAGGTGGAAAGGAAAGCAAGGTTTATAAAACAGACTCACTATGATGGAGGATCTAAAGCCACTAAAGTCATGGCTAGACGCATTAAGAAACAACAAGCAATAACTAATATACATAAAATGAGGGACCCTGTGACCAATAAAACTCTATATGAACCAGAACAAATAGAAAAGGTATTTGAGAAATATTCCTATAACTTATATTCACAACCTACTTCTGTAAGTGAAGAACACCTGACAGAGATTCTAGACAACTTGGATTTGCCAACAATAGGCGCAAAACAGAATGCAATATTGACTTCAGAGATTACAGTAGAAGAGATTAAAGAGGCAATTAGTCGGGCAAAATCAGGAAAGTCACCAGGAGCTGATGGAATGGGAGCTTCCTTCTATAAAACATTCAAGGAAGAGTTAATCCCACTACTCCTGGACTCATTTAATTATAGTCTCAGATCAGGCAAGATCCCTCCCTCATGGAAGGAAGCCATTATTTCCATTATTCCAAAGGAAGGTAAAGACAAAGAATATTGCTGTAACTACAGACCCATATCACTTTTAAATGTGGATTATAAACTTTACACCTCAATTATAGCTAAAAGATTGGAGACATTTATGCAGGATTTGATTGACGAGGACCAGACTGGTTTTGTTAAAGAAAGACAAACACAAGATAACATAAGAAGGAGTTTACATGTTATAGAAAATATACAGAGCAAGGGGGAAAGTGCAGTTTTGGTAAGCATAGATGCCGAAAAGGCTTTCGATAGTGTGAGTTGGGTATTTTTATACAAGGTATTGGAAACATTTGGTTTCAATAAGGAATCTGTGAATTGTATTAAGTCGTTATATCAGGAACCTATGGCAAGGATTAGAATAAATGGCAGTTTGACAAAAAGTTTCACTTTGGAAAGGGGGACAAGACAGGGGTGCAGCCTCTCTCCGAGTCTATTTGCGTTATTTATCGAACCGCTAGCCCAAATGATCAGGCAGGAGGAAGAAATTAAAGGGGTGAAAATAGGAAGGGAGGAACATAAGAGGATTATTTGCGGATGACATATTGGTTTTTTTAAAGCAATCCAACGAAAGTTTCCCAAAACTCATAAGGCTACTGGAGAATTATGGAAAATATTCGGGTTACAAAATTAATGTTACAAAAACACAGGTCTTATCAATAAACTACTCCCCGGCCCAAGAGATAAAAGATACATATAAACTCAATTGGAATGCCAAATCAATAAAGTACTTGGGAGTAAATGTTACAAAAGGAATAGACAAGCTATATGATGCAAATTACACTAAAATAAATCAAGAAATTCGTAGAGACTTGGAGAGAGGGTCTGCTATTTTTTTTTACTTCAGCTCAAGGATAGAAATAATTAAGATAAATGTCTTACCGAGACTCTTATACTTATTTCAGTCTCTGCCAGTAAAGATTCCACCGAAGCAGTTTACTGAATGGGACAGGTGGATATCAAGGTTTATATGGGGAGGAAAGAAACCTAGGACCAGGTACAAAACTCTGCAGCTCCCCAAAGATAAGGGAGGAATGGCTCTGCCAAATCTCAAGTATTTCTATGCCGCACAAATCAGACCCTTGATATGTTGGTGTAACAATGAGTATTTTTCAAGATGGAAAAGTATAGAAATAGAGCAGGCGGGCGTGGAAGTACGAAACTTGATAGCATATAAAGGCCTACTGGGAAAAATAGGTAACCAATTGAATGTAATAACCAAAAATACAATTGAAATATGGAATACCGTTGTTGAAAGGTATAAACTAGAGAAAGAGGTAAAGAATTTGAGCTGGTTTGCATTTGACGATAGGTTTATACCTGGGATAAATGACAAAGGGTTTAAACAATGGGCAAAAAAAGGGATCACAGCAATATGTACAATGGTTGAACGGGGTAAGCTGCAGAGTTTTGAGAAGTTGAGGGATAGATTTGGATTAGATGAACATGAACAATATCGCTACCTGCAAATAAAGGATTATTATGAGAAAGAGATCAAAACTGATACTGATAATGAGGTTGTTGAGGTATTTCGGAGAGCTTATGAAGGTAAAGAATGCAGAGTAATCTCAGTCCTTTATAAAAGTTTGATGTCATGTAGAAAGTCTTCCTCTCTTTATATCAAAGAAAAATGGGAAAAGGAATTAAAAGAACAAATAACAGAGGAAGAGTGGTTTAATATTTGTAAAACACAGTGCACGTCCACTAGCTCCAGGATCTGGAGAGAATTCAACTGGAAGAATACGGTCAGATTTTTTATAACCCCCAAGATTAAAAAAGGGGCGGTGTCTATTCAGCAGCCATGCTGGAGAGCATGTGGCCACATGGATGCTGACCATACACATATATTCTGGTCCTGCCAAAAGTTAAAAGGATACTGGGACAAAATATGGAGGGGTTTACAAAAAATAATAGGATATGAGATACCAAAAACATGTAAGATACTCTACTTGGGGAATCTAACACAAGATACAATACAAAAAGAGGATGAGTATCTTGTTAAAGTATTGCTGTCAGCCAGTAAAAAAACAATTACCAGAATGTGGTACAAAGTAGACCCCCCGACGGAGGAGCAGTGGATGTGCACTGTAGAAGAGATTTTTGTAATGGAGAAAATCACTCACAAACTGAGACTACAAGAGACACAATTTGAGGACAAATGTGAAAAATGGACTGATTACAGAAGACGAGAAGAGGACATCACCATTGCCACTGAACAATAAGGACATTGATATAAGGATGAGTGTTTATGGCTGTTGGGACCTAACCGTTAGGACTACACAATGCGGCCTACAGAAGCCCACACATGCGGCCAGGACAAAGGGACAAAGGGGATTAAAAACTACACCGCCATTTTAGTTTCACATCTCACCCAGGTGAGAGATGCGACGCCACCCAACCATCCTATTGGCTGACATCTTCAGGGAACCCCGGGGGGTCCCCTGGAGCGGCCTGAGCTTTATAAACCGAAGCCGCCCGGAGAACGCTCTCTTATTCACTCTTACTCCGACTCCTACTCTGGCCTCTTCCTACAACCGGCGCAACACCACGTTGCAACGGGAGGCGACCCCTCCCGCAGCGCACCGCTGCAACAAGAGGAACCAAGCCGGTTCCTGCCGTCCAGCTACCAGACGCTGTCTGAAGTAAGCTGACTAAATCGCCAAGCCGCGATTATATCGCCGTCCGTGGAAGAAAGAAACACGGACTGTTTTCTTTATTTGAGTTTGATCAACGAGAGGAAACCCGCTCCGCTCTCGTCTGGACGAAGCCGACTCATCACGTCCCCCGCTGACGCCGGGGACTCACGAACCACCGCCGTTACGGAACGCCGTCATCGTCTTACGCAACGATACCAGTAAGAGGCTATCAGTCTGGGCAGAGACACAAGTGATAGTGTAGGATATGCTTGTAATTCTTGTTAATGTGTTTTAAGTTCTGATCGCGGACCGCCGAGTCCGTTTGTTCATGTGCTGCTGTATTTGGATACTGATCGTGTACACGTAGCTGGGTTGATTTCTGTAACAGTGTTTCTGACTAACCTCCGCCATATTCGCGAGCTCAGAAAGCCTCTACTATCAGTTAAAAGACCGGTCTCGCGGAATAAACGCCAGTTCATTCACGCGAGCCCGTGTGATAACGGCACGCTTTCCGTCCCTCCGAATATCGCTCGCGCATCCTCTCTCTCTTTGTTCGTGTCCCGCTAAACACACACACACATACACGCCGCACACACGTGTCCTAAGCCAGCTGTTCCCGGCGGGCGCTAGGGACATAGCTACATCTGGTGGCTACATACGGCTATCTCTCTCTCTCTCTCTCGCTACTCCGTCAGACCTCAGTGGCTCCGCCCCTGACCGCTGCGAGGAATAGCTCCACCTCTCTCTCTCTCTCTCGCTACTCCATCAGACCTCAGTGGCTCCGCCCCTGAACGCTGCGAGGAATAGCTCCACCTCTCTCTCTCTCTCGCTACATCTGGTGGCCGCCCATAGCCATCTCTCCCTCTCTCTCTCTCCCTCTCTCTCGACACGCACGCACACACACACACACACACACGCACATGCACACGCACGCGCACACACACACACATCCTTTGTTTAAGCTTAGCTTTGTGTGTTAGGTAGTTAGGTAATAAGGCTTTGTTAATTGCAGTGTTATTGATTGTGATCATTATTACTGATTTTAATAAATCTTATTATATTATAACTAGCGGTCTCTTGTGCTTGTTGTGTATATGTCACTGGATAACAGCAGGTTGTGAAGGCTAGTGCTTGAATTTCACGCCTTTTAATTGTTCGATTGGTTTTGTACTCCTATGCCAATGATCACGATGATTGGCATGTGAGTATAAAACCTTCATATTGAGACTGAATACAGTTTTAGGTTATCTTTTCCCTGATCCCAGGGTGGTGCCCCGTTTATTCATGATTATATCATGATAATATATTAAATATAATTATTAATACCGATAATCATATTGATATTGATAGTTAACTGTTGATAACCAAATCTGCTCCTGCTACAACCCCAACAACTAGGTATGTATGATGTGCCCTGACACTGTAATTGTTGAAAGAAAATTTGAATAAAAAAAATAAGTTACAAAAAAAAAAAAGAGACACGCTATATTGCCATGAAATCCGGTGTTCCAATCACTTCCATGGCCACAGGTGTATAAAAGCAAGCACCTCGGCATTCAGACTGTTTCTGTTTCCTCTCAGGAGCTCAGTGAATTCCAGCGTGGTCCTGTGATAGGATGCCACCTGTGCAACAAGTCCAGTCGTGAAATTTCCTCGCTCCTAAATGTTCCACAGTCAACGGTAAGTGCGATAATAACAAAGTGGAAGCGATTGGGAACAACAGCAACTCAGCCAAGTGGTAGGCCACGTAAAATGATGGAGCGGGGTCAGCGATGCTGAGGTGTATAGTGCACAGACAGAGGTCACCAACTTTCTGCAGAGTCAATCACTACAGACCTCCAAACTTCATGTGGCCTTCAGATGAGCTCAAGAACAGTGCATAGAGAGCTTCATGGAATGGGTTTCCATGGCGATCAGCTGAAGTCATCATCATCATCCTCTTCATTGCTGTCCTCGGAGATCCTCTGCCTCTTCACACTTACCTGTGCGTCCTCTTCTCTGCTTCTCTTTGTGCTGCAGCCTGAGGTTGAGGGAGTGGAATCTTCTGGCCCCTGAGGAACCAAGGATGGATCTTCTTCAGGACGGCTCACACCAGAAGGGACGGAGACGGAAGGACAAAAGGGAAGGCGACCGGGAAACATCTCTTTACGAAATCCCTGCCAGACGCTGAGAAGAGTGAACTGCTGAAGTCTGAAGTCATCATCTTCGTCTTCATCCACTTCCTCCTCTTCATCCTCGTCAACGGAACTGTATCTGGCTCCTTCACTATTGGGCGTGGCACAAGACAGGGGTGCCCCCTGTCGCCCCTGATCTTTGCTCTCATCCTGGAACCTTTGGCTCAACAAATTAGAGAAGATCCCAACACATTGGGAATCCCAATAAGGAACACTACACACAAAATTGCGTTGTACGCCGACGATATACTTTTGTTTTTAACTAATCCGGAAACATCACTTAAAGCCTTGCTACACCTAATTGACGGCTTCAGCAGCTTTTCTGGCTACAAAATAAACTGGACTAAAAGCAAGCTCCTCCCATTATTTAAGCCAGGCTTATCCACAAGGACTCTCTTCGCCCTTTCAGGTCAAATCTAAGATCAAATATTTAGGAATCATAACAGACGGTACTCTTAAGAACCTGTATAAGCTCAACTACCTACCTCTACTACTAAAGATTGAAAAAGACTTGGCTAGATGGACAACCCTTCCTTTGAGCCTTATAGACAGAGTAAACGTTATCAAAATGAACATATTCCCTGGACTTATGTACTTATTACAATCGATACCAATTGATCTTCCACGTTCCTTCTTCAACAAATACAATAAAATAGCCGGAAAGTTCATTTGGAGTAACAAGGCCCCAAGGATTAAAAGATCCACGCTATGTTTACCGGTAGAGAGAGGAGGACTAGGACTACCAGATATACAATTATACTTCTGGGCTGCCCAATTACGACCACTTTTTTACTGGTTCGGAGGCGATGAGACTCCCTCCTGGACACGAATAGAAAGCTATATCTTAAACATAGAAGACTTATCACACATACCATATTGTTTTAATATTAAAACTGTAAAAAAACACACAAATAACCCAATCATTATTCACTCATTTAAAATCTGGGACAAAATTAGCCATTATTTAGGACAAGTAACTTCTTTATCTCCACTCACCCCTATAATGTCCAACCCTTCCTTAAAATGTGTACAGAAAGACCTGGGTTTAAAGGTGTGGGCCCAGAAGAATATAATTAAGATTGATGACCTATATGACGGTAACACACTAAAATCATTTCAGCATCTGAGAGACTCCCATCATATCCAAGCCTCACATTTTTATAGATATCTCCAGCTACGTCATTTTATACGATCACAGCTGAGGGAAACCTTGGAAAAACCACAGCTCTCTCAATTGGAATCGCTGCTTACTCAAAGAATTAATTGATTGATTCATTCATTCATTCATTCATTTTAATGACCACACAGCCAGGCTGGTGGAATTTGATGTCAGCTTGGTACAGGTTCCAACTTACAAAACATATAACACAGATATACATACAGACATACACACTACACAATACATAAGGGCAATGCTTAATCCTTAATGTTCAGAGTTCAGAAAGTTTATTGCAGTTGGGATGAAACTGTTTTTTAACCGGGATGTTCTGGAAGCAATTGTCCTGTAACGCCTCCCAGAGGGCAGTAGCTGGAGGGCATAGTGTGCAGGGTGAGTGGGGTCGGAGATGATTTTCCGTGCTCTGCGTAGTGTCCGTTTGTGGTAGAGTGAATCAAGGGATGGAAGGGGTGTGCCAATAATTTTGGATGCTCTATTTATGATGCGTTGTAGTTTCTTTCGGGAGAGTGAGTCTAGACTGCCGAACCAGACTGTGATGGAGAAGGTGAGGATGCTTTCTACGATGGCTGTGTAAAAGTGGAGCAGAAGATGGGACCTTACCCTGAACTTCTTGAGCTGACGGAGATGGAAAAGTCTTTGCTGGGCTTTTTTGTAGATGTGGTCTGCGTTTATTTTCCATTTGAGGTTATTGCTGATGTGGGTTCCAAGGAGTTTGAATGTGTCAGTGATGGAGATGGGTTCACCTTTAATGAGCACAGGAGTTTTGGGGGATGGTTGGCGTCTTGGGTCGATGATGAGTGGTGAGTTAATAGAAAACATATTTCAAGAACTTACAATCTTTTAATGACTAATAATAAAACTAGCACTAATCTGGTCAAAGAAAAATGGGAGAAAGACCTTGGAGCCCAAATAGACGACGATCGTTGGTCCTCATTAATCGCTTATGCACAAAAAAGATTCATTAACACAAGATACAAAATCTGTAATTTTAAAACAATGCACAGAGTATATTACACTCCTGAAAAAGTTGAATACCGGTCCCCTTGGCAGGTGAGCCAAAAAGTTAGTTTACAGCCCTGGGCTTCACCAAAGGTTTTGGTTCTAACATTGGGAACAGATAAAAGACCAGTACCGGAGGACCTCAGGGTCCGCGAGGGCCGATACGGTAAAAGCAGGTCATACAAATAAGAAGGCCCGAGGCCGTTAAGACACTTAAAAACTAGTAAAAGAACCTTAAAATCGATCCTGAAGCGCACAGGGAGCCAATGCAGCGATTCTAAAACCGGTGTAATGTGAGCCCACCTTCTGGTTTTCGTCAGCACGCGTGCAGCTGAGTTCTGGAGCAGCTGAAGGTGTGAAATGCTCTTTTTCGGGAGACCAGAGAGCAGGGCATTACAGTAATCTAACCGGCTAGAGATAAAAGCATGCATTAGCACCTCTGTGCTGGCCAGAGAGAGAAACGGGCGAACTCTGGCTATATTCTTAAGATGGTAAAAAACAATCTTTGTAGTATTTCTGATGTGTGGAATAAAATCAAGCTCAGAGTCGAAAAGAACGCCCAGGTTTTTTACGCACTGTGAATGTTTAAAAGCATTTAGTTTTGGTAAAAGTTTCTCTCTCTTGCCTTCAGGACCAATAATTAAAACCTCTGTTTTGTCCTGGTTGAGCTGCAGGAAGTTCTCTGCCATCCATGACTTTATATCTAAAATACAGTTTAAAAGGGAATCAAAAGGTCCCGTGTCATCAGGAAACACAGCAATGCAGAGCTGTGTATCATCAGCGTAGCTGTGAAAATTGATGCCATGCCTCCTGATGACGTCCCCAAGGGGGAGCATATATAAATTAAAAAGTATTGGACCTAAAATTGACCCTTGGGGCACCCCACACTTAAGTTCATGCATTCCTGAGGAACATGTATCCATACTTACAAGAAAGTGACGACCTGTGAGGTAGGAATAAAACAAGTTAAGAACAGTACCAGAGAGGCCCACCAGGTGTCTAAGTCTATTTAACAAAATGTGGTGATCTACTGTATCAAAAGCAGCGCTTAGATCCAGTAGCACCAGGACTGACAGTTTCTGAGAGTCACTGTTACACCTGAGGTCATTAACAATCTTCACGAGGGCTGTCTCGGTACTGTGGTTCATCCTAAAACCAGATTGACACTGTTCTAAAATGTTGTTGTTGTTGTTTAAAAAATAATTTAATTGGATAAAAACCAGCTTTTCTAAAACTTTACTTAAAAAGGGTAAATTGGATACAGGTCAGTAGTTGGCGAAGATGTCAGGATCCAAATTGCTCTTCTTCAGAAGGGGCTTCACCACTGCCGTTTTAAAGGCAGTGGGGAAGATACCCGTCTGGAGTGAGTAATTCACAAGATTTAAAAGTTCAAACTCAAAGAACGCATACAATTATTTTAAGAGTGATGTGGGGATTGGGTCTAAAAGGCAGGCTGTTGGGTTTACTCGGGAGAAAACTCTACAAAGGGTTTCTGCATCAACCAGGACAAAATGCTCCATTGTCTCCTCAGATAAAAGTGATGGTTCGGGTCTGTTAAAAGCAACAATGTTATGTTCTAAAAGAGTGGACCTAATGCCAATGATTTTACCTCTGAAGTGTTCTGCAAATTCCTCACGTAGATTGTTTGTTGGGACTATGGAGGATTTCTTAAAATCACTATTAATTAAACGAGCGATTGTGGAGAAGAGGAATTTATGGTCGTTCTTTTTATCTGAGATGAGTTGTGAAAAATGGAGAGTTCTTGCCTGTTTTACTGCTTTATTGTAGGTTTTGAGTTTGTCCCGGAATATTTCGTGATGAACTGTTAGTTTTGACTGCCTCCATTTTCTTTCAGCGCTCCTGCAATTTCTTTTCAGTTGTTTTATTTCAGTCTTTATCCAAGGTGGTGTAGGTTTGATTGACATTGTTTTTGTGGAAAGTGGAGCCACTGAATCTAGGGCTGACCTGAGTTTACTGTTAAAATTGTCAACAATAAAATCGCAGGATGCAGGTAAAATGTCAGCAGTGCTATTCTGTAAAATTTCAATAAAATTTGCAGCCACCTCAGGAGTAAGGTAGCGCTTCCTCACTGTTCTCACTGGGGCCCCCTGTTGGATAAAACTGGAGAGATCAAAAAACCCACAGTAATGGTCAGACACAGCCAGGCCGACAACAGAGGACACACCTGTGGACAGGCCATGTGTTACAGGGTGTGTCCTTTGTTGTGAGTGGGCTGTGTGATGTGCTGCTTAAAATCGAGGTCGTTTAAAAGATTTAAAAATTCAGTCGCAGTGGGATCTGAATTGTTATCTATATGTATGTATGTGTGTATATGTGTGCATGTTAAAATCACCAGTTATTAAAACCCTGTTGTAAGTTGAGTGTAAAATTGATAAAAGTTCGGAAAACTCATTAATAAAAGAGGGGTGGTGCTTGGGTGGTCTATAAATAGTCACACATAAAATCGGAGGACTGCTAAAAACAAAGGCATGGTGTTCAAATGATGTATAATTGGTAAAAGAAGTGACCTTTGTTATAATAGAGCTTAAAATTATTGTTGCAGTCCCACCAACTCTCCTTCCACTCCTGTTGGAAAAAAAAAAACTAAAATTTGGTGGGGAAGCCTCAGTGAGAACAGCTGGTGCATCAGTGCTCAGCCACGTTTCAGTTAAAAATAAACAGTCAAGTTTGTTCTCTAAAATCAGGTCATTGATGATAAAAGACTTGTTCGACAGGGAGCGAACGTTAAAAAGAGCCATGTGGAGGGCTGCATGTGGGCTGGTTGAATGTGAGACCTTGTTGATGTTGATATGTTTAAGGTTATGACGGGAAGGACAGGGAGGTGTAATGGGACGGTGGATGTGTAGTGGTCTGTTGTTTGTAATGACTGGGATGTGTGTAGGATGTGATGTGGTGATGGGGATGGAGGTGGAGATGGTGGTGGACTTGTGGCGTAAATCTGTGGGACAGGGGAGATGTGTGGTAATGCGGGAGGCTAGTGCAGTGAGACCTTTGATGTTGAGGTGGAGGTTGTCATGCCAGAATAGATCAGTCCTTGTCCAGAATGTGTCAAAGTTATTGATAAAACCAAGCCCACATGCAGAGCAAAAGTCCGATAACCACTGATTGATGCTAAATAACTTGCTAAAAGACTCAGAGCCATGTTTGGGGGATGGAATCAATCCTGAAAAAATACAGGTCCTCCCCAGGCTATCAATGAGGTCTGCAAGCTGCTCGTAATCAGCGCGGGTCGATTCTTGGGTTAAAACAAAGAAATTGGTGGATTATCTTCACAAAACAGGATTGTACAAAAGCATTTGATGTAGTTCTTAATAAAAAAACTGTAGGGGCAGCAATACGCCAAAGCTGCGTCTAGTCTGCCTAACTAAAGAAGAAGAAGAATCAGTGCGGAGCTTCGTTGATTGTCTGCACTTGAGGTTGTTCGCGCCACAGTGCACGATGATCATGCAGGCAGACGGGTGACGGTCCGAAATAGCAGGGATGTGTTTGTGTAAGTCCAGGATTTTTGCACCAGAAAATGAATAAGTAATGCCATTTGGGATTGCAACAGACCTTATCATGGAGTCCCCAACCAGGATGTATTGTGGAGGTGGAGAGCGAAGCACGGTGTTAGCATTAATGGTGCTAGCACCAACGATGCTAGTAGCCGGAGCAGTGGAGGGCATTCCCAGCCGGGTGTTGTGCTGTCCCGCGGAAAAACGGTCAGCCGACCGTTCAGTACCAGCGCCGGGTGGAGATGTGACGGCACCAGGAGAGCCCCCTCTCCCAGAGAGGCTCACAGCGGCAGTCGAGACGGTCACCTGGAGTAGCCCAAGAGATGGTGTCCACCGGGACAGGCGGCACACCAGCCGAGAGCTCGGCGCTCAGGGGGCATGCATCAGCCCCGGCCCTGAGGACGCCATCGGGGTGAACGGTGACATTGGACGACAACACGGATAAGCGGTTTGTGAGGTTGAGAGGTGGAGGAGAGACAGTCCGGGTTATTTGCCTCCTACCTCGAGACACCACCTCCGTCCAAAGAGGCCGTGAGCTGGGAGTGGAGGTGGAGGATGGTCGGTGGTTCACTTCCTTTTTCCATCAGTGTACATTTCACTCGAAGAAGTTAGAATATGTAGATTTAAAAATAAACTTTAATCACGACCAGGGCATCCAGATGTGACCGTGTACTTCTGCGTTGTGTTGGTTTGAATGATGCTGTGACACCGGGACCTTTTTTGGAGACGATCTCCGTTTATTTCTGACAGAAAGAATAACAAGCAGAACCTCCATGTAACTCGTACTGTCCATTCGAGCTCCTTTACAAATAAAATAAATATATCGACAAACCCGGAAGTTAGTTCGGTTTGTCATGAGTCATGACTTTAAGCGAGCGGTTTTCAACTGTTAAAACTACTACTTTTAAATGCTACTCTGTTGACATGTACACCTTATTAGACAGGAACAGACATACACCTGGAAACCTGGAAAGGAGGGAAGTTGTGTTTGGGGGCACTTTGGTTAGCATGTTTGATCTTAGAGCCCCTCCAGAGGCTCTGATATCACACAGGCTTTAAGCCCCCACGCCACGTCAAGGCAGTGCCCATGTGGAGGAAAAATAATTGAACACAAACTGGGAACAAAAGTGTAAACAATAAACTTTTTTTTTTTTGGTGTGCAACAAGCACGTTTTTGTTGTTTTTTTTCAACAATCAATGTTTTTTTGTGCAACAAAAGAACAGCACTCTTCAACAAGAAACAAGAAACTAACTACTTGGTTACCCTCGCCCTCCTGGGATATTTTTTCGGTGAGAGGCCAAGCGTTCGTTTTACCCTCCTGGCCATGGTCTGGCTGGCAGAAGGCCTCTTTTTTCGTGGTGTCACCTTCAGAAAAAAGAACAGGTACACATGAGCTTACTGAATTTGGACTGTGGTGTGATAGCAATTGCAAGGTTTTAACTTACTCTTTTCTCCTCCACCCCAGCCTCCATCCCGGGGGCGGCAGCAGCAGCAGCAGCAGCAGAGGAGGTAGAGGCTTCTGCAGAAGCAGACGAGAGAGCTGTTTCTCCGCTTTTGATGGAGAGACAGACGAACAGCTCTCTCATCTGCTTCGCCCTTGTCAGAGTGTTGTTGAGTTCATAGAACTTCTCCTGCGTTGCCACATTGTGGCACATGAACGTTGCCACTTTTCGCCGAACCTCCGCGTCGTTGGACTCAAAGTTCTGCAAAAAACGAAAATGAGGCATTGTTGAACAAGTGCACCAAATTGACCAATTCCTCAGGACGTGTTTTTGATACCCACATAGGTGGCCACGGCCGACCGGAGGTCCATGAACGACGGCGCTCCGGCCAGGCCCATCTCGGTCCAGGCGGACCTGAAGTATTTAGGTCCTTCGCCTCGCCGCGCCGGAGGGACGAGAAAAAGAAGGAGTTTGTGGGCACAGCCCTCTTCCGGAGCCGGAGCCACTCGGAGCACCAGGCGTACTCCTCCGACTCCAGATAGAGCTGTGCCAGGCCGAATTTCTGTACCGTCTTGTGCTCCAAGACCTGCAGAAGACAACGTATGACCGATTGGTAAGTGTGGAACAGAAACACAAACTGACTAACTAAATGTCGGGAAGAGATTAAAACAATACTTGCATTGATCAGGTAGCCCCGGGTGTCGTCACCCATGGCGTCCTTAACATCTTTGACCCGCATCTTAGCGAGTACACCGCTCCTGTGGCCATAAATGGCTGACAGGTATGCTGCCAGGAACCCAAAGAACCTATACCGGGTCTTTGGGTCCCTGGGAGCGGCGTTCTTTATGTCCTCTGTAATGAGAGTCAAAGAGAGAAGACAAAAGTTACACTTGAAGCTTTTAGACACTGAAAAAAAGGTGTGTGTGTGAGAGAGAGAGAGAGAGAGAGAGAGAGAGGGAGAGAGAGAGGGAGAGGGAGAGGGAGGGAGGGAGGCAGTACAGACTCACCCAGGAGCTCAGGTATTTTGGCCCTGGCCAGGATCCTGCACCGGCCCAGGTCCTCCCGGGACACCAGCCTCTCCTGTTTCCCGTTTGACGAGAGACTGGTGCCCCTGTATGGTCCTGCCAAGGTCTCTGTATAATTTTCTGAGCTCCCTGGCAAGGACCTTGATCTGGCCCTGCGACAGCCTTGAGTGTTTGGGGGGGGTGTCATAGAAAAACTCCATGAAGGAGATGGCCTGGCCCACATAGAGGGACACCGTTGTGGGGGCCAGGCCAACGCTCCTCAGGAAGGTAGGGTAGCTGAGGAAAGACCAGTCTGGACTTAGTCTCAGTTATATGTTTTGAGTACTTCCATCACCACCATCATCATCATATAACCTTTATTTAACTAGGCAAAAGACTTGCTGAGAAAGAACGTTCTTAACATCTGTAAATTCACTACTTACAACTTCAGCAGGGGGATGTTGTATAAAAAGGCCCAGTCCCAGACCGCCAGGGAGGACCAGCCCAGGGCCAGGAATTTTACAAACACCTTGGCCCTGCTGACCTTGGACACCGCATTCTCCTGCATTTTTAAACTTCCTTCAGGGCAGAATGTAAATGTGGAATACTCCTCCATGTATGCGTCTGTAAAGATGCAACACGTGATGATGAAAGCTGCATGAACACACTTCACACACCTGCACAAATACACAATGTGTTCATTCTTACCCATGGAGGTTCCAAAGGTAATTCCCCGGGTCAGGGAGCCCCTGCTCTTTCCCGTGAAATACGGGGACATGGCCCTGAAAAGTTTTTTTTGTTTGTCGGACCATCCGGCCCGCTCGTTGTCCTGGGAAATCAAAACAACAATCAATAACGCCTCTACCACATGATCACATGTGCTCATTGGTTATACGCTTGTTAAAGATTTGTAAAATTATCGATGAACTAATCCATCTCACTCACCTCATCGTCGCTCGCCTCCGTCTCTTTTTTCTTCTGCCGGTAGAGAGAAAATCAATAATAAGACACGATTAACTCTAAATGTAAAGTGTATGTTATGATTCAGCACTAAAAATAAAACTGAATTGAATTGAACTGAATTGAATTGGGTTCCATACTTTGGGCAAAATGATTATGACACTGAATTAAACATCTATCATCTTCCCACCTGAGGGGCGGAGGAAGGAGGGTCTTTGTCCCCCGCCTTTCTCTTCCGCAGGGACTGCTGGGGCTGTGGGGACTGTGGGGGCGGCTGCTGCTGCTCCTGCTGTTGCTGCTCCTGCTGCTCCTGCTGCTGCTGCTGCTGCTGCTGCTGCTCCTGCTGCTCCTCCTGCTGCTGCTGCTCCTGCTGTTGCTGCTCCTGCTGCTGCTGCTCCTGCTGTTGCTGCTCCTGCTGCTGCTGCTCCTCCTGCTGCTGCTGCTCCTGCTGCTGCCGCTGCTGCTCCTCCTGCTGCTGCTGCTCCTCCTCCTCATCCCCCTCCGCCTCCTCCTCCTTCTCATCGTCCTCCTCCTCATCCCCCTCCTTCTCCTCCTCCTCCTGCTGCTCCTCCTCCTCCTCCTCCTGCTGCTCCTCCTCCTCCTTCTGCTTCTTCTCCTCCTCCTCCTGCTGCTCCTCCTCTTCCTCCTCCTCCTCCTGCTCCTCCTCTTCCTCCTCCTCCTCCTGCTCCTCCTCCTGCTGCTCCTCCTGCTTCTCCTGCGAGAAATAAATAGAGTAGTTGTTCGGGAGGTTACATTTGAACACAACATTCCAGCTCTAATTCCTTATCCGTTAGTTAATAACCTTTTGTTCACCGTGATTCACGACTGCTGGTTTACCACGCGGCTAAGAGCACTTTCTTTTCATGTAAATTCACATTTTTCTTCACTGTTCCTTTGTTATTTAGTAGTATCGCTTCTTTGATTGTTGGGTGGTTTGTCTGTTTTAATTAATTTTCCCCAACCTGCTTTCTTTTTCTTTTTAAATACGTTATATTCTATTTTTTTTTATTTCTTGTTACTCACGACTGTTAGTAACTTGCCCTTTATCCCTTCTCTAACTAGTTGGTTTGTCTCTCTGTTTTAATAAGTTTCCCCCACCTGCCCTTTTGTTATTTACTCTTTTGCTCTTTACTGTAGTTAAATTGGTTCTTTTAGTATTCTGGCTTCTCTTTAGCCTGTTGGTTTGTTTATTTTCTTTAAATCACTCTACCTACTTTCTATTATTTTAGTATTTTTTGATTTTTCGATTTTATGATTTCTTGTTTCTCATAACTAATACCGTACCTTTTCCTTCTAGTATTATCATTTCTTCTGAGCCGGTTGTTTCTGTATCAATTAATTTGCCCCGTTTTATTTTTTATGTAAAAATATTGTTCTCAATTTTTAGTACTGTTATTATTTTCTCGTTAATCATTTTATAATATTTTTTGTTTCAATTGTATTTCATTTTTATCTTTATTATTATTTTTTATTTTCGCCTGGTTTTTGCCTGGAATGCTCTATACAAATCTGGCACCCTATTGAACGGAGTTAAACTGAGAGAGCGTTCACAGACACCAGGATGAATGCATTCACAGTAGCGTTCATCAGGCAGAAATACAGTACGTTCAGTTCACGTTCTTCCCAAAATATGAACGAGTTCAAGAACTATCGTTCAATGAACAGGTTCAGGCACAACACTGTTTAGTATCGCTTCTCTAACTAGTTGGTTGTCTGTCTGTTTTAATGCATTTTCTGCAACCTACCTGTTGCTATTTTAGTCTTTTTGTAAATACATTATTTTTCTATTTTATTACTTCAGGTTTCACATACTATTAGTAATTTGTCCTTTAAGTATTATTGTTTATCTTAACTAGTTTGTTTTTTGTCTATATTAATTCATTTTTACCTTTTGTTAATATTAGTTTTTTTTTTAAATGTATTATTTTCATTTTAAATTTCTCGTTAATAATTATGTTGGTTTTGATTTCATTTCATATTTTTTTACATGTACATTTTTATTTTATTTTTTCTCTCTTCTAAAAAAAAAAAAAAAAAAAGAGGGATAAATTAACTGAATTATATGACTTGCCATCAATCCTAAAGACTTGTCCTCCATTGAATTGTCCTCTGAGGTTGTAAACACAGTAGGCGTCTCCGGCATCACTAAACAAAACCCAGTAAGTACTCCAATGACAGTGGAATTAGGCCCCCTATCTAGAGAACAAGCCTTTCTAATGGCTACTGATACCCCTCTGAACTTACTGGGTCGTGATTTATTATGTCAATTTGGCTGCACCATTAATGCCCCCCTTATGGGGTATATCTTGATGTACCTGATGCTAATGTTAATACTGTGTTTTCTATGCTACAACAGGTTTCCCGATCAGTGACCTATGCTTGGCAGTTGCCCTCTCCTCAACTTTCTTTCAAACTTCAAACAATCTATGACCATATAACCCAACAACCCACTTCTCCTTTCCTTTCTTGGCTGATTTCTGAAATATCTGACTCTTTGCTCTGGTTTCCCTCACTCCATTGTCTAGCTCATCACGATGCAGTTCCAAATTCTGAGTATACTCAAAAAGCTGAGCAAGATGAAAGAGCAACCTCCCTCTTGCATGTTAATGATATATATTTTGGTCATGGAGGGATTGCACTCAATGTAAAACTATCTCTCACTCAACAACCTATGTTTCAGAAGGATGACGGTGTTCCCCATATCGCAGTAGCTACTGCTAACAAATGCGACACCTTGGAGCTGGGCAAGATGGTAAAGTTATTCCAATGTTGTAATGACAAAACATTTTGTGATACTGTAGCCAGTTACCCACTGTACAAGGTTGGCTCTTTGGGGTACATCCTGTGTGTCTCTTTTGACCCACAACCAGTTATCTTTTGAACTCTGTCACAGACAGAATCACACCTAGCCCCCCCAGCCTATTTCTCCATCTACAACCTCCTTCCATCTTCTCTCCCAGATCCCTCCTGCTTTGTGTTCCTCCCACCCTAATGATGTGGGACTGATTCTTTCTGCTTCTAGTGTAAAAATGAATGTCAACCCAGATAAACCACTCCCAAAGAAACGCCAGTATCCCCTTAAACTTGACGCAGAACTTGGAATTGCACCTGTGATAGAGTCCCTGTTAGAACAAGGCATAATAATAGCTACCTCCAGCCTCTGTAACACTCCCATTTTGCCCATACCAAAAAAACAAATAAGACAAGTTATAAGACCTCAGTGCAGTTAATGACTGTGTTAACCCTATTTTCCCTGTAGTTCCAGATCCAACCACTATCCTCTCCTCCTGTTCTGTTCATCCCAGATCCCAGTATTTTTTTTATTTCAGTCACGCTGTAGAAACTACCTCCTCCATGGTACTGAGATCTCCACTAAACACTATTTGCCCCCCACTCTGTCTCCCATGTTGTCTTCCGCTCTGCAACATTTTTCCTCCTCTAGACAGACTTGTTATGAGTTCACCCTTCTTTCCAAACCTAACCTTACTATTGAGTGCTGATCACCTCTTAACTCTGTTTCCCTCCTTCCTTTCCCTAATTGATGGCAAGCCATATAGTTGTGAAAGTTGATCTTAGTTGACCATTATGCTCACCCCGTCCCGATCCACTAGACAAACCACTTGCAAAACCTGAGTTAATTTTGTTTGTAGACTAGAACCCTATGAAATCTGTTTTAATTTTTCAAGATTCCACTTATTTTTCCAGAATTTCGTACTTTCCGTTTTAATTTTTCTAAATCCCGGTTTTGTTTAAATTTTTCTAAATTCTGATTTCCATTTAAATTTTTCTAAATTCCATGTTTTCCCATTTAATTTTTCCCAAATTCCGTACTTTCCGTTTTAATTTTTCTAAATCCCGGTTTCTGTTTAATTTTTCTAAATTCGGTGTTTTCTGTTTTCCATTTTTCGGACTTCTGTGTTTTCCGTTTAAATGTTTCTAAATTTTGTTTTCCGTTCTCATTTTTCAAAATTCTGTTTTCCGTTTTTATTTTTGAAATTCTGTTTTCCGTTTTCATTTATAGAAATTCTGTATTTTACAATTTTATAGCATTTTTTTTTCATCAAATAGTGTCTAATCGTGTAGGTGATGAATCAAAATAAAGACATTTCTAGCAGCCCCCTGCCCCCGACTTTCGCCGTGTCTAAAATCAGCGTATCTGTCGATCCACTCGCCACTATTTATGTTTCACTTTTCAGACATGCTGGATGAGGCGGTGTTCCCGTTGATTACACTAAAACACAATAGAGACTCTCCGCAACGTTTTGCTTAGGTATGGTAACAAACTCTTATAATGTTCGAGAAAACATTGATTTTCAGCTTTTGACAAATTCCACGTTTTACAGGTATACTTGTCAGATTTTGCGATTCAGTCAATGCGCATAGTGGGAAACAGAGAGCCCTACATTTGACTCAGGTTATGCAATTGGTCCCCTTTTTGAGACCCCAGAATTTACGTTACAAGCTGCCCCCGACACCTCTGAGCGCTCTGCCTGGTTGTGTTGTTTTATGAATTGTGGAGCTCCTGCGACGGCCGCGCATTAGCCACACATTTCCTGCTTCCTCAACTTGTTTGTGTGACACATGGTGTGACTCACAGGAGCAAATGGGGAATGGTTGCTGCAATAAGCAGATTTACGTTGCTCCTGTTACGTCCCTAAATTCAAACAATTTCGTCGACACAAACCAAGAAGCGCATTCCCCCCGTGAGGACTCTTTTGTAAATATGCAGATTGACTTTGTACAAATGTTATTGTTATTGGTTTTTTTTTTAATCATATGTTTTCAACATAGACTGAAGACACCACAACAGTGACTACCCTGCTCCTCAGAGACATTGTCTGCCTGTTTGGGATCCTGCGCTGCATTAACAGCGACAAAAGGCACCCATTTCAACTCCTCTATCACACGAGAACTCTGCAAGGAACTGTGTTCTTCTGTCTAAGCTCTGCACTAACAGGTGATTGCAGCCCACACGCCTCCCACTGACGGGGGCTGTCACAACCTTCAGCCTGGTGATTTCAACCCTGAAGCAGTTCAAGGGAAGGAACGCTCTCCAGCCCAGGTGGACCGGTCCATCTCAAATACTGCTGACCAACAACACTGTCATGAAGTGTGTGACACCCCACATGGATCCACTCTTCACACCAGTGAAGATCAACAGCCCAGCAGGATGCCAACATGGACCAGTGAAGATCAACAGCCCAGCAGGAGGACAACCCGGAACGGTGCTGTTCTGACCAGATGCTGATGGACGACACCAACATGGCTGCTGCTTGTGACCGGATTATCACTTCTGTGGCTCCTTTGCAGTACCAGTATTAAGCAATGGGGACAGAAAGTTGCTTTGGAAGATCCCCCTCTTAATACTGAAACCACGGAGCTACCAAAAAAAAAGCATATTAGCAATATCTCATCCCTCCTTAAATGCTCCATCCTTCAACAGAGACGAGAAACTCTTTCTCACACATGACCAAATTATTTCTACAAACACTTTTATCAACCTGACTAGAATGGTAGCTTATTACAGCTCAAATTCTACCAATTGTTACGTATGTGGATTCATCCTACATAGCACAGATGAAGGCCTCCCCCTGATGGCTCTGCTCATTTCTGACTGCGACACGTGCCATTTACTTCACCTAAATACACACACATCTTACACCCATGAACTGTGCCCAGTTACACCTGAACTGAGACCTTTACCTTGCAAAACATCCACAAGCAAGTGTCAGGCATGCACTGATGTCCCTGCTGCCATCCCTCTTAGAGTAGTCCCACGACCATTAAAGTGGTGCATTAAAGGTAACGGAGTTGGTCATGACATGGGACATTCGAACTGTGACTCGCTGTTTTATCCAATACCAAGAAGTTCTCCCAGAATATGGACTTCGGACTACAGCCCTCCACCTACAGCTTGTTCTACACTTGACATTAACTTTTCTAGGTTAGACACAGAGGATTCTTTTTGCTGCGTCCTAGCTGGAAAAGGGATGTACTGGATATGTGGACAAAAAGCATATGAATATCTTCCTAAGGGTTGGAGCGGAGTGTGTGGCCTGGGCTACGTAGTCCCAGCAATGCGAGTTGTAGATAAATTGCCTACAATTCCCTCAGGATTAAGGTCAACAAGATCTAAACGAGATGTGTTAATCACCCACTCACACACATATTGGAGCCTTCTATTCGGCATGCTTATTCCCAGTTATGGTGTATTGTCTTCCCTGAATCAGATAAGAGATCTTTCCAAACGTATAGAGGATTTAGCTAATACCACTTCCCTAGGTTTGTCTCTCTTATCAAAACAGCTGGCTGCAACCCGTCTAGTTGCCTTACAGAATAGAGCAGCTTTAGACTATCTTTTAGCATCCCAGGGTGGTACTTGTGCAGTGATTGGTGTTGAATGTTGTACTTATGTGCCAGATTATAATGCTAGCCTTTCTAATGTCATTACACACGTTAAACACATTGCTGATGAAGTGCACACCAGCGATATTAGTAGCCCTTTTGAATGGTTGGAAACACTAATTTGTCGTTGGGGTACATATATAGTTCAATATGTTTTTGTTGGTATAATCTGTTTTATATTTTTGTTGTTATTTTTTCTTGTATCAGAGCAATGTGCAAAATGATTACAGCTAAGGTGACTACTAAAATGTTGATTCAACGAACTACTCACGACGTACCTAAAGAATTAATTTTTTTTTCGACGAATTGTGTAGAATTGATGTATTCCCTCTTCCTGAACTGTCTCCGTAACATTTGTCTCACATACATTGATCAGGGCCCGATGGATGACCCCTGTAGTGACATCGTCTAGCTGTCCCGAGAACAGTCACACCTTGTAGACATCCACAGATGTCTCTTCCTCTGCAGAGAGACATGTGTTGATTCAATGCAAATCATGACGCCTTCCCTTTTGTTCTCCCAAATGTTCTGTATAAATCCACCTCGGCCAGGCCATTCGGGAGACTGGATCTTC
Organism: Eutrigla gurnardus; assembly: GCF_963514095.1. Lineage (NCBI taxonomy): Eukaryota > Metazoa > Chordata > Actinopteri > Perciformes > Triglidae > Eutrigla > Eutrigla gurnardus. The sequence goes on along the minus strand of NC_139938.1, from coordinate 3,715,791 downwards.
ATGGATACACTGTGAATTTCTTTTCTCCACTGTCAGTGATTAAACCTCATTTGAACCAGACACAGAATTGGACCTGAAGAGTTTTTCTTCCACAGTAGCATAAATAAAAATGTGTTGGCATTTGCGCTAACCTTAGCTTGATAGTTAACATCATACGACCTCAGTGGCATTCGCAACTCATTTGTAACTTAAACGTCAAAATTAACTAACTTAGTTAAACATGATTTGCAGACAATCACCGTAATAATTCAAGCACAAAACACAACATAATCACATAAACTGAGTACACAAATATGACGGACTTACCAATGCTACGACGACGACGTTCAGTGAAATGTGAATGCCACTCCTCCTTCTGATGCATCGCATTTTGATTGAAACTCAACAAGAACTCTCCTCAAAACCATGACGAGATATTCAAAGGGAGAACAGCGACCTCTTTTTGGGCAAATTAAATCAGTACGTGCATGAGAGTGACTAAACCGAGAAAAAGATGGCAGGAATGTTCCAAGGATGAATACTGTTGTACATCATGTGATAACTTATTTACTGGGCTGGAAGGTACAGCATGTATGTATCCCTGAGGGATGTTTATTTTCATTAACTACCAGCTATCAGACCATCTTTATTCCATCACCATGATTTAATAGGACTGCTTACTATTTCTTTATCTGGTGCACCTTGAGGGGACGGGATAGGGGTTTCAGGATAAAAAGAAAAGGCGTCTGTAATCATTCCCAGGGGCTAAGAGGGTGTTTACTTGAGCATCGACACACTCCCCTGAAATGACGGATTGCTGCCAGCATTAAATGGCTAATTCTGAACTATAATCAAAGTCTCTCACAGAAGGCTGGACATGATGTCTTTGGATATGAGGAGATACTTCAACTGTGTGGATCTAAAAATACATTTTTTAAAATGACAAGTCCCAGCAAATGTGCTGCTCATGCTTTATCACAGTCTTTTGTTTTGGTGTGAAAGTGAGTGGGGGGGGGGGGGGCATATTCAATCTCTTAGCTTTACTTCGATTTGGATTTTATTGTAGAAGATGTTTGGAGTAATTATATGGTAATTATTTACCCTTTTAAAACTCTACAGAACCACAAACTGATCACTCAAATTAAGTAGATATAAAGAATCGGTGCAAGCTGAATAAATAGTATCATCATCAATACACTCATCATGTAGGTATGCTGCTTTAAATAATTCATGTTGAGTTCAATACAAAGTCCAGTTCACATATTCACAAGTCAGTGAATATTGAGCGACTGTAAAACGAAGCCGATAAGTAAGCGGTGGGTTTTACCTTAACGGCCTCCACAAACCAGCGGAGCAGCATCGCCTGGATCTGGCCGTCTGTCAGCTCGCTGTTGGCTGCTTGGATCTTGCTCTTCACCGTGTCCTCCAGCAGCAGGCGCCGCAGGCGCCAATAAAAGAACTGACGGGATGTTTGCCATTCAAGGATATCCTGCGATAAGCAAATGACAAAAGAAATAATAATGTTATTGCATCGTCTGTTATTAGAAGCTACTATCACCTACGTTTTGCAATTTATTAATTGTCAACACATAATTCGGCACATTTCATTCTTTGCGAATTTATAGGGGACTAATTTTCTGCCCGTCTCAACCAATTCCTGGGATGTCACAATGACATAGTACTCATTAGGGAAATCAGACTATCTGGCAAAAGAGGTCTGTGCTGTATGTAGCCCGTGGAATTTGATGCCACACAGGACACAATTACTTCTGGGGTTTTTGTAGCCTTAGTTTTATTTGTTGAACACCATTTTCCACATCTTGACAGAGGGTGTTGTTTAAAATAAAATACAATAAAATGTGATAAAATAAAGTACAATAAAATGTGGTAAAATAAAGTACAATAAAACGTGATAAAATACGACAGTGGCCACGACTGCAAATGGAGGACGCAATCAATTACACATACATTACAAAATCACAAACCTCAGATAATGTCAAAATGTCACTTTATGAATTCAAAGCACTTACATCTTGAACTTTTAGTGCCACGTGGACCTTTCACCATAGATTTCACCAGTCTTTAGTCTTTTTCTCTAAACAAAATAACTGTAGGTAAAACAGCATTGCTCACATTCAAACTCAACATCACACCGCACGGCGTTACACTAGCTAGCATGCTTATGTCATTGAACATTAGTGCATCGGCGACTCGTGCCCAAAATCCGCAGAGATCAATACAATCATCGGTTACAAATATCAACAGGTACCTTTATTTAAGGGTTTTATACACCGATATGTAACACAATTTGTTCGTTTTTTACCTCCTTCCTCACACAATGGCATCACATCACCGTCCTTCCTGGCTGAAATCTCTCCGTGGTCCACACGCATCAAAACAAAACCCATAATGCACTTTGCGCAGTAACAAATCCCCAGGCTAAATGCTGCCCTCTAGTGACCATATTTAAGAACTGACTGTGGCGAAACATTTACAATCTCCTTCACAGTTGTAACAAATAGAAATGGCACAATCAAAATAAATCAACAAATGACATATGAAATAAACTTTACATTTCTCAGGTATTTAACAACCAAAGTGAAAACACAAACATGTCGGGTTTTACCACCCGGTTACATGTATATTTGGCTTGATTTGAGAAATGGCTGTTTATTTTGATTCCATAACATCAGGCTGTGGGTTCATAAAACAACTTACAGGATATGCAACGGTCTGTGTGTAGGAATCTTTTCATCTGTTGTGAATGTACAAGTGTAACACTGTTTATTGTAGGTTAATGTATGTCACAGAAACCTCTCACACTGTAAAGCAAGTGGACTGACGAAGGGAGGATTTTAGAACCCACTATTACAGATTCCTCTGCAGATGGACTTGAGTTGACCATGCAGACCACTGCATGTATTTTGGTCCATGCATCCCCAAAGTGAACAAGAATTGGATTTGTTGTGTTGACCGTTGAGACAGTCTCTCAATCGGATTAAAGAGAGAACACACATTTTTCTCATTGTCCATCCAGTCGACTGTGTCTCCCGTCTCTTTTCCAGTGTTTGGCTAATTTTAACATTTGGAATGCTAAGAGGTACAATCTTGGACCTGGTAACCCTATTCCCCCTTTCTCCTACGGGAAGAATGCCTCATGAGAGGAAAACAGGCTTCTTGAAGGAAAATGGCATCTGTTTTGGATGCTTGTGTACAGGGCACATCAGTAAAGATTGCCGTAAAAGGATTTCCTGCTCAAGGTGTAGCCTTAAACATCCCACTGTACTTCACAAGGAACCCGTTAAAGAATCCGAGCGGACGCAGAGGAGCCCAGAGCTGCGTGTTGATAACGCACTGATGTCAAGTGGTCTTACAGGGGCTGGAGACCAGGACTGCAAACTGCCTATTGTACCAGTACAGGTTAAATCTAATAAAGGAACCAAAATTGTTGTCACTTATGCTTTCTTGGATCAGGGGAGCACTGCTGTGTTTTGCACTGAGAGCTTAATGCAAAAGCTCCACCTCACAGGGAGGAAGGGCCGCATTCTCCTCCGAACCATGGGCCAGGAGAAAGTTGGAAGCAGCAACATTGTGTCAGGACTGGAGTTTGCAGCACTGGAGGGGGACAATTTTCTTGAGCTGCCAAGAGCTTATACGTAAGAGTCCATGCCTGTGAACAGAGAATATAACAGAAATATTCCGACTGAAAGGGATATTAAACAATGGTCATATCTGAAAGACATTCACTTACCTCAGATTGATGCAGGAATAGAGCTTCTTATAGGAACCAATGTTCCTAAAGCACTGGAACCGCTGGAAGTGGTGTGTAGCGTGAATGATGGACCGTATGCTCTCTGTACCATGCTGGGCTGGACTGTCAAAGGTCCACTGACAGGAAACAGTGGAGATACTGTTAACTGGGAGCATCCACAAATAACTGTCAACAGAGTTTCAGTCGTGAACCTGGATGACCTCTGGCAGCAACAGTTTAAGATTGACTTCCCTGAAGGCAGCATTGATGAAAAACCTGCAATGTCATGAGAGGATCAAAGATTCTTGGAGTTTGTTACCAACTCAGCAAAACAGGTGAAGGGGCATTACCAGATTTCATTGCCTTTAAGGAACATTGATGTCAATATGCCAAATAACAAAAGAATTGTTGAGCAGCGTTTGTGTTTTCTGAAAAGAAGGTTTAAGAAGGACTCAACATTTCATACCGAGTATAACACCTTTATAAATGACCTGTTGGCTAAAGGCTATGCTGAGAAGGTGCCCAAAGAGGAGCTGGACCGTGGTGATGGGAAAGTATGGTACATACCACACCATTGACTGTGGAGCAAGATATCAAGGTACATCATTGAATGCTCAACTTCTACAGGGCCCTGATGTTACCAGCTCTCTGATCTTGTGATCATGGCCCACATTGAATCCATGTTCCATCAGGTACAGGTGCCTCCTGACGACAGAGACCTCCTCAGGTTCCTCTGGTGGCCAAACGGGGATATGGAGCAACTACCTGCTGAGCAGGTAGGACTATGGACTATGGCATCACTACAGTGAGGAAACGGTGGACAAACTATTGCACTGCTTTTATGGAGATGATTGCCTCGTGTCAGTGGCCACGGAGAAGGAAGCAGTGTTGCTCACACCGGACCGAAAATCGGCGTCTTTGAGAGAGTCGGCATCCGTGACATGAGTCTCCTTGGTGTGGTCGCTCGAATCGGCCCACGTCGGCGTTCATTTTAGCCGATTCAAATGTGTAATCCGCCATTCGAGTCGGCCATATTAAGTAGCCCGACTTCATTTACCGACGCGAGTCGGGCAGTCGGTGCGATGTGGACCCGCCTTTACAGGAATCTGGTCTCTTTGTGTTCGAAGGGTGGATTTCTCTCATAAGGTGGTTGAGTAACAGGCCTGGAGTGCTGGAAGCCATCCCAGAGAATCACAGAGCAAAAGGTGTTGAAGGGTTGGACATGGAGCTGGACTCGTTACCTCGTTTCCATCCTTTAGGCGTGTGTAATCGAGCCGCTTAAGTAGCTGTGATTGTTTTAAGTTATTAAATGATTGAAACTTACCTAGACTCAGCGTGCTTTTGAACCAGCAGCAGCACGTCACACAAACATACAGGACCTCCTCTCAAACGACTTTAATGACAGGCAAGTCGTTACAAGGTAACCCAGATAGCAAAAACCTTTTGGCATCATTTTGGCCCAAATCTGGCTGGTCATTTTGGCAAGATTATGGCCAGGCTTCCGGGCCCTAAATGGCCCAAAATAGGCAAGCCAAAATCAAACCAAAAGGAGGCCAAAACTCACCCAAAACTAGTTGTGGCCTTCCAAAATACAGCCATAATCGTCCCAGAAGAGCTCCAAATCCCCACAACCCAGCCAAAAAGTAGCCAAAGCTAAATAAACCTGACACCCCCCACCCCTCCCCATTTCATAATTATTTACTGCTGTATTTGAAAAACAAATACGAAGATTTAAACCATTTCTTCTTTTTTTAATTAGTTGTATGGTCAGGTACACAAAGAGAATGCAGGCCAAAAACAGACAATAACAATAAAATTAAATATAACAACTTTATAAACACGTTATAGTTTTGGTTTTATTTGTTCAGATCCCCAACATCACAACATGAAAAAGACAAGGCAAGTCAAAAACTTAAATTAAATCACATCAAAGAACGTATGTGAGATAACTCCAATATATAGAACATATAACAACAACTGTTTCATAAAACAATACAAGTCACAATAGTGTGAAGGTTCTAACCCAACTGTGTGTGTGTGTGTGCTCAGTATCGGCTATTATTGGAAGCCGCTCAGTCTGGAGGAGACAGCCGTCCAGGCTGCACACAGTGTGTGTGTGTCTGTCTGTCTGTCTGTGTGTGTGTGTGTGTGTGTGTCTGTCTGTCTGTCTCTGTCTATCTGTGTGTGTGTGTGTGTGTCTGTCTGTCTGTCTGTCTGTCTATCTGTGTGTGTGTGTGTGTGTGTGTGTCTGTCTGTCTGTCTCTGTCTATCTGTGTGTGTGTGTGTCTGTCTGTCTGTCTGCCTGCCTGCCTGCCTGCCTGTCTGTCTTTCTGTCTGTCCGTCTCTGTTTATCTGTGTGTGTGTGTGCGTGCTCCTGGCTGGGTTCTGGCTGGGTTCTGGCTGGGTCCTGGCTTGGTCTTCGCTTGGTCCTGGCGCTTCTTCCTCCCGCCGTCTCTGTCTCCAGCCCAGTAAAACCATTTATTAATTGATTTGGCAATTTCATCGTCGGTGGCTGAAGAGCAGACGGGGTTTCTTCTCACAGCGGCTAAAAGTGATAGTATATACAAAGACAACATAAACAGACTTACTAAATCAACTATAACCTTGGAATGCTTCATTAAAACTTTAATAGTTATTAAACTTACCCACTACCACAGCTTTTAGCTGAAGCCTGTCAAAGGCCAGCTTTCGATTACCACCACTCCAGGTAATTTTCAGAGCCAGATCGTTCATCATGGCTCGTCTGAGGATGCCCCAAACTGTGTCTTTCACAGTTGCACCTCCAGCAAGTCCTAGAGTTGTGACCTGAAAATAGTGAAAGAGAATTACCTGCATTGATTTGCATTGAACTACCATTACATTACCCTACACCAAGGGTTTCAAACTCAAATACACTGTGGGACAAAATGTAAAATTTGGTACAAGTCGAGGGCCGGACTGGTTCAATGTTTAAAAAGGATGGTTGCTCTCTCCAGCCGGTCTACCTGTAGCTCCTCTGGATTTGGATTTTGGCCTGTGTGTATGTGTCTGTGTGTCTGTCTATCTCTATGTGTGTGTCTGTCTGTCTATCTGTCTGTGTCTGTCTGTCTGTCTCTGTCTATCTCTGTGTGTGCATGCATGTCTGTGCGTGTCTGGTAATTCTTACATCCATACATCTGATGTCCCCTATAGGGACAGCGAGGGACACAGTCGGTACACACAGGCTGTCAGAGCTCTCTGTCTGCTGCAGCAGGTCGTTAAATATGCAAATGAGGGTAAAATCTCCGTCAAATTTAACAAAACAAACGGCGGTTTTCACCGACCAAAACAAACGTGAATATTCAGAAGTGTGTTAGCAATGATAATGTTACGTTTATATACAGTTTAAGACAAAATAACTTACCGGTATGCTAACTTAACCAACAGACAGAGAGCATCACAACCCAAATCTTACCTGCACGAAAGCTTCCCAAGTTTTGGCGGGAAGATAACGCTACGTGACTACAGCGTCTTCGTGTAGCGTTAATTAAAGTCCACCTCCCCCCCCTTAATGTTTTGTTGCATTGACTTTACACATTTAGGTGAGCGTTGGTTCCAGTTCAGGGGTCAGAGAGAAAAATATATCACGGATCATCCGTGTTCAGTTCTGTCATCACTCCCATGAACTGGCCAGCCCACGCTCTTAAGACGGCCTGCTGAGCGGAGCTGTATTTCCTCTCCACCGCTCTCACTCACGGTGTCACGCTGTAAAAATAAATATAGAAAAAATAATAACGAATAGCTGTTTTTCTGTACATTACACAGTATACTGTAAGACTTCCCTGGAAATTTACAGTGAAATTCTAACGGTGAAGTACTGAATTACGATTGTACAGTGTATTGCTGTGAAAGCAAAGCATTCTGGGAGTCATGACGCTTGCTCAAGTACGGAAGCGCATTGCATTCACTGGATAAAAAAAAAATTAGACGCCTTATCTCGTAATTACGAGAAAAGATCTCGTAATTATGACATCAGGATCTCGTAATTACGAGAAAAGATCTCGTAATTATGAGATCAGGATCTCGTAATTATGAGAAAAGATAAAAGATAGTCCTCTCTCAGTGGCAATGATGGCGCTATCGCAGTTAATCTGCTATTACCACCTTCTCGGCTTGAGATACTGGGAAATTTTGAGGTTTCTGGAAATGAGGATGGTTTCAATATCAGTATGTCAACACTGCGCACGCATCTCAAGACGTTGGGATTCCTGATCTCATAATTACGAGATGTTTTCTCATAATTACGAGATCTTTTCTCCTAATTACGAGATAAGGCGTCTAATTTTTTTTTATCCAGTGAATGCAATGCGCTTCCGTAGGCTACTCAAGCATCCCAACGGTCAAATGTTTCTTTTCACAGTTATTTACTGCTTACAGCTGAGAATCTCGGGAAAATAACATGATCATTCATATTTGAAGTTTGAAGGATAATCATTAGTCAGAGCTGAAAGAGTCATTCTTAATTTGAAATTTTGTCTTGTATATTTTATACAGTCTATAGTTGATGCGTACGTAACCTTATGTCACTTTAATTTGACCAGATAAAGAGGAAATATTTAAAAGTTGCACTTGTTTTTTTCGCGTTGTGACCGTTCAGCACCACAGTTCGTCTGCACTGACGTCGCGGCAGCAGCAGCAGCAGCCTCCAGCGCAGGAAACACCGGAGAGACGACACCGAAAGCTTGGATTTATTAACGTTACGTGTCTACGTTTTACCACCGCCAGGTTAGCGTCCAGTAGATTTATTTGGTTGACTATTTAGTCATTTTTCAGTGACTGTCGATGAAGACGGCGCCTTAATGGAGAAATCCGGTCATTTTTGACCCCATTTCCGTTGTCCTCAGGGTCATCCCGACTTTTTTTTTTATCACCGCCAAGTTTGGAGCGTCCAGTGGATTTATTTAGTTAATTTTTGAGCTCCAGACCAGACGAAAAGACAAAGAAGGGAAACGAGTACCCCATGGTAAGTCAAGTTCTCAACTTAAGCTCAACTTTTCCAACACGTATGCTAGCACAGCACATGTAAAGGCTAGCTAACTGTTAACTAAGGCGTTAACTGTCTTAGCGCTTCGTCAGATGCTTAATAATATTGTATGGTTGCATAATATATTAATACCAACAAGGGAGACGAGGCAGCAGTCTAGCATGTGTTTCTAGAATGTTCAGTTGTCAGTTTTGCGGCCATGCATGTGGTACTAATATGCCTTTGTAGGCAGATGCCAGTATAGATGATGTAGTCAATTTTATTCCAGATTAAGACATAGAAATTATTGAAATGCAATGAATGGAGCTCAGTGTAATTTTTAAATAATTTCTTTCAATATGACATTGATGACAACCATAGTTAAAACATTGTTTAATTATATTAACATTAACTTAGAACTGCAATGCTGTTTTTGTCTCCTATATAGGTGTCAGCAACAGCAGCGACTGTGAAGACATCATTCGCCCTGGCCATAGCCCTTGTTGATCATTCTAGGTAAACCCTAAGTCCCACATGTTTACTTACACTGTACTACTGCACATATGCAGAGTATTTCTATTGAACCTGAATCTCAAAGAGACGGCTTGGCCCACTCGCTATGTGCATTCTCGTTGTTGGGTGTGGAATGCTACTGACCCTCTATAACACATACATCAAAGGCAGTGCAATGGACGAAAACAATATAGCAGCAAGTGGCCACCTGATAATACATCAAATGGTCAATGTGACAATCAGCCTAACTCTTTTTTCATTGTGTTTCAGGTCCAATGATTTGTGACCAGCGTTAGATGTAAGCATCGAGGGTCAGTTGGTGTGTGAAGGAGCATCGTTTGTTTTGGGGCTTGCTGTTGTCTTCACGTGCTACTCCAACTTCAACCTCCAATATCAGGATCAGGCTGCCTGCACACTTGAATTCATACAGAGGTAAGTTTGAATCCGATATCGAGGCATTAGCGTCAGATGTGTATTGCTGTATAGTAGGGCCCCACTCTGAATCTCAGACTCCCAAACTGAGTAGGTAGCTGATTGATGTATTTAGTATTTCCATCACTTTAATTTAATAAATTCCACAATATAATCATCCTATTTTCAACATTTTGTTGTTCTGGATTACTATGGGCAGAAATATGTGTCACTACAAACTGAATTTGAATCATTTATATTTTAATTTGAATTGACTAATTTATTAGTTTGGAACTGAATTCCAATAAACTGAATACAGGATAAGCAGTAGACGATGGATGGAGCAATTCAAATTCAGATATAAATTATTAAATATATTTTTTAGTGACACACAATTCTGCCCAAAGATAAATCTTCTAGAGCAAAGTGTTATTGTACTATTTCAGTCACTGAAGGTCAAAGGTCCCAGTCAAATTGTATTTTTGTAACACCGTAGAAGTGCCACATTGCCATAGCTACATTTTAGTCACTGAATTATCCACAACACGTTCCTGTTTCACAATAAAAGCCTCGTTATGTATTGAATGGATTCTGTCCATTGAAATGCTACAGGGCTTTTAATTTGAAACATATACAGGAATTCTTGAGTTTGTATTAACAGCATAATGCAGTAACACAAATTTGACAGTAGCTGGACGCAGATCAGACAATAAGGAAGCTTCATACTAAAATATGAGCAAATACAGGAGACTTATGGAACAGAGGGAATTAGAAATAAATGCCCGTCTCTAATATAAGCCTGCTTCAAATAAAGCCCTGTTATCCTCTGTATGTGAGGTAAATAAAGGCCCCGGCCACTATTTGAGAATTTACGGTATGCTACAAGTGATTTCCTAATTCTTTTTTGTGTCTCTTGTTTTACCTTGCTATGCTTTGTAGAAGCTAAGTTGGGATCAACCCAGAGAGAGGGACAAAGGCACGGCGGGGGAAAGTGACCAGCAAGAAGAGTGGGAAAATGGACAGGCGACATCCCCGACATGTGTGCACACTCTTGAGGATGCTCATGGATTTTGAGTGGGACTTTGTGTGAGTTGGACATTCACTACCCTGACCTGCACTCATTCACAACAGTCTTTTTATTTGTAGGGGCTGTATTTTATTATTTTTTATTTCATTTTGTTAACAAATTTCACCCATCATGTTTAATGTTTAAGCTATTGGGCCAGCACTCAGTATTGTTCAATAACATGGTTCTGTGAACCCCCAAGCGTAATGGGGGAGGCTATTTCCTTTTGAAACAGAGAAGTCACAGTACTATTTACTCTGTCCGTAAAGTACAAATGTTTTCAGCCCATCACTCATCAGATACATACACACACACACACACACTCACTCACTCTCAAACACACACACACACACTCTCAAACACACACACACACACACACACACACTCACCATCCACACTATTTTTGTTGGTAAGGGATTGAGTATTTGAATGTTTTACATGTTATTTTCTGTCAAACTCAGGGGTTACTCTAATAAACAAGAATAATATGAATATTTCCTGTTGTCTTGTTTATTCTTCCCAATTGTTATTTTTCATTTGCTTGTTAGTTTTTACAGATGCTTGTATCACCGGTTCCTAAATGTTTTGGGGAAAATAGTACCTGGACTCAGCGTGCTTATGAACCAGCAGCAGCGCGTCACACAAACATACAGGACCTCATCCTCTCAAACGACTTTAATGACAGGCAAGTCGTTACATTTGTCAATAAAAAAAAGTCAACAAGAAAGCGATCGCTCACAGCGCAAAGGCATCAACGAGACGCTCAGTAAGAACAGCGGCGTCAAACAAATGTAATAAATGTGGGTATTATTTGTTTCATATTTGACATTTTCACGGGCTTTTATTCTGAAACTGTACATCAGAATGTTTTGATACTTATGGGTCACACTACCAGGTCATATACTATAACTCTGAAGTGGAATTATTCCTTGATAACAGGACGTTTCCTTTTAAATTGAACCCAAAATCATGTGTAATATGTCTCATATTTGACACTTTGATGGGCTTTTATTTTGAAACTATACATCAGAATGTCTTGATACTTAATGGGTCACACTACGGGGTTGTATACTATAACCCTGAAGTGGAATTAGTCAGTGATAACAGGGCATTTCCTTTTAAATTGAATCCAGTCATATTTAATTTGTCTCATATATTTGTCAATCATATTTTGAAAAGGCACAAGCCAAACAGTTACTCAATGTCAATGCAGATTAATTTATTCCAAAACAAACAGAAACAAATACAAACATGAATACAACTTCATATGAACAAAACCAAAACTGCCCTACAAATTCAGAGACAAATGGAGAAACCAAACATGTGAGTTGCAAGAACGATACGACTGAAGAGCTAGAATCACAGATATTGCTGACTTCATTGAAAGGCAAGTGAAAATTATGACAGATCCTGTGTTCGGCAATATACAAGACTCTCAACCAATAACTATGATTAGAGGAACAAACAAACCTAAGCCACAGTTTCGTCCTGGAAACAAGGGGAGCAGTTTTGCTACCACTGTAGGCCCTCTGGAGAACAAACATCTGTCTGCAAGGAAAGAAAAGGAAATTGACCAAACGGGAAGGAGAGCATGCATCTGCTGTGGAGGAGGACACACGTTAGTGTACAGATGGGAAGAATGCCTCATGAGAGGAAAATAGGCTTCTTGAAGGAAAATGGCATCTGTTTTGGATGCTTGTGTACAGGGCACATCAGTAAAGATTGCCGTAAAAGGATTTCCTGCTCAAGGTGTAGCCTTAAACATCCCACTGTACTTCACAAGGAACCCGTTAAAGATTCCGAGCGGACGCAGAGGAGCCCAGAGCTGCGTGTTGATAACGCACTGATGTCAAGTGGTCTAACAGGGGCTGGAGACCAGGACTGCAAACTGCCTATTGTACCAGTACAGGTTAAATCTAATAAAGGAACCAAAATTGTTGTCACTTATGCTTTCTTGGATCAGGGGGGCACTGCTGTGTTTTGCACTGAGAGCTAAATGCGAAAGCTCCACCTCACAGGGAGGAAGGGCCGCATTCTCCTCCGAACCATGGGCCAGGAGAAAGTTGGAAGCAGCAACATTGTGTCAGGACTGGAGTTTGCAGCACTGGAGGGGGACAATTTTCTCGAGCTGCCAAGAGCTTATACGCAGGAGTCCATGCCTGTGAACAGAGGAAATATTCCGACTGAAAGGGATATTAAACAATGGTCATATCTGAAAGACATTCACTTACCTCAGATTGATGCAGGAATAGAGCTTCTTATAGGAATCAATGTTGGGCTGGACTGTCAATGGTCCACTGACAGGAAACAGTGGAGATACTGTCAGCATTGATGAACAACCTGCAATGTCAAGAGAGGATCAAAGATTCTTGGAGTTTGTCACCAACTCAGCAAAACAGGTGGAGGGGCATTACCAGATTTCATCGCCTTTAAGGAACATTGATGTCAATATGCCAAATAACAAAAGAATTGTTGAGCAGCGTTTGTGTTTTCTGAAAAGAAGGTTTCAGAAGGACTCAACATTTCATACTGAGTATAACACCTTTATAAATGACCTGGTGGCTAAAGGCTATGCTGAGAAGGTGCCCAAAGAGGAGCTGGACCGTGGTGATGGGCAAAATTGTGTTTGACTGTGGAGCAAGATATCAAGGTACATCATTGAATGCTCAACTTCTACAGGGCCCTGATCTTACCAGCTCTCTGATCTTGTGATCATGGCCCACATTGAATCCATGTTCCATCAGGTACAGGTGCCTCCTGACGACAGAGACCTCCTCAGGTTCCTCTGGTGGCCAAACGGGGATATGGAGCAACTACCTGCTGAGCATAGGATGAAGGTGCATTTGTTTGGGGCGACATCATCTCCCAGTTGTGCCAACTTCGCTCTCAGAAAGTGTGCAGAGGACTATGGGCATCACTACAGTGAGGAAACGGTGGACAAACTATTGCACTGCTTTTATGGAGATGATTGCCTCGTGTCAGTGGCCACGGAGAAGGAAGCAGTGTTGCTTTACGGGAATCTGGTCTCTTTGTGTTCAAAGGGTGGATTTCTCTCATAAGGTGGTTGAGTAACAGGCCTGGAGTGCTGGAAGCCATCCCAGAGAATCACAGAGCAAAAGGTGTTGAAGGGTTGGACATGGAGCTGGACTCGTTACCTGTGGAGAGAGTGCCAATCGGATTAAAGAGAGAACACACATTTTTCTCATTGTCCATCCAGTCGACTGTGTCTCCCGTCTCTTTTCCAGTGTTTGGCTAATTTTGACATTTGGAATGCTAAGAGGTACAATCTTGGACCTGGTAACCCTATTCCCCCTTTCTCCCTAAGGGGCACATCATTTACTCAATTTGATTCATGCTTTTTTCGCTTCCCAGAGAAAATGTTTCACTATATTATCATACCTCCTAAAAATGTCACATATTGCTCTTTGTAGGAGCCATATTGTGTCACTGGTGGATTATTTGTCTTTTGATTTGTTTGGTCTGGTTGTCACGGTGATACACAGGGCTTGGGTCACGTGGGCACAGGGGATGATTGCCGTAGGAGATATAGGGAACTGGATCACCTGCACTGGGGGAGGAGAGAGAGGAGTGTAGGTAGCCGTAATATTTGTTGACCACATTTGTTCAGTTTGTTGCTTTGTTACATATTCGCCACCAGTGCACGTTTTCCATCCTTTAGGCGTGTGTAATCTAGCCGCTGAAGTAGCTGTGATCATTTTAAGTTATTAAATGATTGAAACTTACCTGGACTCAGCGTGCTTATGAACCAGCAGCAGCACGTCACACAAACATACAGGACCTCATCCTCTCAAACGACTTTAATGACAGCCAAGTCGTTACAAGGTTACTTTCTAATAGTTTATGATGTTTCGTTCTATTCACATTTATTAAATTAGGTGAGCGTTAGTTCCGGTTCAGGGGTCAGAGGGGGACACATCACGGATGGTCAGTGAATACAACTTTCATCATTCCCATGAACTGGCCAGCTCACGCCCACAAGATGGCGCGCTGAGCGTATCTCTATTTCCTCTCCAGCGCTCTCACTCACGGTGTCACGCTGTAAAAATAAATATAGAAAAAATAACGAATAGGTGTTTTTCTGTACATTACACAGTATACTGTAAGACTTCCCTGTAAATTTACAGTGAAATTCTAACGGTGAAGTACTGTATTATGATTGTACAGTGTATTGCTGTGAAATCAAAGCATTCTGGGAGTCATGACGCTTGCTCAAGCATCCCAACGGTCAAATGTTTCTTTTCACAGTTATTTACTGCTTACAGCTGAGAATCTCGGGAAAATAACGTGATCATTCATATTTGAAGTTTGAAGGATAATCATTAGTCAGAGCTGAAATAGTCATTCTTAATTTGAAATTTTGTCTTGTATATTTTATACAGTCTATAGTTGATGCGTACGTAACCTTATGTCACTTTAATTTGACCAGATAATGAGAAAATATTTAAAAGTTGCACTTATTTTTTTCGAGTTGTGACCGTTGAGCACCACAGTTCGTCTGCACTGACGTCGCGGCAGCAGCAGCAGCAGCCTCCAGCGCAGGAAACACCGGAGAGACGACACCGAAAGCTTGGATTTATTAACGTTACGTGTCTACGTTTTACCACCGCCAGGTTAGCGTCCAGTAGATTTATTTGGTTTACTATTTAGTCATTTTTCAGTAACTGTCGATGAAGACGGCGCCTTAAAGGAGAAATCCGGTCATTTTTTACCCCATTTCCGTTGTCCTCAGGGTCATCCCGACTTATTAGAAGCAAAAAACCAGACAAAAATTGACGTCGCCTAGTACCTGCCTGGCAGCCTTCCAGACTCGCTCCAATGCTAACCCATTGGGGCAACTTTTATCTGCTTTCCTGGGCCTCAGAAACCAATTCCAAGACCTATGCAACACAGGTTGGGTCCATACGAGACACCACGGCGCTCGTTTAGCTCAAATAGTGTGGCAAAACAACATAAATATGTGTGTTTTAGCATGGAGTTATTCACCTCAAATCACCCCGTAGACATTAGCAGTAGATAGCCGAGCGCCTGTCGTCCCTCCCAGTCACCGCAGAAACGAAAACGTTTTCCTCGTAGTTTTGATTTTGTATCCATAAAGAAACGACCGAGCAGTGCAGTCGTCATGTCCGTAATAAATCCATGAAGCTGTTATATCCATATGTATGACTATGTTACAACATAGCAACGATAGCTTCAGCTAGTAAAGTTGCCCCAATGGGTTAGCATTGGAGCGAGTCTGGAAGACTGCCAGGCAGGTACTAGGCAACGTCAATTTGTCGTCTGGTTTTTTGCTTCTAATAAGTCGGGATGACCCTGGGGACAACGGAAATGGGGTCAAAAATTACCGGATTTCTCCTTTAACGTACAGATGAGAAGCAGAGAAGACATTCTTTTTCACCTGGCCTCCCATTGACACTCGTGCTGACTCCATGTTTCGAATCTGGCCACTCTTCACACTGACGGCAAAGGAGAAGCAACACAGGGGAAATGCTTTCAGCGAGGTTCTTTTCGGTTTTAGTAAATAATGTGTATGACACTATATGCTACCATTGACCAAATTGCAGAGTAGTATATTTTAGTCCAATCATACATCGAAGCAGGTTTACCTCCACTCAATGGCATTCTCCAGAGATTTAAATGTCTTTGGCCGACTTCTGAGGAAATTCTGCATACTGTTCAAAGCATCCATCGCTGTGCCTGAATGCAATAAACAACAATCACTTGACATGAATACACCGATTAATACGGAGATCATTTGATTTAATTACGAACATTTATCATGTTAATTAAGCGTCATAAATAGAAAAATATCTGTCTCCAGTTAGTTACCTTCTACAACGTCAATGACACAGAGGCCAAGCAGGGATGGTATATGGTTGGCAGCGGCAGTGTGAACTGCAATGGCCCCACCCATGCTGTGTCCAATAATCATGATGGGAGGTGGGCTCTCCCCATAGAGCACCTCCACCACTTTGCCAATGTCCCTTTTGAAAGAAAAGGCAAGAATAACCGTTTTACATTCCTGTCATGTGTCAGTGTTTCTGTGTGTACAGTCAGAGACCTCCAGACAGAGTGTATAACGACTAATCACTTCATTTTCATTTTAAAAGCATATTTATCAACTCATTCATCTAAATGCACACCATCACAAGAATCCATACAACTCTCAAATGACTTTCTTCCTTCTGGACTGAGCCGTGAAAGCAAGACCATACAAGGATGCACCAAACATACCCTGCCTTTAGGTGGGAAGCTGCACGGACGTAAGCTGACTGTGTGTGTGACTCGATTCTGTCGGCTGTCCTGCAGGATCATTACTGTCCCCTCAGGCTTCCCATATTTTTCTGTGATTCAAGGCCAAGCTGTGGAGAGTGAGTGCGTATGTTATATCAACTGCACACAAAGCAACTTACTTGGCCATCGTGTCCGCAGAGAGATCATCAGGATTTTTCACTTTTGTGTCACCTATAGGTAATGAGAGAAGCACATTTTACAACTTGTTCCACCAAAGAAATGAAGATGCAATGTATAATCTCTATAATAAAAAAAGGGCCTGCATTCATATGCAGAACCTTTTGGTACAGGAAATGTTCTGGTTCCCGTTTGTAGTCAGTGACTAATCACATTGGCAGGCTTTGGATGATTGCAGGTAAACAATCCATGGGAAGAGCAAAAAGGGGAACACACTGGCCGAAGTGCAATCAAGGCTTTAACTTTTTATTGGTTTAAAATTAGCTTGTTAACTTGCTACTTGTGAAACAATCCAGTTGAAAACGTCATCTCTCAACTCCAACTCCAGTCTCGCATCTCAAGTTGCTAATCGGACTGTAAACAATGAGCAACACACAGAAAGGGAAGTCTTGACTCTGGATATCTGCAGGTTAATCTAGCTAGCTAGCCAATCAGTTCTGAGATTGTGCACAGAACAGTGTCTGTGAAATAAACGCAAAACTACAATATGTTCTAGAAATAGATCAATGTTAAGGGCATATTACGTTATTACAGAATGCAAATGGTGAGCTAAAATCGTGAGGATGCAGTGATCAACATTTTATTTTTTTAATTCATTAAGTAGACTATTTCCCATTATAACTATGCAAACTAATACATCTCCATCACAATCTCAATTTCCTAAACTATAAATAAAATATGTCTAGTTACATGTTGTCTCCCGTGACAACCTTCATTTACCATGAGCTCGAAGGTCCATAGCCACCACCCTGCAGTTGATCCTGCTGCATATGACTGCCTGCAAAGACACATACGGAAACCATTTCATCAATCAAATAGCGTATAGCAAAGACGCTGAAATTAAAGAACAGCTCCATAAATATTCTATTATGAACATGCACTGAGTTTCTAATTCGTTATGAGGTATTATGCTCACAGTGAACACCGCCCAGGAACGGCAAACGCTCTTCTTCTACGGCTGCGGATGCTGTGATTATTTTGGATCAGCCTCTTCTTCTTCAGTAGCTTAGCATCCTGCTTCACTGCCATCTACTGGATATGAAATCAACTACAACACACCAGTGTTTACAACATTTCTTATGATTTGAAAATGCTCTTAATGTAAATGATTTGCCCACTGAAGATTGTGCTCATTGTTAGAACTCCTTCAATTTGGTTCTTCATAGGAGGTGACTGTGAATTACTTTGAAATGTGCAATGGTGATGTTTTTATGTGAGTTTGCGCTTGAAACTTAAAAGCTTGTAACTTGCCTGCGTTCATTTGTACTCTCCAAAAGTAATAGCTTGTTAATAATAATTTGGAAGCTAACTTTGACGGCCAACAAGATTGTTTGCCTGTAGCACATAGGCCTACCTCTGGTAAATCACTACTCACCTACTAATGCTCTCTTTTGTTTAATTTCCTTCCTGAGAGGCTGCTGAGCCCCTCACACGTTGGAGGGTTTCATCCCCACTCCAAAATGCCACTAATACGAAGCAAAATGACTTAGTGGACTAAAGCGAGCAGCCAAGACGAGAAAGGCTGCATCGGGGACACTCGTCTGGAAAAAGAGCAGTCCTACAATGACGCAGCAACGCAGATTGCGTCATTGGTCTGATCCGAGCTGGATTCGAACCGGTGAAGACTGGGCCAGAGTCTCCTGCGCATGGGCATTGCGCACTTATTCTTTAAGCACCTGCTCTAACCACTCGGCCACCGCGCGGTGGTGTAGTGTGCTGTCACTAGACCCTTTATTTATCATGAGCTCGAAGGTCTATAGGTCCTGCTGCTTATGACTGCCTGCAAAGACACATACGGAAACCATTTCATCAATCAAATAGCGTATAGCAAAGACGCTGAAATTAAAGAACAGCTCCATAAATATTCTATTATGAACATGCACTGAGTTTCTAATTCGTTATGAGGTATTATGCTCACAGTGAACACCGCCCAGGAGAGTGCAGAGTGTCCTCCTCCATGAAGCAGAAGCAGCACAGGACCATTGGCTCCACTGCAGAAAATTCTGAAAATGTTCAAGGTAGTCAAGGAAATTCAGAACATAGCCGTGCAAGAATTTATGGAGGACTAAACATGACTTAAGTATAAATAAATAAATGAATAAATAAATGTATAAATAAATACAGGAATAAATAAATAAATGCTGAAATGAATAAATAAATAAATAAATGCTTTATATTTATTTCTACATTTCTGTTCACCTACATTTATTTATTTCTGTATTTCTGTATTTGTGAATTCACTGCCAGATTGGGGAATGCTTAACTTTTTTTCTGTACACCATATCTGTGAATTTTTTTGCCTATTATAGGACAGCGTGTCCAGGAATCCATGCGGCGAGTGGATCCTGGTGGAGTTTTGATGCGCACCCTTCAGCTGAACCCAAGAAGGCGTAGGAAGTACTCTGTTAGAGCACCGAACAGTTTATGGCACATCGATGGAAATCACAAACTGATAAGGTATCGAAAAAACATTAACCATCTCAAGCATCCACTTTATTGTAGATTTTACTACTGTAAGATACTTACTACCCAGTTTAGTGTATATCCAGAGCAGTTACAAAAGCTCATCTACAATTTTAATTAACCTACAAGTATCACTGCAAGCCGGACTGGGATTTATCAATGGTGGATGGATCAAATGATTTAATCCATCAGTGTTCTTGTGCATGCAAATCAGTTTTACTGACTTCTACCAGCATCAAAATTAAGAGTAATGCTGGTTGGTTCTTTGAACTTTTAGGTGGGGTGGCTTTTTAAAGTGGTCCGAACAGGTCAGTTAGAAACTGTGATAAACTTTCTGTTTTTGGCACAGTACTGAAATTGTAATATTTGTATATACAGTCTGACAGGGGCTAAAATGGCTACGGCTCCCACACTGTGCACCCAATATTCCCAAATTAAAGTGGCACTCGACATTTTAACCTCAGCCATTGTCTTCTATGAAATCTAATATGCTGGAGTACAGTGCTAAAAACAGAAAATGTCAGTGACCAAAGACTAAAAACTCTTAAAAAAGACAACTTGCAGCTGGCCTCAAAGGCTATTTTTAATCAAAATACTCACCAGAACCTTGTATAAATTCGGGTGTGGGTGTACATTTTGTGAGCTGGATTGAATACAAAGAAATGGTGACCTAGAAGTATATCAGGATTTTATTTATGTTTGTGTGTTAAAGATTTCAGATAAAGAAGTTCTGATCAAATAGGCATATACAGTATGCTCTGTGTAAATCTGGCCTCAACTTGCACATACAGAGATGCATGATGCAGGTAGTGGTACTGATCTTAATCTGTTCTCATGCATATCTATTTCAGATGGCGTATTGTTGTGCATGGTGGTATTGACGGCTTTAGTCGTTTGATTGTATACTTGAGTGCCGCCACCAACAATCGTGCAGCAACAGTCCTAAAAAGCTTTCTGGAAGCTGTCGATGTCTATGGTGTGCCATCACGTGTGAGGTCAGATAAAGGCGGGGAAAATGTTGATGTTGCACGCTACATGGTGGCTAATAGAGGACTGAACAGGAATTCACACATTGCTGGCAGGAGTGTCCATAACCAAAGGTAACATAATCTTCCATTCAAAATTTATCAAAATAACACTTTGTAAAAGATGGCAATATAAACTGACTTAACCTGTCTCTTCAAGTCTATCTTAATACAATCAAGCTTTTGTGGCAGCAGATTATGAGCTTTTCAACATTAACGTTAGTGTAAATATCAAAAGAGTTGTTCTCTAATTGTCTCTCCGTAATCTATACTGACCAGGAGAAGATTACTATTCTAGTGTGATTCCAATGTAAGTGATGACAAATCTAGTCCTCATTCTGTAGTTCAGCTGAACTTCATTCTGAAGCATATATGAGGCTTCAGCAGTCACAGAACAAGGCCAGCCATCACTTACAATAGAATGGTTAGCATTAGATTTTCCACAGCCAGTATAGATGGACAGAGGAACAACTACAGCAACAAAAAACTCTGTCATCATACATGTGGGCATGTGAGCATTGTTTGAAGACAAACTTGAAAAAATCAACTTATCCTTTAAGAGAATTCAAATTAAACTTTTTCATTAACTGTTATTTAGAGTGAATATTGAATACATCACTTATTACTTACGTATTTAATTCAGTTCTAATTTACTGTGCTTATCATTGATGGGAGTGTTGTCATACACCAACAGTAGGTAAAAGTATTAGGTAAAGGTATTTTCCCTGTATGTTTTGTTTTTGTTCATTGTAGGTAGAATAAATAGTTTTTCCTTTATACCCATCAGAATCGAAAGGCTCTGGAGAGACGTTTATGTGGGAGTTCTTGATCTCTTCTACACCATCTTTACCAACCTTGAGAGAGAAGGCCTTCTCAATCCTGACAATGAAATGCATCTCTATGCTCTGCACTGGTGCTTTGTGCCCCACATACAGAAGCACCTTCAGTTTTTCCAGCGTGGCTGGAACTGCCACAGACTACGCACTGAGGGCAACCAGTCACCGCTGCAACTGTGGACTCGCCATGAGCATGAGGCGCAGCAGGGCCCCATACAGGTTTGGATTTATTCAGTAATTCTGTTTTACTTTAACTTTTAATTTCCTACATGGGATATTGTCAACATTATCTCTACTTTATGTCCATTATAAAGTGCATGTATCAGTAGCAAAATGTAACTATAGTAGCCTGTTGTTCAGGAACTAAATGTGATGGATTTATACTGCCTATCATTGTCACTTTCAACACAATAAGGTATTGCTACAATGTTGTGGTCAAACAAGGAGCAGCGATTTAGAGAGAAAATTATACATCTTAGCTCTCAAAATTAATGTATTGGCTCTTGGAAATTGTAGTCAAGCTCTTTCCAATGCCATAGCTGTTTTTGGGGCATAGATACAGAATCCCAGATGATAAACAAGTGATATTTCAAACTAGCTTCTGTAAAATGAATTAATATGGCTTACAGTTCTGTAGACATATTGACCATAAAAATCTTTAAGACTTTGATTTTGATTTACCCTTTATCCTACCGTTTAACCTCAGCTCTTGCAATTGCAGGTTGACACGGAGTTTGGAGTTGACTGGACCGGACCGTGTGGTCACCATCAGCCTGGTGTTGTGGTCCCTGAAGTTCAGCTGCAGTGCTCACTGACTGACCAGGAAGTTGGAAGTCTACCAGACCCTGATTGCCCTCTGTCCAATGTGTTAGATGTCTATGTACAAAGTGTGAGCTTATTATCAGAAATGCTCCAGTAAATCCATATTGCTCACGTTCTGATAAAGAAGCCGGTATTATGGTTTAGCAGTTCTGATATCTTTGTTTCAAGTGTCTAAAATGATTTAAAAAGAATGGTAATGACAGCATTTTTATTTTATACCAGATGTCATAAAACTTGCTGCATTGTACAATATGACTGCAAACAAACTTTTTGCAATAAGCAATTTATGTCTATTACTATTAATGAACTTTTTGTGAACCATTAAGTTTAAACATTGAAAACCATTATGGTTATGTAACAGAGCCTTGTATGATAAACTGTCCTGTAGTTATCAAGATAACTTGTTTTGAAGTATTAATTTCACATGTGATTGGAGACTTAAGTCTCTGAATCAGAAGGCTCGAGAAACTGCAACATGCATCCTGTTTCAGAACAAAACCACAAATAAAGAACAGCAACAACTCACTTTGTCTCTGTAACAGTCTCCTGAGCTTTAATACAATTGTGAACAGTGAGATTAAACCTAAAAGACAATGGTATAGGCATGAAGCAAATAACAAATATGCTTCACCACATCACAAGCATGCAGACCTTTTTAATGCACCAGTGTTACACACACTGGCAGAACTAGGCCCTAGTTGATATCACTCTTTCAAATGCTTTTATGCTGCAATCCAAATTTTGTTGCTGGACAACAAATGTACACTAAGGTGTACAGTGATATATTGATGTGTCCTTAGACCAGTCCAAACCCAGTGTCAGTGCTACAAATAGCAGCAAGAATGTCTCTTTCAAAGTTAGAGGACTCTTTGTAATGTCCTGGAAGTTTAAGCAGGTGGAAGAACTGGGGAAGTTGCTCTCCACCACGTTAACATCCAAGTGTCTGGGCAGCACATTCCACCCTATCCAGAACTGCAGGAGTTTCCCAAGGATGCTTGGAGACGCTACCAAAATAGAGAAGAAAGTCAACATTTATTTTATTGCCTGAAATGATTTTGTATCATCAATCATAAATGAAGTTGAAAAAAGAACGTAATTTGACTTAATTTCTTTGAATCTCTTTACTGCCTCTGTAGGATTTGGTGCAATTTGCCAATCTAAAAGTAGTTGTTCAAATGTTCAAATTAATACTGGATCAATTAATATACAGAGAGCAACAAGTTATTGAAATAAATGATGTAATGTTTAATTACGTAACAAACCAGGGAAGCCTCTCTCTTCAATGGGATCTAGATCAACTATGTCAGGAGCTGGCACACATCCCTGAGGTGGCACCGAGTAGTTTGAGTTGTTGGCCCTTGTTGTCTCCCTCACCTGTGGTCTCGTCAACATGCTGACAAATCTACCTTCACTTCGGGAGGAGTTGGCACTTTCTGTGGCAACCTCAACCTCTACCTCACCACTGCTCTGTGATGGTCTTGAGTAAAAAAGAGGTCATTTTTGTTAGTTTGGCTAGTATATTTTATATTGCATAACACACTCACAAAAACACTGCAATCTAGTAAAACTAAAGTTTAAAAGTACAAAAGGATGGCCATATAAATATAATTAATCAATTCCATTCAAACTCAACTTTCCCTCAAGACCAATATCCAGGATCTATATCCTCCACATTTGGATGCACAACAATGTATGAACAATATGGCTTTTCAGAGGGATTTTTGGCATCAAAATAACTAATATTTGGGCCCACAATAATGAAACATTAGATGTGCTGATTTGTCATGTTTGCCCTGCACTAAGACATCTATAGTTACAATTGTTTAACACACACACACACACACACACACACACAAAATGCTTTACACCTAGTGTAAAGCAGTTTTGTAGAGCATACCTCATGCATTCATCGCTATGAGCTTTTATGCGTGAAAAAGGGAACTCCTCTCCACACCCGACACATTTCTGAGGTGGTCCAATTAGCTCATTACTGCAATCTGGACTGTCCTACAAACAAGATCATTTTAAAAATTCAACAAAAGCAATAACTATGTGACTGTCATTCACAGTCTGCACCAGTTGAAAAGTGAAAAACTTACAGGGTCCAGATTCAGGTTCCTTTGGAGTGGTCGTATGAAAAGAGTGGCATGACCAATCTGGGTTTGGGGATCTTTCAAGTGTCTTACATGATAACCCTCATTGGGACAGGGGATGAGGATCAGGTGGCGACTGCGTGTTGTTCCAGAGATTTTGAGCAACTCAAATCCACCCCCTCGTCTGAGTTTTGGATAGGCTTTACACAGAAATTCTTTAAATTCGTTTGCATCTGTATGGCTACCTGAAAAGAGAACATAATAATAAAATAACAGGTCTAATATAGAAATTACTTAATTTTTTGGGAAAACTTTTAGCATTTGGAGCGTTATTAAGACAAGTTTTTGACAAGCATGTCATGGCTGGTCCTGTAGTCCTCCATCCTTCTCATCTGGTCCTGTAGTCCTCCATCCTTCTCATCTGGTCCTGTAGTCCTCCATCCTTCTCATCTGGTCCTGTGGTCCTCCATCCTTCTCATCTGGTCCTGTAGTCCTCCATCCTTCTCATCTGGTCCTGTAGTCCTCTATCCTTCTCATCTGGTCCTGTGGTCCTCTATCCTTCTCATCTGGTCCTGTAGTCCTCTATCCTTCTCATCTGGTCCTGTAGTCCTCCATCCTTCTCATCTGGTCCTGTAGTCCTCCATCCTTCTCATCTGGTCCTGTAGTCCTCCATCCTTCTCATCTGGTCCTGTGGTCCTCTATCCTTCTCATCTGGTCCTGTGGTCCTCCATCCTTCTCATCTGGTCCTGTAGTCCTCCATCCTTCTCATCTGGTCCTGTGGTCCTCCATCCTTCTCATCTGGTCCTGTAGTCCTCCATCCTTCTCATCTGGTCCTGTAGTCCTCCATCCTTCTCATCTGGTCCTGTGGTCCTCTATCCTTCTCATCTGGTCCTGTGGTCCTCTATCCTTCTCATCTGGTCCTGTAGTCCTCCCTCCTTCTCATCACCAACTATGACTCAGAAGGTAAATCATTTAAAAAGAGACACGCTATATTGCCATGAAATCCGGTGTTCCAATCACTTCCATGGCCACAGGTGTATAAAAGCAAGCACCTCGGCATTCAGACTGTTTCTGTTTCCTCTCAGGAGCTCAGTGAATTCCAGCGTGGTCCTGTGATAGGATGCCACCTGTGCAACAAGTCCAGTCGTGAAATTTCCTCGCTCCTTAATGTTCCACAGTCAACGGTCAGTGCGATAATAACAAAGTGGAAGTGATTGGGAACAACAGCAACTCAGCCAAGTGGTAGGCCACGTAAAATGATGGAGCGGGGTCAGCGATGCTGAGGTGTATAGTGCGCAGACAGAGGTCACCAACTTTCTGCAGAGTCAATCGCTACAGACCTCCAAACTTCATGTGGCCTTCAGATGAGCTCAAGAACAGTGCATAGAGAGCTTCATGGAATGGGTTTCCGTGGCGATCAGCTGAAGTGATCATCATCATCCTCTTCATTGCTGTCCTCGGAGATCCTCTGCCTCTTCACACTTACCTGTGCGTCCTCTTCTCTGCTTCTCTTTGTGGACGAGCTGCAGCCTGAGGTTGAGGGAGTGGAATCTTCTGGCCCCTGAGGAACCAAGGATGGATCTTCTTCAGGACGGCTCACACCAGAAGGGACGGAGACGGAAGGACAAAAGGGAAGGCGACCGGGAAACATCTCTTTACGAAATCCCTGCCAGACGCTGAGAAGAGTGAACTGCTGAAGTCTGAAGTCATCATCTTCGTCTTCATCCACTTCCTCCTCTTCATCCTCGTCATCAGAAGCCTCAAACATGAAGCTGTAGCCAGAATCATCGCTCGTCCATCCATCGTCCTGAACGTCCTCCTGCTCGCTGTCCTCATCTTCGGAGAAGTCTCCAAAAAAACCCAACCTGACCTACCTCATCCACGAGTCCATACTCACGTCCACCTCGTGCAGGACGGCCGATGACGTCGTTGGCACCAACTGAGGGGGAAGAAAATTCAAAGTATAAGGATTTATCATTGATTTAAACCAAGCAATAATCCTGTTTAAATTAGCCAATGTTAAAATTCTAAAAAAAATTAAAATGTTTTGACTTCACACATATATAGTATAAGTATATTCAATATGTGGCTGAAAAAGAGTTTTTGTGATCGGAAACTAAATGATTGAAAATATGAGGCTGTTTACTGTTAACAGCATTAAGATGAATTAAACCAATAATAATAATAATAGTAATAACAATAACTATTATTTTAGCTGTTAATATTAACATATTATGTATACATTATTATAATACCCAATACAAAATATACCAATATTAATAACTATAATATTAAATATAATACAAAAACATGACTGTAATGATAATATGTTATTATTATTATGATTATTATTAATCATAATAATCATAAAATGGTGTAAATATTCATGTTGTTGTTATATAGCGATGTAAATAACCTCAATAATACTATAAATATGATTGCAATCATCACTAGTGATTACTTTGTGCAAAGACATGTATTCTGCACCAAAGAATAGTCGGGACTTCAGTTCTTCTTCCAATCTCCCGACGCTAACACTGATAACAAAAGAGAGCATGCTTTAACAGGTGGCTCAGACTCCAATGAGAAAACATGCACTTATAGGCCAACTATTTTACCTCAACCAGATGCTTACATATTATTTTTGGCTAAATAGCAGAGCATTTTGTTCTTATTATCTAAATCTTACTTGTTCAAGGTCATTCGGGCTGCAGGTTTTAACTGAATACACACGAGGCTTTTCTTTCCTAAAGGTTTTTTGAAGGCATTAATAGTAGTAGATGCTCCTCAGACACAAATCATGGGAATGCTCTTTGTTTAGTCAACTATATAAAAAAACAGACTGGGAAAGGAAAACTAAAGTCAACATAAAGGCCCTTCTAACCCTAATGCTGTAAACCTCATACATGGACCAAATGGCTGCTCTCTATTGATTGCCACCATTAACAAGCATATGGTTCCAGCCACAAACATAAAGCAGAAACATAATTTATCAGATGTGAGTATGATCTACATGATTCTAAATACTGAATTAACTACAAGGGAGTCTGTTTGGTGAGCCACACTTTGCTGGGGGACACTAAGTAGAAGGTAAGCTCAGATGATACATTCATTATAATATGCAGTTGAGATTCTGTTTCTTTCAGCTGGCTTTGATCTCACTACTTCATTGAAAATGAATAAATGTCCAGAAAAAACACACAATACTGAACACATGGCAGAAAGAAACTAAGAAATCTGAGCAGAGAAAATTATGGTGCAACAGGCAGTTTGACATAAATCATCAAAACAAGGAAAATAGAAAATAAAGCTATTGATCACATGAACTGTGATCCACTCACAGTATCAGTGGGCTTTTCTGCATACAGCTTTGAATATCAAACGACTTCAGTCAGAAATGAACTTGACTGATGCAAAAATACAGACTTACTCCAATGCAAGGTATTTACACATGTTCTCGTCCATCTCGTGGCTGTTTATCAAACTAAATGAGTGGGCCAAAAACACAAACAGTCTAACTCTCGAAGTGGAGAAAAGGGAGCTGCACTCTCACCCCCTGATCTCCAGCAGTCGACTCTTGCTGGTGACTGAGAGGACGTCTTCATTCGTTCCGTCGAATGTTGACAACAAAGAATATCTTCAACAGGAATCATTTTGTGACGAGGGGCTACAATTCTTTGAGGGTCCGTCACTGTGGTATTATCCAGCCACCGTGTTGTCCTTCTGTAAAAAAGAAAAGAAGAAAAAACGACAAGTTTAGAACGGCCATAAATTGTTCTCCTTTTTGGCATACGGGACGTGGACAACTCATAACGCACATAACATTTAAATCAGCAAATGTAAGAAAACCATGAGTGCATCATGTAATAACAGATTAGCATGTAATGTAAACTATGACGCTCGATTAATCTTTTAAAGGTTTGATACGTAAACATGCTATTTATACACTTTTCCAACATGTATGCATGTTAGGAAATTGGGATGCTTTTAGAAAAAATAACGTAAACTTGCCCTGAAAAAGTAGAAATACCTCATTTCTTGGTGACAAGTTATGAATGGAAAAATGCGTCTGAGAAGTGAAAGTCACATTTCAGCTTTACAATGTCAGCTTTGCTACTGTGCTCCATGCTGTGGAACACTTCTAAAACGTGTTAAAAGCACAGTCATTATTTGTAATAATGGATATTTTCATGTTTAACTACATCATCATACTGTGAGGTCAATAAGTTCAGATGTTTATAAAAGGGACACTCATATTTTTTATTTATTTCATATTTATATTTTCTGTTATTTTATCTAAAATAATCACTGTGCTCTTGTTCTTCCATCAGGCAATACGGGGGTGTAGTGGCGTCGTTACGCCACAAGAGGGAATATCCCCCCAAATGAGCAACCCTGTCGAGGAAACACAGCCCATACACACAGTATGTATTCTGCATCCGGCTGGACAGAAGCAGAACTGTATTGCACTGTGTTTTCTCAGACTGTCCAGTAAAGCAATTGAATGAAGCCACACGGCGTCTTTATTGAAGTGTGCAACATCAGCCACAGCAGAGAGTCAAAGGGCTGGTGGTGCTGTTTCAATAGGCTGCTGGCTGTTTCATTGTGTTCCGTCTCTATCTGGACTATACACAATGGACGATTAAAGCAGTCTTGTTTACTTGAACTTTATTGCATGAGTGCAGTCATCATCTCACAACTGTAACGTTATCTCAACTGGTTCGCGAGCGCGGTGTAACCTCTAGATCAGTCCCCCATACAACAGTACTTAAATAAACAGTCCTATTGTTACACTGGCGAGGGAGACGGTCAAAGAGGTGTTTATGTATGAGTGCGTCCACTTCAGCGGGAAATGAATAGTGATAGTCATCAACTACTTTCAAGAATGTTTCCTGAACCACTCCTGAACCAATGTTGCTGTATTACAGGAGCATCATCTTACAATGCTCCATAAACACATCCAGTAAGATCCGTCAGTGCAGGCGTGCTGCACAGTGCTGAATAAGATCATATTTCAACCATTTGGAAAACAATTCATAGAAGCTAAATGTAGGTATTTTTGTTAAAAATCAAAATGCATTCCTGTTACTCTAGATTTACAGTCAATATATGAGAAATATGCAGCCGTTTAGCTGCAACAAAGTTAAACCTCAACATGATGAACGATCAATTCAAATCATTTCGAAAAGGAAAAATGGCAATTCCTCACAGTATTTTGCATGCCTGTAGCACATCCCTCCACTGGTACACCCCTGGCCACAATTCTTACAAACATGTGGTTTCTCTCCAGCATGCACCCTCATGTGATACATATACATGTGGGGTTCTGAGTGAATTCTTTTTGCCACAGAAAGTTGCAGGATTTCATCCAGTGACTCCGCTAAAATCAAAGAGAAACATTTTTTCCCCCCAGAGTTGGATTATCTATGATTACTTTAAATTTTAAGACAGTTTCTCATTTGTAGATATTTCCAAAAATGTTGTTAGCCTTTGTAACAGATGTGGATAGGGCATGAAAGGACCCAAGGACTTGTTTTCCAGCATTTATTCTCTGCAGAAGGCAGTTTTACACATTCATTGCCTGTTGTTCCTTCTCTGCACCTCTGTTCCATCAACATGCAAGGAGACAGTGTCTAACCTCTAAATACATTGTGGTACCCGACTAGCAGTATACCTTTTATAGTCCGACAACGCCACCCCCTGATGGGCAGGAGGACCCAGAAATCTTCCCCTGAGTGTGGTGTGGCTAATACTATATATTTCCCCCAGCAAAGGGACAATGGACAAGAGGCAGATATACAAATGTATTCCAAATGTATTATCATTTAATTCAAAGGCTAAAGCAAAGTTAATATAGGTGTTAAAAATACTGCTATGAATAGCTGATGGATTCTCCTCAGTCTAGGAAGGTCAGATCAGCCAATGCAACACCTCTGCTCAGGACGCCCCTGGTGAGACAGAAGAAAACGGAGACAACAACTCAACACCAGTAGAAGCATGCAACACAACAAGCACTAAACACTTGAGACCTGGAGATACCACTACAAAATATCACACCGTGTTGTAGTCTTAAGTACACACCACTACAGCGTCTCCCAGTGTGGTCCCTCGACAAGCAGCAAAGCATCAGTGTGGATCCGGCCTTGTACAGGGATATCCTACGCAGAAGACAAGGTTAGGGAGGAGAACCACCAGCATTAATAGCACCACTAGTCCAATGAACCATGGACAATGGACTAGTATGAATAGAGGGATGGTAGGCCCAACGGCAAAATCACAGAAAACCAAACAACAAATAAAACTGAAAACAATCAAAAAAACTGCCTACTAGTTAAAGAACAAACAGTGACTGGCCTGGTCCCTGGTTTCAAGAGAAAACAATCCTGTTAGTGGCCAGCCTCATTAAACAGCATAGCATTCAAACAATTCAAACATGACACAAAAATAAAGGCCTACTTTTCAGTATGCTCAACTGTCCCACAGCACATTGACAAGTGAAGAAACACTGAACGTTCCGTTGCTACAAACAGAGAAAATCATTAAAAGGACACGTTCAAATGCAGATAACGCATTCAATGGAAATGTGCATATTGAGACATTTACCAGTGCAGCCCAGCAGCTCAGGTCACATTGAGGTAGTCACATCACTATTAAAAACTCCCTGCAGAAGCCTGTGTCCTCCGTGAAGAGTGGACGCACACTTCTAGAAACTACCCTATTAAAATGAAATACATAAGTATTAAAACTCAGATGGCAGTGATTAAAACATGCTCTACCATGACCAACAGTACCTCCAATGAAGAAGGGAGCCCAACTCACACAACAGTGTCCAGCAAACATAAAGGGAGTCTGACTTGCAGCCAGCAAACATTTACCACTTCCTGATTAGTCATGTGACTACCAGGTGTTGTGTGAATGTGATGCAGCTATGTTGTGTGCCTGTCTGCAGATCCCCAAACATTATACATTATTTTAATATTACAGTTTGTTCGAAGAGCTATTTAAATTGGCAGGAAAACATTGAAACTCAACAACAAATCTCCTCAAAACCATGACGAGATATTCAAAGGGAGAACAGCGACCTCTTCTGGGCAAATTAAATCAGTACGTGCATGAGAGTGACTAAACCGAGAAAAAGATGTCAGGAATGTTCCACAAGGATGAATACTGTTGTACATCATGTGATAACTTATTTACTTCATGTGTTTTGGTCCATGAATCCCCAGAGTGAACAAGAATTGGATTTGTTGTGTTGACCATTGAGACAGTCTCTCAATCAGATTAAAGAGAGAACACACATTCTTCTCATTGTCCATCCAGTCGACTGTGTCTCTCTTTTCCAGTGTTTGGCTAATTTTGACATTTGGAATGCTAAGAGGTACAATCTTGGACCTGGTAACCCTATCCCCCCTTTCTCCCTAAGGGGCACATCATTTACTCAATTTGATTCATGCTTTTTTTCCCTTCCCAGAGAAAATGTTTAACTATATTATCATACCTCCTAAAAATGTCACATATTGCTTATTTTAGAACTTAAAACCTTGGAACTTGCCTGCGTTCATTTGTACTCTACAAATAATAATAATTTCGAAGTTAACTTCGACAAGATTGTTTGCCTGTAGCACATAGGCCTACCTCTGGTAAACCACTACTCACCTACTAATGCTCTATTTTGTTTCATTTCCTTCCTGAGAGGCTGCTGAGCCCCTCACACGTTGGAGGGTGATAAAGTCAAACATTAGTAAATGTTTAACTACATCATCATACTGTGAGGACAATAAGTTCAGATGGTTATAAAAGGGACACTCATATAGTTTTTAGTTATTTCATATTTATATTTTCTGTTATTTTATCTAAAAGAATCACCGCTGTGCTCTAGTTCTTCCATCAGGCAATACAGGGGTGTAGTGGCCTCTTTACGCCACAAGAGGGAGTATTCCCCCTAATGAGCAACCCTGTCAAGAGTAAACACAGCATGTATTCTGCATCCGGCTGGACAGAAGCATAACTGTATTGCTGTGTTTTCTCAGGTATAAGAAAACTGATAAAAGAGACATATAAAAAGAGTAACACCACAGAGTTATAGAGGTGGCGAGGTAGTTACTGGGATATATAGAGAACTTACGGTGTGTTAGGTGTTCATATGTTTACACCAAAGCATAGATATGGTGTCAATGTAAAAGAGCCAGTGATATTTGTCTGTATATGTTAAGAGTAAAAATGGTTGAATGTTAATACACAGTAACCAGGTTATAAATCCTAACACTTCATCATGGTGGTAGACAAACATCTCAATAAACACATCATTTAAATAGAACAGCGTATTAACGATTTATGGTCAAGATATTTTACTATGATGTGGAGAGATATCTATAGTGCCTACCTTGCAAACCATAAACAAACACTGAACCAACACGTGAAAACACGTGACCGGTAAAGGACAATCAGCAACAATCGCGTAACGCCTGAGGGCATAAATAATACAACAGGGCCATCTATTGGCCAAAATAGGCAACTGCCTTACATTTGTATGTATGTCTACCGTCTACTGTCTGAGACAGTGTCCATCCTACCGGAGTCAAATTCCTTGTATGTGTGCATACTTGGCTAATAAAGCTGATTCTGGTTCTGAATCTCCCAAGCTGATGTGCTGCTCCTTTCTTGAGTCTTGCTGCAGACAAATGATAGCCTGACTTGTCACTTCATCGACTATTCATATTAGAAACAAGTTAAAAAAGTTAAAAAAAAATGTCTATTCTATTACTTAATAACTAAACTTAAACTAAATTAATAACTAAACTTTTTTAGACACAATACAATGACTTTATGAATTTATTTGACATACTTTAATATCACTTTTTGTCGCAGCCGTTTTAATGAGGCTATTGATTTTCTGTTCACATATGTCTGACATGTTTATTGTTTATGGAAATAGGAATGTTTTAAATGAAAGCTACATTTTGAATTAGTTTAGCATATAAATACTGTTTATGCCTAGGCTGATTTGTCTTGTGATTACCTGTTGAGGTCTGTGGGCGGGTTTTACGCACCGCTCAGGTACTTAGGACAGGCGTGTGTATTGTCTTGATGAGAAAAACTAAGTGTCATGGGAAAGAGGCGGCGGTGTAAAAAAGTCTTTTGACCGCTTATTTTTGTTCACTCGTAGCTTTCAGTGATTTATTCGTTTGCCAGCATATTTTCCTTTATTTAGATGAAAGTTGTGTTCTTTTTTGAGCTGTAAAAATAAATATAATCATTTTTTGAAATCGCGAGTGCTTTGAATTGTTTGGAAGCGAGTCGAGCTGATCCTCGCCTTATACCCACGGCTGAACGAAGAACAGCCGAGACATTTAAGTCAAAAGACTTTTTGGATTGAAGAAAAATAAGTTGTCTTCAAAAGGAAAGGACCACACAAGCAGCGGAGAAAGTGGAAGGAGTTTCTGCGGTTTGTGAGTAGATGGATTACGCTCTACAATGTTGGAAAAGTTTGGAGACGCGGCGCTCGCAATGAGTGTTACCGTCATTGGTCTAAAAGTGAATTCAAAGTGAATAAAATACCACAACCTGTGTTGCAATGTCTGTCACTGGAAAAACAGATGAAACGCTTTTGATAAAAGCGATCGCATCGCGCAGGGGAAAGCTCGGCGTTTTAACGCGTAAAAAGAATGAAATCAATGCTTTATTGGAGATTGGGGAAAGTAACGAAAATGTCCGCAAACACGCAGAGGTTTTCAATAAGTATGTGGAAGAATTTATTGAGTTGCAAAACACCGTGCAAAACCTCCTTTCAAATGAAGAGGAAAAGGAGGCAGATAATACGGACTGGTTTGAGCCAAAGCTTGGGCATTTCAGAGAGTTTATAAACGGCATTAACAAATGGATGGATGGAGTGGAAATGACCGAGGAGGTTGAGGAAAAAGAGGAAAATGATGATGATGACGACGATGATGATGATGATGATGATGATGAAAAGAAAAGCGTGGTGGACGATGAGCATAAAGATAAAGCAGTGGGACCAGAGGACAGTGTATCTCAAACAAAAAAAGCCCCAAGCAAAGCCAGTTCCTCCAGCTCCGCCTCCGGAGCGTCTTCTGCTTGTTTAAAGGCTAAGGCAGAACGTGCTGCTCTGATCGCTAAAGTGCAAGCATTGGAGACGAAACATGCTCTGGATATGCAACAAGCTCAAATAATAGCAGCGGGGGAAAGGCTTGCCATAGAGCCTGAATTGGCTGCTGCAGAAGCAAAAGTTAATGTTTACATGGAGAGCGCGTCACTGGCCGCTGGACAAGCACCCCAACCACCAATAACCACACAAAGAAATCACAAACCATCAACATCAAAGCAATTAAAATCAGAAAGCATATCACCAGTACATCAGTTGGAAATGTCTGGAGCATCTACTGAATACATGGTTCCAGTAACAAACCAAAAGCCTCCAAAACCTCAACACTCTGTGAAATCAAACATTTCTCACCAAGCTCCTCTCTTTAAAGCAAAATTTAAAAGCAAAAACCTACATGATGACCAAGGAAATGGAAACTCAATTAAAAGTGAAGAGAATGGTCTCACTGATGTCATGAGAAAACAAAATGAAATAACTGAATTGCTTGTAAAGCAGCACCAAGCAGCTTTACTTCCTTCCAGAGAAATTCCTACATTTTATGGTGATGCCCTACAATACAGATCATTCATTATGGCATTTGAACAAGGAATAGAGCGCAAAGTGGACAATGCACAGGACAATTTGTTTTACTTGGAGCAATACACAAAGGGAGAACCCAACCTGCTGGTTCGTAGCTTCCTCCACATGGACCCAGAAAGGGGGCTCAGAGAAGCAAAAGAGCAACTTGAATGGCACTTTGGCAATGTAATGAAGCTGACATCAGCACACTTGGATAAGGTCCTGAGTTGGACTCCAATAAAAGCAGAGGATGGACCAGCGTTAAGGTCATATGCGCTGTTTCTGCGAAGCTGTTTCAATATAATGAAAGAAGTTCATTTTATGGAAGAGCTGGAGACACCATCTCACTTGAGGGCAATGATATCCAAATTACCCTTTAAGCTCAGAGATAGATGGAGAACAATCAGCTGCGATCTTCAGGAAAAGAGCAAAAGGCGAGCCAAGTTCAAAGACCTTGTGGAATTTGTGGAAAAACAGTCCAGAGTCGTTCTGGATCCTTTTTTTGGTGACATACATGATGTGACTGATAACAAATGTGTGCTAAAGACAAAAAGGCCAGCACAAAAACCCCCGTTTAAACCAGCTAGTAGGGGGAGCAGTTTTGCTACAACAGTTGCAACCATGTCAGAGTGTTCAGAGCAAAAGGAAAGTAAACCAAACCAACCCAAATTCAACCAAAAGGAGAAAAAGCAGGAAACCTCAAGCGCTCTTGAGAAGCCCTGCCTGTACTGTAGCAAAGACCACTCTTTGGAGTTTTGTGGCGTCCTAAAAAGTAAACACAATAATGAAAAGGTGGAGTTTATGAAAAATGAAGGTCTGTGCTTTGGATGTTTGGGAAGAGGGCACATGAGCAGATATTGCAAAAACAGAATGACATGTCAAGCTTGCCATCAAAACCACCCAAGCATTCTACACATCAATTTGAAAGAGAAGGTGGAATCTCAGGTTGCCAAAAGATATGTTGGAGAATCAGCGAAGGTCACGTCAAGCCTTGTCTCCCTGGATGCTGGCAGCCTTATTTGGGCCGGTAACGATGCATGTAAGCTGTCTATTGTTCCTGTTCAAGTGAAGCTGATCAAAGGAACAAAGGTTGTGCAGACATACGCTTTCCTTGACCCAGGAAGCACTGCCACCTTTTGCACAGAAGAATTAATGGCAGAGCTAAATGCAAGAGGAAAGAAAGTGAAGGTTCTGCTCAAAACTATGGGCCAGGAGAAGCCTGTGACCACTTATAAGATCCCTGGAATGGAAGTGGCTGGGCTCAAAAGTAACACATTCATTACGCTGCCAGATGTATTCTCGCAAGAGTCAATCCCTGTATGCAATGACAACATACCTACAGAAGAGGACCTCAAAGAATGGCCTTACCTGAAGGATGTTGAACTGGAACCAATCGAAGCCAGCATCGGGCTACTGATTGGTGCAAATGCTCCTAAAGTGTTGGAGCCATGGAGAGTCATCAACAGCAAAGGTAATGGACCGTTTGCTGTTAAAACCCTCCTAGGATGGGTAATAAATGGCCCACTTGGTCACAAGGAGTGAGTGAGCGAATGTCAACCTGTATTGGTAAACAGGATAGACATTTCCAGTTTGGAAGATATTCTTACCCAGCAGTATAACCAAGATTTTGCTGAGCAGCATTACGAAAAGCAAGAAATGTCTGTAGAGGACAAGCAGTTCATGAGCATCGTCTCAGACTCTGCAGTGCTAGAGGATGGACATTACTATCTCAAGCTGCCATTTCGTGAGCCAGGTGTCATCATGCCCAATAACAGGCACAGTGCCCAACAAAGAGCACAACAGCTGCTTAAGAGGTTTAACAGAGACCAATCATTCTTTGAAGAATACAGGGATTTCATGCAGGATGTGCTGGTGAAAGGATATGCAGAGGTCGTACCCCAGGATGAGTTGGAAACAAAAAGTGGCAAAGTGTGGTACATACCACATCATGGGGTCTACCACCCACGCAAAAAGAAGTTACGTGTGGTGTTTGACTGTGCTTCGACGTTTCATGGAACCTCTCTGAATAGAGAATTGCTGCAAGGTCCAGACTTGACCAACAAGCTGATCGGGGTGATGTTGAGGTTTCGGCTGGGTCCTATTGCTCTGATGACCGACATCGAAGGCATGTTCCATCAGGTGAGAGTGGCAAGAGAAGATGTGGACTTCTTGCGCTTCCTCTGGTGGCCAGACGGGGACATCACTAAAGAACTCATTGAGCATAGGATGACAGTCCACATCTTTGGAGCTGTATCATCACCCAGCTGCGCCACTTTCGCCCTGCTAAAGACAGCAGAGGATAACCAGCATGACTACCCAGCTGAGGTCGTGGACACTGTAAGACAGAGTTTTTACGTTGATGATTGTCTTAAGGCAGTGAGCTCTGTGGAAAAGGCAGCATGGCTGTACAGAAACCTCAAAAGTATGTGCAGCAAAGGAGGTTTTCATTTGAACAAATGGCTCAGTAATCATCGCTCCATTCTTGCCATGATCCCTGAGGAAGAAAAAGCTAAAGAGGTCAAGACTCTAAATCTCGACAGAGATAAACTTCCCATGGAACGGGCCCTCGGAACTCAGTGGGATGTCGAAAGTGATGCCTTCACCTTCAGCACAGTGCTGAAACCGCAGCCAACAACAAGACGTGGCATCCTGTCAGTTGTGAGTTCAGTCTATGACCCTCTAGGGTTCTTGGCACCGGTCGTGCTAACTGCCAAGCAGATCCTTCAGGAGTTATGTAAAGCCAAGCTGGGGTGGGATGACAAAATTCCACAAGAACATGCCGACAGGTGGCTAAGATGGTTAAGACAACTGACGCTGTTGGATGAATTCTCCGTGAGCAGATGTATCACGCCCCAAGGCTTTGGTGAGATCTCATCCACACAGCTGCACCACTTTTGTGACGCAAGTGAAGTCGGCCTAGGTACAGTATCATACCTCAGGCTCACTAACTGCAAAGATGAAGTGCACGTTGTTTTCATCATAGGCAAGGCAAAAGTAGCACCCCTCAAGCAGACCACCATCCCCAGAATGGAGCTTGCAGCGGCAGTCTTGGCGGTGCGTATGGACCGCCTGCTGAAAACAGAGCTGCAAATTCCATTGGAGGAGTCTAAGTACTGGACCGACAGCACGTCCGTTTTAAAGTACATTGCAAGCACAACAGCAAGGTTCAAAACCTTTGTGGCGAACAGAGTTGCTATCATACGGACACTGTCCAAAGTCCCTCAATGGAACTACGTCAGCTCCAAGCTAAATCCTGCAGATGTAGCGTCACGTGGCATGCGGACAGACGCCTTTCTTCAGTCCAAAACGTGGATCCATGGCCCTGAGTTTCTAAAAGCACATCCATGCAAATGGCCAGGGCACAATGAAGATCCAGGAGTGATCTCTGTAGAGGATCCAGAAGTAAGGAATGTGATACCGGTCTATGCGGCAGTGCTACAGCCCAGTGACTCTCCCACTGCTATCCTCCTAAGTTACTTCTCCAGCTGGATTGACTTAAAAAGAGCAGTGGGATGGATCCTCAAATATAAAGAGCTGCTTAAGCAACTGCGTCAGGAACGAGCCAAGGCGATTGCCATGCACCAAGGCTCCAGCAAGCCCGATGACACAGTAGCCAAGCACATGCAGCAGTTCAAAGCCAGCCTTAAGACACAAAGGCTCGCTGTTGAAGACATGGCCGAAGCAGAAAATGCCATTATATGCTTTGTGCAAAAACAAAGCTTCCCAGAAGAACTGGCTTCATTGGTAAAAGGCACAGTCAAGAAGACAAGTTCTTTGGTCCAGCTTGACCCAGTTATAGTAGATGGTGTCTTGAGAGTTGGTGGGAGGCTGAGCAGAACAGCTCTTCCCGAAGAAACAAAGCACCCAGCCATACTGCCCAAATCCAGCCATGTTTCTAAGATCATTCTTCGTCACACACATGAAATGGTCGGCCACAGTGGGAGGAATCACATGCTTTCCACTCTCCGTCGTAAATTTTGGATACTCCACGCCAATGCAGCAGCCAGAGCAGTCATAAGGGAATGCTTAGCCTGCAAGCTTCGACGCCAAAGTGCTGGAAACCAAAAAATGGCAGACCTTCCTGTTGACCGCGTCTCGCCAGAGCTCCCTCCCTTTACACACGTCGGAGTGGACTACTTTGGGCCCATTGATGTTAAACGTGGCAGAAGTACAGTAAAAAGATACGGGGTAATATTTACCTGTCTGGCATCGCGTGCAGTCCACCTGGAGGTAGCACACAGTCTCGACACAGACGCATGTATAAATGCTCTCAGGAGATTTATATGTCGAAGAGGACAAGTGAAGGAGATAAGGTCGGACAATGGAACTAACTTTGTGAGCTCTAATCGAGAACTGAAAGAGGCCCTTCGGGAGCTCAACCAAGGGAAGATCCAGAAAGCTCTTTTGCAAGAGGAAATAAAGTGGACCTTTAATCCTCCCCACGGAGCGCACCATGGAGGTGTCTGGGAGCGCCTCATACAACAGGTCAAGAGAGCGCTCTATTCAGTGCTTAAACAGCAAACTCTTAATGATGAGACCCTTCAAACGGCTATGTGTGAGGCAGAGGCTATACTAAACGATCGTCCCATTACCCCATCCAGTGACGATCCCAACGACATCGAAGCACTAACGCCCAATCACATCCTCCAGCTCAAAGGTAAACCAATAATGCCACCCGGTTTGTTCAGGAAGGAGGACTCATACACTCGTAAAAGATGGAGGCAGGTGCAATACATCACAGACATGTTCTGGAAAAGGTGGGTAGCTCGTAGCTTTCAGTGATTTATTCGTTTGCCAGCATATTTTCCTTTATTTAGATGAAAGTTGTGTTCTTTTTTGAGCTGTAAAAATAAATATAATAATTTTTTGAAATCGCGAGTGCTTTGAATTGTTTGGAAGCGAGTCGAGCTGATCCTCGCCTTATACCCACGGCTGAACGAAGAACAGCCGAGACACTTTTTAATGGAATACTATGTAATGACTCTTATAAGACTTGTTATAACATACTATATCGCGACTTTGTTGTCCTGCAATATAATTATTTTTTTACATTTTACACCATTGATTTTTAAAGCCATATTATACTATGACTTTTACATTTCTTGACAAAACATACTATGATTTTTTGTATTACTTTCATCATCATACTATAGTACCATACTATACTATACACTATTACTTTTTGAGATGTACTATTTTAATTTGTTTTCCTCGCATACTATACAATGTCTATTTCATGAATATTTGACATACTACAACTTGTGTTGACATACTATGAATATGAATATGCATGCATTCTTTATAGATTTTTCAATAATGCATACAAATGGTCTGTCTCCTTAATTTCTGACCACAGATGCAAAGAGGTTGTACAATTAAATTCAAAAACTTTATTTGTCCCCGAGGGCAATAACAGGCACACAGAGTAGCTGTACAACAATAAATGTTGACACAAAACAAAGCAAGCAATACTGTACAGATTGAGATGATATATACAGATTTACACAGACAGATATCTACTAGAAAATAAATATTAATTCTATAAACTATAAATAATCCGAAATAAATCCTGTGTGTGTGTGTGTGTGTGTGTGTGTGTGTGTGTGTGTGTGTGTGTGTGTGTGTGTGTGTGTGTGTGTGAGAGGAGCTTCCCAAAAACAACAAAAACGTCCTCTGTGCTGCTCGGGAGCCGCCTCACCCTTTGGCTGGTGGGTGAGGCGGGTGGTGTCATCCTTCTCATCTGGTCCTGTAGTCCTCCATCCTTCTCATCTGGTCCTGTAGTCCTCCATCCTTCTCATCTGGTCCTGTAGTCCTCCATCCTTCTCATCTGGCCCTGGAAGATGAGTCTAGGTCTTCCACATGGTCTCTTCTTGTTGGAAGTCTGGTGCAGTGTGTATAATCCTGAAGGTCTGAAATTATATTATAAACAATGGAATACTATTCTAGAAAGCTCCTATAATAAATACATCCCACTGATGTAAAGTTAACTTTTATGTCATTACTGGTACTGTAGTTTTAGGAGATTACAGAGATTAGTCTCTGTAGGAGATTACTCACTCAGTCCACTGGTCCTGTAGTCCTCCATCCTTCTCATCTGGTCCTGTGGTCCTCCATCCTTCTCATCTGGTCCTGTAGTCTTCCATCCTTCTCATCTGGTCCTGTAGTCCTCCATCCTTCTCATCTGGTCCTGTGGTCCTCCATCCTTCTCATCTGGTCCTGTAGTCTTCCATCCTTCTCATCTGGTCCTGTAGTCCTCCATCCTTCTCATCTGGTCCTGTGGTCCTCTATCCTTCTCATCTGGTCCTGTAGTCCTCCATCCTTCTCATCTGGTCCTGTAGTCCTCCATCCTTCTCATCTGGTCCTGTGGTCCTCCATCCTTCTCATCTGGTCCTGTGGTCCTCTATCCTTCTCATCTGGTCCTGTAGTCCTCCATCCTTCTCATCTGGTCCTGTAGTCCTCCATCCTTCTCATCTGGTCCTGTAGTCCTCCATCCTTCTCATCTGGTCCTGTGGTCCTCTATCCTTCTCATTTGGTCCTGTGGTCCTCTATCCTTCTCATCTGGTCCTGTAGTCCTCCATCCTTCTCATCTGGTCCTGTAGTCCTCCATCCTTCTCATCTGGTCCTGTGGTCCTCTATCCTTCTCATCTGGTCCTGTGGTCCTCTATCCTTCTCATCTGGTCCTGTAGTCCTCCATCCTTCTCATCTGGTCCTGTGGTCCTCTATCCTTCTCATCTGGTCCTGTAGTCCTCCATCCTTCTCATCTGGTCCTGTAGTCCTCCATCCTTCTCATCTGGTCCTGTGGTCCTCTATCCTTCTCATCTGGTCCTGTGGTCCTCTATCCTTCTCATCTGGTCCTGTAGTCCTCCATCCTTCTCATCACCAACTATGACTCAGAAGGTAAATCATTTAAAAAGAGACACGCTATATTGCCATGAAATCCGGTGTTCCAATCACTTCCATGGCCACAGGTGTATAAAAGCAAGCACCTCGGCATTCAGACTGTTTCTGTTTCCTCTCAGGAGCTCAGTGAATTCCAGCGTGGTCCTGTGATAGGATGCCACCTGTGCAACAAGTCCAGTCGTGAAATTTCCTCACTCCTAAATGTTCCACAGTCAACGGTCAGTGAGATAATAACAAAGTGGAAGCGATTGGGAACAACAGCAACTCAGCCAAGTGGTAGGCCACGTAAAATGATGGAGCGGGGTCAGCGATGCTGAGGTGTATCGTGTGCAGACAGAGGTCACCAACTTTCTGCAGAGTCAATCGCTACAGACCTCCAAACTTCATGTGGCCTTCAGATGAGCTCAAGAACAGTGCATAGAGAGCTTCA
Source organism: Eutrigla gurnardus (assembly GCF_963514095.1). NCBI lineage: Eukaryota > Metazoa > Chordata > Actinopteri > Perciformes > Triglidae > Eutrigla > Eutrigla gurnardus. Next base: position 3,673,351 of record NC_139938.1, on the reverse strand, counting down.
TGGAATGGGTTTCCATGGCGATCAGCTGAAGTCATCATCATCATCCTCTTCATTGCTGTCCTCGGAGATCCTATGCCTCTTCACACTTACCTGTGCGTCCTCTTCTCTGCTTCTCTTTGTGGACGAGCTGCAGCCTGAGGTTGAGGGAGTGGAATCTTCTGGCCCCTGAGGAACCAAGGATGGATCTTCTTCAGGACGGCTCACACCAGAAGGGACGGAGACGGAAGGACAAAAGGGAAGGCAACCGGGAAACATCTCTTTACGAAATCCCTGCCAGACGCTGAGAAGAGTGAACTGCTGAAGTCTGAAGTCATCATCTTCGTCTTCATCCACTTCCTCCTCTTCATCCTCGTCATCAGAAGCCTCAAACATGAAGCTGTAGCCAGAATCATCGCTCGTCCATCCATCGTCCTGAACGTCCTCCTGCTCGCTGTCCTCATCTTCGGAGAAGTCTCCAAAAAAACCCAACCTGACCTACCTCATCCACGAGTCCATACTCACGTCCACCTCGTGCAGGACGGTCGATGACGTCGTTGGCACCAACTGAGGGGGAAGAAAATTCAAAGTATAAGGATTTATCATTGATTTAAACCAAGCAATAATCCTGTTTAAATTAGCCAATGTTAAAATTCTAAAAAAAATAAAAATGTTTTGACTTCACACATATATAGTATAAGTATATTCAATATGTGGCTGAAAAAGAGTTTAAAAATCAATACATTTTTGTGATCGGAAACTAAATGATTGAAAATATGAGGCTGTTTATTCTTCAGTTACTGAACAGAGATGAAAACAGCATTAAGATGAATTAAACCAATAATAATAATAATAATAATAATAATAATAATAATAATAATAATAACAATTACTATTATTTTAGCTGTTAATATTAACATATTATGTATACATTATTATAATACCCAATACAAAATATACCAATATTAATAACTATAATATTAAATATAATACAAAAACATGACTGTAATGATAATATGTTATTATTATTATGATTATTATTAATCATAATAATCATAAAATGGTGTAAATATTCATGTTGTTGTTATATAGCAATGTAAATAACCTCAATAATACTATAAATATGATTGCAATCATCACTAGTGATTACTTTGTGCAAAGACATGTATTCTGCACCAAAGAATAGTCGGGACTTCAGTTCTTCTTCCAATCTCCCAACGCTAACACTGATAACAAAAGAGAGCATGCTTTAACAGGTGGCTCAGACTCCAATGAGAAAACATGCACTTATAGGCCAACTATTTTACCTCAACCAGATGCTTACATATTATTTTTGGCTAAATAGCAGAGCATTTTGTTCTTATTATCTAAATCTTACTTGTTCAAGGTCATTCGGGCTGCAGGTTTTAACTGAATACACACGAGGCTTTTCTTTCCTAAAGGTTTTTTGAAGGCATTAATAGTAGTAGATGCTCCTCAGACACAAATCATGGGAATGCTCTTTGTTTAGTCAACTATATAAAAAAACAGACTGGGAAAGGAAAACTAAAGTCAACAAAAAGGTCCTTCTAACCCTAATGCTGTAAACCTCATACATGGACCAAATGGCTGCTCTCTATTGATTGCCACCATTAACAAGCATATGGTTCCAGCCACAAACATAAAGCAGAAACATAATTTATCAGATGTGAGTATGATCTACATGATTCTAAATACTGAATTAACTACAAGGGAGTCTGTTTGGTGAGCCACACTTTGCTGGGGGACACTAAGTAGAAGGTAAGCTCAGATGATACATTCATTATAATATGCAGTTGAGATTCTGTTTCTTTCAGCTGGCTTTGATCTCACTACTTCATTGAAAATGAATAAATGTCCAGAAAAAACACACAATACTGAACACATGGCAGAAAGAAACTAAGAAATCTGAGCAGAGAAAATTATGGTGCAACAGGCAGTTTGACATAAATCATCAAAACAAGGAAAATAGAAAATAAAGCTATTGATCACATGAACTGTGATCCACTCACAGTATCAGTGGGCTTTTCTGCATACAGCTTTGAATATCAAACGACTTCAGTCAGAAATGAACTTGACTGATGCAAAAATACAGACTTACTCCAATGCAAGGTATTTACACATGTTCTCGTCCATCTCGTGGCTGTTTATCAAACTAAATGAGTGGGCCAAAAACACAAACAGTCTAACTCTCGAAGTGGAGAAAAGGGAGCTGCACTCTCACCCCCTGATCTCCAGCAGTCGACTCTTGCTGGTGACTGAGAGGACGTCTTCATTCGTTCCCTCGAATGTTGACAACAAAGAATATCTTCAACAGGAATCATTTTGTGACGAGGGGCTACAATTCTTTGAGGGTCCGTCACTGTGGTATTATCCAGCCACCGTGTTGTCCTTCTGTAAAAAAGAAAAGAAGAAAAAACGACAAGTTTAGAACGGCCATAAATTGTTCTCCTTTTTGGCATACGGGACGTGGACAACTCATAACGCACATAACATTTAAATCAGCAAATGTAAGAAAACCATGAGTGCATCATGTAATAACAGATTGGCATGTAATGTAAACTATGACGCTCGATTAATCTTTTAAAGGTTTGATACGTAAACATGCTATTTATACACTTTTCCAACATGTATGCATGTTAGGAAATTGGGATGCTTTTAGAAAAAATAACGTAAACTTGCCCTGAAAAAGTAGAAATACCTCATTTCTTGGTGACAAGTTATGAATGGAAAAATGCGTCTGAGAAGTGAAAGTCACATTTCAGCTTTACAATGTCAGCTTTGCTACTGTGCTCCATGCTGTGGAACACTTCTAAAACGTGTTAAAAGCACAGTCATTATTTGTAATAATGGATATTTTCATGTTTAACTACATCATCATACTGTGAGGTCAATAAGTTCAGATGTTTATAAAAGGGACACTCGTATTTTTTATTTATTTCATATTTATATTTTCTGTTATTTTATCTAAAATAATCACTGTGCTCTTGTTCTTCCATCAGGCAATACAGGGGTGTAGTGGCGTCGTTACGCCACAAGAGGGAGTATCCCCACAAATGAGCAACCCTGTCGAGGAAACACAGCCCATACACACAGTATGTATTCTGCATCCGGCTGGACAGAAGCAGAACTGTATTGCACTGTGTTTTCTCAGACTGTCCAGTAAAGCAATTGAATGAAGCCACACGGCGTCTTTATTGAAGTGTGCAACATCAGCCACAGCAGAGAGTCAAAGGGCTGGTGGTGCTGTTTCAATAGGCTGCTGGCTGTTTCATTGTGTTCCGTCTCTATCTGGACTATACACAATGGACGATTAAAGCAGTCTTGCTTACTTGAACTTTATTGCATGAGTGCAGTCATCATCTCACAACTGTAACGTTATCTCAACTGGTTCGCGAGCGCGGTGTAACCTCTAAATCAGTCCCCCATACAACAGTACTTAAATAAACAGTCCTATTGTTACACTGGCGAGGGAGACGGTCAAAGAGGTGTTTATGTATGAGTGCGTCCACTTCAGCGGGAAATGAATAGTGATAGTCATCAACTACTTTCAAGAATGTTTCCTGAACCACTCCTGAACCAATGTTGCTGTATTACAGGAGCATCATCTTACAATGCTCCATAAACACATCCAGTAAGATCCGTCAGTGCAGGCGTGCTGCACAGTGCTGAATAAGATCATATTTCAACCATTTGGAAAACAATTCATAGAAGCTAAATTTAGGTATTTTTGTTAAAAATCAAAATGCATTCCTGTTACTCTAGATTTACAGTCAATATATGAGAAATATGCAGCCGTTTAGCTGCAACAAAGTTAAACCTCAACATGATGAACGATCAATTCAAATCATTTCGAAAAGGAAAAATGGCAATTCCTCACAGTATTTTGCATGCCTGTAGCACATCCCTCCACTGGTACACCCCTGGCCACAATTCTTACAAACATGTGGTTTCTCTCCAGCATGCACCCTCATGTGATACATATACATGTGGGGTTCTGAGTGAATTCTTTTTGCCACAGAAAGTTGCAGGATTTCATCCAGTGACTCCGCTAAAATCAAAGAGAAACATTTTTCCCCCCAGAGTTGGATTATCTATGATTACTTTAAATTTTAAGACAGTTTCTCATTTGTAGATATTTCCAAAAATGTTGTTAGCCTTTGTAACAGATGTGGATAGGGCATGAAAGGACCCAAGGACTTGTTTTCCAGCATTTTACATTATTTTAATATTACAGTATATACGAAGAGCTATTTAAATTGGCAGGAAAACATTGAAACTCAACAACAACTCTCCTCAAAACCATGACGAGATATTCAAAGGGAGAACAGCGACCTCTTTTGGGCAAATTAAATCAGTACGTGGATGAGAGTGACTAAATTAGGCCAATGCTGTCTCAAAAAGACGCAGAAAAACTCGTCCATGCATTTGTTACCTCAAGGCTGGACTATTGTAATTCTTTATTATCAGGCTGCTCTAATAAATCTCTTAAATCTCTCCAGCTGGTCCAGAATGCTGCAGCTCGTGTTCTGACTAAAACCAGAAGAAGGGATCACATTTCTCCTGTATTAGCTTCTCTGCACTGGCTCCCAGTACAATCCAGAATAGAATTTAAAATCCTTCTCCTCACTTACAAGGCTCTTAATGGACAGGCACCATCATATCTTAAAGAGCTCATTAAACCCTACTGTCCTCCTAGAGCACTACGCTCTCAGAATAAAGGGTTACTTGTAGTTCCTAAAGTCTCCAAAATTAGAACAGGGGCCAGAGCTTTCAGCCATCAAGCTCCTCTTCTGTGGAACCGTCTTCCGGTTCTGGTTCGTGAGGCAGACGCTGTTCCCACATTTAAGAGTAGGCTTAAAACCTTTCTCTTTGACACCGCTTATAGCTAGGGCTGGCTCAGGTTTGCACTGAGCCAGCTCTTGGTTAAGCTGCTATAGGCCTAGACTGCTGGGGGATTATAGTGACACACTGAGCCTCTCTCTCTCTCTCTCTCTCTCTCTCTCTCTCTCTCTCTCTCTCTCTCTCTCTCTCTCTGTGTATGTTCCACGGAGTCCCTGTGCTCTCTTGCCTAGCAGGTCTCCCTGGACCGTGGTGGAACCTGATCCGGACTGCACCGATGTTGTGGTCTTGTTTGCCTCGATCCCTGCCTCACTTTGACAAGCACTCAAAACTTCCTGCTGCTAAAGGCTTTGTGGCCGACAGCTTCTATCCCGCCAGTATTTTTAATTAAAGTAATTGACTAAAATCGGCATCTCTACTGTCACTAACTTGACTACTCCCGGGAGTCTGGCGATGCTTTCTGGTCCAGCAGAGTCCAGAGTTCCTGACCGATGCAGACTGCTAACTGGCCTGATGCTGGAAACACCACATTGTAGCTCCACCTGCCCGCTGTGTGACTGCTCAACTACTCCTGCTTTTTGGTCTACAGGCGACATTGTTGGATGGATCCATCTCGGCGTGGCTGTGCCTGCTGCCATGGACTACCACTGTTGATACTATTGTTACTGTTAATACCACCACTACTGTCAATGCTACTATTTCCATACTACCAACACCAAATGCAGTTGGAACCCAAGGGCCTGGGCTGCACGAGATTTCTGCCTAAAAGCCTATTAAGGCAGTTTTTTCTCGCCACTGTCGCTGTAACGCTTGCCCCTGGGTGATGTTGGGACTTTGAAATTGTGTTGACACTTGAAATTTTGAGCGTATTCTAGTCCTGCTCAATGTGTTAAGTGTCCTGAGATGACTTCTGTTGTGATTTGACACTATAAATATAAAATTGAATTGAAAATTGAATTAAACCGAGAAAAAGATGGCAGGAATGTTCCAAGGATGAATACTGTTGTACATCATGTGATAACTTATTTACTGGGCTGGAAGGTACAGCATGTATGCATGTTTATTGACCTTACAAAGGCTTTCGATATTGTTGATCACTGTCATCTCCTTAAAATCACTCAGAAAATTGGCTTTAGTGAAAACGTGGGTAAGTGGATTAAAAGCTATCTAACAGACCGTGTTCAGTCAGTCCAGTTCGGTACAGTTATATCCGACCCCGTCACTCTGAACAAAGGGGTCCCTCAAGGGTCAATCATTCATCTAAATGCACACCATCACAAGAATCCATACAACTCTCAAATGACTTTCTTCCTTCTGGACTGAGCCGTGAAAGCAAGACCATACAAGGATGCACCAAACATACCCTGCCTTTAGGTGGGAAGCTGCACGGACGTAAGCTGACTGTGTGTGTGACTCGATTCTGTCGGCTGTCCTGCAGGATCATTACTGTCCCCTCAGGCTTCCCATATTTTTCTGTGATTCAAGGCCAAGCTGTGGAGAGTGAGTGCGTATGTTATATCAACTGCACACAAAGCAACTTACTTGGCCATCGTGTCCGCAGAGAGATCATCAGGATTTTTCACTTTTGTGTCACCTATAGGTAATGAGAGAAGCACATTTTACAACTTGTTCCACCAAAGAAATGAAGATGCAATGTATAATCTCTATAATAAAAAAAGTGCCTGCATTCATATGCAGAACCTTTTGGTACAGGAAATGTTCTGGTTCCCGTTTGTAGTCAGTGACTAATCACATTGGCAGGCTTTGGATGATTGCAGGTAAACAATCCATGGGAAGAGCAAAAAGGGGAACACACTGGCCGAAGTGCAATCAAGGCTTTAACTTTTTATTGGTTTAAAATGAGCTTGTTAACTTGCTACTTGTGAAACAATCCAGTTGAAAACGTCATCTCTCAACTCCAACTCCAGTCTCGCATCTCAAGTTGCTAATCGGACTGTAAACAATGAGCAACACACAGAAAGGGAAGTCTTGACTCTGGATATCTGCAGGTTAATCTAGCTAGCTAGCCAATCAGTTCTGAGATTGTGCACAGAACAGTGTCTGTGAAATAAACGCAAAACTACAATATGTTCTAGAAATAGATCAATGTTAAGGGCATATTACGTTATTACAGAATGCAAATGGTGAGCTAAAATCGTGAGGATGCAGTGATCAACATTTTATTTTTTTAATTCATTAAGTAGACTATTTCCCATTATAACTAAGCAAACTAATACATCTCCATCACAATCTCAATTTCCTAAACTATAAATAAAATATGTCTAGTTACATGTTGTCTCCCGTGACAACCTTTATTTACCATGAGCTCGAAGGTCCATAGCCACCACCCTGCAGTTGATCCTGCTGCATATGACTGCCTGCAAAGACACATACGGAAACCATTTAATCAATCAAATAGCGTATAGCAAAGACGCTGAAATTAAAGAACAGCTCCATAAATATTCTATTATGAACATGCACTGAGTTTCTAATTCGTTATGAGGTATTATGCTCACAGTGAACACCGCCCAGGAGAGTGCAGAGTGTCCTCCTCCATGAAGCAGAAGCAGCACAGGACCATTGGCTCCACTGCAGAAAATTCTGAAAATGTTCAAGGTAGTCAAGGAAATTCAGAACATAGCCGTGCAAGAATTAGCTGCTCAAAATACAATACACATGAATTGCATAAAGTGCTAATTTTCTATACTAAGCTGAAGTTAGACAGCACACTGGTCTCAAGAAAAGGCTAAATCTGAAATGACCTAGTTGGCTTTGAATGCTCTGGGTGATTTCCACACCAAAAGTGTCAAATATGATATAAATATTTTCTGACAAACACAAGAAGGATATATCTTTGCCATTTTCATTTTCCACCTCAACATGGTTTCAAAGTAGTGACTCCAGGGCAGGGGTGAGAAATCTCTCTTCCGTCCAGGTCTGTATAGAAAAAAAGAGCAAAAGTGTAAACCACCACGATGTCGCTTTCTATGAAAACACGGAAAGTTTACATTGTATTTTGATAAGCTGTTGCACTCTTCAGACTCGTGGTGTGAGCGGAACCGGACCGGTACCGGACCCGGACCCGTGCATTTATAAGAAAAATGCCGCTGTGTGTCGCCGTCCAAAATCCGCTTTCCTCGCGCTGCCTGCTCGCACAGATCCGCTCGTGCGCACATTCGCTGATGCAGGTCGAGTGTTGTCGAGAAATAAATGCAGAGACGGTGCTCCTTAAAAACAACATCAAGCCATGCGTGTGAAGTATTAGGACGTGATGACGTATGTACAACCGGCTAACGGGCCAAAGCCCGTTTGGGCTGGAGCCGAGGCACGCTACTGATCGCGCCCTTAGGCAGCCTATGTTAATAAAATAAGGATTGTTTTTGATAAGCTGTGGAACTCTGAGTTAACCTATTTCTACCTGAATTTCTATGAACTATCAGGCTGTTGAGTAAATATATAACTTATATTTTACTTGATAAAATAAGACAATATATGCACTCATATGTCGTTGTAGTGTTTTACAGTATCTGTAGCTATTAATGTGATGCTCCTCATTTTCCAGCCATATTTTTCCGGCCCATAATTTTGCATCATTTCCATCAACTGGCACCTTAATAAGTCACTCTCTCCTTGTGATCTTGAATACACTCTGGTTGAACAAAAATGTTGAATGCAAATATAATAATTGCAGAATTGCAGACTGCTTGCTGTGCCACCTGACTTAATCCAACTGCACCAATACACCATCCGACACGTCTCGTCTGTTTAGGGTTTTTTCGGTGGGTACCACCGGGCCTGAAAAAAAATCTAGGGGAAACACTGTAACGGATCAAATAGTTTAACCTAAAATACATAATTATTGTTATAATGCTTAGGTTGCATTCCAAAGCTACGTGCTAAAACTCTGGCATCCATGGCAGCAACAGCTAGCTTAACTCCCGCTAGCTAACGCGTTGGCTTCAGCAGGCCTTTGAACAAACTGCGGAGACGCAGAGAGCATCGGTGGGATGGTGGAAGCTATAAAAAGTAACGTTAGACAGCACGCTAAATCATCCTGCTTCACTGCCATCTACTGGATATGAAATCAACTACAACACACCAGTGTTTACTACATTTCTTATGATTTGAAAATGCTCTTAATGTAAATGATTTGCCCACTGAAGATTGTGCTCATTGTTAGAACTCCTTCAATTTGGTTCTTCATAGGAGGTGACTGTGAATTACTTTGAAATGTGGAATGGTGATGTTTTTATGTGAGTTTGCGCTTGAAACTTAAAAGCTTGTAACTTGCCTGCGTTCATTTGTACTCTCCAAAAGTAATAGCTTGTTAATAATAATTTGGAAGCTAACTTTGAGGGCCAAGAAGATTGTTTGCCTGTAGCACATAGGCCTACCTCTGGTAAAGCACTACTCACCTACTAATGCTCTCTTTTGTTTAATTTCCTTCCTGAGAGGCTGCTGAGCCCCTCACACGTTGGAGGGTTTCATCCCCACTCCAAAATGCCACTAATACGAAGCAAAATGACTTAGTGGACTAAAGCGAGCAGCCAAGACGAGAAAGGCTGCATCGGGGACACTCGTCTGGAAAAAGAACTGACTTCAATGACGCAGCAATGCAGATTGCGTCATTGGTTTGATCCGAGCTGGATTCGAACCGGTGAAGACCGGGCCAGAGTCTACTGCGCATGGGCATTGCGCACTTATTCTTTAAGCACCTGCTCTAACCACTCGGCCACCGCGCGGTGGTGTATTGTGCTGTCACTAGAACCTTTATTTACCATGATCCTGCTGCATATGACTGCCTGCAAAGACACATATGGAAACCATTTAATCAATCAAATAGCGTATAGCAAAGACGCTGAAATTAAAGAACAGCTCCATAAATATTCTATTATGAACATGCACTGAGTTTCTAATTCGTTATGAGGTATTATGCTCACAGTGAACACCGCCCAGGAGAGTGCAGAGTGTCCTCCTCCATGAAGCAGAAGCAGCACAGGACCATTGGCTCCACTGCAGAAAATTCTGAAAATGTTCAAGGTAGTCAAGGAAATTCAGAACATAGCCGTGCAAGAATTTATGGAGGACTAAACATGACTTAAGTATAAACAAATAAATAAATGAATAAATAAATGTATAAATAAATACAGGAATAAATAAATAAATGCTGAAATGAATAAATAAATAAATGCATAAATAAATGTATAAATAAATAAATAAAAGAATGAATAACAGAATAAATAAATGCTTTATATTTATTTCTACATTTCTGTTCACCTACATTTATTTATTTCTGTATTTCTGTGTCCATATGTTAATGAAGTAGGAGGTCCTAACCTCAGTCAACAGCATGATTGGTTACAGGAGCTTGCTCGATTCGGGCCTACTACTTCTGCCTTACTAGCGTAGCTGATTCCTGTACTGGAATGTTGCTGGCTACTAGCCCGCCCGCTCAGCTAACCGTTAGCTGCAATTGTTGACATTTGTTATTTATGTAGCTCTGGTTTAGTAATGGCATTTTTTGTACGAGCGATTGCGAATGAATTACGATCATTAGCGAACGATTTAGAGAACCATGCAACCAACGACTATGTTCAGTTTCGTCTGGATAGATTGATGGATGACTTGGCTCAGCTCAACGCCGATATGGATGTGGAAATGGAGCTAGCAGTGTTAGACGGTCTTGAAGAAGTCGCCCGCCAACTTTACACCCTGTCAGAGTCAGAAGAAGGGACCCTTGGACGTCCGTCGTACAATATACCCCCCACTTTAATCGAAGCACACCTACTGCGGGGGCACACTGCTGGGGAAATAGCACAGGTGTTCGGAGTGTGCGAGAGAACAATTCGTCGGAGGATGGCACAGTACGGAATAGGGTAATTTTTACTCCTAACGCTACATTGTCTGTTTGTCTGGTTTCCCGTGTCTCGTCTTTTAAAGGTGGCAATATATGTGTGCAAATTCACAGAGATATTTAACTAGCTAGTGTTTATTGATGGTAATGTTGCTCACCTTATCTCCAAATACCACTGGGAAATATACTGTGTTTATCTTATATAGTCTAACGTTAGGTGCACATTTGAGTCCAAGCTTTTAGTATAAATTGTTCATGATATCATAGAACATTTATACAATAATATGTCTCCTTGCACTGCTTTGAGTTTTGCACTGAGTTTAAGTTAACTAAAAATTAACTAACGTTACTGATATTAACTTACATTAATATGCACTGGGAATAGGTCTAACAATACTTGATTATATAGGCCTATATGCTTTGGTTTTCAACGACAGATGGACTGGTGACTAACATGCTTATATTACTGACAAACTTAGTGTAGGAGCCAACATTGGTTTGGCCTGTATTATTAATTGTTTATCCTGCACACGCTCTTTGGTTCCTATCATTTCCGGCAATTAACACCTGGGTGTGTTATGTCTCAGACAAGACAACACTGAGCCTCTTGGCGGCCTTTTAAATTGGACAATTAGTCGCTACACTTAGTTTATCATATGTACTCCTTACAGGTAGTGGATTTGTGCTGCTGCATTTGTTGATACTGTACATGGGTGCCATTAATTAACATCTTCAGTTTGTCAGATGATCTGTAACCCTATTTCTGGAGTAAAAAGTGAACAGAGTCAGATGTGACATTTCAGCACAATTGCATTAATTTGACACATGATAGTGTTGCATATATAAACTCATACAATACGAAAGATTTTAACTTAAATTATAAATAAAATGTATAAACTTCTACAGGACACAGCAGCTGAATTTAGACTAAACAGGAATGAGGTTTGTTTTAGGTGACACCGATTTAAAATAATCGTCGTTTTGTTTTTACTGTGAGATGGGTGACATTTCTTCGTTGCCTCTTGTGACTTTTTTCTTGTTATTTTTGATGATCAGAGTCCACAATCTATTAACTCCAATAGAGGACAACAATCTGGATGAAACTGTGACCCAAATTCTGCAGCAGCATCCCATGTCTGGATACAAAATGATGGTTGGGCACCTGAATGCACAAGGCATACGCATACAAAGTAAGGAATTGTATTCATTACCCATTCATTTGTTCAGGGTTTATTTTATGTTGGGATTTGGCCTACTTGCCGATTTACTCACAATGTGAGGAAGCTGCTTTATTTAGTGCTAGTCTGGATTTTATCTGGATTTGTGAATTCACTGCCAGATTGGGGAATGCTTAACTTTTTTTCTGTACACCATATCTGTGAATTTTTTTGCCTATTATAGGACAGCGTGTCCAGGAATCCATGCGGCGAGTGGATCCTGGTGGAGTTTTGATGCGCACCCTTCAGCTGAACCCAAGAAGGCGTAGGAAGTACTCTGTTAGAGCACCGAACAGTTTATGGCACATCGATGGAAATCACAAACTGATAAGGTATCGAAAAAACATTAACCATCTCAAGCATCCACTTTATTGTAGATTGTACTACTGTAAGATACTTACTACCCAGTTTAGTGTATATCCAGAGCAGTTACAAAAGCTCATCTACATTTTTAATTAACCTACAAGTGTCACTGCAAGCCGGACTGGGATTTATCAATGGTGGATGGATCAAATGATTTAATCCATCAGTGTTCTTGTGCATGCAAATCAGTTTTACTGACTTCTACCAGCATCAAAATTAAGAGTAATGCTGGTTGGTTCTTTGAACTTTTAGGTGGGGTGGCTTTTTAAAGTGGTCCGAACAGGTCAGTTAGAAACTGTGATAAACCTTCTGTTTTTGGCACAGTACTGAAATTGTAATCTTTGTATATACAGTCTGACAGGGGCTAAAATGGCTACGGCTCCCACACTGTGCACCCAATATTCCCAAATTAAAGTGGCACTCGACATTTTAACCTCAGCCATTGTCTTCTATGAAATCTAATATGCTGGAGTACAGTGCTAAAAACAGAAAATGTCAGTGACCAAAGACTGAAAACTCTTAAAAAAGACAACTTGCAGCTGGCCTCAAAGGCTATTTTTAATCAAAATACTCACCAGAACCTTGTATAAATTCGGGTGTGGGTGTACATTTTGTGAGCTGGATTGAATACAAAGAAATGGTGACCTAGAAGTATATCAGGATTTTATTTATGTTTGTGTGTTAAAGATTTCAGATAAAGAAGTTCTGATCAAATAGGCATATACAGTATGCTCTGTGTAAATCTGGCCTCAACTTGCACATACAGAGATGCATGATGCAGGTAGTGGTACTGATCTTAATCTGTTCTCATGCATATCTATTTCAGATGGCGTATTGTTGTGCATGGTGGTATTGACGGCTTTAGTCGTTTGATTGTATACTTGAGTGCCGCCACCAACAGTCGTGCAGCAACAGTCCTAAAAAGCTTTCTGGAAGCTGTCGATGTCTATGGTGTGCCATCATGTGTGAGGTCAGATAAAGGCGGGGAAAATGTTGATGTTGCACGCTACATGGTGGCTAATAGAGGACTGAACAGGAATTCACACATTGCTGGCAGGAGTGTCCATAACCAAAGGTAACATAATCTTCCATTCAAAATTTATCAAAATAACACTTTGTAAAAGATGGCAATATAAACTGACTTAACCTGTCTCTTCAAGTCTATCTTAATACAATCAAGCTTTTGTGGCAGCAGATTATGAGCTTTTCAACATTAACGTTAGTGTAAATATCAAAAGAGTTGTTCTCTAATTGTCTCTCTGTAATCTATACTGACCAGGAGAACATTACTATTCTAGTGTGATTCCAATGTAAGTGATGACAAATCTAGTCCTCATTCTGTAGTTCAGCTGAACTTCATTCTGAAGCATATATGAGGCTTCAGCAGTCACAGAACAAGGCCAGCCATCACTTACAATAGAATGGTTAGCATTAGATTTTCCACAGCCAGTATAGATGGACAGAGGAACAACTACAGCAACAAAAAACTCTTTCATCATACATGTGGGCATGTGAGCATTGTTTGAAGACAAACTTGAAAAAATCAACTTATCCTTTAAGAGAATTAAAATTAAACTTTGTCATTAACTGTTATTTAGAGTGAATATTGAATACATCACTTATTACTTACGTATTTAATTCAGTTCTAATTTACTGTGCTTATCATTGATGGGAGTGTTGTCATACACCAACAGTAGGTAAAAGTATTAGGTAAAGGTATTTTCCCTGTATATTTTGTTTTTGTTCATTGTAGGTAGAATAAATAGTTTTTCCTTTATACCCATCAGAATCGAAAGGCTCTGGAGAGACGTTTATGTGGGAGTTCTTGATCTCTTCTACACCATCTTTACCAACCTTGAGAGAGAAGGCCTTCTCAATCCTGACAATGAAATGCATCTCTATGCTCTGCACTGGTGCTTTGTGCCCCACATACAGAAGCACCTTCAGTTTTTCCAGCGTGGCTGGAACTGCCACAGACTACGCACTGAGGGCAACCAGTCACCGCTGCAACTGTGGACTCGCCATGAGCATGAGGCGCAGCAGGACCCCATACAGGTTTGGATTTATTCAGTAATTCTGTTTTACTTTAACTTTTAATTTCCTACATGGGATATTGGCAACATTATCTCTACTTTATGTCCATTATAAAGTGCATGTATCAGTAGCAAAATGTAACTATAGTAGCCTGTTGTTCAGGAACTAAATGTGATGGATTTATACTGCCTATCATTGTCACTTTCAACACAATAAGGTATTGCTACAATGTTGTGGTCAAACAAGGAGCAGTGATTTAGAGAGAAAATTATACATCTTAGCTCTCAAAATTAATGTATTGGCTCTTGGAAATTGTAGTCAAGCTCTTTCCAATGCCATAGCTGTTTTTGGGGCATAGATACAGAATCCCAGATGATAAACAAGTGATATTTCAAACTAGCTTCTGTAAAATGAATTAATATGGCTTACAGTTCTGTAGACATATTGACCATAAAAATCTTTAAGACTTTGATTTTGATTGACCCTTTATCCTACCGTTTAACCTCAGCTCTTGCAGCTGCAGGTTGACACGGAGTTTGGAGTTGACTGGACCGGACCGTGTGGTCACCATCAGCCTGGTGTTGTGGTCCCTGAAGTTCAGCTGCAGCGCTCACTGACTGACCAGGAAGTTGGAAGTCTACCAGACCCTGATTGCCCTCTGTCCAATGTGTTAGATGTCTATGTACAAAGTGTGAGCTTATTATCAGAAATGCTCCAGTAAATCCATATTGCTCTAGTTCTGATAAAGAAGCCGGTATTATGGTTTAGCAGTTCTGATATCTTTGTTTCAAGTGTCTAAAATTATTTAAAAAGAATGGTAATGACAGCATTTTTATTTTATACCAGATGTCATAAAACTTGCTGCATTGTACAATATGACTGCAAACAAACTTTTTGCAATAAGCAATTTATGTCTATTACTATTAATGAACTTTTTGTGAACCATTAAGTTTAAACATTGAAAACCATTATGGTTATGTAACAGAGCCTTGTATGATAAACTGTCCTGTAGTTATCAAGATAACTTGTTTTGAAGTATTAATTTCACATGTGATTGGAGACTTAAGTCTCTGAATCAGAAGGCTCGAGAAACTGCAACATGCATCCTGTTTCAGAACAAAACCACAAATAAAGAACAGCAACAACTCACTTTGTCTCTGTAACAGTCTCCTGAGCTTTAATACAATTGTGAACAGTGAGATTAAACCTAAAAGACAATGGTATAGACATGAAGCAAATAACAAATATGCTTCACCACATCACAAGCATGCAGACCTTTTTAATGCACCAGTGTTACACACACTGGCAGAACTAGGCCCTAGTTGATATCACTCTTTCAAATGCTTTTATGCTGCAATCCAAATGTTGTTGCTGGACAACAAATGTACACTAAGGTGTACAGTGATATATTGATGTGTCCTTAGACCAGTCCAAACCCAGTGTCAGTGCTACAAATAGCAGCAAGAATGTCTCTTTCAAAGTTAGAGGACTCTTTGTAATGTCCTGGAAGTTTAAGCAGGTGGAAGAAGTGGGGAAGTTGCTCTCCACCACGTTAACATCCAAGTGTCTGGGCAGCACATTCCACCCTATCCAGAACTGCAGGAGTTTCCCAAGGATGCTTGGAGACGCTACCAAAATAGAGAAGAAAGTCAACATTTATTTTATTGCCTGAAATGATTTTGTATCATCAATCATAAATGAAGTTGAAAAAAGAACGTAATTTTACTTAATTTCTTTGAATCTCTTTGCTGCCTCTGTAGGATTTGGTGCAATTTGCCAATCTAAAAGTAGTTGTTCAAATGTTCAAATTAATACTGGATCAATTAATATACAGAGAGCAACAAGTTATTGAAATAAATGATGTAATGTTTAATTACGTAACAAACCAGGGAAGCTCTCTCTTCAATGGGATCTAGATCAACTATGTCAGGAGCTGGCACACATCCCTGAGGTGGCACCGAGTAGTTTGAGTTGTTGGCCCTTGTTGTCTCCCTCACCTGTGGTCTCGTCAACATGCTGACAAATCTACCTTCACTTCGGGAGGAGTTGGCACTTTCTGTGGCAACCTCAACCTCTACCTCACCACTGCTCTGTGATGGTCTTGAGTAAAAAAGAGGTCATTTTTGTTAGTTTGGCTAGTATATTTTATATTGCATAACACACTCACAAAAACACTGCAATCTAGTAAAACTAAAGTTTAAAAGTACAAAAGGATGGCCATATAAATATAATTAATCAATTCCATTCAAACTCAACTTTCCCTCAACACCAATATCCAGGATCTATATCCTCCACATTTGGATGCACAACAATGTATGAACAATATGGCTTTTCAGAGGGATTTTTGGCATCAAAATAACTAATATTTGGGCCCACAATAATGAAACATTAGATGTGCTGATTTGTCATGTTTGCCCTGCACTAAGACATCTATAGTTACAATTGTTTAACACACACACACACACACACACACACACACACAATGCTTTACACCTAGTGTAAAGCAGTTTTGTAGAGCATACCTCATGCATTCATCGCTATGAGCTTTTATGCGTGAAAAAGGGAACTCCTCTCCACACCTGACACATTTCTGAGGTGGTCCAATTAGCTCATTACTGCAATCTGGACTGTCCTACAAACAAGATCATTTTAAAAATTCAACAAAAGCAATAACTATGTGACTGTCATTCACAGTCTGCACCAGTTGAAAAGTGAAAAACTTACAGGGTCCAGATTCAGGTTCCTTTGGAGTGGTCGTATGAAAAGAGTGGCATGACCAATCTGGGTTTGGGGATCTTTCAAGTGTCTTACATGATAACCCTCATTGGGACAGGGGATGAGGATCAGGTGGCGACTGCGTGTTGTTCCAGAGATTTTGAGCAACTCAAATCCACCCCCTCGTCTGAGTTTTGGATAGGCTTTACACAGAAATTCTTTAAATTCGTTTGCATCTGTATGGCTACCTGAAAAGAGAAGATAATAATAAAATAACAGGTCTAATATAGAAATTACTTAATTTTTTGGGAAAACTTTTAGCATTTGGAGCATTATTAAGACAAGTTTTTGACAAGCATGTCATGGCTGGTCCTGTAGTCCTCCATCCTTCTCATCTGGTCCTGTAGTCCTCCATCCTTCTCATCTGGTCCTGTAGTCCTCCATCCTTCTCATCTGGTCCTGTAGTCCTCCATCCTTCTCATCTGGTCCTGTAGTCCTCCATCCTTCTCATCTGGTCCTGTAGTCCTCCATCCTTCTCATCTGGCCCTGGAAGATGAGTCTAGGTCTTCCACATGGTTTCTTCTTGTTGGAAGTCTGGTGCAGTGTGTATAATCCTGAAGGTCTGAAATTATATTATAAACAATGGAATACTATTCTAGAAAGCTCCTATAATAAATACATCCCACTGATGTAAAGTTAACTTTTATGTCATTACTGGTACTGTAGTTTCAGGAGATTACAGAGATTAGTCTCTGTAGGAGATTACTCACTCAGTCCACTGGTCCTGTAGTCCTCCATCCTTCTCATCTGGTCCTGTAGTCCTCCATCCTTCTCATCTGGTCCTGTAGTCCTCTAGCCTTCTCATCTGGTCCTGTAGTCCTCCATCCTTCTCATCTGGTCCTGTGGTCCTCTATCCTTCTCATCTGGTCCTGTAGTCCTCCATCCTTCTCATCTGGTCCTGTAGTCCTCCATCCTTCTCATCACCAACTATGACTCAGAAGGTAAATCTTTTAAAAAGAGACACGCTATATTGCCATGAAATCCGGTGTTCCAATCACTTCCATGGCCACAGGTGTATAAAAGCAAGCACCTCGGCATTCAGACTGTTTCTGTTTCCTCTCAGGAGCGCAGTGAATTCCAGCGTGGTCCTGTGATAGGATGCCACCTGTGCAACAAGTCCAGTCGTGAAATTTCCTCGCTCCTAAATGTTCCACAGTCAACGGTCAGTGCGATAATAACAAAGTGGAAGCGATTGGGAACAACAGCAACTCAGCCAAGTGGTAGGCCACGTAAAATGATGGAGGTGTATAGTGCGCAGACAGAGGTCACCAACTTTCTGCAGAGTCAATCGCTACAGACCTCCAAACTTCATGTGGCCTTCAGATGAGCTCAAGAACAGTGCATAGAGAGCTTCATGGAATGGGTTTCCGTGGCGATCAGCTGAAGTGATCATCATCATCCTCTTCATTGCTGTCCTCGGAGATCCTCTGCCTCTTCACACTTACCTGTGCATCCTCTTCTCTGCTTCTCTTTGTGTTGCAGCCTGAGGTTGAGGGAGTGGAATCTTCTGGCCCCTGAGGAACCAAGGATGGATCTTCTTCAGGGCGGCTCACACCAGAAGGGACGGAGACGGAAGGACAAAAGGGAAGGCGACCGGGAAACATCTCTTTACGAAATCCCTGCCCGACGCTGAGAAGAGTGAACTGCTGAAGTCTGAAGTCATCATCTTCGTCTTCATCCACTTCCTCCTCTTCATCCTCGTCAACGGAACTGTATCTGGCTCCTTCACTATTGGGGCGTGGCACAAGACATGGGTGCCCCCTGTCGCCCCTGATCTTTGCTCTCATCCTGGAACCTTTGGCTCAACAAATTAGAGAAGATCCCAACACATTGGGAATCCCAATAAGGAACACTACACACAAAATTGCGTTGTACGCCGACGATATACTTTTGTTTTTAACTAATCCGGAAACTTAAACACTTAAAGCCTTGCTACACCTAATTGACGGCTTCAGCAGCTTTTCTGGCTACAAAATAAACTGGACTAAAAGCGAGCTCCTCCCATTATTTAAGCCAGGCTTATCCACAAGGACTCTCTGTTCGCCCTTTCAGGTCAAATCTAAGATCAAATATTTAGGAATCATAACAGACGGTACTCTTAAGAACCTGTATAAGCTCAACTACCTACCTCTACTACTAAAGATTGAAAAAGACTTGGCTAGATGGACAACCCTTCCTTTGAGCCTTATAGGCAGAGTAAACGTTATCAAAATGAACATATTCCCTAGACTTATGTACTTATTACAATCGATACCAATTGATCTTTCACGTTCCTTCTTCAACAAATACAATAAAATAGCCGGAAAGTTCATTTGGAGTAACAAGGCCCCAAGGATTAAAAGATCCACGCTATGTTTACCGGTAGAGAGAGGAGGACTAGGACTACCAGATATACAATTATACTTCTGGGCTGCCCAATTACGACCACTTTTTTACTGGTTCGGAGGCGATGAGACTCCCTCCTGGACACGAATAGAAAGCTATATCTTAAACATAGAAGACTTATCACACATACCATATTGTTTTAATATTAAAACTGTAAAAAAACACACAAATAACCCAATCATTATTCACTCATTTAAAATCTGGGACAAAATTAGCCATTATTTAGGACAAGTAACTTCTTTATCTCCACTCACCCCTATAATGTCCAACCCTTCCTTAAAATGTGTACAGAAAGACCTGGGTTTAAAGGTGTGGGCCCAGAAGAATATAATTAAGATTGATGACCTATATGATGGTAACACACTAAAATCATTTTCAGCAGCTTCTTGAAACATATTTCAAGAACTTACAATCTTTTAATGACTAATAATAAAACTAGCACTAATCTGGTCAAAGAAAAATGGGAGAAAGACCTTGGAGCCCAAATAGACGACGATCGTTGGTCCTCATTACTTGCTTATGCACAAAAAAGATTCATTAACACAAGATACAAAATCTGTCATTTTAAAACAATGCACAGAGTATATTACACTCCTGAAAAAGTTGAATACCGGTCCCCTTGGCAGGTGAGCCAAAAAGTTAGTTTACAGCCCTGGGCTTCACCAAAGGTTTTGGTTCTAACATTGGGAACAGATAAAAGACCAGTACCGGAGGACCTCAGGGTCCGCGAGGGCCGATACGGTAAAAGCAGGTCATACAAATAAGAAGGCCCGAGGCCGTTAAGACACTTAAAAACTAGTAAAAGAACCTTAAAATCGATCCTGAAGCGCACAGGGAGCCAATGCAGCGATTCTAAAACCGGTGTAATGTGAGCCCGCCTTCTGGTTTTCGTCAGCACGCGTGCAGCTGAGTTCTGGAGCAGCTGAAGGTGTGAAATGCTCTTTTTCGGGAGACCAGAGAGCAGGGCATTACAGTCATCTAACCGGCTAGAGATAAAAGCATGCATTAGCACCTCTGTGCTGGCCAGAGAGAGAAACGGGCGAACTCTGGCTATATTCTTAAGATGGTAAAAAACAATCTTTGTAGTATTTCTGATGTGTGGAATAAAATCAAGCTCAGAGTCGAAAAGAACGCCCAGGTTTTTTACGCACTGTGAATGTTTAAAAGCATTTAGTTTTGGTAAAAGTTTCTCTCTCTTGCCTTCAGGCCCAATAATTAAAACCTCTTGTGGCATGAGGGTGGTATGTGCAAAATTAACAATTTAAATTGCAGATAAAGTGCTGCTCGACAACGCCACCTGGGGGAATTTCGCCCCCAGGAAATTAGTTTTAAAGGACACAAGTCCGAATGCACCCAGACAAGACGTGAGTTATGAAAATAATTAATTTTATTAATTCTCAATATAAAAATACAAGTTAAATAGTTTAGTCAGTGACATCCTACTCTTTTAAATGCTGCAATATTTCAACCACCTTTTCGTCACTCAGGTAGCAGTGGCTCAAAAACAAAACGACACAATCAATTATATACAACAAATAAACCTTGGAATAAAGAAAACAAACATAACCATTAAACAAAAACAAAGAAAAGCAAACAGTTAATAGCACACAAAAGCAAAGCAATTAGTCATAATAAACTAAAAAAGGAAACAATATTCATGCAAAACAATCAATAAACATACTAAGGATAATAAATCAGAGCTCACTGGTTGGCTACACAACGGTGGAGCACTTAAGGTCCAATAGGACCAATAGTAAGTGGGAAAGGGAGCAAGTAAACGGTGATCGTGAGACTGGACATTAAAACACTACAAGACAGCAGTAGAGTCCCGGTGCACCGAAGCGTCAGACGCCGGTAAGTGGAGCACCGCAGCGCACAGCCAGGCCGAGAGCGTACCCCGAAGCACAGGTGCGGCTCTGCTAACACAGAGGAGAGGGAGAGCGACAAGCCACAGGTAAATCCTGGAGAGAGTGAATCCGCAGCACGGACAACTCCAATCCCACACAGCAGTAGCCAGCTGACCGCCACGAATTTCAAGGTGGAGAGAGAGTCCGGCAAAATCGAGGGTCCGGCAAAATCGGCGACGCCAACCGCCACACAGCTCAGACCACACACAGCGCCATGCCACGCCAAGATACCAGCCATGAGGGAGGTGAAGGACAAACTGGATTAAATAGACACCTGCGCCAGGAGCGCTGGCGGCTCCGCCCTACAATCAGTGCAGCGCACTGACACACACCTGGTGTGGATCAAGCAAGGAGGAGGGGGAACGGTGGAAACTACCCGACCATCCTGTCACATTCTACCCCCAAATTTTGCATCGTCGCCCCGACGATGGGTAAAGCACAAAACACACTAGCACCAAGGCCGAAAGACCGCAGACTGTGCATTTGACACCGGCCGAGGAAGATGATTCATGTTTGAATGTTGCCCAGCTGTTGACCGAGGAGTGCGACGCAGAACTGGCTGACCAGCAGGTGCTAGATGCCTCTGAGCAGAAGGAACTGCTGCAGGGGTCGCAGGAACAGGCCGACTGGCCAAAGCCTCCTGATGGGGCCTTGTGGACCCTGATAGCCTTGAGGCCCCAGAAACAAGTGGTGCGGGAGTGTCGAGAACCAGAACCCATAGATCACCCCCAAGAGAATCATCAGAGGTTTCTGAGGTCCTTGGAGGGGGAGACTGATGGAGAAGAGGAACCGGTTCAGGACCGATCTGGGCCTTAAGCAGGTCACGATGGACGTTCCAGGTCTTCTGCAAATCATCCACTGGTGCAATGGTGTAGACAGGTCCGCCACCAGAAGGAGCTCTCAGGACCTGATAAACAACTGAGCTCCAGATGTCCTGGATCTTATGGCGACCCCTGGTACTGTGATCACGAAGGTAAACCAACTGGCCCACTGTAAGCGGAACATCACGTACCGCCTGATCATGGCGCTCTTTACGACGCTCAGCGGCCACCAGCAACCGCCCTCGAGCATTCCCAAAAGCCACCTGAAGCCTGGCCTGGTGCTCGACCAGCCAGTCTTCAACTCTCCCTGGCGCCGGGTCCTGGACACGACCCAGAAGGAAATCAATGGGGAGCTGGGGTTCACGACCGAACATTAAAAGATGTGGTGATTCGCCAGTACCCTGATGAGGGGTGGTATTGTAACAAAAAAGTACATGGGGAAGACAAGAGACCCAGTCACGTTTCCGTGAGGCTGGCAAGGTACGCAAGAGATTGTGGAGCGTCCTGTTAAACCGCTCACACTGCCCATTTCCAGCAGGGTGATACGGAGTAGTGCGTGACTTGCTGACCCCATACAGGTGACACAACTGCTGGATCAACAAGCTCTCGAAACTCCTGCCCTGATCAGAATGAATGCGACCTGGGACACCAAACCTAAAAAACCAGTCATTTAGCAAAACGTGGGCAACAGTGGATGCCCTCTGATCCCGAGTTGGGACAGCCACAGTGTACTTACTGAACACATCTGTCATCACCAGAACATTTTCAAAACCACTCTGCGAGGGCTCCAACAATGTAAAATCTATGGCTACAATCTCATTTGGCCGTGATGCCAATAAGTGCCCCATGAAGCTACCAGACACTGCTCTGGTGTCTTTCGCAACCTGGCAACGCTCACAACCTTGGACCCATTGCCTGATGTCAGAGGTCATCCCCGGCCAATAACAGCGCTGGCGCACGAGCTCTGTGGTGCGCTCCACATCCTGATGCCCATGTTCTTGATGGAGCTGTGTCAATATGTCCTGTTGAAGGACAGCTGGCAAGACAATCTGAAGGATTTCTTCCCCCCCATCTGAACGATGGACCCGGCGGTACAACACGCCCTCCTCTTCCACAAGACGAGCCCATTGTTTTAATAAAGTCAGAGCCAGCTTGGGGAGCTGCCTTCTCTCCTCGGATGTAGGCTGGATCTGCCTCCGCCAGAACGGCAAGATGTCCTTCAGGAGGGGATCAGCCTCCTGCAAAGCACAGAGGTCAGAGAAGGACTGAAGGGGAAAGACCGACACGACAGCCTGTGTTGCTGAAACCTGGCCAGAACGAGGCACTGACTGGAGGATTTCAGGGACAGGGGTGCTGGGCAAGATCTGCTCTGCTAAGTTAGCACTGGATGTGGGCAGCCGGGAGAGTGCGTCAGCATTTTTGTTGCTGCGACCAGATCGATACTTGATCCCAAAATCGAATGCTGCAAGTTGAGCAGCCCAGCGATGTTCAGCAGCCCCTAGTTTGGCTGATTGCAGATAGCTCAAGGGATTGTTATCAGTAAAAACCATGCACTTGTGCCCCAACAGGTACTCACGAAACTTCTCTGTCATAGCCCATTTTAAAGCGAGAAACTCCAACTTCATGGAGCTGTAGTTGACCATGCTCTGCTCCGTCGGTCGAAGGCCCCGACTTGCGTATGCTATTGGCCTAACACCACCTTCGGTCTCCTGTGAGAGTACAGCACCAAGTCCACTGTGGCTGGCATCCGTCTCTAAAATAAAAGGGCGTGAAAAATCAGCAAAAGCAAGCACAGGTGCAGAGGTCAATTTGAACTTGAGAGCCTCAAAGCTCTCTTCACACTCTGGAGTCCACGCAATCTGGAACACTTGTCCAGATCCCTTCTTGGACTTTGTACCAGCCAGCCTGGCCACCAATTTGTGCAACGGGCCAGCTAGCTTAGCAAAGCTTTCAACAAAACGCCGGTAATAACTGGCAAAGCCCAAAAATGAGCGCAGCTCCGACACCTGACTGGGACGCGGCCACTTGGCTACGGCTGCAATCTTCGCAGGATCAGTGGCAACACCCTGGTCAGAGATGATGTGACCTAAGTAGCTGACCTCTCGCCGGAAGAATGAACATTTTTCCAGTTTGACCTTTAGGCCTTCCCTCTGGAGACGATCCAGAACCACCTCCAGCCGTTGAACATGCTGGGAGACTGAAGCGGAGAACACAATGATGTCATCCAGATACAAAAGGAGAGACTGACACTGCTGGTCTCCAAACATCCTCTGCATCAGACGCTGAAAAGTGCTTGGTGCATTGCACAGCCCGAACGGCATACGATTCCATTCAAAGAGGCCGAATGGTGTGCAAAAGGCGGTTTTCTGCTTATCCTGCTCGGAGACTGGTACCTGATGGTAACCGCTCGCTAGGTCAAGAGTGGAGAACCACTGGGCCCCAGAGAGCGCGTCTAGACTCTCCTCAATGCGAGGTAACGGAAAAGCATCCTTTCGCGTCTTTGCGTTAAGCAGGCGGTAGTCGACACACATGCGTAGACTGCCGTCCTTCTTCCGCACCAAGACAATTGGAGAGGCATAAGGACTGCTGCTTTCCCTTATCACCTGGACTTCAAGAAGTTGATTTATATGAGTCTTGACTGCCTCATACTCTGAAGGTGGAACACGTCTGTACCTCTGCCGAACTGGGATGTCATCCAGCAGGGGGATGTCATGTGAGACCAGATTGGTACAACCAAGGTCACCCTCATGGGCAGAGCAGACTGAACTAAACCTCTGCAACAATGACCGGACCTGCACCTGCTCTGATTCTGCCAAACTAGACAAATCAACACATTTAATGTCACTGTGCCCTGAACCAGCTGCCACCTGAGAAGAAACAGTGGCAGAGGGTCTAACCTCGGTGACACCTGGGGGAAGACTGACCACTTCAGCTGGACTCAGGATGCCAAGACAGGTTCGTGGGTAGAGGACAATTTCGGTGGTCCCAACATTAACCACTGGGATGTAAGTTGTACCTCTCACAACCTGAACGAGACAGGGGGAAGCCAGCAACCCAGCAGGCAAACCAGACTCTGGGGGCTCGAAAAATAATGACTGCCCAGAGAACTGTTCAGGGCAAGTGCTAGCAACCATCTGCATTACCCCACCAGGGACACGCACCACTCTGGAGCCTCGAACTCTAGCAGCACCAGTGAATGGAGCATGGCGCTGATTAACCACCTGATGACATTGCTGCAAGGCCTGAATAACGGGATCAGGAGACTGTGTGACTGCAGGCAGGTTAAAAAAATGAAAGGCCATGGGCTCCAAAGAGCTCTCGGTAGCAGCGACGAATGACATTCATCCCCAGAATCCTAGCGACAGAAGACCCAGTGCTGACAGGGTCCTTCACCACCAGAATACCACAACGAGGGATCGTCTTCCCACAAAGAAAGAGACATCCAGTTCTAGGTAACCCAGGTAAGGAATAGCGAGACCATTAGCAGCCCGAAGCTGCAACCAATGACATGACTGGAGTCGATCATTCCCCCAAAGTGCAAAGTGCTCAAGAAAGAAGCTCTCAGTGACTGTAGACACCATTGACCCGGTGTCCACCGAGCAGGAAACAGTGACCCCACTCATGACAACGTCAATATTTGGACAGGATGCCATTAACCCGGCCGCAGCTGCTACTTGTGAGCCTGCTAACTCCCCATCTGAACTGTGGCTCGGCAGCTCAGTGGGCTCTAGTTTTCCGGCTGGCGACAGGAGTTGGAGGACCTGGCCACAGTAGAAGACAGACCAGCAGAGGGGCCAGCACGGACCCATTCTCCTTCGCAGTCCCTAGCAATGCCAGTTTTACCATTAAACATGGGGCATCTGCGGTCCCTGGGCACGACCACCAACCCGCTCAGCCACCGTTGGACCAGCAGGTGGAGCACCACTCGCCACGGCAGGAGGGACAGAGGCAGCCCCACTGGGACCCGCCTGGGGGGCCACACCCTCCAGGAGCAAGCGCTCATTTTCTGCCCTTAGCTGGGCGACCAAATCTCTGAGCTGCTGCATCTCCTCCTCCATGACTGTAGGGGGCAAGCCGCACCAAAGCTTCACACCAAATGGAGTCCTGAAATAACAGGCAGGTTAAATATCTGGACAACTACTGCTGTCTTGTCTCTAAATACACAAAAAAACAAGGTTCAGTAATGTACGTCTCCCACTGACACAATACTGAGTAATTATAATTATTTTTTTTTTTTTTTTTTTTTCTTCTTCAATTAAAAATATTATTTTACTAAAAATAAATCACGTCTGTCTCTAAGGGTGCAAATCCTGCCGACAACGCCAAGTGTGGCATGAGGGTGGTATGTGCAAAATTAACAATTTAAATTGCAGATAAAGTGCTGCTCGACAACGCCACCTGGGGGAATTTCGCCCCCAGGGGGAATTTCGCCCCCAGGAAATTAGTTTTAAAGGACACAAGTCCGAATGCACCCAGACAAGACGTGAGTTATGAAAATAATTAATTTTATTAATTCTCAATATAAAAATACAAGTTAAATAGTTTAGTCAGTGACATCCTACTCTTTTAAATGCTGCAATATTTCAACCACCTTTTCGTCACTCAGGTAGCAGTGGCTCAAAAACAAAACGACACAATCAATTATATACAACAAATAAACCTTGGAATAAAGAAAACAAACATAACCATTAAACAAAAACAAAGAAAAGCAAACAGTTAATAGCACACAAAAGCAAAGCAATTAGTCATAATAAACTAAAAAAGGAAACAATATTCATGCAAAACAATCAATAAACATACTAAGGATAATAAATCAGAGCTCACTGGTTGGCTACACAACGGTGGAGCACTTAAGGTCCAATAGGACCAATAGTAAGTGGGAAAGGGAGCAAGTAAACGGTGATCGTGAGACTGGACATTAAAACACTACAAGACAGCAGTAGAGTCCCGGTGCACCGAAGCGTCAGACGCCGGTAAGTGGAGCACCGCAGCGCACAGCCAGGCCGAGAGCGTACCCCGAAGCACAGGTGCGGCTCTGCTAACACAGAGGAGAGGGAGAGCGACAAGCCGCAGGTAAATCCTGGAGAGAGTGAATCCGCAGCACGGACAACTCCAATCCCACACAGCAGTAGCCAGCTGACCGCCACGAATTTCAAGGTGGAGAGAGAGTCCGGCAAAATCGAGGGTCCGGCAAAATCGGCGACGCCAACCGCCACACAGCTCAGACCACACACAGCGCCATGCCACGCCAAGATACCAGCCATGAGGGAGGTGAAGGACAGACTGGATTAAATAGACACCTGCGCCAGGAGCGCTGGCGGCTCCGCCCTACAATCAGTGCAGCGCACTGACACACACCTGGTGTGGATCAAGCAAGGAGGAGGGGGAACGGTGGAAACTACCCGACCATCCTGTCACACTCTGTTTTGTCCTGGTTGAGCTGCAGGAAGTTCTCTGCCATCCATGACTTTATATCTAAAATACAGTTTAAAAGGGAATCAAAAGGTCCCGTGTCATCAGGAGACACAGCAATGCAGAGCTGTGTATCATCAGCGTGGCTGTGAAAATTGATGCCATGCCTCCTGATGACGTCCCCAAGGGGGAGCATATATAAATTAAAAAGTATTGGACCTAAAATTGACCCTTGGGGCGCCCCACACTTAAGTTCATGCATTCCTGAGGAACATGTATCCATACTTACAAGAAAGTGACGACCTGTGAGGTAGGAATAAAACAAGTTAAGAACAGTACCAGAGAGGCCCACCAGGTGTCTAAGTCTATTTAACAAAATGTGGTGATCTACTGTATCAAAAGCAGCGCTTAGATCCAGTAGCACCAGGACTGACAGTTTCTGAGAGTCACTGTTACACCTGAGGTCATTAACAATCTTCACGAGGGCTGTCTCGGTACTGTGGTTCATCCTAAAACCAGATTGACAATGTTGTTGTTGTTTAAAAAATAATTTAATTGGATAAAAACCAACTTTTCTAAAACTTTACTTAAAAAGGGTAAGTTGGATACAGGTCGGTAGTTGGCGAAGATGTCAGGATCCAAATTGCTCTTCTTCAGAAGGGGCTTCACCACTGCCGTTTTAAAGGCAGTGGGGAAGATACCCGTCTGGAGTGAGTAATTCACAAGATTTAAAAGTTCAAACTCAAAGAACGCATACAATTATTTTAAGAGTGATGTGGGGATTGGGTCTAAAAGGCAGGTTGTTGGGTTTACTCGGGAGAAAACTCTACAAAGGGTTTCTGCATCAACCAGGACAAAATGCTCCATTGTCTCCTCAGATAAAAGTGATGGTTCGGGTCTGTTAAAAAGCAACAATGTTATGTTCTAAAAGAGTGGACCTAATGCCAATGATTTTACCTCTGAAGTGGTCTGCAAATTAGATTGTTTGTTGGGACTATGGAGGATTTCTTAAAATCACTATTAATTAAACGAGCGATTGTGGAGAAGAGGAATTTATGGTCGTTCTTTTTATCTGAGATGAGTTGTGAAAAATGGAGAGTTCTTGCCTGTTTTACTGCTTTATTGTAGGTTTTGAGTTTGTCCCGGAATATTTCGTGATGAACTGTTAGTTTTGACTGCCTCCATTTTCTTTCAGCGCTCCTGCAATTTCTTTTCAGTTGTTTTATTTCAGTCTTTATCCAAGGTGGTGTAGGTTTGGTTGACATTGTTTTTGTGGAAAGTGGAGCCACTGAATCTAGGGCTGACCTGAGTTTACTGTTAAAATTGTCAACAATAAAATCGCAGGATGCAGGTAAAATGTCAGCAGTGCTATTCTGTAAAATTTCAATAAAATTTGCAGCCACCTCAGGAGTAAGGTAGCGCTTCCTCACTGTTCTCACTGGGGCCCCCTGTTGGATAAAACTGGAGAGATCAAAAAACACACAGTAATGGTCAGACACAGCCAGGCCGACAACAGAGGACACACCTGTGGACAGGCCATGTGTTACAGGGTGTGTCCTTTGTTGTGAGTGGGCTGTGTGATGTGCTGCTTAAAATCGAGGTCGTTTAAAAGATTTAAAAATTCAGTCGCAGTGGGATCTGAATTGTTATCTATATGTATGTATGTGTGTATATGTGTGCATGTTAAAATCACCAGTTATTAAAACCCTGTTGTAAGTTGAGTGTAAAATTGATAAAAGTTTGGAAAACTCATTAATAAAAGAGGGGTGGTGCTTGGGTGGTCTATAAATAGTCACACATAAAATCGGAGGACTGCTAAAAACAAAGGCATGGTGTTCAAATGATGTATAATTGGTTAAAGAAGTGACCTTTGTTATAATAGAGCTTAAAATTATTGTTGCAGTCCCACCAACTCTCCTTCCACTCCTGTTGGAAAATAAAAAACTAAAATTTGGTGGGGAAGCCTCAGTGAGAACAGCTGGTGCATCAGTGCTCAGCCACGTTTCAGTTAAAAATAAACAGTCAAGTTTGTTCTCTAAAATCAGGTCATTGATGATAAAAGACTTGTTCGACAGGGAGCGAACGTTAAAAAGAGCCATGTGGGCTGGTTGAATGTGAGACCTTGTTGATGTTGATATGTTTAAGGTTATGACGGGAAGGACAGGGAGGTGTAATGGGACGGTGGATGTGTAGTGGTCTGTTGTTTGTAATGACTGGGATGTGTGTAGGATGTGATGTGGTGATGGGGATGGAGGTGGAGATGGTGGTGGACTTGTGGCGTCAATCTGTGGGACAGGGGAGATGTGTGGTAATGCGGGAGGCTAGTGCAGTGAGACCTTTGATGTTGAGGTGGAGGTTGTCATGCCAGAATAGATCAGTCCTTGTCCAGAATGTGTCAAAGTTATTGATAAAACCAAGCCCACATGCAGAGCAAAAGTCCGATAACCACTGATTGATGCTAAATAACTTGCTAAAAGACTCAGAGCCATGTTTGGGGGATGGAATCAATCCTGAAAAAATACAGGTCCTCCCCAGGCTATCAATGAGGTCTGCAAGCTGCTCGTAATCAGCGCGGGTCGAGTCTTGGGTTAAAACAAAGAAATTGGTGGATTATCTTCACAAAACAGGATTGTACAAAAGGATTTGATGTAGTTCTTAATAAAAAAACTGTAGGGGCAGCAATACGCCAAAGCTGCGTCTAGTCTGCCTAACTAAAGAAGAAGAAGAATCAGTGCGGAGCTTCGTTGATTGTCTGCACTTGAGGTTGTT
Source organism: Eutrigla gurnardus (assembly GCF_963514095.1). Taxonomy (NCBI): domain Eukaryota; kingdom Metazoa; phylum Chordata; class Actinopteri; order Perciformes; family Triglidae; genus Eutrigla; species Eutrigla gurnardus. The sequence goes on along the minus strand of NC_139938.1, from coordinate 3,642,978 downwards.
CGCGCCACAGTGCACGATGATCATGCGGGCAGACGGGTGACGGTCCGAAATAGCAGGGATGTGTTTGTGTAAGTCCAGGATTTTTGCACCAGAAAATGAATAAGTAATGCCATTTGGGATTGCAACAGACCTTATCATGGAGTCCCCAACCAGGATGTATTGTGGAGGTGGAGAGCGAAGCACGGTGTTAGCATTAATGGTGCTAGCACCAACGATGCTAGTAGCCGGAGCAGTGGAGGGCATTCCCAGCCGGGTGTTGTGCTGTCCCGCGGAAAAACGGTCAGCCGACCGTGCAGTACCAGCGTCGGGTGGAGATGTGACGGCACCAGGAGAGCCCCCTCTCCCAGAGAGGCTCACAGCGGCAGTCGAGACGGTCACCGAAGCAGCCGTCGCTGGAGTAGCCCAAGAGATGGTGTCCACCGGGACAGGCGGCACACCAGCCGAGAGCTCGGCGCTCAGAGGGCATGCATCAGCCCCGGCCCTGAGGACGCCATCGGGGTGAACGGTGACATTGGACGACAACACGGATAAGCGGTTTGTGAGGTTGAGAGGTGGAGGAGAGACAGTCCGGGTTATTTGCCTCCTACCTCGAGACACCACCTCCGTCCAAAGAGGCCGTGAGCTGGGAGTGGAGGTGGAGGATGGTCGGTGGTTCACTTCATTTTTCCATCAGTGTACATTTCACTCGAAGAAGTTAGAATATGTAGATTTAAAAATAAACTTTAATCACGACCAGGGCATCCAGATGTGACCATGTACTTCTGCGTTGTGTTGGTTTGAATGATGCTGTGACACCGGGACCTTTTTTGGAGACGATCTCCGTTTATTTCTGACAGAAAGAATAACAAGCAGAACCTCCATGTAACTCGTACTGTCCATTCGACTCCAGATAGAGCTGTGCCAGGCCGAATTTCCGTACCGTCTTGTGCTCCAAGACCTGCAGAAGACAACGTATGACCGATTGGTAAGTGTGGAACAGAAACACAAACTGACTAACTAAATGTCGGGAAGAGATTAAAACAATACTTGCATTGATCAGGTAGCCCCGGGTGTCGTCACCCATGGCGTCCTTAACATCTTTGACCCGCATCTTAGTGAGTACACCGCTCCTGTGGCCATAAATGGCTGACAGGTATGCTGCCAGGAACCCAAAGAACCTATACCGGGTCTTTGGGTCCCTGGGAGCAGCGTTCTTTATGTCCTCTGTAATGAGAGTCAAAGAGAGAAGACAACAGTTACAGCTTTTAGACACTGAAAAAAAGTGTGAGAGAGAGAGAGAGAGAGAGAGAGAGAGGGAGAGGGAGAGGGAGGGAGGGAGGCAGTACAGACTCACCCAGGAGCTCAGGTATTTTGGCCCTGGCCAGGATCCTGCACCGGCCCAGGTCCTCCCGGGACACCAGCCTGTTTCCCGTTTGACGAGAGACTGGTGCCCCTGTATGGTCCTGCCAAGGTCTCTGTATAATTTTCTGAGCTCCCTGGCAAGGACCTTGAGCTGGCCCTGCGACAGCCTTGAGTGTTTGGGGGGGGTGTCATAGAAAAACTCCATGAAGGAGATGGCCTGGCCCACATAGAGGGACACCGTGGTGGGGGCCAGGCCAACGCTCCTCAGGAAGGTAGGGTAGCTGAGGAAAGACCAGTCTGGACTTTGTCTCAATTATATGTTTTGAGTACTTCCATCACCACCATCATCATATCCTTGATCATAAATCGCTGCACACTCTATACTACTCACTATTTTTGCCATATTTGACTAACTGTGTCGAAGTCTGGGGAAACACCTACAAAACCACTCTGCAGCCGATATGCACAATACAGAAAAGAGCAATAAGGACAATAAACAAAACAGGATACAGAGATCACACAAACCCACTATTCATAAAATCACACATGTTGAAATTTATGGATCTGGTCAAATTCAGAACGGCACAAATAATGTACAAAGCGAGAAAAAATCTATTGCCAAAAAATATACAAGGTATGTTTAGTGAAAGGGAGGGGGGATATTATCTAAGGGGAGACCTAAATTTTAAAAAACCAAAGGTTCGAACAAATATGAAAAGTATGTGCGTATCGAGTTGTGGGGTGACTTTGTGGAACAGTCTGGAGACAGAAATAAAACAAAGCCCAAATATAAATCTGTTTAAAAAAAGGTACAAAAAAATATTTTTAAACAAGTACATGGAAGAGGAAGTATGTTAATGGAGGGTGATGAGGGAGAAAGCTATAAATGGAGTAGGGTGGATTGTTATATTGTAACTAACTTAGTATATGGTATTCTGGGTAGAGAGTCATGGGGATAGTTTATATGTATGTACTGTGTGTATGTGTGTGTATTTATATGTGTGTATGTATGTATGTATGTATGTGTGTGTGTATATGTATGTGTTTATTATATATATGTATATATATATGTGTTTATGTATGTATATATGTGTATGCAGATACATGTGGATTTATATATATATATTTATATAGATATTCATGAAATGTATATATGGTATGTAGGTATTTAGGTGTATTAGGTAGTTAGGATATCGGTATAGTCACAAACTGAAGAGTAGTTAAATAGGGGTGGGACATTAAAAAAGTATTGTACTTCTTCCAAATCCTTTTTTCGAACAATGTGCGGTATTTTGTTATGTCTTAGTTCTCTATTTTATTTTTACTTTATTAATTTCTCTTTTTCTTTTTGTTTGTACAAAGAGTTACATACATTTCTTTTTTTTTTCTATACATGTTCGAAAAATAAAATTCATTCATTCATTCATTCATCATCATATAACCTTTATTTAACTAGGCAAAAGACTTGCTGAGAAAGAACGTTCTTAACATCTGTTAATTCACTACTTACAACTTCAGCAGGGGGATGTTGTATAAAAAGGCCCAGTCCCAGACCGCCAGAACACCTTGGCCCTGCTGACCTTGGACACCGCATTCTCCTGCATTTTTAAACTTCCTTCAGGGCAGAATGTAAATGTGGAATACTCCTCCATGTATGCGTCTGTAAAGATGCAACACGTGATGATGAAAGCTGCATGAACACACTTCACACACCTGCACAAATACACAATGTGTTCATTCTTACCCATGGAGGTTCCAAAGGTAATTCCCCGGGTCAGGGAGCCCCTGCTCTTTCCCGTGAAATACGGGGACATGGCCCTGAAAAGTTTTTTTTGTTTGTCGGACCATCCGGCCCGCTCGTTGTCCTGGGAAATCAAAACAACAATCAATAACGCCTCTACCACATGATCACATGTGCTCATTGGTTATACGCTTGTTAAAGATTTGTAAAATTATCGATGAACTAATCCATCTCACTCACCTCATCGTCGCTCGCCTCCGTCTCCGAAGACGCCCGTGGCGTCTTCTCTTTTTTCTTCTGCCGGTAGAGAGAAAATCAATAATAAGACACGATTAACTCTAAATGTAAAGTGTATGTTATGATTCAGCACTAAAAATAAAACTGAATTGAATTGGGTTCCATACTTTGGGCAAAATGATTATGACACTGAATTAAACATCTATCATCTTCCCACCTGAGGGGCGGAGGAAGGAGGGTCTTTGTCCCCCGCCTTTCTCTTCCGCAGGGACTGCTGGGGCTGCGGGGACTGTGGGGGCGGCTGCTGCTGCTCCTGCTGCTCCTGCTGTTGCTGCTCCTGCTGCTGCTGCTCCTCCTGCTGCTGCTGCTCCTCCTCCTCATCCCCCTCCGCCTCCTCCTCCTTCTCATCGTCCTCCTCCTCATCCCCCTCCTTCTCCTCCTCCTCCTGCTGCTCCTTCTCCTCCTCCTCCTGCTGCCCCTCCTCCTCCTCCTCCTCCTCCTGCTGCTCCTCCTCCTCCTCCTTCTGCTTCTTCTCCTCCTCCTCCTGCTGCTCCTCCTCTTCCTGCTCCTCCTCCTGCTTCTCCTCCTCCTGCTGCTCCTCCTGCTTCTCCTGTGAGAAATAAATTGAGTAGTTGTTCGGGAGGTTACATTTGAACACAACATTCCAGCTCTAATTCCTTATCCGTTAGTTAATAACCTTTTGTTCACCGTGATTCACGACTGCTGGTTTACCACGTGGCTAAGAGCACTTTCTTTTCATGCAAATTCACATTTTTCTTCACTGTTCCTTTGTTATTTAGTAGTATCGCTTCTTTGATTGTTGGGTGGTTTGTCTGTTTTAATTAATTTTCCCCAACCTACTTTATTTTTCTTTTTAAATACTAACAAGACTGTTAGTAACTTGCCCTTTATCCCTTCTCTAACTAGTTGGTTTGTCTCTCTGTTTTAATAAGTTTCCCCCACCTGCCCTTTTGTTATTTACTCTTTTGTTCTTTACTGTAGTTAAATTGGTTCTTTTAGTATTCTGGCTTCCCTTTAGCCTGTTGGTTTGTTTATTTTTTTAAATCACTCTACCTACTTTCTATTATTTTAGTATTTTTTGATTTTTCGATTTTATGATTTCTTGTTTCTCATAACTAATACCGTACCTTTTCCTTCTAGTATTATCATTTCTTTTGAGCCGGTTGTTTCTGTATCAATTAATTTGCCCCGTTTTATTTTTTATGTAAAAATATTGTTCTCAATTTTTAGTACTGTTATTATTTTCTCGTTAATCATTTTATAATATTTTTTGTTTCAATTGTATTTCATTTTTATCTTTATTATTATTTTTTATTTTCGCCTGGTTTTTGCCTGGAATGCTCTATACAAATCTGGCACCCTATTGAACGGAGTTAAACTGAGAGAGCGTTCACAGACACCAGGATGAATGCATTCACAGTAGCGTTCATCAGGCAGAAATACAGTACGTTCAGTTCACGTTCTTCCCAAAATATGAACGAGTTCAAGAACTATCGTTCAATGAACAGGTTCAGGCACAACACTGTTTAGTATCGCTTCTCTAACTAGTTGGTTGTCTGACTGTTTTAATGCATTTTCTGCAACCTACCTGTTGCTATTTTAGTCTTTTTGTAAATACATTATTTTTCTATTTTATTACTTCAGGTTTCACATACTATTAGTAATTTGTCCTTTAAGTATTATTGTTTATCTTAACTAGTTTGTTTTTTGTCTATATTAATTCATTTTTACCTTTTGTTAATATTCTTTTTTTTTTTTAAATGTATTATTTTCATTTTAAATTTCTCGTTAATAATTATGTTGGTTTTGATTTCATTTCATATTTTTTTACATGTACATTTTTATTTTATTTTTTCTCTCTTCTAAAAAAAAAAAAGAAAAAAAAAGAGGGATAAATTAACTGAATTATATGACTTGCCATCAATCCTAAAGACTTGTCCTCCATTGAATTGTCCTCTGAGGTTGTAAACACAGTAGGCGTCTCCGGCATCACTAAACAAAACCCAGTAAGTACTCCAATGACAGTGGAATTAGGCCCCCTATCTAGAGAACAAGCCTTTCTAATGGCTACTGATACCCCTCTGAACTTACTGGGTCGTGATTTATTATGTCAATTTGGCTGCACCATTAATGCCCCCCTTATGGGGTATATCTTGATGTACCTGATGCTAATGTTAATACTGTGTTTTCTATGCTACAACAGGTTTCTCGATCAGTGACCTATGCTTGGCAGTTGCCCTCTCCTCAACTTTCTTTAAAACTTCAAACAATCTATGACCATATAACCCAACAACCCACTTCTCCTTTCCTTTCTTGGCTGATTTCTGAAATATCTGACTCTTTGCTCTGGTTTCCCTCACTCCATTGTCTAGCTCATCACGATGCAGTTCCAAATTCTGAGTATACTCAAAAAGCTGAGCAAGATGAAAGAGCAACCTCCCTCTTGCATGTTAATGATATATATTTTGGTCATGGAGGGATTGCACTCAATGTAAAACTATCTCTCACTCAACAACCTATGTTTCAGAAGGATGACGGTGTTCCCCATATCGCAGTAGCTACTGCTAACAAATGCGACACCTTGGAGCTGGGCAAGATGGTAAAGTTATTCCAATGTTGTAATGACAAAACATTTTGTGATACTGTAGCCAGTTACCCACTGTACAAGGTTGGCTCTTTGGGGTACATCCTGTGTGTCTCTTTTGACCCACAACCTGTTATCTTTTGAACTCTGTCACAGACAGAATCACACCTAGCCCCCCCAGCCTATTTCTCCATCTACAACCTCCTTCCATCTTCTCTCCCAGATCCCTCCTGCTTTGTGTTCCTCCCACCCTAATGATGTGGGACTGATTCTTTCTGCTTCTAGTGTAAAAATGAATGTCAACCCAGATAAACCACTCCCAAAGAAACGCCAGTATCCCCTTAAACTTGACGCAGAACTTGGAATTGCACCTGTGATAAGTCCTGACCTGAGTCCCTGTTAGAACAAGGCATAATAATAGCTACCTCCAGCCTCTGTAACACTCCCATTTTGCCCATACCAAAAAAACAAATAAGACAAGTTATAAGACCTCAGTGCAGTTAATGACTGTGTTAACCCTATTTTCCCTGTAGTTCCAGATCCAACCACTATCCTCTCCTCCTGTTCTGTTCATCCCAGATCCCAGTATTTTTTTTATTTCAGTCACGCTGTAGAAACTACCTCCTCCATGGTACTGAGATCTCCACTAAACACTATTTGCCCCCCACTCTGTCTCCCATGTTGTCTTCCGCTCTGCAACATTTTTCCTCCTCTAGACAGACTTGTTATGAGTTCACCCTTCTTTCCAAACCTAACCTTACTATTGAGTGCTGATCACCTCTTAACTCTGTTTCCCTCCTTCCTTTCCCTAATTGATGGCAAGCCATATAGTTGTGAAAGTTGATCTTAGTTGACCATTATGCTCACCCCGTCCCGATCCACTAGACAAACCACTTGCAAAACCTGAGTTAATTTTGTTTGTAGACTAGAACCCTATGAAATCCGTTTTAATTTTTCAAGATTCCACTTATTTTTCCAGAATTTCGTACTTTCCGTTTTAATTTTTCTAAATCCCGGTTTCTGTTTAATTTTTCTAAATTCGGTGTTTTCTGTTTTCCATTTTTCGGACTTCTGTGTTTTCCGTTTAAATGTTTCTAAATTTTGTTTTCCGTTCTCATTTTTCAAAATTCTGTTTTCCGTTTTTATTTTTGAAATTCTGTTTTCCGTTTTCATTTATAGAAATTCTGTATTTTACAATTTTATAGCATTTTTTTTTCATCAAATAGTGTCTAATCGTGTAGGTGATGACTCAAAATAAAGACATTTCTAGCAGCCCCCTGCCCCCGACTTTCGCCGTGTCTAAAATCAGCGTATCTGTCGATCCACTCACCGCTATTTATGTTTAACTTTTCAGACATGCTGGATGAGGCGGTGTTCCCGTTGATTACACTAAAACACAATAGAGACTCTCCGCAACGTTTTGCTTAGGTATGGTAACAAACTCTTATAATGTTCGAGAAAACATTGATTTTCAGCTTTTGACAAATTCCACGTTTTACAGGTATACTTGTCAGATTTTGCGATTCAGTCAATGCACATAGTGGGAAACAGAGAGCCCTACATTTGACTCAGGTTATGCAATTGGTCCCCTTTTTGAGACCCCAGAATTTACGTTACAAGCTGCCCCCGACACCTCTGAGCGCTCTGCCTGGTTGTGTTGTTTTATGAATTGTGGAGCTGCTGCGACGGCCGCGCATTAGCCACACATTTCCTGCTTCCTCAACTTGTTTGTGTGACACATGGTGTGACTCACAGGAGCAAATGGGGAATGGTTGCTGCAATAAGCAGATTTACGTTGCTCCTGTTACGTCCCTAAATTCAAACAATTTCGTCGACACAAACCAAGAAGCGCATTCCCCCCGTGAGGACTCTTTTGTAAATATGCAGATTGACTTTGTACAAAGTCATATGTTCACATGTTATTGTTATTGTTTTTTTTTAATCATATGTTTTCAACATAGACTGAAGACACCACAACAGTGACTACCCTGCTCCTCAGAGACATTGTCTGCCTGTTTGGGATCCTGCGCTGCATTAACAGCGACAAAAGGCACCCATTTCAACTCCTCTATCACACGAGAACTCTGCAAGGAACTGTGTTCTTCTGTCTAAGCTCTGCACTAACAGGTGATTGCAGCCCACACGCCTCCCACTGACGGGGGCTGTCACAACCTTCAGCCTGGGGATTTCAACCCTGAAGCAGTTCAAGGGAAGGAACGCTCTCCAGCCCAGGTGGACCGGTCCATCTCAAATACTGCTGACCAACAACACTGTCATGAAGTGTGTGACACCCCACATGGATCCACTCTTCACACCAGTGAAGATCAACAGCCCAGCAGGATGCCAACATGGACCAGTGAAGATCAACAGCCCAGCAGGAAGACAACCCGGAACGGTGCTGTTCTGACCAGATGCTGATGGACGACACCAACATGGCTGCTGCTTGTGACCGGATTATCACTTCTGTGGCTCCTTTGCAGTACCAGTATTAAGCAATGGGGACAGAAGGTTGCTTTGGAAAATCCCCCTCTTAATACTGAAACCACGGAGCTACCAAAAAAAAAGCATATTAGCAATATCTCATCCCTCCTTAAATGCTCCATCCTTCAACAGAGACGAGAAACTCTTTCTCACACATGACCAAATTATTTCTACAAACACTTTTATCAACCTGACTAGAATGGTAGCTTATCACAGCTCAAATTCTACCAATTGTTATGTACGTGGATTCATCCCACATAGCACAAATGAAGGCCTCCCCCTGATGGCTCTGCTCATTTCTGACTGCGACACGTGCCATTTACTTCACCTAAATACACACACATCTTACACCCATGAACTGTGCCCAGTTACACCTGAACTGAGACCTTTACCTTGCAAAACATCCACAAGCAAGTGTCAGGCATGCACTGATGTCCCTGCTGCCATCCCTCTTAGAGTAGTCCCACGACCATTAAAGTGGTGCATTAAAGGTAACGGAGTTGGTCATGACATGGGACATTCGAACTGTGACTCGCTGTTTTATCCAATACCAAGAAGTTCTCCCAGAATATGGACTTCGGACTACAGCCCTCCACCTACAGCTTGTTCTACACTTGACATTAACTTTTCTAGGTTAGACACAGCGGATTCTTTTTGCTGCGTCCTAGCTGGAAAAGGGATGTACTGGATATGTGGACAAAAAGCATATGAATATCTTCCTAAGGGTTGGAGCGGAGTGTGTGGCCTGGGCTACGTAGTCCCAGCAATGCGAGTTGTAGATAAATTGCCTACAATTCCCTCAGGATTAAGGTCAACAAGATCTAAACGAGATGTGTTAATCACCCACTCACACACATATTGGAGCCTTCTATTCGGCATGCTTATTCCCAGTTATGGTGTATTGTCTTCCCTGAATCAGATAAGAGATCTTTCCAAACGTATAGAGGATTTAGCTAATACCACTTCCCTAGGTTTGTCTCTCTTATCAAAACAGCTGGCTGCAACCCGTCTAGTTGCCTTACAGAATAGAGCAGCTTTAGACTATCTTTTAGCATCCCAGGGTGGTACTTGTGCAGTGATTGGTGTTGAATGTTGTACTTATGTGCCAGATTATAATGCTAGCCTTTCTAATGTCATTACACACGTTAAACACATTGCTGATGAAGTGCACACCAGCGATATTAGTAGCCCTTTTGAATGGTTGGAAACACTAATTTGTCGTTGGGGTACATATATAGTTCAATATGTTTTTGTTGGTATAATCTGTTTTATATTTTTGTTGTTATTTTTTCTTGTATCAGAGCAATGTGCAAAATTATTACAGCTAAGGTGACTACCAAAATGTTGATTCAACGAACTACTCACGACGTACCTAAAGAATTAATTTTTTTTTCGACGAATTGTGTAGAATTGATGTATTGTAATTTTCTTACTTCACTTGATTACATTTTCTTGTGTATTTAGTGTTGTCCTATAGGACAAAATGGGGAATTGTAGGAGAAAATGTACCTTCCAATTCTTATTTGTATCTCATATAATGTTCCTTTCTCTCGGAACATCAAATGTCCTGCTGAGCTGTTTTTTTTATTGTGTTTAACCCTTGCTGTCTTGATGAAAAGACTCTTTGATCTTTCCCTCTTCCTGAACTGTCTCCGTAACATTTGTCTCACATACATTGATCAGGGCCCGATGGATGACCCCTGTAGTGACATCGTCTAGCTGTCCCGAGAACAGTCACACCTTGTAGACATCCACACATGTCTCTTCCTCTGCAGAGAGACATGTGTTGATTCAATGCAAATCATGACGCCTTCCCTTTTGTTCTCCCAAATGTTCTGTATAAATCCACCTCGGCCAGGCCATTCGGGAGACTGGATCTTCATGGATACACTGTGAATTTCTTTTCTCCACTGTCAGTGATTAAACCTCATTTGAACCAGACACAGAATTGGACCTGAAGAGTTTTTCTTCCACAGTAGCATAAATAAAAATGTGTTGGCATTTGCGCTAACCTTAGCTTGATAGTTAACATCATACGACCTCAGTGGCATTCGCAACTCATTTGTAACTTAAACGTCAAAATTAACTAACTTAGTTAAACATGATTTGCAGACAATCACCGTAATAATTCAAGCACAAAACACAACATAATCACATAAACTGAGTACACAAATATGACGGACTTACCAATGCTACGACGACGACGTTCAGTGAAATGTGAATGCCACTCCTCCTTCTGATGCATCGCATTTTGATTGAAACTCAACAAGAACTCTCCTCAAAACCATGACGAGATATTCAAAGGGAGAACAGCGACCTCTTTTTGGGCAAATTAAATCAGTACGTGCATGAGAGTGACTAAACCGAGAAAAAGATGGCAGGAATGTTCCAAGGATGAATACTGTTGTACATCATGTGATAACTTATTTACTGGGCTGGAAGGTACAGCATGTATGTATCCCTGAGGGATGTTTATTTTCATTAACTACCAGCTATCAGACCATCTTTATTCCATCACCATGATTTAATAGGACTGCTTACTATTTCTTTATCTGGTGCACCTTGAGGGGACGGGATAGGGGTTTCAGGATAAAAAGAAAAGGCGTCTGTAATCATTCCCAGGGGCTAAGAGGGTGTTTACTTGAGCATCGACACACTCCCCTGAAATGACGGATTGCTGCCAGCATTAAATGGCTAATTCTGAACTATAATCAAAGTCTCTCACAGAAGGCTGGACATGATGTCTTTGGATATGAGGAGATACTTCAACTGTGTGGATCTAAAAATACATTTTTAAGTCCCAGCAAATGTGCTGCTCATGCTTTATCACAGTCTTTTGTTTTGGTGTGAAAGTGGGGGGGGGGGGGGGGGGGGGCATATTCAATCTCTTAGCTTTACTTCGATTTGGATTTTATTGTAGAAGATGTTTGGAGTAATTATATGGTAATTATTTACCCTTTTAAAACTCTACAGAACCACAAACTGATCACTCAAATTAAGTAGATATAAAGAATCGGTGCAAGCTGAATAAATAGTATCATCATCAATACACTCATCATGTAGGTATGCTGCTTTAAATAATTCATGTTGAGTTCAATACAAAGTCCAGTTCACATATTCACAAGTCAGTGAATATTGAGCGACTGTAAAACGAAGCCGATAAGTAAGCGGTGGGTTTTACCTTAACGGCCTCCACAAACCAGCGGAGCAGCATCGCCTGGATCTGGCCGTCTGTCAGCTCGCTGTTGGCTGCTTGGATCTTGCTCTTCACCGTGTCCTCCAGCAGCAGGCGCCGCAGGCGCCAATAAAAGAACTGACGGGATGTTTGCCATTCAAGGATATCCTGCGATAAGCAAATGACAAAAGAAATAATAATGTTATTGCATCGTCTGTTATTAGAAGCTACTATCACCTACGTTTTGCAATTTATTAAATGTCAACACATAATTCGGCGCATTTCATTCTTTGTGAATTTATAGGGGACTAATTTTCTGCCCGTCTCAACCAATTCCTGGGATGTCACAATGACATAGTACTCATTAGGGAAATCAGACTATCTGGCAAAAGAGGTCTGTGCTGTATATTTGGCTTGATTTGAGAAATGGCTGTTTATTTTGATTCCATAACATCAGGCTGTGGGTTCATAAAACAACTTACAGGATATGCAACGGTCTGTGTGTAGGAATCTTTTCATCTATTGTGCATGTACAAGTGTAACACTGTTTATTGTAGGTTAATGTATGTCACAGAAACCTCTCACACTGTAAAGCAAGTGGACTGACGAAGGGAGGATTTTAGAACCCACTATTACAGATTCCTCTGCAGATGGACTTGAGTTGACCATGCAGACCACTGCATGTATTTTGGTCCATGCATCCCCGAAGTGAACAAGAATTGGATTTGTTGTGTTGACCGTTGAGACAGTCTCTCAATCAGATTAAAGAGAGAACACACATTTTTCTCATTGTCCATCCAGTCGACTGTGTCTCTCTTTTCCAGTGTTTGGCTAATTTTGACATTTGGAATGCTAAGAGGTACAATCTTAGACCTGGTAACCCTATTCCCCCTTTCTCCCTAAGGGGCACATCATTTACTCAATTTGATTCATGCTTTTTTCCCTTCCCAGAGAAAATGTTTAACTATATTATCATACCTCCTAAAAATGTCACATATTGCTTATTTTAGAACTTAAAACCTTGGAACTTGCCTGCGTTCATTTGTACTCTACAAATAATAATAATTTTGAAGTTAACTTCGACAGCCAACAAGATTGTTTGCCTGTAGCACATAGGCCTACCTCTGGTAAACCACTACTCACCTACTAATACTCTATTTTGTTTCATTTCCTTCCTGAGAGGCTGCTGAGCCCCTCACACGTTGGAGGGTGATAAAGTCAAACATTAGTAAATGTTTAACTACATCATCATACTGTGAGGACAATAAGTTCAGATGGTTATAAAAGGGACACTCATATAGTTTTTAGTTAATTCATATTTATATTTTCTGTTATTTTATCTAAAAGAATCACCGCTGTGCTCTAGTTCTTCCATCAGGCAATACAGGGGTGTAGTGGCCTCTTTACGCCACAAGAGGGAGTATTCCCCCTAATGAGCAACCCTGTCAAGAGTAAACACAGCATGTATTCTGCATCCGGCTGGACAGAAGCATAACTGTATTGCTGTGTTTTCTCAGGTGTAAGAAAACTGATAAAAGAGACATATAAAAAGAGTAACACCACAGAGTTATAGAGGTGGCGAGGTAGTTGGCCGAATATTCCTGCACTGTTATATGATGTTTTCTGTCGGTTATCCCTGTCACTCTGAAGCCGAAGCTAAAGCTAAGCTAAGCTAACTGCACGTGATGAGCCACGTTATTAGCTAGGCCAAGTTACTGGGATATATAGAGAACTTACGGTGTGTTAGGTGTTTATATGTTTACACCAAAGCATAGATATGGTGTCAATGTAAAAGAGCCAGTGATATTTGTCTGTATATGTTAGAGTAAAAATGGTTGAATGTTAATACACAGTAACCAGGTTATAAATCCTAACACTTCATCATGGTGGTAGACAAACATCTCAATAAACACATCATTTAAATAGAACAGCGTATTAACGATTTATGGTCAAGATATTTTACTATGATGTGGAGAGATATCTATAGTGCCTACCTTGCAAACCATAAACAAACACTGAACCAACACGTGAAAACACGTGACCGGTAAAGGACAATCAGCAACAATCGCGTAACGCCTGAGGGCATAAATAATACAACAGGGCCATCTATTGGCCAAAATAGGCAACTGCCTTACATTTGTATGTATGTCTACTGTCTACTGTCTGAGACAGTGTCCATCCTACCGGAGTCAAATTCCTTGTATGTGTGCATACTTGGCTAATAAAGCTGATTCTGGTTCTGAATCTCCCAAGCTGATGTGCTGCTCCTTTCTTGAGTCTTGCTGCAGACAAATGATAGCCTGACTTGTCACTTCATCGACTATTCATATTAGAAACAAGTTAAAAAAGTAAAAAAAAAATGTCTATTCTATTACTTAATAACTAAACTTAAACTAAATTAATAACTAAACTTTTTTAGACACAATACAATGAGTTTATGAATTTATTTGACATACTTTAATATCACTTTTTAATGGAATACTATGTAATGACTCTTATAAGACTTGTTTCAACATACTATATCGCAACTTTGTTGTCCTGCAATATAATTATTTTTTCACATTTTACACCATTGATTTTTAAAACCATATTATACTATGACTTTTACATTTCTTGATAAAACATACTATGATTTTTTGTATTACTTTGATCATCATACTATAGTACCATACTATACTATACACTATGACTTTTTGAGATGTACTATTTTAATTTGTTTTCCTCGCATACTATACAATGTCTATTTCATGAATATTTGACATACTACAACTTGTGTTGACATACTATGAATATGAATATGCATGCATTTGTTATAGATTTTTCAATAATGCATACAAATGGTCTGTCTCCTTAATTTCTGACCACAGATGCAAAGAGGTTGTACAATTAAATTCAAAAACTTTATTTGTCCCCGAGGGCAATAACAGGCACACAGAGTAGCTGTACAATAATAAATGTTGACACAAAACAAAGCAAGCAATACTGTACAGATTGAGATGATATATACAGATTTACACAGAATGATATCTACTAGAAAATAAATAATAGTTCTATAAACTATAAATAATCCGACATAAATCCTGTGTGTGTGTGTGTGTGTGTGTGTGTGTGTGTGTGTGTGTGTGTGTGTGTGTGTGTGTGTGTGAGAGGAGCTTCCCAAATACAACAGAAACGTCCTCTGTGCTGCTCGGGAGCCGCCTCACCCTTTGGCTGGTGGGTGAGGCGGGTGGTGTCATCCTTCTCATCTGGTCCTGTAGTCCTCCATCCTTCTCATCTGGCCCTGGAAGATGAGTCTAGGTCTTCCACATGGTTTCTTCTTGTTGGAAGTCTGGTGCAGTGTGTATAATCCTGAAGGTCTGAAATTATATTATAAACAATGGAATACTATTCTAGAAAGCTCCTATAATAAATACATCCCACTGATGTAAAGTTAACTTTTATGTCATTACTGGTACTGTAGTTTCAGGAGATTACAGAGATTAGTCTCTGTAGGAGATTACTCACTCAGTCCACTGGTCCTGTAGTCCTCCATCCTTCTCATCTGGTCCTGTAGTCCTCCATCCTTCTCATCTGGTCCTGTAGTCCTCCATCCTTCTCATCTGGTCCTGTGGTCCTCTATCCTTCTCATCTGGTCCTGTAGTCCTCCATCCTTCTCATCTGGTCCTGTGGTCCTCCATCCTTCTCATTTGGTCCTGTAGTCCTCCATCCTTCTCATCTGGTCCTGTAGTCCTCTATCCTTCTCATCTGGTCCTGTAGTCCTCTATCCTTCTCATCTGGTCCTGTAGTCCTCTATCCTTCTCATTTGGTCCTGTAGTCCTCCATCCTTCTCATCTGGTCCTGTGGTCCTCTATCCTTCTCATCTGGTCCTGTGGTCCTCTATCCTTCTCATCTGGTCCTGTAGTCCTCTATCCTTCTCATTTGGTCCTGTAGTCCTCCATCCTTCTCATCTGGTCCTGTGGTCCTCTATCCTTCTCATCTGGTCCTGTAGTCCTCCATCCTTCTCATCTGGTCCTGTGGTCCTCTATCCTTCTCATCAGGTCCTGTAGTCCTCCATCCTTCTCATCTGGTCCTGTAGTCCTCCATCCTTCTCATCACCAACTATGACTCAGAAGGTAAATCTTTTAAAAAGAGACACGCTATATTGCCATGAAATCCGGTGTTCCAATCACTTCCATGGCCACAGGTGTATAAAAGCAAGCACCACGGCATTCAGACTGTTTCTGTTTCCTCTCAGGAGCTCAGTGAATTCCAGCGTGGTCCTGTGATAGGATGCCACCTGTGCAACAAGTCCAGTCGTGAAATTTCCTCGCTTCTAAATGTTCCACAGTCAACGGTCAGTGCAATAATAACAAAGTGGAAGCGATTGGGAACAACAGCAACTCAGCCAAGTGGTAGGCCACGTAAAATGATGGAGCGGGGTCAGCGATGCTGAGGTGTATAGTGCGCAGACAGAGGTCACCAACTTTCTGCAGAGTCAATCGCTACAGACCTCCAAACTTCATGTGGCCTTCAGATGAGCTCAAGAACAGTGCATAGAGAGCTTCATGGAATGGGTTTCCGTGGCGATCAGCTGAAGTCATCATCATCATCCTCTTCATTGCTGTCCTCGGAGATCCTCTGCCTCTTCACACTTACCTGTGCGTCCTCTTCTCTGCTTCTCTTTGTGGACGAGCTGCAGCCTGAGGTTGAGGGAGTGGAATCTTCTGGCCCCTGAGGAACCAAGGATGGATCTTCTTCAGGACGGCTCACACCAGAAGGGACGGAGACGGAAGGACAAAAGGGGAGGCGACCGGGAAACATCTCTTTACGAAATCCCTGCCAGACGCTGAGAAGAGTGAACTGCTGAAGTCTGAAGTCATCATCTTCGTCTTCATCCACTTCCTCCTCTTCATCCTCGTCATCAGAAGCCTCAAACATGAAGCTGTAGCCAGAATCATCGCTCGTCCATCCATCGTCCTGAACGTCCTCCTGCTCGCTGTCCTCATCTTCGGAGAAGTCTCCAAAAAAACCCAACCTGACCTACCTCATCCACGAGTCCATACTCACGTCCACCTCGTGCAGGACGGCCGATGACGTCGTTGGCACCAACTGAGGGGGAAGAAAATTCAAAGTATAAGGATTTATCATTGATTTAAACCAAGCAATAATCCTGTTTAAATTAGCCAATGTTAAAATTCTAAAAAAAAAAAATGTTTTGACTTCACACATATATAGTATACGTATATTCAATATGTGGCTGAAAAGAGTTTAAAAATCAATACATTTTTGTGATCGGAAACTAAATGATTGAAAATATGAGGCTGTTTATTCTTCAGTTACTGAACAGAGATGAAAACAGCATTAAGATGAATTAAACCAATAATAATAATAATAATAATAATAATAATAACAATTACTATTATTTTAGCTGTTAATATTAACATATTATGTATACATTATTATAATACCCAATACAAAATATACCAATATTAATAACTATAATATTAAATATAATACAAAAACATGACTGTAATGATAATATGTTATTATTATTATGATTATTATTAATCATAATAATCATAAAATGGTGTAAATATTCATGTTGTTGTTATATAGCGATGTAAATAACCTCAATAATACTATAAATATGATTGCAATCATCACTAGTGATTACTTTGTGCAAAGACATGTATTCTGCACCAAAGAATAGTCGGGACTTCAGTTCTTCTTCCAATCTCCCAACGCTAACACTGATAACAAAAGAGAGCATGCTTTAACAGGTGGCTCAGACTCCAATGAGAAAACATGCACTTATAGGCCAACTATTTTACCTCAACCAGATGCTTACATATTATTTTTGGCTAAATAGCAGAGCATTTTGTTCTTATTATCTAAATCTTACTTGTTCAAGGTCATTCGGGCTGCAGGTTTTAACTGAATACACACGAGGCTTTTCTTTCCTAAAGGTTTTTTGAAGGCATTAATAGTAGTAGATGCTCCTCAGACACAAATCATGGGAATGCTCTTTGTTTAGTCAACTATATAAAAAAACAGACTGGGAAAGTCAACAAAAAGGTCCTTCTAACCCTAATGCTGTAAACCTCATACATGGACCAAATGGCTGCTCTCTATTGATTGCCACCATTAACAAGCATATGGTTCCAGCCACAAACATAAAGCAGAAACATAATTTATCAGATGTGAGTATGATCTACATGATTCTAAATACTGAATTAACTACAAGGGAGTCTGTTTGGTGAGCCACACTTTGCTGGGGGACACTAAGTAGAAGGTAAGCTCAGATGATACATTCATTATAATATGCAGTTGAGATTCTGTTTCTTTCAGCTGGCTTTGATCTCACTACTTCATTGAAAATGAATAAATGTCCAGAAAAAACACACAATACTGAACACATGGCAGAAAGAAACTAAGAAATCTGAGCAGAGAAAATTATGGTGCAACAGGCAGTTTGACATAAATCATCAAAACAAGGAAAATAGAAAATAAAGCTATTGATCACATGAACTGTGATCCACTCACAGTATCAGTGGGCTTTTCTGCATACAGCTTTGAATATCAAACGACTTCAGTCAGAAATGAACTTGACTGATGCAAAAATACAGACTTACTCCAATGCAAGGTATTTACACATGTTCTCGTCCATCTCGTGGCTGTTTATCAAACTAAATGAGTGGGCCAAAAACACAAACAGTCTAACTCTCGAAGTGGAGAAAAGGGAGCTGCACTCTCACCCCCTGATCTCCAGCAGTCGACTCTTGCTGGTGACTGAGAGGACGTCTTCATTCGTTCCGTCGAATGTTGACAACAAAGAATATCTTCAACAGGAATCATTTTGTGACGAGGGGCTACAATTCTTTGAGGGTCCGTCACTGTGGTATTATCCAGCCACCGTGTTGTCCTTCTGTAAAAAAGAAAAGAAGAAAAAACGACAAGTTTAGAACGGCCATTAATTGTTCTCCTTTTTGGCATACGGGACGTGGACAACTCATAACGCACATAACATTTAAATCAGCAAATGTAAGAAAACCATGAGTGCATCATGTAATAACAGATTGGCATGTAATGTAAACTATGACGCTCGATTAATCTTTTAAAGGTTTGATAGGTAAACATGCTATTTATACACTTTTCCAACATGTATGCATGTTAGGAAATTGGGATGCTTTTAGAAAAAATAACGTAAACTTGCCCTGAAAAAGTAGAAATACCTAATTTCTTGGTGACAAGTTATGAATGGAAAAATGCGTCTATTTTCATGTTTAACTACATCATCATACTGTGAGGTCAATAAGTTCAGATGTTTATAAAAGGGACACTCGTATTTTTTATTTATTTCATATTTATATTTTCTGTTATTTTATCTAAAATAATCACTGTGCTCTTGTTCTTCCATCAGGCAATTCAGGGGTGTAGTGGCGTCGTTACGCCACAAGAGGGAGTATCCCCACAAATGAGCAACCCTGTCGAGGAAACACAGCCCATACACACAGTATGTATTCTGCATCCGGCTGGACAGAAGCAGAACTGTATTGCACTGTGTTTTCTCAGACTGTCCAGTAAAGCAATTGAATGAAGCCACACGGCGTCTTTATTGAAGTGTGCAACATCAGCCACAGCAGAGAGTCAAAGGGCTGGTGGTGCTGTTTCAATAGGCTGCTGGCTGTTTCATTGTGCTCCGTCTCTATCTGGACTATACACAATGGACGATTAAAGCAGTCTTGCTTACTTGAACTTTATTGCATGAGTGCAGTCATCATCTCACAACTGTAACGTTATCTCAACTGGTTCGCGAGCGCGGTGTAACCTCTAGATCAGTCCCCCATACAACAGTACTTAAATAAACAGTCCTATTGTTACACTGGCGAGGGAGACGGTCAAAGAGGTGTTTATGTATGAGTGCGTCCACTTCAGCGGGAAATGAATAGTGATAGTCATCAACTACTTTCAAGAATGTTTCCTGAACCACTCCTGAACCAATGTTGCTGTATTACAGGAGCATCATCTTACAATGCTCCATAAACACATCCAGTAAGATCCGTCAGTGCAGGCGTGCTGCACAGTGCTGAATAAGATCATATTTCAACCATTTGGAAAACAATTCATAGAAGCTAAATGTAGGTATTTTTGTTAAAAATGAAAATGCATTCCTGTTACTCTAGATTTACAGTCAATATATGAGAAATATGCAGCCGTTTAGCTGCAACAAAGTTAAACCTCAACATGATGAACGATCAATTCAAATCATTTCGAAAAGGAAAAATTGCAATTCCTCACAGTATTTTGCATGCCTGTAGCACATCCCTCCACTGGTACACCCCTGGCCACAATTCTTACAAACATGTGGTTTCTCTCCAGCATGCACCCTCATGTGATACATATACATGTGGGGTTCTGAGTGAATTCTTTTAGCCACAGAAAGTTGCAGGATTTCATCCAGTGACTCCGCTAAAATCAAAGAGAAACATTTTTCCCCCCAGAGTTGGATTATCTATGATTACTTTAAATTTTAAGACAGTTTCTCATTTGTAGATATTTCCAAAAATGTTGTTAGCCTTTGTAACAGATGTGGATAGGGCATGAAAGGACCCAAGGACTTGTTTTCCAGCATTTTACATTATTTTAATATTACAGTATGTACGAAGAGCTATTTAAATTGGCAGGAAAACATTGAAACTCAACAACAACTCTCCTCAAAACCATGACGAGATATTCAAAGGGAGAACAGCGACCTCTTTTGGGCAAATTAAATCAGTACGTGGATGAGAGTGACTAAATTAGGCCAATGCTGTCTCAAAAAGATGCAGAAAAACTCGTCCATGTATTTGTTACCTCAAGGCTGGACTATTGTAAGTCTTTATTATCAGGCTGCTCTAATAAATCTCTTAAATCTCTCCAGCTGGTCCAGAATGCTGCAGCTCGTGTTCTGACTAAAACCAGAAGAAGGGATCACATTTCTCCTGTATTAGCTTCTCTGCACTGGCTCCCAGTACAATCCAGAATAGAATTTAAAATCCTTCTCCTCACTTACAAGGCTCTTAATGGACAGGCACCATCATATCTTAAAGAGCTCATTAAACCCTACTGTCCTCCTAGAGCACTACGCTCTCAGAATAAAGGGTTACTTGTAGTTCCTAAAGTCTCCAAAATTAGAACAGGGGCCAGAGCTTTCAGCCATCAAGCTCCTCTTCTGTGGAACCGTCTTCCGGTTCTGGTTCGTGAGGCAGACGCTGTTCCCACATTTAAGAGTAGGCTTAAAACCTTTCTCTTTGACACCGCTTATAGCTAGGGCTGGCTCAGGTTTGCACTGAGCCAGCTCTTGGTTAAGCTGCTATAGGCCTAGACTGCTGGGCGATTATAGTGACACACTGAGCCTCTCTCTCTCTCTCTCTCTCTCTCTCTCTCTCTCTCTCTCTC
The DNA here is from genome assembly GCF_963514095.1 of Eutrigla gurnardus. Taxonomy (NCBI): domain Eukaryota; kingdom Metazoa; phylum Chordata; class Actinopteri; order Perciformes; family Triglidae; genus Eutrigla; species Eutrigla gurnardus. The sequence goes on along the minus strand of NC_139938.1, from coordinate 3,621,981 downwards.
TCTCTCTCTCTCTCTCTCTCTCTCTCTCTCTCTCTGTGTATGTTCCACGGAGTCCCTGTGCTCTCTTGCCTAGCAGGTCTCCCTGGACCGTGGTGGAACCTGATCCGGACTGCACCGATGTTGTGGTCTTGTTTGCCTCGATCCCTGCCTCACTTTGACAAGCACTCAAAACTTCCTGCTGCTAAAGGCTTTGTGGCCGACAGCTTCTATCCCGCCAGTATTTTTAATTAAAGTAATTGACTAAAATCGGCATCTCTACTGTCACTAACTTGACTACTCCCGGGAGTCTGGCTATGCTTTCTGGTCCAGCAGAGTCCAGAGTTCCTGACTGATGCAGACTGCTAACTGGCCTGATGCTGGAAACACCACATTGTAGCTCCACCTGCCCGCTGTGTGACTGCTCAACTACTCCTGCTTTTTGGTCTACAGGCGACATTGTTGGATGGATCCATCTCGGCGTGGCTGTGCCTGCTGTCATGGACTACTACTGTTGATACTATTGTTACGGTTAATACCACCACTACTGTCAATGCTACTATTTCCATACTACCAACACCAAATGCAGTTGGAACCCAAGGGCCTGGGCTGCACGAGATTTCTGCCTAAAAGCCTATTAAGGCAGTTTTTTCTCGCCACTGTCGCTGTAACGCTTGCCCCTGGGTGATGTTGGGACTTTGAAATTGTGTTGACACTTGAAATTTTGAGCGTATTCTAGTCCTGCTCAATGTGTTAAGTGTCCTGAGATGACTTCTGTTGTGATTTGACACTATAAATATAAAATTGAATTGAAAATTGAATTAAACTGAGAAAAAGATGGCAGGAATGTTCCAAGGATGAATACTGTTGTACATCATGTGATAACTTATTTACTGGGCTGGAAGGTACAGCATGTATGCATGTTTATTGACCTTACAAAGGCTTTCGATATTGTTGATCACTGTCATCTTCTTAAAATCACTCAGAAAATTGGCTTTAGTGAAAACGTGGGTAAGTGGATTAAAAGCTATCTAACAGACCGTGTTCAGTCAGTCCAGTTCGGTACAGTTATATCCGACCCCGTCACTCTGAACAAAGGGGTCCCTCAAGGGTCAATCATTCATCTAAATGCACACCATCACAAGAATCCATACAACTCTCAAATTACTTTCTTCCTTCTGGACTGAGCCGTGAAAGCAAGACCATACAAGGATGCACCAAACATACCCTGCCTTTAGGTGGGAAGCTGCACGGACGTAAGCTGACTGTGTGTGTGACTCGATTCTGTCGGCTGTCCTGCAGGATCATTACTGTCCCCTCAGGCTTCCCATATTTTTCTGTGATTCAAGGCCAAGCTGTGGAGAGTGAGTGCGTATGTTATATCAACTGCACACAAAGCAACTTACTTGGCCATCGTGTCCGCAGAGAGATCATCAGGATTTTTCACTTTTGTGTCACCTATAGGTAATGAGAGAAGCACATTTTACAACTTGTTCCACCAAAGAAATGAAGATGCAATGTATAATCTCTATAAAAAAAAAAGTGCCTGCATTCATATGCAGAACCTTTTGGTACAGGAAATGTTCTGGTTCCCGTTTGTAGTCAGTGACTAATCACATTGGCAGGCTTTGGATGATTGCAGGTAAACAATCCATGGGAAGAGCAAAAAGGGGAACACACTGGCCGAAGTGCAATCAAGGCTTTAACTTTTTATTGGTTTAAAATTAGCTTGTTAACTTGCTACTTGTGAAACAATCCAGTTGAAAACGTCATCTCTCAACTCCAACTCCAGTCTCGCATCTCAAGTTGCTAATCGGACTGTAAACAATGAGCAACACACAGAAAGGGAAGTCTTGACTCTGGATATCTGCAGGTTAATCTAGCTAGCTAGCCAATCAGTTCTGAGATTGTGCACAGAACAGTGTCTGTGAAATAAACGCAAAACTACAATATGTTCTAGAAATAGATCAATGTTAAGGGCATATTACGTTATTACAGAATGCAAATGGTGAGCTAAAATCGTGAGGATGCAGTGATCAACATTTTATTTTTTTAATTCATTAAGTAGACTATTTCCCATTATAACTAAGCAAACTAATACATCTCCATCACAATCTCAATTTCCTAAACTATAAATAAAATATGTCTAGTTACATGTTGTCTCCCGTGACAACCTTTATTTACCATGAGCTCGAAGGTCCATAGCCACCACCCTGCAGTTGATCCTGCTGCATATGACTGCCTGCAAAGACACATACGGAAACCATTTAATCAATCAAATAGCGTATAGCAAAGACGCTGAAATTAAAGAACAGCTCCATAAATATTCTATTATGAACATGCACTGAGTTTCTAATTCGTTATGAGGTATTATGCTCACAGTGAACACCGCCCAGGAGAGTGCAGAGTGTCCTCCTCCATGAAGCAGAAGCAGCACAGGACCATTGGCTCCACTGCAGAAAATTCTGAAAATGTTCAAGGTAGTCAAGGAAATTCAGAACATAGCCATGCAAGAATTAGCTGCTCAAAATACAATACACATGAATTGCATAAAGTGCTAATTTTCTATACTAAGCTGAAGTTAGACAGCACACTGGTCTCAAGAAAAGGCTAAATCTGAAATGACCTAGTTGGCTTTGAATGCTCTGGGTGATTTCCACACCAAAAGTGTCAAATATGATATAAATATTTTCTGACAAACACAAGAAGGATATATCTTTGCCATTTTCATTTTCCACCTCAACATGGTTTCAAAGTAGTGACTCCAGGGCAGGGGTGAGAAATCTCTCTTCCGTCCAGGTCTGTATAGAAAAAAAGAGCAAAAGTGTAAACCACCACGATGTCGCTTTCTATGAAAACACGGAAAGTTTACATTGTATTTTGATAAGCTGTTGCACTCTTCAGACTCGTGGTGTGAGCGGAACCGGACCGGTACCGGACCCGGACCCGGACCCGTGCATTTATAAGAAAAATGCCGCTGTGTGTCGCCGTCCAAAATCCGCTTTCCTCGCGCTGCCTGCTCGCACAGATCCGCTCGTGCGCACATTCGCTGATGCAGGTCGAGTGTTGTCGAGAAATAAATGCAGAGACGGTGCTCCTTAAAAACAACATCAAGCCATGCGTGTGAAGTATTAGGACGTGATGACGTATGTACAACCGGCTAACGGGCCAAAGCCCGTTTGGGCTGGAGCCGAGGCACGCTACTGATCGCGCCCTTAGGCAGCCTATGTTAATAAAATAAGGATTGTTTTTGATAAGCTGTGGAACTCTGAGTTAACCTATTTCTACCTGAATTTCTATGAACTATCAGGCTGTTGAGTAAACCTATAACTTATATTTTACTTGATAAAATAAGACAATATATGCACTCATATGTCGTTGTAGTGTTTTACAGTATCTGTAGCTATTAATGTGATGCTCCTCATTTTCCAGCCATATTTTTCCGGCCCATAATTTTGCATCATTTCCATCAACTGGCACCTTAATAAGTCACTCTCTCCTTGTGATCTTGAATACACTCTGGTTGAACAAAAATGTTGAATGCAAATATAATAATTGCAGAATTGCAGACTGCTTGCTGTGCCACCTGACTTAATCCAACTGCACCAATACACCATCCGACACGTCTCGTCTGTTTAGGGTTTTTTCGGTGGGTACCACCGGGCCTGAAAAAAATTCTAGGGGAAACACTGTAACGGATCAAATAGTTTAACCTAAAATACATAATTATTGTTATAATGCTTAGGTTGCATTCCAAAGCTACGTGCTAAAACTCTGGCATCCATGGCAGCAACAACAGCTAGCTTAACTCCCGCTAGCTAACGCGTTGGCTTCAGCAGGCCTTTGAACAAACTGCGGAGACGCAGAGAGCATCGGTGGGATGGTGGAAGCTATAAAAAGTAACGTTAGACAGCACGCTAAATCATCCTGCTTCACTGCCATCTACTGGATATGAAATCAACTACAACACACCAGTGTTTACTACATTTCTTATGATTTGAAAATGCTCTTAATGTAAATGATTTGCCCACTGAAGATTGTGCTCATTGTTAGAACTCCTTCAATTTGGTTCTTCATAGGAGGTGACTGTGAATTACTTTGAAATGTGGAATGGTGATGTTTTTATGTGAGTTTGCGCTTGAAACTTAAAAGCTTGTAACTTGCCTGCGTTCATTTGTACTCTCCAAAAGTAATAGCTTGTTAATAATAATTTGGAAGCTAACTTTGACGGCCAACAAGATTGTTTGCCTGTAGCACATAGGCCTACCTCTGGAAAACCACTACTCACCTACTAATGCTCTCTTTTGTTTAATTTCCTTCCTGAGAGGCTGCTGAGCCCCTCACACGTTGGAGGGTTTCATCCCCACTCCAAAATGCCACTAATACGAAGCAAAATGACTTAGTGGACTAAAGCGAGCAGCCAAGACGAGAAAGGCTGCATCGGGGACACTCGTCTGGAAAAAAAGCTGTCCTACAATGACGCAGCAATGCAGATTGCGTCACTGGTCTGATCCGAGCTGGATTCGAACCGGTGAAGACCGGGCCAGAGTCTCCTGCGCATGGGCATTGCGCACTTATTCTTTAAGCACCTGCTCTAACCACTCGGCCACCGCGCGGTGGTGTAGTGTGCTGCCACTAGAACCTTTATTCACCATGAGCTCGAAGGTCCATAGGTCCTGCTGCATATGACTGCCTGCAAAGACACATATGGAAACCATTTAATCAATCAAATAGCGTATAGCAAAGACGCTGAAATTAAAGAACAGCTCCATAAATATTCTATTATGAACATGCACTGAGTTTCTAATTCGTTATGAGGTATTATGCTCACAGTGAACACCGCCCAGGAGAGTGCAGAGTGTCCTCCTCCATGAAGCAGAAGCAGCACAGGACCATTGGCTCCACTGCAGAAAATTCTGAAAATGTTCAAGGTAGTCAAGGAAATTCAGAACATAGCCGTGCAAGAATTTATGGAGGACTAAACATGACTTAAGTATAAACAAATAAATAAATGAATAAATAAATGTATAAATAAATAAATAAATGCTGAAATGAATAAATAAATAAATGTATAAATAAATAAATAAAAGAATGAATAACAGAATAAATAAATAAATAAATAAATGCTTTATATTTATTTCTACATTTCTGTTCACCTACATTTATTTATTTCTGTATTTCTGTGTCCATATGTTAATGAAGTAGGAGGTCCTAACCTCAGTCAACAGCATGATTGGTTACAGGAGCTTGCTCGATTCGGGCCTACTACTTCTGCCTTACTAGCGGAGCTGATTCCTGTACAGGAATGTTGCTGGCTACTAGCCCGCCCGCTCAGCTAACCGTTAGCTGCAGTTGTTGACATTTGTTATTTATGTAGCTCTGGTTTAGTAATGGCATTTTTTGTACGAGCGATTGCGAATGAATTACGATCATTAGCGAACGATTTAGAGAACCATGCAACCAACGACTATGTTCAGTTTCGTCTGGATAGATTGATGGATGACTTGGCTCAGCTCAACGCCGATATGGATGTGGAAATGGAGCTAGCAGTGTTAGACGGTCTTGAAGAAGTCGCCCGCCAACTTTACACCCTGTCAGAGTCAGAAGAAGGGACCCTTGGACGTCCGTCGTACAATACACCCCCCACTTTAATCGAAGCACACCTACTGCGGGGGCACACTGCTGGGGAAATAGCACAGGTGTTCGGAGTGTGCGAGAGAACAATTCGTCGGAGGATGGCACAGTACGGAATAGGGTAATTTTTACTCCTAACGCTACATTGTCTGTTTGTCTGGTTTCCCGTGTCTCGTCTTTTAAAGGTGGCAATATATGTGTGCAAATTCACAGAGATATTTAATTAGCTAGTGTTTATTGATGGTAATGTTGCTCACCTTATCTCCAAATACCACTGGGAAATATACTGTGTTTATCTTATATAGTCGTATCTTATATAACGTTAGGTGCACAATTGAGTCCAAGCTTTTAGTATAAATTGTTCATGATATCATAGAACATTTATACAATAATATGTCTCCTTGCACTGCTTTGAGTTTTGCACTGAGTTTAAGTTAACTAAAAATTAACTAACGTTACTGATATTAACTTACATTAATATGCACTGGGAATAGGTCTAACAATACTTGATTATATAGGCCTATATGCTTTGGTTTTCAACGACAGATGGACTGGTGACTAACATGCTTATATTACTGACAAACTTAGTGTAGGAGCCAACATTGGTTTGGCCTGTATTATTAATTGTTTATCCTGCACACGCTCTTTGGTTCCTATCATTTCTGGCAATTAACACCTGGGTGTGTTATGTCTCAGACAAGACAACACTGAGCCTCTTAGCGGCCTTTTAAATTGGACAATTAGTCGCTACACTTAGTTTATCATATGTACTCCTTACAGGTAGTGGATTTGTGCTGCTGCATTTGTTGATACTGTACATGGGTGCCATTAATTAACATCTTCAGTTTGTCAGATGATCTGTAACCCTATTTCTGGAGTAAAAAGTGAACAGAGTCAGATGTGACATTTCAGCACAATTGCATTAGTTTGACACATGATAGTGTTGCATATATAAACTCATACAATACGAAAGATTTTAACTTAAATTATAAATAAAATGTATAAACTTCTACAGGACACAGCAGCTGAATTTAGACTAAACAGGAATGAGGTTTGTTTTAGGTGACACCGATTTAAGATAATCGTCGTTTTGTTTTTACTGTGAGATGGGTGACATTTCTTCGTTGCCTCTTGTGACTTTTTTCTTGTTATTTTTGATGATCAGAGTCCACAATCTATTAACTCCAATAGAGGACAACAATCTGGATGAAACTGTGACCCAAATTCTGCAGCAGCATCCCATGTCTGGATACAAAATGATGGTTGGGCACCTGAATGCACAAGGCATACGCATACAAAGTAAGGAATTGTATTCATTACCCATTCATTTGTTCAGGGGTTATTTGATGTTGGGATTTGGCCTACTTGCCGATTTACTCACAATGTGAGGAAGCTGCTTTATTTAGTGCTAGTCTGGATTTTATCTGGATTTGTGAATTCACTGCCAGATTGGGGAATGCTTTACTTTTTTTCTGTACACCATATCTGTGAATTTTTTTGCCTATTATAGGACAGCGTGTCCAGGAATCCATGCGGCGAGTGGATCCTGGTGGAGTTTTGATGCGCACCCTTCAGCTGAACCCAAGAAGGCGTAGGAAGTACTCTGTTAGAGCACCGAACAGTTTATGGCACATCGATGGAAATCACAAACTGATAAGGTATCGAAAAAACATTAACCATCTCAAGCATCCACTTTATTGTAGATTGTACTACTGTAAGATACTTACTACCCAGTTTAGTGTATATCCAGAGCAGTTACAAAAGCTCATCTACAATTTTAATTAACCTACAAGTATCACTGCAAGCCGGACTGGGATTTATCAATGGTGGATGGATCAAATTATTTAATCCATCAGTGTTCTTGTGCATGCAAATCAGTTTTACTGATTTCTACCAGCATCAAAATTAAGAGTAATGCTGGTTGGTTCTTTGAACTTTTAGGTGGGGTGGCTTTTTAAAGTGGTCCGAACAGGTCAGTTAGAAACTGTGATAAACCTTCTGTTTTTGGCACAGTACTGAAATTGTAATCTGAATTGTAATCTTTGTATATACAGTCTGGCTAAAATGGCTACGGCTCCCACACTGTGCACCCAATATTCCCAAATTAAAGTGGCACTCGACATTTTAACCTCAGCCATTGTCTTCTATGAAATCTAATATGCTGGAGTACAGTGCTAAAAACAGAAAATGTCAGTGACCAAAGACTGAGAACTCTTAAAAAAGACAACTTGCAGCTGGCCTCAAAGGCTATTTTTAATCAAAATACTCACCAGAACCTTGTATAAATTCGGGTGTGGGTGTACATTTTGTGAGCTGGATTGAATACAAAGAAATGGTGACCTAGAAGTATATCAGGATTTTATTTATGTTTGTGTGTTAAAGATTTCAGATAAAGAAGTTCTGATCAAATAGGCATATACAGTATGCTCTGTGTAAATCTGGCCTCAACTTGCACATACAGAGATGCATGATGCAGGTAGTGGTACTGATCTTAATCTGTTCTCATGCATATCTATTTCAGATGGCGTATTGTTGTGCATGGTGGTATTGACGGCTTTAGTCGTTTGATTGTATACTTGAGTGCCGCCACCAACAATCGTGCAGCAACAGTCCTAAAAAGCTTTCTGGAAGCTGTCGATGTCTATGGTGTGCCATCACGTGTGAGGTCAGATAAAGGCGGGGAAAATGTTGATGTTGCACGCTACATGGTGGCTAATAGAGGACTGAACAGGAATTCACACATTGCTGGCAGGAGTGTCCATAACCAAAGGTAACATAATCTTCCATTCAAAATTTATCAAAATAAAACTTTGTAAAAGATGGCAATATAAACTGACTTAACCTGTCTCTTCAAGTCTATCTTAATACAATCAAGCTTTTGTGGCAGCAGATTATGAGCTTTTCAACATTAACGTTAGTGTAAATATCAAAAGAGTTGTTCTCTAATTGTCTCTCTGTAATCTATACTGACCAGGAGAAGATTACTATTCTAGTGTGATTCCAATGTAAGTGATGACAAATCTAGTCCTCATTCTGTAGTTCAGCTGAACTTCATTCTGAAGCATATATGAGGCTTCAGCAGTCACAGAACAAGGCCAGCCATCACTTACAATAGAATGGTTAGCATTAGATTTTCCACAGCCAGTATAGATGGACAGAGGAACAACTACAGCAACAAAATACTCTTTCATCATACATGTGGGCATGTGAGCATTGTTTGAAGACAAACTTGAAAAAATCAACTTATCCTTTAAGAGAATTAAAATTAAACTTTGTCATTAACTGTTATTTAGAGTGAATATTGAATACATCACTTATTACTTACGTATTTAATTCAGTTCTAATTTACTGTGCTTATCATTGATGGGAGTGTTGTCATACACCAACAGTAGGTAAAAGTATTAGGTAAAGGTATTTTCCCTGTATATTTTGTTTTTGTTCATTGTAGGTAGAATAAATAGTTTTTCCTTTATACCCATCAGAATCGAAAGGCTCTGGAGAGACGTTTATGTGGGAATTCTTGATCTCTTCTACACCATCTTTACCAACCTTGAGAGAGAAGGCCTTCTCAATCCTGACAATGAAATGCATCTCTATGCTCTGCACTGGTGCTTCTTGCCCCACATACAGAAGCACCTTCAGTTTTTCCAGCGTGGCTGGAACTGCCACAGACTACGCACTGAGGGCAACCAGTCACCGCTGCAACTGTGGACTCGCCATGAGCATGAGGCGCAGCAGGGCCCCATACAGGTTTGGATTTATTCAGTAATTCTGTTTTACTTTAACTTTTAATTTCCTACATGGGATATTGTCAACATTATCTCTACTTTATGTCCATTATAAAGTGCATGTATCAGTAGCAAAATGTAACTATAGTAGCCTGTTGTTCAGGAACTAAATGTGATGGATTTATACTGCCTATCATTGTCACTTTCAACACAATAAGGTATTGCTACAATGTTGTGGTCAAACAAGGAGCAGTGATTTAGAGAGAAAATTATACATCTTAGCTCTCAAAATTAATGTATTGGCTCTTGGAAATTGGAGTCAAGCTCTTTCCAATGCCATAGCTGTTTTTGGGGCATAGATACAGAATCCCAGATGATAAACAAGTGATATTTCAAACTAGCTTCTGTAAAATGAATTAATATGGCTTACAGTTCTGTAGACATATTGACCATAAAAATCTTTAAGACTTTGATTTTGATTGACCCTTTATCCTACCGTTTAACCTCAGCTCTTGCAGCTGCAGGTTGACACGGAGTTTGGAGTTGACTGGACCGGACCGTGTGGTCACCATCAGCCTGGTGTTGTGGTCCCTGAAGTTCAGCTGCAGCGCTCACTGACTGACCAGGAAGTTGGAAGTCTACCAGACCCTGATTGCCCTCTGTCCAATGTGTTAGATGTCTATGTACAAAGTGTGAGCTTATTATCAGAAATGCTCCAGTAAATCCATATTGCTCACGTTCTGATAAAGAAGCCGGTATTATGGTTTAGCAGTTCTGATATCTTTGTTTCAAGTGTCTAAAATGATTTAAAAAGAATGGTAATGACAGCATTTTTATTTTATACCAGATGTCATAAAACTTGCTGCATTGTACAATATGACTGCAAACAAACTTTTTGCAATAAGCAATTTATGTCTATTACTATTAATGAACTTTTTGTGAACCATTAAGTTTAAACATTGAAAACCATTATGGTTATGTAACAGAGCCTTGTATGATAAACTGTCCTGTAGTTATCAAGATAACTTGTTTTGAAGTATTAATTTCCCATGTGATTGGAGACTTAAGTCTCTGAATCAGAAGGCTCGAGAAACTGCAACATGCATCCTGTTTCAGAACAAAACCACAAATAAAGAACAGCAACAACTCACTTTGTCTCTGTAACAGTCTCCTGAGCTTTAATACAATTGTGAACAGTGAGATTAAACCTAAAAGACAATGGTATAGACATGAAGCAAATAACAAATATGCTTCACCACATCACAAGCATGCAGACCTTTTTAATGCACCAGTGTTACACACACTGGCAGAACTAGGCCCTAGTTGATATCACTCTTTCAAATGCTTTTATGCTGCAATCCAAATTTTGTTGCTAGACAACAAATGTACACTAAGGTGTACAGTGATATATTGATGTGTCCTTAGACCAGTCCAAACCCAGTGTCAGTGCTACAAATAGCAGCAAGAATGTCTCTTTCAAAGTTAGAGGACTCTTTGTAATGTCCTGGAAGTTTAAGCAGGTGGAAGAACTGGGGAAGTTGCTCTCCACCACGTTAACATCCAAGTGTCTGGGCAGCACATTCCAACCTATCCAGAACTGCAGGAGTTTCCCAAGGATGCTTGGAGACGCTACCAAAATAGAGAAGAAAGTCAACATTTATTTTATTGCCTGAAATGATTTTGTATCATCAATCATAAATGAAGTTGAAAAAAGAACGTCATTTTACTTAATTTCTTTGAATCTCTTTGCTGCCTCTGTAGGATTTGGTGCAATTTGCCAATCTAAAAGTAGTTGTTCAAATGTTCAAATTAATACTGGATCAATTAATATACAGAGAGCAACAAGTTATTGAAATAAATGATGTAATGTTTAATTACGTAACAAACCAGGGAAGCCTCTCTCTTCAATGGGATCTAGATCAACTATGTCAGGAGCTGGCACACATCCCTGAGGTGGCACCGAGTAGTTTGAGTTGTTGGCCCTTGTTGTCTCCCTCACCTGTGGTCTCGTCAACATGCTGACAAATCTACCTTCACTTCGGGAGGAGTTGGCACTTTCTGTGGCAACCTCAACCTCTACCTCACCACTGCTCTGTGATGGTCTTGAGTAAAAAAGAGGTCATTTTTGTTAGTTTGGCTAGTATATTTTATATTGCATAACACACTCACAAAAACACTGCAATCTAGTAAAACTAAAGTTTAAAAGTACAAAAGGATGGCCATATAAATATAATTAATCAATTCCATTCAAACTCAACTTTCCCTCAAGACCAATATCCAGGATCTATATCCTCCACATTTGGATGCACAACAATGTATGAACAATATGGCTTTTCAGAGGGATTTTTGGCATCAAAATAACTAATATTTGGGCCCACAATAATGAAACATTAGATGTGCTGATTTGTCATGTTTGCTCTGCACTAAGACATCTATAGTTACAATTGTTTAACACACACACACACACACACACACACACACACACACACACACACACACACACACACACAAAATGCTTTACACCTAGTGTAAAGCAGTTTTGTAGAGCATACCTCATGCATTCATCGCTATGCGTGAAAAAGGGAACTCCTCTCCACACCCGACACATTTCTGAGGTGGTCCAATTAGCTCATTACTGCAATCTGGACTGTCCTACAAACAAGATCATTTTAAAAATTCAACAAAAGCAATAACTATGTGACTGTCATTCACAGTCTGCACCAGTTGAAAAGTGAAAAACTTACAGGGTCCAGATTCAGGTTCCTTTGGAGTGGTCGTATGAAAAGAGTGGCATGACCAATCTGGGTTTGGGGATCTTTCAAGGTTCTTACATGATAACCCTCATTGGGACAGGGGATGAGGATCAGGTGGCAACTGCGTGTTGTTCCAGAGATTTTGAGCAACTCAAATCCACCCCCTCGTCTGAGTTTTGGATAGGCTTTACACAGAAATTCTTTAAATTCGTTTGCATCTGTATGGCTACCTGAAAAGAGAAGATAATAATAAAATAACAGGTCTAATATAGAAATTACTTAATTTTTTGGGAAAACTTTTAGCATTTGGAGCGTTATTAATACAAGTTTTTGACAAGCATGTCATGGCTGGTCCTGTAGTCCTCCATCCTTCTCATCTGGCCCTGGAAGATGAGTCTAGGTCTTCCACATGGTTTCTTCTTGTTGGAAGTCTGGTGCAGTGTGTATAATCCTGAAGGTCTGAAATTATATTATAAACAATGGAATACTATTCTAGAAAGCTCCTATAATAAATACATCCCACTGATGTAAAGTTAACTTTTATGTCATTACTGGTACTGTAGTTTCAGGAGATTACAGAGATTAGTCTCTGTAGGAGATTACTCACTCAGTCCACTGGTCCTGTAGTCCTCCATCCTTCTCATCTGGTCCTGTAGTCCTCCATCCTTCTCATCTGGTCCTGTAGTCCTCTAGCCTTCTCATCTGGTCCTGTAGTCCTCCATCCTTCTCATCTGGTCCTGTGGTCCTCTATCCTTCTCATCTGGTCCTGTAGTCCTCCATCCTTCTCATCTGGTCCTGTAGTCCTCCATCCTTCTCATCTGGTCCTGTAGTCCTCCATCCTTCTCATTTGGTCCTGTAGTCCTCCATCCTTCTCATCTGGTCCTGTGGTCCTCCATCCTTCTCATCTGGTCCTGTGGTCCTCTATCCTTCTCATCTGGTCCTGTGGTCCTCTATCCTTCTCATCTGGTCCTGTAGTCCTCCATCCTTCTCATCTGGTCCTGTAGTCCTCCATCCTTCTCATCACCAACTATGACTCAGAAGGTAAATCTTTTAAAAAGAGACACGCTATATTGCCATGAAATCCGGTGTTCCAATCACTTCCATGGCCACAGGTGTATAAAAGCAAGCACCTCGGCATTCAGACTGTTTCTGTTTCCTCTCAGGAGCTCAGTGAATTCCAGCGTGGTCCTGTGATAGGATGCCACCTGTGCAACAAGTCCAGTCGTGAAATTTCCTCGCTCCTAAATGTTCCACAGTCAACGGTCAGTGCGATAATAACAAAGTGGAAGCGATTGGGAACAACAGCAACTCAGCCAAGTGGTAGGCCACGTAAAATGATGGAGCGGGGTCAGCGATGCTGAGGTGTATAGTGCGCAGACAGAGGTCACCAACTTTCTGCAGAGTCAATCGCTACAGACCTCCAAACTTCATGTGGCCTTCAGATGAGCTCAAGAACAGTGCATAGAGAGCTTCATGGAATGGGTTTCCGTGGCGATCAGCTGAAGTGATCATCATCATCCTCTTCATTGCTGTCCTCGGAGATCCTCTGCCTCTTCACACTTACCTGTGCATCCTCTTCTCTGCTTCTCTTTGTGTTGCAGCCTGAGGTTGAGGGAGTGGAATCTTCTGGCCCCTGAGGAACCAAGGATGGATCTTCTTCAGGGCGGCTCACACCAGAAGGGACGGAGACGGAAGGACAAAAGGGAAGGCGACCGGGAAACATCTCTTTACGAAATCCCTGCCAGACGCTGAGAAGAGTGAACTGCTGAAGTCTGAAGTCATCATCTTCGTCTTCATCCACTTCCTCCTCTTCATCCTCGTCAACGGAACTGTATCTGGCTCCTTCACTATTGGGGCGTGGCACAAGACATGGGTGCCCCCTGTCGCCCGTGATCTTTGCTCTCATCCTGGAACCTTTGGCTCAACAAATTAGAGAAGATCCCAACACATTGGGAATCCCAATAAGGAACACTACACACAAAATTGCATTGTACGCCGACGATATACTTTTGTTTTTAACTAATCCGGAAACATCACTTAAAGCCTTGCTACACCTAATTGACGGCTTCAGCAGCTTTTCTGGCTACAAAATGAACTGGACTAAAAGCGAGCTCCTCCCATTATTTAAGCCATGCTTATCCACAAGGACTCTCTGTTCGCCCTTTCAGGTCAAATCTAAGATCAAATATTTAGGAATCATAACAGACGGTACTCTTAAGAACCTGTATAAGCTCAACTACCTACCTCTACTACTAAAGATTGAAAAAGACTTGGCTAGATGGACAACCCTTCCTTTGAGCCTTATAGACAGAGTAAACGTTATCAAAATGAACATATTCCCGAGACTTATGTACTTATTACAATCGATACCAATTGATCTTCCACGTTCCTTCTTCAACAAATACAATAAAATAGCCGGAAAGTTCATTTGGAGTAACAAGGCCCCAAGGATTAAAAGATCCACGCTATGTTTACCGGTAGAGAGAGGAGGACTAGGACTACCAGATATACAATTATACTTCTGGGCTGCCCAATTACGACCACTTTTTTACTGGTTCGGAGGCGATGAGACTCCCTCCTGGACACGAATAGAAAGCTATATCTTAAACATAGAAGACTTATCACACATACCATATTGTTTTAATATTAAAACTGTAAAAAAAACACACAAATAACCCAATCATTATTCACTCATTTAAAATCTGGGACAAAATTAGCCATTATTTAGGACAAGTAACTTCTTTATCTCCACTCACCCCTATAATGTCCAACCCTTCCTTAAAATGTGTACAGAAAGACCTGGGTTTAAAGGTGTGGGCCCAGAAGAATATAATTAAGATTGATGACCTATATGACGGTAACACACTAAAATCATTTTCAGCAGCTTCTTGAAACATATTTCAAGAACTTACAATCTTTTAATGACTAATAATAAAACTAGCACTAATCTGTTCAAAGAAAAATGGGAGAAAGACCTTGGAGCCCAAATAGACGACGATCGTTGGTCCTCATTACTCGCTTATGCACAAAAAAGATTCATTAACACAAGATACAAAATCTGTAATTTTAAAACAATGCACAGAGTATATTACACTCCTGAAAAAGTTGAATACCGGTCCCCTTGGCAGGTGAGCCAAAAAGTTAGTTTACAGCCCTGGGCTTCACCAAAGGTTTTGGTTCTAACATTGGGAACAGATAAAAGACCAGTACCGGAGGACCTCAGGGTCCGCGAGGGCCGATACGGTAAAAGCAGGTCATACAAATAAGAAGGCCCGAGGCCGTTAAGACACTTAAAAACTAGTAAAAGAACCTTAAAATCGATCCTGAAGCGCACAGGGAGCCAATGCAGCGATTCTAAAACCGGTGTAATGTGAGCCCGCCTTCTGGTTTTCGTCAGCACGCGTGCAGCTGAGTTCTGGAGCAGCTGAAGGTGTGAAATGCTCTTTTTCGGGAGACCAGAGAGCAGGGCATTACAGTAATCTAACCGGCTAGAGATAAAAGCATGCATTAGCACCTCTGTGCTGGCCAGAGAGAGAAACGGGCGAACTCTGGCTATATTCTTAAGATGGTAAAAAACAATCTTTGTAGTATTTCTGACGTGTGGAATAAAATCAAGCTCAGAGTCGAAAAGAACGCCCAGGTTTTTTACGCACTGTGAATGTTTAAAAGCATTTAGTTTTGGTAAAAGTTTCTCTCTCTTGCCTTCAGGACCAATAATTAAAACCTCTTGTGGCATGAGGGTGGTATGTGCAAAATTAACAATTTAAATTGCAGATAAAGTGCTGCTCGACAACGCCACCTGGGGGAATTTCGCCCCCAGGAAATTAGTTTTAAAGGACACAAGTCCGAATGCACCCAGACAAGATGTGAGTTATGAAAATAATTAATTTTATTAATTCTCAATATAAAAATACAAGTTAAATAGTGTCAGTGACATCCTACTCTTTTAAATGCTGCAATATTTCAACCACCTTTTCGTCACTCAGGTAGCAGTGGCTCAAAAACAAAACGACACAATCAATTATATACAACAAATAAACCTTGGAATAAAGAAAACAAACATAACCATTAAACAAAAACAAAGAAAAGCAAACAGTTAATAGCACACAAAAGCAAAGCAATTAGTCATAATAAACTAAAAAAGGAAACAATATTCATGCAAAACAATCAATAAACATACTAAGGATAATAAATCAGAGCTCACTGGTTGGCTACACAACGGTGGAGCACTTAAGGTCCAATAGGACCAATAGTAAGTGGGAAAGGGAGCAAGTAAACGGTGATCGTGAGACTGGACATTAAAACACTACAAGACAGCAGTAGAGTCCCGGTGCACCGAAGCGTCAGACGCCGGTAAGTGGAGCACCGCAGCGCACAGCCAGGCCGAGAGCGTACCCCGAAGCACAGGTGCGGCTCTGCTAACACAGAGGAGAGGGAGAGCGACAAGCCACAGGTAAATCCTGGAGAGAGTGAATCCGCAGCACGGACAACTCCAATCCCACACAGCAGTAGCCAGCTGACCGCCACGAATTTCAAGGTGGAGAGAGAGTCCGGCAAAATCGAGGGTCCGGCAAAATCGGCGACGCCAACCGCCACACAGCTCAGACCACACACACAGCGCCATGCCACGCCAAGATACCAGCCATGAGGGAGGTGAAGGACAAACTGGATTAAATAGACACCTGCGCCAGGAGCGCTGGCGGCTCCGCCCTACAATCAGTGCAGCGCACTGACACACACCTGGTGTGGATCAAGCAAGGAGGAGGGGGAACGGTGGAAACTACCCGACAATCCTGTCACATTCTACCCCCAAATTTTGCATCGTCGCCCCGACGATGGGTAAAGCACAAAACACACTAGCACCAAGGCCGAAAGACCGCAGACTGTGCATTTGACACCGGCCGAGGAAGATGATTCATGTTTGAATGTTGCCCAGCTGTTGACCGAGGAGTGCGACGCAGAACTGGCTGACCAGCAGGTGCTAGATGCCTCTGAGCAGAAGGAACTGCTGCAGGGGTCGCAGGAACAGGCCGACTGGCCAAAGCCTCCTGATGGGGCCCTGATAGCCATGATCAGGCGGTAACATCACGTACCGCCTGATCATGGCGCTCTTTACGACGCTCAGCGGCCACCAGCAACCGCCCTCGAGCATTCCCAAAAGCCACCTGAAGTCTGGCCTGGTGCTCGACCAGCCAGTCTTCAACTCTCCCTGGCGCCGGGTCCTGGACACGACCCAGAAGGAAATCAATGGGGAGCTGGGGTTCACGACCGAACATTAAAAGATGTGGTGATTCGCCAGTACCCTGATGAGGGGTGGTATTGTAACAAAAAAGTACATGGGGAAGACAAGAGACCCAGTCACGTTTCCGTGAGGCTGGCAAGGTACGCAAGAGATTGTGGAGCGTCCTGTTAAACCGCTCACACTGCCCATTTCCAGCAGGGTGATACGGAGTAGTGCGTGACTTGCTGACCCCATACAGGTGACACAACTGCTGGATCAACAAGCTCTCGAAACTCCTGCCCTGATCAGAATGAATGCGACCTGGGACACCAAACCTAAAAAACCAGTCATTTAGCAAAACGTGGGCAACAGTGGATGCCCTCTGATCCCGAGTTGGGACAGCCACAGTGTACTTACTGAACACATCTGTCATCACCAGAACATTTTCAAAACCACTCTGCGAGGGCTCCAACAATGTAAAATCTATGGCTACAATCTCATTTGGCCGTGATGCCAAGAAGTGCCCCATGAAGCTACCAGACACTGCTCTGGTGTCTTTCGCAACCTGGCAACGCTCACAACCTTGGACCCATTGCCTGATGTCAGAGGTCATCCCCGGCCAATAACAGCGCTGGCGCACAAGCTCTGTGGTGTGCTCCACACCCTGATGCCCATGTTCTTGATGGAGCTGTGTCAATATGTCCTGTTGAAGGACAGCTGGCAAGACAATCTGAAGGATTTCTTCCCCCCCATCTGAACGATGGACCCGGCGGTACAACACGCCCTCCTCTTTCACAAGACGAGCCCATTGTTTTAATAAAGTCAGAGCCAGCTTGGGGAGCTGCCTTCTCTCCTCGGATGTAGGCTGGATCTGCCTCCGCCAGAACGGCAAGATGTCCTTCAGGAGGGGATCAGCCTCCTGCAAAGCACAGAGGTCAGAGAAGGACTGAAGGGGAAAGACCGACACGACAGCCTGTGTTGCTGAAACCTGGCCAGAACGAGGCACTGACTGGAGGATTTCAGGGACAGGGGTGCTGGGCAAGATCTGCTCTGCTAAGTTAGCACTGGATGTGGGCAGCCGGGAGAGTGCGTCAGCATTTTTGTTGCTGCGACCAGATCGATACTTGATCCCAAAATCGAATGCTGCAAGTTGAGCAGCCCAGCGATGTTCAGCAGCCCCTAGTTTGGCTGATTGCAGATAGCTCAAGGGATTGTTATCAGTAAAAACCATGCACTTGTGCCCCAACAGGTACTCACGAAACTTCTCTGTCATAGCCCATTTTAAAGCGAGAAACTCCAACTTCATGGAGCTGTAGTTGACCATGTTCTGCTCCGTCGGTCGAAGGCCCCGACTTGCGTATGCTATTGGCCTAACACCACCTTCGGTCTCCTGTG
Source organism: Eutrigla gurnardus (assembly GCF_963514095.1). Lineage (NCBI taxonomy): Eukaryota > Metazoa > Chordata > Actinopteri > Perciformes > Triglidae > Eutrigla > Eutrigla gurnardus. The sequence goes on along the minus strand of NC_139938.1, from coordinate 3,603,274 downwards.
AGAGTACAGCACCAAGTCCACTGTGGCTGGCATCCGTCTCTAAAATAAAAGGGCGTGAAAAATCAGCAAAAGCAAGCACAGGTGCAGAGGTCAATTTGAACTTGAGAGCCTCAAAGCTCTCTTCACACTCTGGAGTCCACGCAATCTGGAACACTTGTCCAGATCCCTTCTTGGACTTTGTACCAGCCAGCCTGGCCACCAATTTGTGCAACGGGCCAGCTAGCTTAGCAAAGCTTTCAACAAAACGCCGGTAATAACTGGCAAAGCCCAAAAATGAGCGCAGCTCAGACACCTGACTGGGACGCGGCCACTTGGCTACGGCTGCAATCTTCGCAGGATCAGTGGCAACACCCTGGTCAGAGATGATGTGACCTAAGTAGCTGACCTCTCGCCGGAAGAATGAACATTTTTCCAGTTTGACCTTTAGGCCTTCCCTCTGGAGACGATCCAGAACCACCTCCAGCCGTTGAACATGCTGGGAGACTGAAGCGGAGAACACAATGATGTCATCCAGATACAAAAGGAGAGACTGACACTGCTGGTCTCCAAACATCCTCTGCATCAGACGCTGAAAAATGCTTGGTGCATTGCACAGCCCGAACGGCATACGATTCCATTCAAAGAGGCCGAATGGTGTGCAAAAGGCGGTTTTCTGCTTATCCTGCTCGGAGACTGGTACCTGATGGTAACCGCTCGCTAGGTCAAGAGTGGAGAACCACTGGGCCCCAGAGAGCGCGTCTAGACTCTCCTCAATGCGAGGTAACGGAAAAGCATCCTTTCGCGTCTTTGCGTTAAGCAGGCGGTAGTCGACACACATGCGTAGACTGCCGTCCTTCTTCCGCACCAAGACAATTGGAGAGGCATAATGACTGCTGCTTTCCCTTATCACCTGGACTTCAAGAAGTTGATTTATATGAGTCTTGACTGCCTCATACTCTGAAGGTGGAACACGTCTGTACCTCTGCCGAACTGGGATGTCATCCAGCAGGGGGATGTCATGTGAGACCAGATTGGTACAACCAAGGTCACCCTCATGGGCAGAGCAGACTGAACTAAACCTCTGCAACAATGACCGGACCTGCACCTGCTCTGATTCTGCCAAACTAGACAAATCAACACATTTAATGTCACTGTGCCCTGAACCAGCTGCCACCTGAGAAGAAACAGTGGCAGAGGGTCTAACCTCGGTGACACCTGGGGGAAGACTGACCACTTCAGCTGGACTCAGGATGCCAAGACAGGTTCGTGGGTAGAGGACAATTTCGGTGGTCCCAACATTAACCACTGGGATGTAAGTTGTACCTCGCACAACCTGAACGAGACAGGGGGAAGCCAGCAACCCAGCAGGCAAACCAGACTCTGGGGGCTCGAAAAATAATGACTGCCCAGAGAACTGTTCAGGGCAAGTGCTAGCAACCATCTGCATTACCCCACCAGGGACACGCACCACTCTGGAGCCTCGAACTCTAGCAGCATCAGTGAATGGAGCATGGCGCTGATTAACCACCTGATGACATTGCTGCAAGGCCTGAATAACGGGATCAGGAGACTGTGTGACTGCAGGCAGGTTAAAAAATGAAAGGCCATGGGCTCCAAAGAGCTCTCGGTAGCAGCGACGAATGACATTCATCCCCAGAATCCCAGGGACAGAAGACCCAGTGCTGACAGGGTCCTTCACCACCAGAATACCACAACGAGGGATCGTCTTCCCACAAAGAATGACATCCAGTTCTAGGTAACCCAGGTAAGGAATAGCGAGACCATTAGCAGCCCGAAGCTGCAACCAATGACATGACTGGAGTCGATCATTCCCCCAAAGTGCAAAGTGCTCAAGAAAGAAGCTCTCAGTGACTGTAGACACCATTGACCCGGTGTCCACCAAGCAGGAAACAGTGACCCCACTCATGACAACGTCAATATTTGGACAGGATGCCATTAACCCGGCCGCAGCTGCTACTTGTGAGCCTGCTAACTCCCCATCTGAACTGTGGCTCGGCAGCTCAGTGGGCTCTAGTTTTCCGGCTGGCGACAGGAGTTGGAGGACCTGGCCACAGTAGAAGACAGACCAGCAGAGGGGCCAGCACGGACCCATTCTCCTTCGCAGTCCCTAGCAAAGTGACCAGGTTGGCGGCAGCGCCGGCAGATCACAGGACCACTACGTGAGGATCTAGCTGGTGGAAAGGAAGGCTGCATGGAGGCAACAGTGCGGGTGAGTTGATCGAGTTGTTCCTGCTGGCGTTTCAACAGTTCTTTTAATTCACCCAGCTCAGAGCCATGTGGAGAGACAGGAGGAGCTGACCGAGAACTGCCCTGCACACCATACTGCAGGCCGTACATGGAGGGAAGGGAGTGGCTGCGTTCCCTTGCACCCCCAGGGAATCCCTCTCTCTCCCACTGCCTACCTTCCCCCCGCACCTCCAACAGGGTAGCAGTGGGTTGGCGGCGAACAAACTGTTTCAGCTCCCGGCGAAGAGCACTGTCCAAGACATGTTCCACAAACTGATCCCGAAGTAAGACCTCTGCATTAAGCAAACCATTAGGTGCACGTTGTTTCACCTGCCCCATAAGAGCCATCAAAGCCAAGGAGAACTCCAACAATGTCTCTCCCTCCTGCTGCTTCCTGGAAAAGAAAGCCTCCTGCAAGGATACATATGACTTAACACAACCATACAACTCGTTCAATATTGCTAGTACGTTAGCTGGGTCGCTCCTCTCGACACTGGTGCGATACTTTATTTCTTCCCTGGCCTCACCCTCCAAATGGTCAAAAATGAAGAAAGCCTGGTCAACCATGGACAGATGGCGTGCACGCATACACGCCTGGACCTCCTCCACCCACTCAGTTATGCCAATGCCAGTTTTACCATTAAACATGGGGCATCTGCGGTCCCTGGGCACGACCACCAACCGCTCAGCCACCGTTGGACCAGCAGGTGGAGCACCACTCGCCACGGCAGGAGGGACAGAGGCAGCCCCACTGGGACCCGCCTGGGGGGCCACACCCTCCAGGAGCAAGCGCTCATTTTCTGCCCTTAGCTGGGCGACCAAATCTCTGAGCTGCTGCATCTCCTCCTCCATGACTGTAGGGGGCAAGCCGCACCAAAGCTTCACACCAAATGGAGTCCTGAAATAACAGGCAGGTTAAATATCTGGACAACTACTGCTGTCTTGTCTCTAAATACACAAAAAAACAAGGTTCAGTAATGTACGTCTCCCACTGACACAACAGTGTTTTTTTTCTTAAATTAAAAATATTATTTTACTAAAAATAAATCACGTCTGTCTCTAAGGGTGCAAATCTTGCCGACAACGCCAAGTGTGGCATGAGGGTGGTATGTGCAAAATTAACAATTTAAATTGCAGATAAAGTGCTGCTCGACAACGCCACCTGGGGGAATTTCGCCCCCAGGGGGAATTTCGCCCCCAGGAAATTAGTTTTAAAGGACACAAGTCCGAATGCACCCAGACAAGACGTGAGTTATGAAAATAATTAATTTTATTAATTCTCAATATAAAAATACAAGTTAAATAGTTTAGTCAGTGACATCCTACTCTTTTAAATGCTGCAATATTTCAACCACCTTTTCGTCACTCAGGTAGCAGTGGCTCAAAAACAAAACGACACAATCAATTATATACAACAAATAAACCTTGGAATAAAGAAAACAAACATAACCATTAAACAAAAACAAAGAAAAGCAAACAGTTAATAGCACACAAAAGCAAAGCAATTAGTCATAATAAACTAAAAAAGGAAACAATATTCATGCAAAACAATCAATAAACATACTAAGGATAATAAATCAGAGCTCACTGGTTGGCTACACAACGGTGGAGCACTTAAGGTCCAATAGGACCTATAGTAAGTGGGAAAGGGAGCAAGTAAACGGTGATCGTGAGACTGGACATTAAAACACTACAAGACAGCAGTAGAGTCCCGGTGCACCGAAGCGTCAGACGCCGGTAAGTGGAGCACCGCAGCGCACAGCCAGGCCGAGAGCGTACCCCGAAGCACAGGTGCGGCTCTGCTAACACAGAGGAGAGGGAGAGCGACAAGCCGCAGGTAAATCCTGGAGAGAGTGAATCCGCAGCACGGACAACTCCAATCCCACACAGCAGTAGCCAGCTGACCGCCACGAATTTCAAGGTGGAGAGAGAGTCCGGCAAAATCGAGGGTCCGGCAAAATCGGCGACGCCAACCGCCACACAGCTCAGACCACACACAGCGCCATGCCACGCCAAGATACCAGCCATGAGGGAGGTGAAGGACAGACTGGATTAAATAGACACCTGCGCCAGGAGCGCTGGCGGCTCCGCCCTACAATCAGTGCAGCGCACTGACACACACCTGGTGTGGATCAAGCAAGGAGGAGGGGGAACGGTGGAAACTACCCGACCATCCTGTCACCTCTGTTTTGTCCTGGTTGAGCTGCAGGAAGTTCTCTGCCATCCATGACTTTATATCTAAAATACAGTTTAAAAGGGAATCAAAAGGTCCCGTGTCATCAGGAGACACAGCAATGCAGAGCTGTGTATCATCAGCGTAGCTGTGAAAATTGATGCCATGCCTCCTGATGACGTCCCCAAGGGGGAGCATATATAAATTAAAAAGTATTGGACCTAGAATTGACCCTTGGGGCACCCCACACTTAAGTTCATGCATTCCTGAGGAACATGTATCCATACTTACAAGAAAGTGACGACCTGTGAGGTAGGAATAAAACAAGTTAAGAACAGTACCAGAGAGGCCCACCAGGTGTCTAAGTCTATTTAACAAAATGTGGTGATCTACTGTATCAAAAGCAGCGCTTAGATCCAGTAGCACCAGGACTGACAGTTTCTGAGAGTCACTGTTACACCTGAGGTCATTAACAATCTTCACGAGGGCTTTCTCGGTACTGTGGTTCATCCTAAAACCAGATTGACAATGTTGTTGTTGTTTAAAAAATTATTTAATTGGATAAAAAACAACTTTTCTAAAACTTTACTTAAAAAGGGTAAGTTGGATACAGGTCGGTAGTTGGCGAAGATGTCAGGATCCAAATTGCTCTTCTTCAGAAGGGGCTTCACCACTGCCGTTTTAAAGGCAGTGGGGAAGATACCCGTCTGGAGTGAGTAATTCACAAGATTTAAAAGTTCAAACTCAAAGAACGCATAAAATTATTTTAAGAGTGATGTGGGGATTGGGTCTAAAAGGCAGGTTGTTGGGTTTACTCGGGAGAAAACTCTACAAAGGGTTTCTGCATCAACCAGGACAAAATGCTCCATTGTCTCCTCAGATAAAAGTGATGGTTCGGGTCTGTTAAAAAGCAACAATGTTATGTTCTAAAAGAGTGGACCTAATGCCAATGATTTTACCTCTGAAGTGGTCTGCAAATTAGATTGTTTGTTGGGACTATGGAGGATTTCTTAAAATCACTATTAATTAAACGAGCGATTGTGGAGAAGAGGAATTTATGGTTGTTCTTTTTATCTGAGATGAGTTGTGAAAAATGGAGAGTTCTTGCCTGTTTTACTGCTTTATTGTAGGTTTTGAGTTTGTCCCGGAATATTTCGTGATGAACTGTTAGTTTTGACTGCCTCCATTTTCTTTCAGCGCTCCTGCAATTTCTTTTCAGTTGTTTTATTTCAGTCTTTATCCAAGGTGGTGTAGGTTTGGTTGACATTGTTTTTGTGGAAAGTGGAGCCACTGAATCTAGGGCTGACCTGAGTTTACTGTTAAAATTGTCAACAATAAAATCGCAGGATGCAGGTAAAATGTCAGCAGTGCTATTCTGTAAAATTTCAATAAAATTTGCAGCCACCTCAGGAGTAAGGTAGCGCTTCCTCACTGGGGCCCCCTGTTGGATAAAACTGGAGAGATCAAAAAACACACAGTAATGGTCAGACACAGCCAGGCCGACAACAGAGGACACACCTGTGGACAGGCCATGTGTTACAGGGTGTGTCCTTTGTTGTGAGTGGGCTGTGTGATGTGCTGCTTAAAATCGAGGTCGTTTAAAAGATTTAAAAATTCAGTCGCAGTGGGATCTGAATTGTTATCTATAGGCTATGTATGTATGTGTGTATATGTGTGCATGTTAAAATCACCAGTTATTAAAACCCTGTTGTAAGTTGAGTGTAAAATTGATAAAAGTTTGGAAAACTCATTAATAAAAGAGGGGTGGTGCTTGGGTGGTCTATAAATAGTCACACATAAAATCGGAGGACTGCTAAAAACAAAGGCATGGTGTTCAAATGATGTATAATTGGTAAAAGAAGTGACCTTTGTTATAATAGAGCTTAAAATTATTGTTGCAGTCCCACCAACTCTCCTTCCACTCCTGTTGGAAAATAAAAAACTAAAATTTGGTGGGGAAGCCTCAGTGAGAACAGCTGGTGCATCAGTGCTCAGCCACGTTTCAGTTAAAAATACACAGTCAAGTTTGTTCTCTAAAATCAGGTCATTGATGATAAAAGACTTGTTCGACAGGAAGCGAACGTTAAAAAGAGCCATGTGGAGGGCTGCATGTGGGCTGGTTGAATGTGAGACCTTGTTGATGTTGATATGTTTAAGGTTATGACGGGAAGGACAGGGAGGTGTAATGGGACGGTGGATGTGTAGTGGTCTGTTTGTAATGACTGGGATGTGTGTAGGATGTGATGTGGTGATGGGGATGGAGGTGGAGATGGTGGTGGACTTGTGGCGTCAATCTGTGGGACAGGGGAGATGTGTGGTAATGCGGGAGGCTAGTGCAGTGAGACCTTTGATGTTGAGGTGGAGGTTGTCATGCCAGAATAGATCAGTCCTTGTCCAGAATGTGTCAAAGTTATTGATAAAACCAAGCCCACATGCAGAGCAAAAGTCCGATAACCACTGATTGATGCTAAATAACTTGCTAAAAGACTCAGAGCCATGTTTGGGGGATGGAATCAATCCTGAAAAAATACAGGTCCTCCCCAGGCTATCAATGAGGTCTGCAAGCTGCTCGTAATCAGCGCGGGTCGAGTCTTGGGTTAAAACAAAGAAATTGGTGGATTATCTTCACAAAACAGGATTGTACAAAAGGATTTGATGTAGTTCTTAATAAAAAAACTGTAGGGGCAGCAATACGCCAAAGCTGCGTCTAGTCTGCCTAACTAAAGAAGAAGAAGAATCAGTGCGGAGCTTCGTTGATTGTCTGCACTTGAGGTTGTTCGCGCCACAGTGCACGATGATCATGCGGGCAGACGGGTGACGGTCCGAAATAGCAGGGATTTGTTTGTGTAAGTCCAGGATTTTTGCACCAGAAAATGAATAAGTAATGCCATTTGGGATTGCAACAGACCTTATCATGGAGTCCCCAACCAGGATGTATTGTGGAGGTGGAGAGCGAAGCACGGTGTTAGCATGAATGGTGCTAGCACCAACGATGCTAGTAGCCGGAGCAGTGGAGGGCATTCCCAGCCGGGTGTTGTGCTGTCCCGCGGAAAAACGGTCAGCCGACCGTTCAGTACCAGCGCCGGGTGGAGATGTGACGGCACCAGGAGAGCCCCCTCTCCCAGAGAGGCTCACAGCGGCAGTCGAGACGGTCACCGAAGCAGCCGTCGCTGGAGTAGCCCAAGAGATGGTGTCCACCGGGACAGGCGGCACACCAGCCGAGAGCTCGGCGCTCAGAGGGCATGCATCAGCCCCGGCCCTGAGGACGCCATCGGGGTGAACGGTGACATTGGACGACAACACGGATAAGCGGTTTGTGAGGTTGAGAGGTGGAGGAGAGACAGTCCGGGTTATTTGCCTCCTACCTCGAGACACCACCTCCGTCCAAAGAGGCCGTGAGCTGGGAGTGGAGGTGGAGGATGGTCGGTGGTTCACTTCATTTTTCCATCAGTGTACATTTCACTCGAAGAAGTTAGAATATGTAGATTTAAAAATAAACTTTAATCACGACCAGGGCATCCAGATGTGACCGTGTACTTCTGCGTTGTGTTGGTTTGAATGATGCTGTGACACCGGGACCTTTTTTGGAGACGATCTCCGTTTATTTCTGACAGAAAGAATAACAAGCAGAACCTCCATGTAACTCGTACTGCCCATTCGACTCCAGATAGAGCTGTGCCAGGCCGAATTTCCGTACCGTCTTGTGCTCCAAGACCTGCAGAAGACAACGTATGACCGATTGGTAAGTGTGGAACAGAAACACAAACTGACTAACTAAATGTCGGGAAGAGATTAAAACAATACTTGCATTGATCAGGTAGCCCCGGGTGTCGTCACCCATGGCGTCCTTAACATCTTTGACCCGCATCTTAGCGAGTACACCGCTCCTGTGGCCATAAATGGCTGACAGGTATGCTGCCAGGAACCCAAAGAACCTATACCGGGTCTTTGGGTCCCTGGGAGCGGCGTTCTTTATGTCCTCTGTAATGAGAGTCAAAGAGAGAAGACAACAGTTACACTTGAAGCTTTTAGACACTGAAAAAAAGGTGTGTGTGTGTGTGTGTGTGAGTGAGTGAGTGAGTGAGTGAGTGAGTGAGTGAGTGAGTGAGTGAGTGAGAGAGAGAGAGAGAGAGAGAGAGAGAGAGAGAGAGAGAGAGAGAGAGAGAGAGACAGAGAGAGAGAGAGAGAGAGAGAGAGAGAGAGAGAGAGGGAGGCAGTACAGACTCACCCAGGAGCTCAGGTATTTTGCACCGGCCCAGGTCCTCCCGGGACACCAGCCTCTCCTGTTTCCCGTTTGACGAGAGACTGGTGCCCCTGTATGGTCCTGCCAAGGTCTCTGTATAATTTTCTGAGCTCCCTGGCAAGGACCTTGAGCTGGCCCTGCGACAGCCTTGAGTGTTTGGGGGGGGGGGGGGGGGGGGGGGGGGGGGTGTCATAGAAAAACTCCATGAAGGAGATGGCCTGGCCCACATAGAGGGACACCGTGGTGGGGGCCAGGCCAACGCTCCTCAGGAAGGTAGGGTAGCTGAGGAAAGACCAGTCTGGACTTTGTCTCAATTATATGTTTTGAGTACTTCCATCACCACCATCATCATATCCTTGATCATAAATCGCTGCACACTCTATACTACTCACTATTTTTGCCATATTTGACTTACTGTGTCGAAGTCTGGGGAAACACCTACAAAACCACTCTGCAGCCGATATGCACAATACAGAAAAGAGCAATAAGGACAATAAACAAAACAGGATACAGAGATCACACAAACCCACTATTCATAAAATCACACATGTTGAAATTTATGGATCTGGTCAAATTCAGAACGGCACAAATAATGTACAAAGCGAGAAAAAATCTATTGCCAAAAAATATACAAGGTATGTTTAGTAAAAGGGAGGGGGGATATTATCTAAGGGGAGACCTAAATTTTAAAAAACCAAAGGTTCGAACAAATATGAAAAGTATGTGCGTATCGAGTTGTGGGGTGACTTTGTGGAACAGTCTGGAGACAGAAATAAAACAAAGCCCAAATATAAATCTGTTTAAAAAAAGGTACAAAAAAATATTTTTAAACAAGTACATGGAAGAGGAAGTATGTTAATGGAGGGTGATGAGGGAGAAAGCTATAAATGGAGTAGGGTGGATTGTTATATTGTAACTAACTTAGTATATGGTATTCTGGGTAGAGAGTCATGGGGATAGTTTATATGTATGTACTGTGTGTATGTGTGTGTATTTATATGTGTGTATGTATGTATGTATGTATGTGTGTGTGTATATGTATGTGTTTATTATATATATGTATATATATATGTGTTTATGTATGTATATATGTGTATGCAGATACATGTGGATTTATATATATATATTTATATAGATATTCATGAAATGTATATATGGTATGTAGGTATTTAGGTGTATTAGGTAGTTAGGATATCGGTATAGTCACAAACTGAAGAGTAGTTAAATAGGGGTGGGACATTAAAAAAGTATTGTACTTCTTCCAAATCCTTTTTTCGAACAATGTGCGGTATTTTGTTATGTCTTAGTTCTCTATTTTATTTTTACTTTATTAATTTCTCTTTTTCTTTTTGTTTGTACAAAGAGTTACATACATTTCTTTTTTTTTTCTATACATGTTCGAAAAATAAAATTCATTCATTCATTCATTCATCATCATATAACCTTTATTTAACTAGGCAAAAGACTTGCCGAGAAAGAACGTTCTTAACATCTGTAAATTCACTACTTACAACTTCAGCAGGGGGATGTTGTATAAAAAGGCCCAGTCCCAGACCGCCAGGGAGGACCAGCCCAGGGCCAGGAATTTTACAAACACCTTGGCCCTGCTGACCTTGGACACCGCATTCTCCTGCATTTTTAAACTTCCTTCAGGGCAGAATGTAAATGTGGAATACTCCTCCATGTATGCGTCTGTAAAGATGCAACACGTGATGATGAAAGCTGCATGAACACACTTCACACACCTGCACAAATACACAATGTGTTCATTCTTACCCATGGAGGTTCCAAAGGTAATTCCCCGGGTCAGGGAGCCCCTGCTCTTTCCCGTGAAATACGGGGACATGGCCCTGAAAAGTTTTTTTTGTTTGTCGGACCATCCGGCCCGCTCGTTGTCCTGGGAAATCAAAACAACAATCAATAACGCCTCTACCACATGATCACATGTGCTCATTGGTTATACGCTTGTTAAAGATTTGTAAAATGATCGATGAACTAATCCATCTCACTCACCTCATCGTCGCTCGCCTCCGTCTCCGAAGACAACCGTGGCGTCTTCTCTTTTTTCTTCTGCCGGTAGAGAGAAAATCAATAATAAGACACGATTAACTCTAAATGTAAAGTGTATGTTATGATTCAGCACTAAAAATAAAACTGAATTGAATTGGGTTCCATACTTTGGGCAAAATGATTATGACACTGAATTAAACATCTATCATCTTCCCACCTGAGGGGCGGAGGAAGGAGGGTCTTTGTCCCCCGCCTTTCTCTTCCGCAGGGACTGCTGGGGCTGCGGGGACTGTGGGGGCGGCTGCTGCTGCTCCTGCTGCTCCTGCTGTTGCTGCTCCTGCTGCTGCTGCTCCTCCTGCTGCTGCTGCTCCTCCTCCTCATCCCCCTCCGCCTCCTCCTCCTTCTCATCGTCCTCCTCCTCATCCCCCTCCTTCTCCTCCTCCTCCTGCTGCTCCTTCTCCTCCTCCTCCTGCTGCCCCTCCTCCTCCTCCTCCTCCTCCTGCTGCTCCTCCTCCTCCTCCTTCTGCTTCTTCTCCTCCTCCTCCTGCTGCTCCTCCTCTTCCAGCTCCTCCTCCTGCTTCTCCTCCTCCTGCTGCTCCTCCTGCTTCTCCTGTGAGAAATAAATTGAGTAGTTGTTCGGGAGGTTACATTTGAACACATTCCAGCTCTAATTCCTTATCCGTTAGTTAATAACCTTTTGTTCACCGTGATTCACGACTGCTGGTTTACCACGTGGCTAAGAGCACTTTCTTTTCATGCAAATTCACATTTTTCTTCACTGTTCCTTTGTTATTTAGTAGTATCGCTTCTTTGATTGTTGGGTGGTTTGTCTGTTTTAATTAATTTTCCCCAACCTACTTTATTTTTCTTTTTAAATACTAACAAGACTGTTAGTAACTTGCCCTTTATCCCTTCTCTAACTAGTTGGTTTGTCTCTCTGTTTTAATAAGTTTCCCCCACCTGCCCTTTTGTTATTTACTCTTTTGTTCTTTACTGTAGTTAAATTGGTTCTTTTAGTATTCTGGCTTCCCTTTAGCCTGTTGGTTTGTTTATTTTTTTAAATCACTCTACCTACTTTCTATTATTTTAGTATTTTTTGATTTTTCGATTTTATGATTTCTTGTTTCTCATAACTAATACCGTACCTTTTCCTTCTAGTATTATCATTTCTTTTGAGCCGGTTGTTTCTGTATCAATTAATTTGCCCCGTTTTATTTTTTATGTAAAAATATTGTTCTCAATTTTTAGTACTGTTATTATTTTCTCGTTAATCATTTTATAATATTTTTTGTTTCAATTGTATTTCATTTTTATCTTTATTATTATTTTTTATTTTCGCCTGGTTTTTGCCTGGAATGCTCTATACAAATCTGGCACCCTATTGAACGGAGTTAAACTGAGAGAGCGTTCACAGACACCCGGATGAATGCATTCACAGTAGCGTTCATCAGGCAGAAATACAGTACGTTCAGTTCACGTTCTTCCCAAAATATGAACGAGTTCAAGAACTATCGTTCAATGAACAGGTTCAGGCACAACACTGTTTAGTATCGCTTCTCTAACTAGTTGGTTGTCTGACTGTTTTAATGCATTTTCTGCAACCTACCTGTTGCTATTTTAGTCTTTTTGTAAATACATTATTTTTCTATTTTATTACTTCAGGTTTCACATACTATTAGTAATTTGTCCTTTAAGTATTATTGTTTATCTTAACTAGTTTGTTTTTTGTCTATATTAATTCATTTTTACCTTTTGTTAATATTCTTTTTTTTTTTTAAATGTATTATTTTCATTTTAAATTTCTCGTTAATAATTATGTTGGTTTTGATTTCATTTCATATTTTTTTACATGTACATTTTTATTTTATTTTTTCTCTCTTCTAAAAAAAAAAAAGAAAAAAAAAGAGGGATAAATTAACTGAATTATATGACTTGCCATCAATCCTAAAGACTTGTCCTCCATTGAATTGTCCTCTGAGGTTGTAAACACAGTAGGCGTCTCCGGCATCACTAAACAAAACCTAGTAAGTACTCCAATGACAGTGGAATTAGGCCCCCTATCTAGAGAACAAGCCTTTCTAATGGCTACTGATACCCCTCTGAACTTACTGGGTCGTGATTTATTATGTCAATTTGGCTGCACCATTAATGCCCCCCTTATGGGGTATATCTTGATGTACCTGATGCTAATGTTAATACTGTGTTTTCTATGCTACAACAGGTTTCTCGATCAGTGACCTATGCTTGGCAGTTGCCCTCTCCTCAACTTTCTTTAAAACGTCAAACAATCTATGACCATATAACCCAACAACCCACTTCTCCTTTCCTTTCTTGGCTGATTTCTGAAATATCTGACTCTTTGCTCTGGTTTCCCTCACTCCATTGTCTAGCTCATCACGATGCAGTTCCAAATTCTGAGTATACTCAAAAAGCTGAGCAAGATGAAAGAGCAACCTCCCTCTTGCATGTTAATGATATATATTTTGGTCATGGAGGGATTGCACTCAATGTAAAACTATCTCTCACTCAACAACCTATGTTTCAGAAGGATGACGGTGTTCCCCATATCGCAGTAGCTACTGCTAACAAATGCGACACCTTGGAGCTGGGCAAGATGGTAAAGTTATTCCAATGTTGTAATGACAAAACATTTTGTGATACTGTAGCCAGTTACCCACTGTACAAGGTTGGCTCTTTGGGGTACATCCTGTGTGTCTCTTTTGACCCACAACCTGTTATCTTTTGAACTCTGTCACAGACAGAATCACACCTAGCCCCCCCAGCCTATTTCTCCATCTACAACCTCCTTCCATCTTCTCTCCCAGATCCCTCCTGCTTTGTGTTCCTCCCACCCTAATGATGTGGGACTGATTCTTTCTGCTTCTAGTGTAAAAATGAATGTCAACCCAGATAAACCACTCCCAAAGAAACGCCAGTATCCCCTTAAACTTGACGCAGAACTTGGAATTGCACCTGTGATAGAGTCCCTGTTAGAACAAGGCATAATAATAGCTACCTCCAGCCTCTGTAACACTCCCATTTTGCCCATACCAAAAAAACAAATAAGACAAGTTATAAGACCTCAGTGCAGTTAATGACTGTGTTAACCCTATTTTCCCTGTAGTTCCAGATCCAACCACTATCCTCTCCTCCTGTTCTGTTCATCCCAGATCCCAGTATTTTTTTTATTTCAGTCACGCTGTAGAAACTACCTCCTCCATGGTACTGAGATCTCCACTAAACACTATTTGCCCCCCACTCTGTCTCCCATGTTGTCTTCCGCTCTGCAACATTTTTCCTCCTCTAGACAGACTTGTTATGAGTTCACCCTTCTTTCCAAACCTAACCTTACTATTGAGTGCTGATCACCTCTTAACTCTGTTTCCCTCCTTCCTTTCCCTAATTGATGGCAAGCCATATAGTTGTGAAAGTTGATCTTAGTTGACCATTATGCTCACCCCGTCCCGATCCACTAGACAAACCACTTGCAAAACCTGAGTTAATTTTGTTTGTAGACTAGAACCCTATGAAATCCGTTTTAATTTTTCAAGATTCCACTTATTTTTCCAGAATTTCGTACTTTCCGTTTTAATTTTTCTAAATCCCGGTTTCTGTTTAATTTTTCTAAATTCGGTGTTTTCTGTTTTCCATTTTTCGGACTTCTGTGTTTTCCGTTTAAATGTTTCTAAATTTTGTTTTCCGTTCTCATTTTTCGAAATTCTGTTTTCCGTTTTTATTTTTGAAATTCTGTTTTCCGTTTTCATTTATAGAAATTCTGTATTTTACAATTTTATAGCATTTTTTTTTCATCAAATAGTGTCTAATCGTGTAGGTGATGAATCAAAATAAAGACATTTCTAGCAGCCCCCTGCCCCCGACTTTCGCCGTGTCTAAAATCAGCGTATCTGTCGATCCACTCACCGCTATTTATGTTTAACTTTTCAGACATGCTGGATGAGGCGGTGTTCCCGTTGATTACACTAAAACACAATAGAGACTCTCCGCAACGTTTTGCTTAGGTATGGTAACAAACTCTTATAATGTTCGAGAAAACATTGATTTTCAGCTTTTGACAAATTCCACGTTTTACAGGTATACTTGTCAGATTTTGCGATTCAGTCAATGCACATAGTGGGAAACAGAGAGCCCTACATTTGACTCAGGTTATGCAATTGGTCCCCTTTTTGAGACCCCAGAATTTACGTTACAAGCTGCCCCCGACACCTCTGAGCGCTCTGCCTGGTTGTGTTGTTTTATGAATTGTGGAGCTGCTGCGACGGCCGCGCATTAGCCACACATTTCCTGCTTCCTCAACTTGTTTGTGTGACACATGGTGTGACTCACAGGAGCAAATGGGGAATGGTTGCTGCAATAAGCAGATTTACGTTGCTCCTGTTACGTCCCTAAATTCAAACAATTTCGTCGACACAAACCAAGAAGCGCATTCCCCCCGTGAGGACTCTTTTGTAAATATGCAGATTGACTTTGTACAAAGTCATATGTTCACATGTTATTGTTATTGTTTTTTTTTAATCATATGTTTTCAACATAGACTGAAGACACCACAACAGTGACTACCCTGCTCCTCAGAGACATTGTCTGCCTGTTTGGGATCCTGCGCTGCATTAACAGCGACAAAAGGCACCCATTTCAACTCCTCTATCACACGAGAACTCTGCAAGGAACTGTGTTCTTCTGTCTAAGCTCTGCACTAACAGGTGATTGCAGCCCACACGCCTCCCACTGACGGGGGCTGTCACAACCTTCAGCCTGGGGATTTCAACCCTGAAGCAGTTCAAGGGAAGGAACGCTCTCCAGCCCAGGTGGACCGGTCCATCTCAAATACTGCTGACCAACAACACTGTCATGAAGTGTGTGACCACCCACATGGATCCACTCTTCACACCAGTGAAGATCAACAGCCCAGCAGGATGCCAACATGGACCAGTGAAGATCAACAGCCCAGCAGGAGGACAACCCGGTACGGTGCTGTTCTGACCAGATGCTGATGGACGACACCAACATGGCTGCTGCTTGTGACCGGATTATCACTTCTGTGGCTCCTTTGCAGTACCAGTATTAAGCAATGGGGACAGAAAGTTGCTTTGGAAGATCCCCCTCTTAATACTGAAACCACGGAGCTACCAAAAAAAAAGCATATTAGCAATATCTCATCCCTCCTTAAATGCTCCATCCTTCAACAGAGACGAGAAACTCTTTCTCACACATGACCAAATTATTTCTACAAACACTTTTATCAACCTGACTAGAATGGTAGCTTATCACAGCTCAAATTCTACCAATTGTTATGTACGTGGATTCATCCCACATAGCACAAATGAAGGCCTCCCCCTGATGGCTCTGCTCATTTCTGACTGCGACACGTGCCATTTACTTCACCTAAATACACACACATCTTACACCCATGAACTGTGCCCAGTTACACCTGAACTGAGACCTTTACCTTGCAAAACATCCACAAGCAAGTGTCAGGCATGCACTGATGTCCCTGCTGCCATCCCTCTTAGAGTAGTCCCACGACCATTAAAGTGGTGCATTAAAGGTAACGGAGTTGGTCATGACATGGGACATTCGAACTGTGACTCGCTGTTTTATCCAATACCAAGAAGTTCTCCCAGAATATGGACTTCGGACTACAGCCCTCCACCTACAGCTTGTTCTACACTTGACATTAACTTTTCTAGGTTAGACACAGCGGATTCTTTTTGCTGCGTCCTAGCTGGAAAAGGGATGTACTGGATATGTGGACAAAAAGCATATGAATATCTTCCTAAGGGTTGGAGCGGAGTGTGTGGCCTGGGCTACGTAGTCCCAGCAATGCGAGTTGTAGATAAATTGCCTACAATTCCCTCAGGATTAAGGTCAACAAGATCTAAACGAGATGTGTTAATCACCCACTCACACACATATTGGAGCCTTCTATTCGGCATGCTTATTCCCAGTTATGGTGTATTGTCTTCCCTGAATCAGATAAGAGATCTTTCCAAACGTATAGAGGATTTAGCTAATACCACTTCCCTAGGTTTGTCTCTCTTATCAAAACAGCTGGCTGCAACCCGTCTAGTTGCCTTACAGAATAGAGCAGCTTTAGACTATCTTTTAGCATCCCAGGGTGGTACTTGTGCAGTGATTGGTGTTGAATGTTGTACTTATGTGCCAGATTATAATGTTAGCCTTTCTAATGTCATTACACACGTTAAACACATTGCGGATGAAGTGCACACCAGCGATATTAGTAGCCCTTTTGAATGGTTGGAAACACTAATTTGTCGTTGGGGTACATATATAGTTCAATATGTTTTTGTTGGTATAATCTGTTTTATATTTTTGTTGTTATTTTTTCTTGTATCAGAGCAATGTGCAAAATTATTACAGCTAAGGTGACTACTAAAATGTTGATTCAACGAACTACTCACGACGTACCTAAAGAATTAATTTTTTTTTCGACGAATTGTGTAGAATTGATGTATTGTAATTTTCTTACTTCACTTGATTACATTTTCTTGTGTATTTAGTGTTGTCCTATAGGACAAAATGGGGAATTGTAGGAGAAAATGTACCTTACAATTCTTATTTGTATCTCATATAATGTTCCTTTCTCTCGGAACATCAAATGTCCTGCTGAGCTGTTTTTTTTATTGTGTTTAACCCTTGCTGTCTTGATGAAAAGACTCTTTGATCTTTCCCTCTTCCTGAACTGTCTCCGTAACATTTGTCTCACATACATTGATCAGGGCCCGATGGATGACCCCTGTAGTGACATCGTCTAGCTGTCCCGAGAACAGTCACACCTTGTAGACATCCACAGATGTCTCTTCCTCTGCAGAGAGACATGTGTTGATTCAATGCAAATCATGACGCCTTCCCTTTTGTGGTCCAGAATGTTCTGTATAAATCCACCTCGGCCAGGCCATTCGGGAGACTGGATCTTCATGGATACACTGTGAATTTCTTTTCTCCACTGTCAGTGATTAAACCTCATTTGAACCAGACACAGAATTGGACCTGAAGAGTTTTTCTTCCACAGTAGCATAAATAAAAATGTGTTGGCATTTGCGCTAACCTTAGCTTGATAGTTAACATCATACGACCTCAGTGGCATTCGCAACTCATTTGTAACTTAAACGTCAAAATTAACTAACTTAGTTAAACATGATTTGCAGACAATCACCGTAATAATTCAAGCACAAAACACAACATAATCACATAAACTGAGTACACAAATATGACGGACTTACCAATGCTACGACGACGACGTTCAGTGAAATGTGAATGCCACTCCTCCTTCTGATGCATCGCATTTTGATTGAAACTCAACAAGAACTCTCCTCAAAACCATGACGAGATATTCAAAGGGAGAACAGCGACCTCTTTTTGGGCAAATTAAATCAGTACGTGCATGAGAGTGACTAAACCGAGAAAAAGATGGCAGGAATGTTCCAAGGATGAATACTGTTGTACATCATGTGATAACTTATTTACTGGGCTGGAAGGTACAGCATGTATGTATCCCTGAGGGATGTTTATTTTCATTAACTACCAGCTATCAGACCATCTTTATTCCATCACCATGATTTAATAGGACTGCTTACTATTTCTTTATCTGGTGCACCTTGAGGGGACGGGATAGGGGTTTCAGGATAAAAAGAAAAGGCGTCTGTAATCATTCCCAGGGGCTAAGAGGGTGTTTACTTGAGCATCGACACACTCCCCTGAAATGACGGATTGCTGCCAGCATTAAATGGCTAATTCTGAACTATAATCAAAGTCTCTCACAGAAGGCTGGACATGATGTCTTTGGATATGAGGAGATACTTCAACTGTGTGGATCTAAAAATACATTTTTAAAAATGACAAGTCCCAGCAAATGTGCTGCTCATGCTTTATCACAGTCTTTTGTTTTGATGTGAAAGTGAGTGGGGGGGGCATATTCAATCTCTTAGCTTTACTTCGATTTGGATTTTATTGTAGAAGATGTTTGGAGTAATTATATGGTAATTATTTACCCTTTTAAAACTCTACAGAACCACAAACTGATCACTCAAATTAAGTAGATATAAAGAATCGGTGCAAGCTGAATAAATAGTATCATCATCAATACACTCATCATGTAGGTATGCTGCTTTAAATAATTCATGTTGAGTTCAATACAAAGTCCAGTTCACATATTCACAAGTCAGTGAATATTGAGCGACTGTAAAACGAAGCCGATAAGTAAGCGGTGGGTTTTACCTTAACGGCCTCCACAAACCAGCGGAGCAGCATCGCCTGGATCTGGCCGTCTGTCAGCTCGCTGTTGGCTGCTTGGATCTTGCTCTTCACCGTGTCCTCCAGCAGCAGGCGCCGCAGGCGCCAATAAAAGAACTGACGGGATGTTTGCCATTCAAGGATATCCTGCGATAAGCAAATGACAAAAGAAATAATAATTTTATTGCATCGTCTGTTATTAGAAGCTACTATCACCTACGTTTTGCAATTTATTAAATGTCAACACATAATTCGGCGCATTTCATTCTTTGTGAATTTATAGGGGACTAATTTTCTGCCCGTCTCAACCAATTCCTGGGATGTCACAATGACATAGTACTCATTAGGGAAATCAGACTATCTGGCAAAAGAGGTCTGTGCTGTATATTTGGCTTGATTTGAGAAATGGCTGTTTATTTTGATTCCATAACATCAGGCTGTGGGTTCATAAAACAACTTACAGGATATGCAACGGTCTGTGTGTAGGAATCCTTTCATCTGTTGTGAATGTACAAGTGTAACACTGTTTATTGTAGGTTAATGTATGTCACAGAAACCTCTCACACTGTAAAGCAAGTGGACTGACGAAGGGAGGATTTTAGAACCCACTATTACAGATTCCTCTGCAGATGGACCTGAGTTGACCATGCAGACCACTGCCTGTATTTTGGTCCACGCATCCCCAAAGTGAACAAGAATTGGATTTGTTGTGTTGACCATGGAGACAGTCTCTCAATCAGATTAAAGAGAGAACACACATTTTTCTCATTGTCCATCCAGTCGACTGTGTCTCTCTTTTCCAGTGTTTGGCTAATTTTGACATTTGGAATGCTAAGAGGTACAATCTTAGACCTGGTAACCCTATCCCCCCTTTCTCCCTAAGGGGCACATCATTTACTCAATTTGATTCATGCTTTTTTCCCTTCCCAGAGAAAATGTTTAACTATATTATCATACCTCCTAAAAATGTCACATATTGCTTATTTTAGAACTTAAAACCTTGGAACTTGCCTGCGTTCATTTGTACTCTACAAATAATAATAATTTTGAAGTTAACTTCGACAGCCAACAAGATTGTTGGCCTGTAGCACATAGGCCTACCTCTGGTAAACCACTACTCACCTACTAATACTCTATTTTGTTTCATTTCCTTCCTGAGAGGCTGCTGAGCCCCTCACACGTTGGAGGGTGATAAAGTCAAACATTAGTAAATGTTTAAATACATTATCATACTGTGAGGACAATAGGTTCAGATGGTTATAAAAGGGACACTCACATAGTTTTTAGTCAATTCATATTTATATTTTCTGTTATTTTATCTAAAAGAATCACTGCTGTGCTCTAGTTCTTCCATCAGGCAATACAGGGGTGTAGTGGCCTCTTTACGCCACAAGAGGGAGTATTCCCCCTAATGAGCAACCCTGTCAAGAGTAAACACAGCATGTATTCTGCATCCGGCTGGACAGAAGCATAACTGTATTGCTGTGTTTTCTCAGGTGTAAGAAAACTGATAAAAGAGACATATAAAAAGAGTAACACCACAGAGTTATAGAGGTGGCGAGGTAGTTGGCCGAATATTCCTGCACTGTTATATGATGTTTTCTGTCGGTTATCCCCGTCACTCTGAAGCCGAAGCTAAAGCTAAGCTAAGCTAACTGCACGTGATGAGCCACGTTATTAGCTAGGCCAAGTTACTGGGATATATAGAGAACTTACGGTGTGTTAGGTGTTCATATGTTTACACCAAAGCATAGATATGGTGTCAATGTAAAAGAGCCAGTGATATTTGTCTGTATATGTTAGAGTAAAAATGGTTGAATGTTAATACACAGTAACCAGGTTATAAATCCTAACACTTCATCATGGTGGTAGACAAACATCTCAATAAACACATAATTTAAATAGAACAGCGTATTAACGATTTATGGTCAAGATATTTTACTATGATGTGGAGAGATATCTATAGTGCCTACCTTGCAAACCATAAACAAACACTGAACCAACACGTGAAAACACGTGACCGGTAAAGGACAATCAGCAACAATCGCGTAACGCCTGAGGGCATAAATAATACAACAGGGCCATCTATTGGCCAAAATAGGCAACTGCCTTACATTTGTATGTATGTCTACTGTCTACTGTCTGAGACAGTGTCCATCCTACCGGAGTCAAATTCCTTGTATGTGTGCATACTTGGCTAATAAAGCTGATTCTGGTTCTGAATCTCCCAAGCTGATGTGCTGCTCCTTTCTTGAGTCTTGCTGCAGACAAATGATAGGCCGACTTGTCACTTCATCGACTATTCATATTAGAAACAAGTTAAAAAAGTAAAAAAAAATGTCTATTCTATTACTTAATAACTAAACTTAAACTAAATTAATAACTAAACTTTTTTAGACACAATACAATGACTTTATGAATTTATTTGACATACTTTAATATCACTTTTTAATGGAATACTATGTAATGACTCTTATAAGACTTGTTTCAACATACTATATCGCGACTTTGTTGTCCTGCAATATAATTATTTTTTCACATTTTACACCATTGATTTTTAAAGCCATATTATACTATGACTTTTACATTTCTTGACAAAACATACTATGATTTTTTGTATTACTTTCATCATCATACTATAGTACCATACTATACTATACACTATGACTTTTTGAGATGTACTATTTTAATTTGTTTTCCTCGCATACTATACAATGTCTATTTCATGAATATTTGACATACTACAACTTGTGTTGACATACTATGAATATGAATATGCATGCATTCTTTATAGATTTTTCAATAATGCATACAAATGGTCTGTCTCCTTAATTTCTGACCACAGATGCAAAGAGGTTGTACAATTAAATTCAAAAACTTTATTTGTCCCCGAGGGCAATAACAGGCACACAGAGTAGCTGTACAATAATATATGTTGACACAAAACAAAGCAAGCAATACTGTACAGATTGAGATGATATATACAGATTTACACAGACAGATATCTACTAGAAAATAAATAATAATTCTATAAACTATAAATAATCCGAAATAAATCCTGTGTGTGTGTGTGTGTGTGTGTGTGTGTGCGTGTGTGTGTGTGTGTGTGTGTGTGTGTGAGAGAGGAGCTTCCCAAAAACAACAAAAACGTCCTCTGTGCTGCTCGGGAGCCGCCTCACCCTTTGGCTGGTGGGTGAGGCGGGTGGTGTCATCCTTCTCATCTGGTCCTGTAGTCCTCCATCCTTCTCATCTGGCCCTGGAAGATGAGTCTAGGTCTTCCACATGGTTTCTTCTTGTTGGAAGTCTGGTGCAGTGTGTATAATCCTGAAGGTCTGAAATTATATTATAAACAATGGAATACTATTCTAGAAAGCTCCTATAATAAATACATCCCACTGATGTAAAGTTAACTTTTATGTCATTACTGGTACTGTAGTTTCAGGAGATTACAGAGATTAGTCTCTGTAGGAGATTACTCACTCAGTCCACTGGTCCTGTAGTCCTCCATCATTCTCATTTGGTCCTGTAGTCCTCCATCCTTCTCATCTGGTCCTGTAGTCCTCCATCCTTCTCATCTGGTCCTGTAGTCCTCCATCCTTCTCATCTGGTCCTGTAGTACTCCATCCTTCTCATCTGGTCCTGTGGTCCTCTATCCTTCTCATCTGGTCCTGTGGTCCTCTATCCTTCTCATCTGGTCCTGTAGTCCTCTATCCTTCTCATCTGGTCCTGTGGTCCTCTATCCTTCTCATCTGGTCCTGTAGTCCTCCATCCTTCTCATCACCAACTATGACTCAGAAGGTAAATCTTTTAAAAAGAGACACGCTATATTGCCATGAAATCCGGTGTTCCAATCACTTCCATGGCCACAGGTGTATAAAAGCAAGCACCTCGGCATTCAGACTGTTTCTGTTTCCTCTCAGGAGCTCAGTGAATTCCAGCGTGGTCCTGTGATAGGATGCCACCTGTGCAACAAGTCCAGTCGTGAAATTTCCTCGCTCCTAAATGTTCCACAGTCAACGGTCAGTGCGATAATAACAAAGTGGAAGTGATTGGGAACAACAGCAACTCAGCCAAGTGGTAGGCCACGTAAAATGATGGAGCGGGGTCAGCGATGCTGAGGTGTATAGTGCGCAGACAGAGGTCACCAACTTTCTGCAGAGTCAATCGCTACAGACCTCCAAACTTCATGTGGCCTTCAGATGAGCTCAAGAACAGTGCATAGAGAGCTTCATGGTATGGGTTTCCATGGCGATCAGCTGAAGTGATCATCATCATCCTCTTCATTGCTGTCCTCGGAGATCCTCTGCCTCTTCACACTTACCTGTGCGTCCTCTTCTCTGCTTCTCTTTGTGGACGAGCTGCAGCCTGAGGTTGAGGGAGTGGAATCTTCTGGCCCCTGAGGAACCAAGGATGGATCTTCTTCAGGACGGCTCACACCAGAAGGGACGGAGACGGAAGGACAAAAGGGAAGGCGACCGGGAAACATCTCTTTACGAAATCCCTGCCAGACGCTGAGAAGAGTGAACTGCTGAAGTCTGAAGTCATCATCTTCGTCTTCATCCACTTCCTCCTCTTCATCCTCGTCATCAGAAGCCTCAAACATGAAGCTGTAGCCAGAATCATCGCTCGTCCATCCATCGTCCTGAACGTCCTCCTGCTCGCTGTCCTCATCTTCGGAGAAGTCTCCAAAAAAACCCAACCTGACCTACCTCATCCACGAGTCCATACTCACGTCCACCTCGTGCAGGACGGCCGATGACGTCGTTGGCACCAACTGAGGGGGAAGAAAATTCAAAGTATAAGGATTTATCATTGATTTAAACCAAGCAATAATCCTGTTTAAATTAGCCAATGTTAAAATTCTAAAAAAAAATAAAAATGTTTTGACTTCACACATATATAGTATAAGTATATTCAATATGTGGCTGAAAAAGAGTTTAAAAATCAATACATTTTTGTGATCGGAAACTAAATGATTGAAAATATGAGGCTGTTTATTCTTCAGTTACTGAACAGAGATGAAAACAGCATTAAGATGAATTAAACCAATAATAATAATAACAATAATAACAATTACTATTATTTTAGCTGTTAATATTAACATATTATGTATACATTATTATAATACCCAATACAAAATATACCAATATTAATAACTATATTAAATATAATACAAAAACATGACTGTAATGATATGTTATTATTATGATTATTATTAATCATAATAATCATAAAATGGTGTAAATATTCATGTTGTTGTTATATAGCGATGTAAATAACCTCAATAATACTATAAATATGATTGCAATCATCACTAGTGATTACTTTGTGCAAAGACATGTATTCTGCACCAAAGAATAGTCGGGACTTCAGTTCTTCTTCCAATCTCCCAACGCTAACACTGATAACAAAAGAGAGCATGCTTTAACAGGTGGCTCAGACTCCAATGAGAAAACATGCACTTATAGGCCAACTATTTTACCTCAACCAGATGCTTACATATTATTTTTGGCTAAATAGCAGAGCATTTTGTTTTTATTATCTAAATCTTACTTGTTCAAGGTCATTCGGGCTGCAGGTTTTAACTGAATACACACGAGGCTTTTCTTTCCTAAAGGTTTTTTGAAGGCATTAATAGTAGTAGATGCTCCTCAGACACAAATCATGGGAATGCTCTTTGTTTAGTCAACTATATAAAAAAACAGACTGGGAAAGGAAAACTAAAGTCAACAAAAAGGTCCTTCTAACCCTAATGCTGTAAACCTCATACATGGACCAAATGGCTGCTCTCTATTGATTGCCACCATTAACAAGCATATGGTTCCAGCCACAAACATAAAGCAGAAACATAATTTATCAGATGTGAGTATGATCTACATGATTCTAAATACTGAATTAACTACAAGGGAGTCTGTTTGGTGAGCCACACTTTGCTGGGGGACACTAAGTAGAAGGTAAGCTCAGATGATACATTCATTATAATATGCAGTTGAGATTCTGTTTCTTTCAGCTGGCTTTGATCTCACTACTTCATTGAAAATGAATAAATGTCCAGAAAAAACACACAATACTGAACACATGGCAGAAAGAAACTAAGAAATCTGAGCAGAGAAAATTATGGTGCAACAGGCAGTTTGACATAAATCATCAAAACAAGGAAAATAGAAAATAAAGCTATTGATCACATGAACTGTGATCCACTCACAGTATCAGTGGGCTTTTCTGCATACAGCTTTGAATATCAAACGACTTCAGTCAGAAATGAACTTGACTGATGCAAAAATACAGACTTACTCCAATGCAAGGTATTTACACATGTTCTCGTCCATCTCGTGGCTGTTTATCAAACTAAATGAGTGGGCCAAAAACACAAACAGTCTAACTCTCGAAGTGGAGAAAAGGGAGCTGCACTCTCACCCCCTGATCTCCAGCAGTCGACTCTTGCTGGTGACTGAGAGGACGTCTTCATTCGTTCCGTCGAATGTTGACAACAAAGAATATCTTCAACAGGAATCATTTTGTGACGAGGGGCTACAATTCTTTGAGGGTCCGTCACTGTGGTATTATCCAGCCACCGTGTTGTCCTTCTGTAAAAAAGAAAAGAAGAAAAAACGACAAGTTTAGAACGGCCATAAATTGTTCTCCTTTTTGGCATACGGGACGTGGACAACTCATAACGCACATAACATTTAAATCAGCAAATGTAAGAAAACCATGAGTGCATCATGTAATAACAGATTGGCATGTAATGTAAACTATGACGCTCGATTAATCTTTTAAAGGTTTGATACGTAAACATGCTATTTATACACTTTTCCAACATGTATGCATGTTAGGAAATTGGGATGCTTTTAGAAAAAATAACGTAAACTTGCCCTGAAAAAGTAGAAATACCTCATTTCTTGGTGACAAGTTATGAATGGAAAAATGCGTCTGAGAAGTGAAAGTCACATTTCAGCTTTACAATGTCAGCTTTGCTACTGTGCTCCATGCTGTGGAACACTTCTAAAACGTGTTAAAAGCACAGTCATTATTTGTAATAATGGATATTTTCATGTTTAACTACATCATCATACTGTGAGGTCAATAAGTTCAGATGTTTATAAAAGGGACACTCATATTTTTTATTTATGTCATATTTATATTTTCTGTTATTTTATCTAAAATAATCACTGTGCTCTTGTTCTTCCATCAGGCAATACAGGGGTGTAGTGGCGTCGTTACGCCACAAGAGGGAGTATCCCCACAAATGAGCAACCCTGTCGAGGAAACACAGCCCATACACACAGTATGTATTCTGCATCCGGCTGGACAGAAGCAGAACTGTATTGCACTGTGTTTTCTCAGACTGTCCAGTAAAGCAATTGAATGAAGCCACACGGCGTCTTTATTGAAGTGTGCAACATCAGCCACAGCAGAGAGTCAAAGGGCTGGTGGCGCTGTTTCAATAGGCTGCTGGCTGTTTCATTGTGCTCCGTCTCTATCTGGACTATACACAATGGACGATTAAAGCAGTCTTGCTTACTTGAACTTTATTGCATGAGTGCAGTCATCATCTCACAACTGTAACGTTATCTCAACTGGTTCGCGAGCGCGGTGTAACCTCTAAATCAGTCCCCCATACAACAGTACTTAAATAAACAGTCCTATTGTTACACTGGCGAGGGAGACGGTCAAAGAGGTGTTTATGTATGAGTGCGTCCACTTCAGCGGGAAATGAATAGTGATAGTCATCAACTACTTTCAAGAATGTTTCCTGAACCACTCCTGAACCAATGTTGCTGTATTACAGGAGCATCATCTTACAATGCTCCATAAACACATCCAGTAAGATCCGTCAGTGCAGGCGTGCTGCACAGTGCTGAATAAGATCATATTTCAACCATTTGGAAAACAATTCATAGAAGCTAAATTTAGGTATTTTTGTTAAAAATCAAAATGCATTCCTGTTACTCTAGATTTACAGTCAATATATGAGAAATATGCAGCCGTTTAGCTGCAACAAAGTTAAACCTCAACATGATGAACGATCAATTCAAATCATTTCGAAAAGGAAAAATGGCAATTCCTCACAGTATTTTGCATGCCTGTAGCACATCCCTCCACTGGTACACCCCTGGCCACAATTCTTACAAACATGTGGTTTCTCTCCAGCATGCACCCTCATGTGATACATATACATGTGGGGTTCTGAGTGAATTCTTTTAGCCACAGAAAGTTGCAGGATTTCATCCAGTGACTCCGCTAAAATCGAAGAGAAACATTTTTCCCCCCAGAGTTGGATTATCTATGATTACTTTAAATTTTAAGACAGTTTCTCATTTGTAGATATTTCCAAAAATGTTGTTAGCCTTTGTAACAGATGTGGATAGGGCATGAAAGGACCCAAGGACTTGTTTTCCAGCATTTTACATTATTTTAATATTACAGTATGTACGAAGAGCTATTTAAATGCAGAAAAAGATGCAGAAAAACTCGTCCATGCATTTGTTACCTCAAGGCTGGACTATTGTAATTCTTTATTATCAGGCTGCTCTAATAAATCTCTTAAATCTCTCCAGCTGGTCCAGAATGCTGCAGCTCGTGTTCTGACTAAAACCAGAAGAAGGGATCACATTTCTCCTGTATTAGCTTCTCTGCACTGGCTCCCAGTACAATCCAGAATATAATTTAAAATCCTTCTCCTCACTTACAAGGCTCTTAATGGACAGGCACCATCATATCTTAAAGAGCTCATTAAACCCTACTGTCCTCCTAGAGCACTACGCTCTCAGAATAAAGGGTTACTTGTAGTTCCTAAAGTCTCCAAAATTAGAATAGGGGCCAGAGCTTTCAGCCATCAAGCTCCTCTTCTGTGGAACCGTCTTCCGGTTCTGGTTCGTGAGGCAGACGCTGTTCCCACATTTAAGAGTAGGCTTAAAACCTTTCTCTTTGACACCGCTTATAGCTAGGGCTGGCTCAGGTTTGCCCTGAGCCAGCTCTTGGTTAAGCTGCTATAGGCCTAGACTGCTGGGGGATTATAGTGACACACTGAGCCTCTCTCTCTCTCTCTCTCTCTCTCTCTGTATGTTCCACGGAGTCCCTGTGCTCTCTTGCCTAGCAGGTCTCCCTGGACCGTGGTGGAACCTGATCCGGACTGCACCGATGTTGTGGTCTTGTTTGCCTCGATCCCTGCCTCACTTTGACAAGCACTCAAAACTTCCTGCTGCTAAAGGCTTTGTGGCCGACAGCTTCTATCCCGCCAGTATTTTTAATTAAAGTAATTGACTAAAATCGGCATCTCTACTGTCACTAACTTGACTACTCCCGGGAGTCTGGCTATGCTTTCTGGTCCAGCAGAGTCCAGAGTTCCTGACCGATGCAGACTGCTAACTGGCCTGATGCTGGAAACACCACATTGTAGCTCCACCTGCCCGCTGTGTGACTGCTCAACTACTCCTGCTTTTTGGTCTACAGGCGACATTGTTGGATGGATCCATCTCGGCGTGGCTGTGCCTGCTGCCATGGACTACCACTGTTGATACTATTGTTACTGTTAATACCACCACTACTGTCAATGCTACTATTTCCATACTACCAACACCAAATGCAGTTGGAACCCAAGGGCCTGGGCTGCACGAGATTTCTGCCTAAAAGCCTATTAAGGCAGTTTTTTCTCGCCACTGTCGCTGTAACGCTTGCCCCTGGGTGATGTTGGGACTTTGAAATTGTGTTGACACTTGAAATTTTGAGCGTATTCTAGTCCTGCTCAATGTGTTAAGTGTCCTGAGATGACTTCTGTTGTGATTTGACACTATAAATATAAAATTGAATTGAAAATTGAATTAAACTGAGAAAAAGATGGCAGGAATGTTCCAAGGATGAATACTGTTGTACATCATGTGATAACTTATTTACTGGGCTGGAAGGTACAGCATGTATGCATGTTTATTGACCTTACAAAGGCTTTCGATACTGTTGATCACTGTCATCTCCTTAAAATCACTCAGAAAATTGGCTTTAGTGAAAACGTGGGTAAGTGGATTAAAAGCTATCTAACAGACCGTGTTCAGTCAGTCCAGTTCGGTACAGTTATATCCGACCCCGTCACTCTGAACAAAGGGGTCCCTCAAGGGTCAATCATTCATCTAAATGCACACCATCACAAGAATCCATACAACTCTCAAATGACTTTCTTCCTTCTGGACTGAGCCGTGAAAGCAAGACCATACAAGGATGCACCAAACATACCCTGCCTTTAGGTGGGAAGCTGCACGGACGTAAGCTGACTGTGTGTGTGACTCGATTCTGTCGGCTGTCCTGCAGGATCATTACTGTCCCCTCAGGCTTCCCATATTTTTCTGTGATTCAAGGCCAAGCTGTGGAGAGTGAGTGCGTATGTTATATCAACTGCACACAAAGCAACTTACTTGGCCATCGTGTCCGCAGAGAGATCATCAGGATTTTTCACTTTTGTGTCACCTATAGGTAATGAGAGAAGCACATTTTACAACTTGTTCCACCAAAGAAATGAAGATGCAATGTATAATCTCTATAAAAAAAAAAGGTGCCTGCATTCATATGCAGAACCTTTTGGTACAGGAAATGTTCTGGTTCCCGTTTGTAGTCAGTGACTAATCACATTGGCAGGCTTTGGATGATTGCAGGTAAACAATCCATGGGAAGAGCAAAAAGGGGAACACACTGGCCGAAGTGCAATCAAGGCTTTAACTTTTTATTGGTTTAAAATTAGCTTGTTAACTTGCTACTTGTGAAACAATCCAGTTGAAAACGTCATCTCTCAACTCCAACTCCAGTCTCGCATCTCAAGTTGCTAATCGGACTGTAAACAATGAGCAACACACAGAAAGGGAAGTCTTGACTCTGGATATCTGCAGGTTAATCTAGCTAGCTAGCCAATCAGTTCTGAGATTGTGCACAGAACAGTGTCTGTGAAATAAACACAAAACTACAATATGTTCTAGAAATAGATCAATGTTAAGGGCATATTACGTTATTACAGAATGCAAATGGTGAGCTAAAATCATGAGGATGCAGTGATCAACATTTTATTTTTTAAATTCATTAAGTAGACTATTTCCCATTATAACTAAGCAAACTAATACATCTCCATCACAATCTCAATTTCCTAAACTATAAATAAAATATGTCTAGTTACATGTTGTCTCCCGTGACAACCTTTATTTACCATGAGCTCGAAGGTCCATAGCCACCACCCTGCAGTTGATCCTGCTGCATATGACTGCCTGCAAAGACACATACGGAAACCATTGAATCAATCAAATAGCGTATAGCAAAGACGCTGAAATTAAAGAACAGCTCCATAAATATTCTATTATGAACATGCACTGAGTTTCTAATTCGTTATGAGGTATTATGCTCACAGTGAACACCGCCCAGGAGAGTGCAGAGTGTCCTCCTCCATGAAGCAGAAGCAGCACAGGACCATTGGCTCCACTGCAGAAAATTCTGAAAATGTTCAAGGTAGTCAAGGAAATTCAGAACATAGCCGTGCAAGAATTAGCTGCTCAAAATACAATACACATGAATTGCATAAAGTGCTAATTTTCTATACTAAGCTGAAGTTAGACAGCACACTGGTCTCAAGAAAAGGCTAAATCTGAAATGACCTAGTTGGCTTTGAATGCTCTGGGTGATTTCCACACCAAAAGTGTCAAATATGATATAAATATTTTCTGACAAACACAAGAAGGATATATCTTTGCCATTTTCATTTTCCACCTCAACATGGTTTCAAAGTAGTGACTCCAGGGCAGGGGTGAGAAATCTCTCTTCCGTCCAGGTCTGTATAGAAAAAAAGAGCAAAAGTGTAAACCAATCTCATATTGCAACAGGATCATTAAAACGGTCAAATGCTACTACATTGAGTCCCAAATAGATTAAAGAAGATACAGATTAAAGATTGATGATGGGACACAAGTAATGCAAACAATAAATTGTGAAATTCAGTAATATATTATTATTATATATCTATTATTATAGACTGGTTACCTGTCTGTCTCTACATGTCAGCCCTTTGATAGACTGGTTACCTGTCTGTCTCTACATGTCAGCCCTGTGATAGACTGGTTACCTGTCTGTCTCTACATGTCAGCCCTGTGATAGACTGGTTACCTGTCTGTCTCTACATGTCAGCCCTGTGATAGACTGGTTACCTGTCTGTCTCTACATGTCAGCCCTGTGATAGACTGGTTACCTGTCTGTCTCTACATGTCAGCCCTTTGATAGACTGGTTACCTGTCTGTCTCTACATGTCAGCCCTGTGATAGACTGGTTACCTGTCTGTCTCTACATGTCAGCCCTGTGATAGACTGGTTACCTGTCTGTCTCTACATGTCAGCCCTTTGATAGACTGGTTACCTGTCTGTCTCTACATGTCAGCCCTGTGATAGACTGGTTACCTGTCTGTCTCTACATGTCAGCCCTGTGATAGACTGGTTACCTGTCTGTCTCTACATGTCAGCCCTTTGATAGACTGGTTACCTGTCTGTCTCTACATGTCAGCCCTGTGATAGACTGGTTACCTGTCTGTCTCTACATGTCAGCCCTGTGATAGACTGGTTACCTGTCTGTCTCTACATGTCAGCCCTTTGATAGACTGGTTACCTGTCTGTCTCTACATGTCAGCCCTGTGATAGACTGGTTACCTGTCTGTCTCTACATGTCAGCCCTGTGATAGACTGGTTACCTGTCTGTCTCTACATGTCAGCCCTGTGATAGACTGGTTACCTGTCTGTCTCTACATGTCAGCCCTGTGATAGACTGGCGAGTCCAGGGTGAACCCTGACCATCACCAAACAGGACGCAGACATTAGACCTGTCTCTTTGGAGACCACTCACCCTTAAATTTACATTAATATCTCCAGACACTGCTTTTCGTGTAATGAATGCTCCTGACATATCTAAGCTCATGTCGGTTAACATAACGGATCAAATAGTTTAACCTAAAATACATAATTATTGTTATAATGCTTAGGTTGCATTCCAAAGCTACGTGCTAAAACTCTGGCATCCATGGCAGCAACAGCTAGCTTAACTCCCGCTAGCTAACGCGTTGGCTTCAGCAGGCCTTTGAACAAACTGCGGAGACGCAGAGAGCATCGGTGGGATGGTGGAAGCTATAAAAAGTAACGTTAGACAGCACGCTAAATCATCCTGCTTCACTGCCATCTACTGGATATGAAATCAACTAAAACACACCAGTGTTTATAACATTTCTTATGATTTGAAAATGCTCTTAATGTAAATGATTTGCCCACTGAAGATTGTGCTCATTGTTAGAACTCCTTCAATTTGGTTCTTCATAGGAGGTGACTGTGAATTACTTTGAAATGTGGAATGGTGATGTTTTTATGTGAGTTTGCGCTTGAAACTTAAAAGCTTGTAACTTGCCTGCGTTCATTTGTACTCTCCAAAAGTAATAGCTTGTTAATAATAATTTGTAAGCTAACTTTGACGGCCAACAAGATTGTTTGCCTGTAGCACATAGGCCTACCTCTGGTAAAGCACTACTCACCTACTAATGCTCTCTTTTGTTTAATTTCCTTCCTGAGAGGCTGCTGAGCCCCTCACACGTTGGAGGGTTTCATCCCCACTCTAAAATGCCACTAATACGAAGCAAAATGACTTAGTGGACTAAAGCGAGCAGCCAAGACGAGAAAGGCTGCATCGGGGACACTCGTCTGGAAAAAGAGCAGTCCTACAATGACGCAGCAATGCAGATTGCATCATTGGTCTGATCCGAGCTGGATTCGAACCGGTGAAGACCGGGCCAGAGTCTCCTGCGCACTTATTCTTTAAGCACCTGCTCTAACCACTCGGCCACCGCGCGGTGGTGTATTGTTCGGTCACTAGAACATTTATTTACCATGATCCTGCTGCATATGACTGCCTGCAAAGACACATACGGAAACCATTTCATCAATCAAATAGCGTATAGCAAAGACGCTGAAATTAAAGAACAGCTCCATAAATATTCTATTATGAACATGCACTGAGTTTCTAATTCGTTATGAGGTATTATGCTCACAGTGAACACCGCCCAGGAGAGTGCAGAGTGTCCTCCTCCATGAAGCAGAAGCGGCACAGGACCATTGGCTCCACTGCAGAAAATTCTGAAAATGTTCAAGGTAGTCAAGGAAATTCAGAACATAGCCGTGCAAGAATTTATGGAGGACTAAACATGACTTAAGTATAAATAAATAAATACATGCTGAAATGAATAAATACATGTATAAATAAATACAGGAATAAATAAATAAATGCTGAAATGAATAAATAAATGTATAAATAAATACAGGAATAAATAAATAAATGCTGAAATGAATAAAAAAATAAATAAATGCATAAATAAATAAATAAAAGAATGAATAACAGAATAAATAAATGCTTTATATTTATTTCTACATTTCTGTTCACCTACATTTATTTATTTCTGTATTTCTGTGTCCATATGTCAATGAAGTAGGAGGTCCTAACCTCAGTCAACAGCATGATTGGTTACAGGAGCTTGCTCGATTCGGGCCTACTACTTCCTGTACAGGAATGTTGCTCGCTACTAGCCCGCCCGCTCAGCTAACCGTTAGTTGCAGTTGTTGACATTTGTTATTTATGTAGCTCTGGTTTAGTAATGGCATTTTTTGTACGAGCGATTGCGAATGAATTACGATCATTAGCGAACGATTTAGAGAACCATGCAACCAACGACTATGTTCAGTTTCGTCTGGATAGATTGATGGATGACTTGGCTCAGCTCAACGCCGATATGGATGTGGAAATGGAGCTAGCAGTGTTAGACGGTCTTGAAGAAGTCGCCCGCCAACTTTACACCCTGTCAGAGTCAGAAGAAGGGACCCTTGGACGTCCGTCGTACAATATACCCCCCACTTTAATCGAAGCACACCTACTGCGGGGGCACACTGCTGGGGAAATAGCGCAGGTGTTCGGAGTGTGCGAGAGAACAATTCGTCGGAGGATGGCACAGTACGGAATAGGGTAATTTTTACTCCTAACGCTACATTGTCTGTTTGTCTGGTTTCCCGTGTCTCGTCTTTTAAAGGTGGCAATATATGTGTGCAAATTCACAGAGATATTTAACTAGCTAGTGTTTATTGATGGTAATGTTGCTCACCTTATCTCCAAATACCACTGGGAAATATACTGTGTTTATCTTATATAGTCTGACGTTAGGTGCACATTTGAGTCCAAGCTTTTAGTATAAATTGTTCATGATATCATAGAACATTTATACAATAATATGTCTCCTTGCACTGCTTTGAGTTTTGCACTGAGTTTAAGTTAACTAAAAATTAACTAACGTTACTGATATTAACTTACATTAATATGCACTGGGAATAGGTCTAACAATACTTGATTATATAGGCCTATATGCTTTGGTTTTCAACGACAGATGGACTGGTGACTAACATGCTTATATTACTGACAAACTTAGTGTAGGAGCCAACATTGGTTTGGCCTGTATTATTAATTGTTTATCCTGCACAAGCTCTTTGGTTCCTATCATTTCTGGCAATTAACACCTGGGTGTGTTATGTCTCAGACAAGACAACACTGAGCCTCTTGGCGGCCTTTTAAATTGGACAATTAGTCGCTACACTTAGTTTATCATATGTACTCCTTACAGGTAGTGGATTTGTGCTGCTGCATTTGTTGATACTGTACATGGGTGCCATTAATTAACATCTTCAGTTTGTCAGATGATCTGTAACCCTATTTCTGGAGTAAAAAGTGAACAGAGTCAGATGTGACATTTCAGCACAATTGCATTAGTTTGACACATGATAGTGTTGCATATATAAACTCATACAATACGAAAGATTTTAACTTAAATTATAAATAAAATGTATAAACTTCTACAGGACACAGCAGCTGAATTTAGACTAAACAGGAATGAGGTTTGTTTTAGGCGACACCGATTTAAAATAATCGTCGTTTTGTTTTTACTGTGAGATGGGTGACATTTCTTCGTTGCCTCTTGTGACTTTTTTCTTGTTATTTTTGATGATCAGAGTCCACAATCTATTAACTCCAATAGAGGACAACAATCTGGAGGAAACTGTGACCCAAATTCTGCAGCAGCATCCCATGTCTGGATACAAAATGATGGTTGGGCACCTGAATGCACAAGGCATACGCATAGAAAGTAAGGAATTGTATTCATTACCCATTCATTTGTTCAGGGGTTATTTTATGTTGGGATTTGGCCTACTTGCCGATTTACTCACAATGTGAGGAAGCTGCTTTATTTAGTGCTAGTCTGGATTTTATCTGGATTTGTGAATTCACTGCCAGATTGGGGAATGCTTTACTTTTTTTCTGTACACCATATCTGTGAATTTTTTTGCCTATTATAGGACAGCGTGTCCAGGAATCCATGCGGCGAGTGGATCCTGGTGGAGTTTTGATGCGCACCCTTCAGCTGAACCCAAGAAGGCGTAGGAAGTACTCTGTTAGAGCACCGAACAGTTTATGGCACATCGATGGAAATCACAAACTGATAAGGTATCGAAAAAACATTAACCATCTCAAAAATTCCACTTTATTGTAGATTGTACTACTGTAAGATACTTACTACCCAGTTTAGTGTATATCCAGAGCAGTTACAAAAGCTCATCTACAATTTTAATTAACCTACAAGTATCACTGCAAGCCGGACTGGGATTTATCAATGGTGGATGGATCAAATTATTTAATCCATCAGTGTTCTTGTGCATGCAAATCAGTTTTACTGACTTCTACCAGCATCAAAATTAAGAGTAATGCTGGTTGGTTCTTTGAACTTTTAGGTGGGGTGGCTTTTTAAAGTGGTCCGAACAGGTCAGTTAGAAACTGTGATAAACCTTCTGTTTTTGGCACAGTACTGAAATTGTAATCTTTGTATATACAGTCTGACAGGGGCTAAAATGGCTATGGCTCCCACACTGTGCACCCAATATTCCCAAATTAAAGTGGCACTCGACATTTTAACCTCAGCCATTGTCTTCTATGAAATCTAATATGCTGGAGTACAGTGCTAAAAACAGAAAATGTCAGTGACCAAAGACTAAAAACTCTTAAAAAAGACAACTTGCAGCTGGCCTCAAAGGCTATTTTTAATCAAAATACTCACCAGAACCTTGTATAAATTCGGGTGTGGGTGTACATTTTGTGAGCTGGATTGAATACAAAGAAATGGTGACCTAGAAGTATATCAGGATTTTATTTATGTTTGTGTGTTAAAGATTTCAGATAAAGAAGTTCTGATCAAATAGGCATATACAGTTTGCTCTGTGTAAATCTGGCCTCAACTTGCACATACAGAGATGCATGATGCAGGTAGTGGTACTGATCTTAATCTGTTCTCATGCATATCTATTTCAGATGGCGTATTGTTGTGCATGGTGGTATTGACGGCTTTAGTCGTTTGATTGTATACTTGAGTGCCGCCACCAACAATCGTGCAGCAACAGTCCTAAAAAGCTTTCTGGAAGCTGTCGATGTCTATGGTGTGCCATCACGTGTGAGGTCAGATAAAGGCGGGGAAAATGTTGATGTTGCACGCTACATGGTGGCTAATAGAGGACTGAACAGGAATTCACACATTGCTGGCAGGAGTGTCCATAACCAAAGGTAACATAATCTTCCATTCAACATTTATCAAAATAACACTTTGTAAAAGATGGCAATATAAACTGACTTAACCTGTCTCTTCAAGTCTATCTTAATACAATCAAGCTTTTGTGGCAGCAGATTATGAGCTTTTCAACATTAACGTTAGTGTAAATATCAAAAGAGTTGTTCTCTAATTGTCTCTCTGTAATCTATACTGACCAGGAGAACATTACTATTCTAGTGTGATTCCAATGTAAGTGATGACAAATCTAGTCCTCATTCTGTAGTTCAGCTGAACTTCATTCTGAAGCATATATGAGGCTTCAGCAGTCACAGAACAAGGCCAGCCATCACTTACAATAGAATGGTTAGCATTAGATTTTCCACAGCCAGTATAGATGGACAGAGGAACAACTACAGCAACAAAAAACTCTTTCATCATACATGTGGGCATGTGAGCATTGTTTGAAGACATACTTGAAAAAATCAACTTATCCTTTAAGAGAATTAAAATTAAACTTTGTCATTAACTGTTATTTAGAGTGAATATTGAATACATCACTTATTACTTACGTATTTAATTCAGTTCTAATTTACTGTGCTTATCATTGATGGGAGTGTTGTCATACACCAACAGTAGGTAAAAGTATTAGGTAAAGGTATTTTCCCTGTATATTTTGTTTTTGTTCATTGTAGGTAGAATAAATAGTTTTTCCTTTATACCCATCAGAATCGAAAGGCTCTGGAGAGACGTTTATGTGGGAGTTCTTGATCTCTTCTACACCATCTTTACCAACCTTGAGAGAGAAGGCCTTCTCAATCCTGACAATGAAATGCATCTCTATGCTCTGCACTGGTGCTTTGTGCCCCACATACAGAAGCACCTTCAGTTTTTCCAGCGTGGCTGGAACTGCCACAGACTACGCACTGAGGGCAACCAGTCACCGCTGCAACTGTGGACTCGCCATGAGCATGAGGCGCAGCAGGGCCCCATACAGGTTTGGATTTATTCAGTAATTCTGTTTTACTTTAACTTTTAATTTCCTACATGGGATATTGTCAACATTATCTCTACTTTATGTCCATTATAAAGTGCATGTATCAGTAGCAAAATGTAACTATAGTAGCCTGTTGTTCAGGAACTAAATGTGATGGATTTATACTGCCTATCATTGTCACTTTCAACACAATAAGGTATTGCTACAATGTTGTGGTCAAACAAGGAGCAGTGATTTAGAGAGAAAATGATACATCTTAGCTCTCAAAATTAATGTATTGGCTCTTGGAAATTGTAGTCAAGCTCTTTCCAATGCCATAGCTGTTTTTGGGGCATAGATACAGAATCCAAGATGATAAACAGGTGATATTTCAAACTAGCTTCTGTAAAATGAATTAATATGGCTTACAGTTCTGTAGACATATTGACCATAAAAATCTTTAAGACTTTGATTTTGATTGACCCTTTATCCTACCGTTTAACCTCAGCTCTTGCAGTTGCAGGTTGACACGGAGTTTGGAGTTGACTGGACCGGACCGTGTGGTCACCATCAGCCTGGTGTTGTGGTCCCTGAAGTTCAGCTGCAGCGCTCACTGACTGACCAGGAAGTTGGAAGTCTACCAGACCCTGATTGCCCTCTGTCCAATGTGTTAGATGTCTATGTACAAAGTGTGAGCTTATTATCAGAAATGCTCCAGTAAATCCATATTGCTCTAGTTCTGATAAAGAAGCCGGTATTATGGTTTAGCAGTTCTGATATCTTTGTTTCAAGTGTCTAAAATTATTTAAAAAGAATGGTAATGACAGCATTTTTATTTTATACCAGATGTCATAAAACTTGCTGCATTGTACAATATGACTGCAAACAAACTTTTTGCAATAAGCAATTTATGTCTATTACTATTAATGAACTTTTTGTGAACCATTAAGTTTAAACATTGAAAACCATTATGGTTATGTAACAGAGCCTTGTATGATAAACTGTCCTGTAGTTATCAAGATAACTTGTTTTGAAGTATTAATTTCACATGTGATTGGAGACTTAAGTCTCTGAATCAGAAGGCTCGAGAAACTGCAACATGCATCCTGTTTCAGAACAAAACCACAAATAAAGAACAGCAACAACTCACTTTGTCTCTGTAACAGTCTCCTGAGCTTTAATACAATTGTGAACAGTGAGATTAAACCTAAAAGACAATGGTATAGACATGAAGCAAATAACAAATATGCTTCACCACATCACAAGCATGCAGACCTTTTTAATGCACCAGTGTTACACACACTGGCAGAACTAGGCCCTAGTTGATATCACTCTTTCAAATGCTTTTATGCTGCAATCCAAATTTTGTTGCTGGACAACAAATGTACACTAAGGTGTACAGTGATATATTGATGTGTCCTTAGACCAGTCCAAACCCAGTGTCAGTGCTACAAATAGCAGCAAGAATGTCTCTTTCAAAGTTAGAGGACTCTTTGTAATGTCCTGGAAGTTTAAGCAGGTGGAAGAACTGGGGAAGTTGCTCTCCACCACGTTAACATCCAAGTGTCTGGGCAGCACATTCCACCCTATCCAGAACTGCAGGAGTTTCCCAAGGATGCTTGGAGACGCTACCAAAATAGAGAAGAAAGTCAACATTTATTTTATTGCCTGAAATGATTTTGTATCATCAATCATAAATTAAGTTGAAAAAAGAACGTAATTTGACTTAATTTCTTTGAATCTCTTTGCTGCCTCTGTAGGATTTGGTGCAATTTGCCAATCTAAAAGTAGTTGTTCAAATGTTCAAATTAATACTGGATCAATTAATATACAGAGAGCAACAAGTTATTGAAATAAATGATGTAATGTTTAATTACGTAACAAACCAGGGAAGCCTCTCTCTTCAATGGGATCTAGATCAACTATGTCAGTAGCTGGCACACATCCCTGAGGTGGCACCGAGTAGTTTGAGTTGTTGGCCCTTGTTGTCTCCCTCACCTGTGGTCTCGTCAACATGCTGACAAATCTACCTTCACTTCGGGAGGAGTTGGCACTTTCTGTGGCAACCTCAACCTCTACCTCACCACTGCTCTGTGATGGTCTTGAGTAAAAAAGAGGTCATTTTTGTTAGTTTGGCTAGTATATTTTATATTGCATAACACACTCACAAAAACACTGCAATCTAGTAAAACTAAAGTTTAAAAGTACAAAAGGATGGCCATATAAATATAATTAATCAATTCCATTCAAACTCAACTTTCCCTCAAGACCAATATCCAGGATCTATATCCTCCACATTTGGATGCACAACAATGTATGAACAATATGGCTTTTCAGAGGGATTTTTGGCATCAAAATAACTAATATTTGGGCCCCACAATAATGAAACATTAGATGTGCTGATTTGTCATGTTTGCCCTGCACTAAGACATCTATAGTTACAATTGTTTAACACACACACACACACACACACACACACACACACACACACACACACACACACACAAAACTGCTTTACACCTAGTGTAAAGCAGTTTTGTAGAGCATACCTCATGCATTCATCGCTATGAGCTTTTATGCGTGAAAAAGTGAACTCCTCTCCACACCCAACACATTTCTGAGGTGGTCCAATTAGCTCATTACTGCAATCTGGACTGTCCTACAAACAAGATCATTTTAAAAATTCAACAAAAGCAATAACTATGTGACTGTCATTCACAGTCTGCACCAGTTGAAAAGTGAAAAACTTACAGGGTCCAGATTCAGGTTCCTTTGGAGTGGTCGTATGAAAAGAGTGGCATGACCAATCTGGGTTTGGGGATCTTTCAAGTGTCTTACATGATAACCCTCATTGGGACAGGGGATGAGGATCAGGTGGCGACTGCGTGTTGTTCCAGAGATCTTGAGCAACTCAAATCCACCCCCTCGTCTGAGTTTTGGATAGGCTTTACACAGAAATTCTTTAAATTCGTTTGCATCTGTATGGCTACCTGAAAAGAGAAGATAATAATAAAATAACAGGTCTAATATAGAAATTACTTAATTTTTTGGGAAAACTTTTGGCATTTGGAGCGTTATTAAGACAAGTTTTTGACAAGCATGTCATGGCTGGTCCTGTAGTCCTCCATCCTTCTCATCTGGTCCTGTAGTCCTCCATCCTTCTCATCTGGTCCTGTA
The DNA here is from genome assembly GCF_963514095.1 of Eutrigla gurnardus. Taxonomy (NCBI): domain Eukaryota; kingdom Metazoa; phylum Chordata; class Actinopteri; order Perciformes; family Triglidae; genus Eutrigla; species Eutrigla gurnardus. The sequence continues at coordinate 3,562,569 of NC_139938.1, read as the reverse complement.
GTCCTCCATCCTTCTCATCTGGTCCTGTAGTCCTCCATCCTTCTCGTCTGGTCCTGTAGTCCTCCATCCTTCTCATCTGGCCCTGGAAGATGAGTCTAGGTCTTCCACATGGTTTCTTCTTGTTGGAAGTCTGGTGCAGTGTGTATAATCCTGAAGGTCTGAAATTATATTATAAACAATGGAATACTATTCTAGAAAGCTCCTATAATAAATACATCCCACTGATGTAAAGTTAACTTTTATGTCATTACTGGTACTGTAGTTTCAGGAGATTACAGAGATTAGTCTCTGTAGGAGATTACTCACTCAGTCCACTGGTCCTGTAGTCCTCCATCCTTCTCATCTGGTCCTGTAGTCCTCCATCCTTCTCATCTGGTCCTGTGGTCCTCTATCCTTCTCATCTGGTCCTGTAGTCCTCCATCCTTCTCATTTGGTCCTGTAGTCCTCCATCCTTCTCATCTGGTCCTGTAGTCCTCCATCCTTCTCATCTGGTCCTGTGGTCCTCTATCCTTCTCATCTGGTCCTGTGGTCCTCTATCCTTCTCATCTGGTCCTGTAGTCCTCCATCCTTCTCATCACCAACTATGACTCAGAAGGTAAATCTTTTAAAAAGAGACACGCTATATTGCCATGAAATCCGGTGTTCCAATCACTTCCATGGCCACAGGTGTATAAAAGCAAGCACCTCGGCATTCAGACTGTTTCTGTTTCCTCTCAGGAGCTCAGTGAATTCCAGCGTGGTCCTGTGATAGGATGCCACCTGTGCAACAAGTCCAGTCGTGAAATTTCCTCGCTCCTAAATGTTCCACAGTCAACGGTCAGTGCGATAATAACAAAGTGGAAGCGATTGGGAACAACAGCAACTCAGCCAAGTGGTAGGCCACGTAAAATGATGGAGCGGGGTCAGCGATGCTGAGGTGTATAGTGCGCAGACAGAGGTCACCAACTTTCTGCAGAGTCAATCGCTACAGACCTCCAAACTTCATGTGGCCTTCAGATGAGCTCAAGAACAGTGCATAGAGAGCTTCATGGTATGGGTTTCCGTGGCGATCAGCTGAAGTCATCATCATCATCCTCTTCATTGTTGTCCTCGGAGATCCTCTGCCTCTTCACACTTACCTGTGCGTCCTCTTCTCTGCTTCTCTTTGTGTTGCAGCCTGAGGTTGAGGGAGTGGAATCTTCTGGCCCCTGAGGAACCAAGGATGGATCTTCTTCAGGGCGGCTCACACCAGAAGGGACGGAGACGGAAGGACAAAAGGGAAGGCGACCGGGAAACATCTCTTTACGAAATCCCTGCCAGACGCTGAGAAGAGTGAACTGCTGAAGTCTGAAGTCATCATCTTCGTCTTCATCCACTTCCTCCTCTTCATCCTCGTCAACGGAACTGTATCTGGCTCCTTCACTATTGGGCGTGGCACAAGACATGGGTGCCCCCTGTCGCCCCTGATCTTTGCTCTCATCCTGGAACCTTTGGCTCAACAAATTAGAGAAGATCCCAACACATTGGGAATCCCAATAAGGAACACTACACACAAAATTGCGTTGTACGCCGACGATATACTTTTGTTTTTAACTAATCCGGAAACATCACTTAAAGCCTTGCTACACCTAATTGACGGCTTCAGCAGCTTTTCTGGCTACAAAATAAACTGGACTAAAAGCGAGCTCCTCCCATTATTTAAGCCAGGCTTATCCACAAGGACTCTCTGTTCGCCCTTTCAGGTCAAATCTAAGATCAAATATTTAGGAATCATAACAGACGGTACTCTTAAGAACCTGTATAAGCTCAACTACCTACCTCTACTACTAAAGATTGAAAAAGACTTGGCTAGATGGACAACCCTTCCTTTGAGCCTTATAGGCAGAGTAAACGTTATCAAAATGAACATATTCCCTAGACTTATGTACTTATTACAATCGATACCAATTGATCTTCCACGTTCCTTCTTCAACAAATACAATAAAATAGCCGGAAAGTTCATTTGGAGTAACAAGGCCCCAAGGATTAAAAGATCCACGCTATGTTTACCGGTAGAGAGAGGAGGACTAGGACTACCAGATATACAATTATACTTCTGGGCTGCCCAATTACGACCACTTTTTTACTGGTTCGGAGGCGATGAGACTCCCTCCTGGACACGAATAGAAAGCTATATCTTAAACATAGAAGACTTATCAGACAAACCATATTGTTTTAATATTAAAACTGTAAAAAAAACACACAAATAACCCAATCATTATTCACTCATTTAAAATCTGGGACAAAATTAGCCATTATTTAGGACAAGTAACTTCTTTATCTCCACTCACCCCTATAATGTCCAACCCTTCCTTAAAATGTGTAAAGACCTGGGTTTAAAGGTGTGGGCCCAGAAGAATATAATTAAGATTGATGACCTATATGACGGTAACACACTAAAATCATTTCAGCATCTGAGAGACTCCCATCATATCCAAGCCACACATTTTTATAGATATCTCCAGCTACGTCATTTTATACGATCACAGCTGAGGGAAACCTTGGAAAAACCACAGCTCTCTCAATTGGAATCGCTGCTTACTCAAAGAATGAATAGAAAACATATTTCAAGAACTTACAATCTTTTAATTACTAATAATAAAACTAGCACTAATCTGGTCAAAGAAAAATGGGAGAAAGACCTTGGAGCCCAAATAGACGACGATCGTTGGTCCTCATTACTCGCTTATGCACAAAAAAGATTCATTAACACAAGATACAAAATCTGTCATTTTAAAACAATGCACAGAGTATATTACACTCCTGAAAAAGTTGAATACCGGTCCCCTTGGCAGGTGAGCCAAAAAGTTAGTTTACAGCCCTGGGCTTCACCAAAGGTTTTGGTTCTAACATTGGGAACAGATAAAAGACCAGTACCGGAGGACCTCAGGGTCCGCGAGGGCCGATACGGTAAAAGCAGGTCATACAAATAAGAAGGCCCGAGGCCGTTAAGACACTTAAAAACTAGTAAAAGAACCTTAAAATCGATCCTGAAGCGCACAGGGAGCCAATGCAGCGATTCTAAAACCGGTGTAATGTGAGCCCGCCTTCTGGTTTTCGTCAGCACGCGTGCAGCTGAGTTCTGGAGCAGCTGAAGGTGTGAAATGCTCTTTTTCGGGAGACCAGAGAGCAGGGCATAACAGTAATCTAACCGGCTAGAGATAAAAGCATGCATTAGCACCTCTGTGCTGGCCAGAGAGAGAAACGGGCGAACTCTGGCTATATTCTTAAGATGGTAAAAAACAATCTTTGTAGTATTTCTGATGTGTGGAATAAAATCAAGCTCAGAGTCGAAAAGAACGCCCAGGTTTTTTACGCACTGTGAATGTTTAAAAGCATTTAGTTTTGGTAAAAGTTTCTCTCTCTTGCCTTCAGGACCAATAATTAAAACCTCTGTTTTGTCCTGGTTGAGCTGCAGGAAGTTCTCTGCCATCAATGACTTTATATCTAAAATACAGTTTAAAAGGGAATCAAAAGGTCCCGTGTCATCAGGAAACACAGCAATGCAGAGCTGTGTATCATCAGCGTAGCTGTGAAAATTGATGCCATGCCTCCTGATGACGTCCCCAAGGGGGAGCATATATAAATTAAAAAGTATTGGACCTAAAATTGACCCTTGGGGCACCCCACACTTAAGTTCATGCATTCCTGAGGAACATGTATCCATACTTACAAGAAAGTGACGACCTGTGAGGTAGGAATAAAACAAGTTAAGAACAGTACCAGAGAGGCCCACCAGGTGTCTAAGTCTATTTAACAAAATGTGGTGATCTACTGTATCAAAAGCAGCGCTTAGATCCAGTAGCACCAGGACTGACAGTTTCTGAGAGTCACTGTTACACCTGAGGTCATTAACAATCTTCACGAGGGCTGTCTCGGTACTGTGGTTCATCCTAAAACCAGATTGACAATGTTCTAAAATGTTGTTGTTGTTTAAAAAATAATTTAATTGGATAAAAACCAGCTTTTCTAAAACTTTACTTAAAAAGGGTAAGTTGGATACAGGTCGGTAGTTGGCGAAGATGTCAGGATCCAAATTGCTCTTCTTCAGAAGGGGCTTCACCACTGCCGTTTTAAAGGCAGTGGGGAAGATACCCGTCTGGAGTGAGTAATTCACAAGATTTAAAAGTTCAAACTCAAAGAACGCATAAAATTATTTTAAGAGTGATGTGGGGATTGGGTCTAAAAGGCAGGTTGTTGGGTTTACTCGGGAGAAAACTCTACAAAGGGTTTCTGCATCAACCAGGACAAAATGCTCCATTGTCTCCTCAGATAAAAGTGATGGTTCGGGTCTGTTAAAAAGCAACAATGTTATGTTCTAAAAGAGTGGACCTAATGCCAATGATTTTACCTCTGAAGTGGTCTGCAAATTAGATTGTTTGTTGGGACTATGGAGGATTTCTTAAAATCACTATTAATTAAACGAGCGATTGTGGAGAAGAGGAATTTATGGTCGTTCTTTTTATCTGAGATGAGTTGTGAAAAATGGAGAGTTCTTGCCTGTTTTACTGCTTTATTGTAGGTTTTGAGTTTGTCCCGGAATATTTCGTGATGAACTGTTAGTTTTGACTGCCTCCATTTTCTTTCAGCGCTCCTGCAATTTATTTTCAGTTGTTTTATTTCAGTCTTTATCCAAGGTGGTGTAGGTTTGGTTGACATTGTTTTTGTGGAAAGTGGAGCCACTGAATCTAGGGCTGACCTGAGTTTACTGTTAAAATTGTCAACAATAAAATCGCAGGATGCAGGTAAAATGTCAGCAGTGCTATTCTGTAAAATTTCAATAAAATTTGCAGCCACCTCAGGAGTAAGGTAGCGCTTCCTCACTGTTCTCACTGGGGCCCCCTGTTGGATAAAACTGGAGAGATCAAAAAACACACAGTAATGGTCAGACACAGCCAGGCCGACAACAGAGGACACACCTGTGGACAGGCCATGTGTTACAGGGTGTGTCCTTTGTTGTGAGTGGGCTGTGTGATGTGCTGCTTAAAATCGAGGTTGTTTAAAAGATTTAAAAATTCAGTCGCAGTGGGATCTGAATTGTTATCTATATGTATGTATGTGTGTATATGTGTGCATGTTAAAATCACCAGTTATTAAAACCCTGTTGTAAGTTGAGTGTAAAATTGATAAAAGTTTGGAAAACTCATTAATAAAAGAGGGGTGGTGCTTGGGTGGTCTATAAATAGTCACACATAAAATCGGAGGACTGCTAAAAACAAAGGCATGGTGTTCAAATGATGTATAATTGGTAAAAGAAGTGACCTTTGTTATAATAGAGCTTAAAATTATTGTTGCAGTCCCACCAACTCTCCTTCCACTCCTGTTGGAAAATAAAAAACTAAAATTTGGTGGGGAAGCCTCAGTGAGAACAGCTGGTGCATCAGTGCTCAGCCACGTTTCAGTTAAAAATAAACAGTCAAGTTTGTTCTCTAAAATCAGGTCATTGATGATAAAAGACTTGTTCGACAGGGAGCGAACGTTAAAAAGAGCCATGTGGAGGGCTGCATGTGGGCTGGTTGAATGTGAGACCTTGTTGATGTTGATATGTTTAAGGTTATGACGGGAAGGACAGGGAGGTGTAATGGGACGGTGGATGTGTAGTGGTCTGTTGTTTGTAATGACTGGGATGTGTGTAGGATGTGATGTGGTGATGGGGATGGAGGTGGAGATGGTGGTGGACTTGTGGCGTCAATCTGTGGGACAGGGGAGATGTGTGGTAATGCGAGGCTAGTGCAGTGAGACCTTTGATGTTGAGGTGGAGGTTGTCATGCCAGAATAGATCAGTCCTTGTCCAGAATGTGTCAAAGTTATTGATAAAACCAAGCCCACATGCAGAGCAAAAGTCCGATAACCACTGATTGATGCTAAATAACTTGCTAAAAGACTCAGAGCCATGTTTGGGGGATGGAATCAATCCTGAAAAAATACAGGTCCTCCCCAGGCTATCAATGAGGTCTGCAAGCTGCTCGTAATCAGCGCGGGTCGATTCTTGGGTCAAAACAAAGAAATTGGTGGATTATCTTCACAAAACAGGATTGTACAAAAGGATTTGATGTAGTTCTTAATAAAAAAAACTGTAGGGGCAGCAATACGCCAAAGCTGCGTCTAGTCTGCCTAACTAAAGAAGAAGAAGAATCAGTGCGGAGCTTCGTTGATTGTCTGCACTTGAGGTTGTTCGCGCCACAGTGCACGATGATCATGCGGGCAGACGGGTGACGGTCCGAAATAGCAGGGATGTGTTTGTGTAAGTCCAGGATTTTTGCACCAGAAAATGAATAAGTAATGCCATTTGGGATTGCAACAGACCTTATCATGGAGTCCCCAACCAGGATGTATTGTGGAGGTGGAGAGCGAAGCACGGTGTTAGCATTAATGGTGCTAGCACCAACGATGCTAGTAGCCGGAGCAGTGGAGGGCATTCCCAGCCGGGTGTTGTGCTGTCCCGCAGAAAAACGGTCAGCCGACCGTTCAGTACCAGCGCCGGGTGGAGATGTGACGGCACCAGGAGAGCCCCCTCTCCCAGAGAGGCTCACAGCGGCAGTCGAGACGGTCACCGAAGCAGCCGTCGCTGGAGTAGCCCAAGAGATGGTGTCCACCGGGACAGGCGGCACACCAGCCGAGAGCTCGGCGCTCAGAGGGCATGCATCAGCCCCGGCCCTGAGGACGCCATCGGGGTGAACGGTGACATTGGACGACAACACGGATAAGCGGTTTGTGAGGTTGAGAGGTGGAGGAGAGACAGTCCGGGTTATTTGCCTCCTACCTCGAGACACCACCTCCGTCCAAAGAGGCCGTGAGCTGGGAGTGGAGGTGGAGGATGGTCGGTGGTTCACTTCATTTTTCCATCAGTGTACATTTCACTCGAAGAAGTTAGAATATGTAGATTTAAAAATAAACTTTAATCACGACCAGGGCATCCAGATGTGACCGTGTACTTCTGCGTTGTGTTGGTTTGAATGATGCTGTGACACCGGGACCTTTTTTGGAGACGATCTCCGTTTATTTCTGACAGAAAGAATAACAAGCAGAACCTCCATGTAACTCGTACTGTCCATTCGAGCTCCTTTACAAATAAAATAAATATATCGACAAACCCGGAAGTTAGTTCGGTTTGTCATCATGACTTTAAGCGAGCGGTTTTCAACTGTTAAAACTACTACTTTTAAATGCTACTCTGTTGACATGTACACCTTACTAGACAGGAACAGACATACACCTGGAAACCTGGAAAGGAGGGAAGTTGTGTTTGGGGGCACTTTGGTTAGCATGTTTGATCTTAGAGCCCCTCCAGAGGCTCTGATATCACACAGGCTTTAAGCCCCCACGCCACGTCAAGGCAGTGCCCATGTGGAGGAAAAATAATTGAACACAAACTGGGAACAAAAGTGTAAACAATAAACTTTTTTTTTTTTGGTGTGCAACAAGCACGTTTTTGTTGTTTTTTTCAACAATCAATGTTTTTTTGTGCAACAAAAGAACAGCACTCTTCAACAAGAAACAAGAAACTAACTACTTGGTTACCCTCGCCCTCCTGGGATATTTTTTCGGTGAGAGGCCAAGCGTTCGTTTTACCCTCCTGGCCATGGTCTGGCTGGCAGAAGGCCTCTTTTTTCGTGGTGTCACCTTCAGAAAAAAGAACAGGTACACATGAGCTTACTGAATTTGGACTGTGGTGTGATAGCAATTGCAAGGTTTTAACTTACTCTTTTCTCCTCCACCCCAGCCTCCATCCCGGGGGCGGCGGCAGCAGCAGCAGCAGCAGCAGCAGCAGCAGAGGAGGTAGAGGCTTCTGCAGAAGCAGACGAGAGAGCTGTTTCTCCGCTTTTGATGGAGAGACAGACGAACAGCTCTCTCATCTGCTTCGCCCTTGTCAGAGTGTTGTTGAGTTCATAGAACTTCTCCTGCGTTGCCACATTGTGGCACATGAATGTTGCCACTTTTCGCCGAACCTCCGCGTCGTTGGACTCAAAGTTCTGCAAAAAACGAAAATGAGGCATTGTTGAACAAGTGCACCAAATTGACCAATTCCTCAGGACGTGTTTTTGATACCCACATAGGTGGCCACGGCCGACCGGAGGTCCATGAACGACGGCGCTCCGGCCAGGCCCATCTCGGTCCAGGCGGACCTGAAGTTTTTAGGTCCTTCGCCTCGCCGCGCCCGAGGGACAAGAAAAAGAAGGAGTTTGTGGGCACAGCCCTCTTCCGGAGCCGGAGCCACTCGGAGCACCAGGCGTACTCCTCCGACTCCAGATAGAGCTGTGCCAGGCCGAATTTCTGTACCGTCTTGTGCTCCAAGACCTGCAGAAGACAACGTATGACCGATTGGTAAGTGTGGAACAGAAACACAAACTGACTAACTAAATGTCGGGAAGAGATTAAAACAATACTTGCATTGATCAGGTAGCCCCGGGTGTCGTCACCCATGGCGTCCTTAACATCTTTGACCCGCATCTTAGCGAGTACACCGCTCCTGTGGCCATAAATGGCTGACAGGTATGCTGCCAGGAACCCAAAGAACCTATACCGGGTCTTTGGGTCCCTGGGAGCGGCGTTCTTTATGTCCTCTGTAATGAGAGTCAAAGAGAGAAGACAAAAGTTACACTTGAAGCTTTTAGACACTGAAAAAAAGGTGTGTGTGTGAGAGAGAGAGAGAGAGAGAGAGAGAGAGAGAGAGAGGGAGAGAGAGAGAGAGAGAGAGAGGGAGAGGGAGAGGGAGGGAGGGAGGCAGTACAGACTCACCCAGGAGCTCAGGTATTTTGGCCCTGGCCAGGATCCTGCACCGGCCCAGGTCCTCCCGGGACACCAGCCTCTCCTGTTTCCCGTTTGACGAGAGACTGGTGCCCCTGTATGGTCCTGCCAAGGTCTCTGTATAATTTTCTGAGCTCCCTGGCAAGGACCTTGAGCTGGCCCTGCGACAGCCTTGAGTGTTGGGGGGGGGGGGGGGTGTCATAGAAAAACTCCATGAAGGAGATGGCCTGGCCCACATAGAGGGACACCGTTGTGGGGGCCAGGCCAACGCTCCTCAGGAAGGTAGGGTAGCTGAGGAAAGACCAGTCTGGACTTAGTCTCAGTTATATGTTTTGAGTACTTCCATCACCACCATCATCATCGTATAACCTTTATTTAACTAGGCAAAAGACTTGCTGAGAAAGAACGTTCTTAACATCTGTAAATTCACTACTTACAACTTCAGCAGGGGGATGTTGTATAAAAAGGCCCAGTCCCAGACCGCCAGGGAGGACCAGCCCAGGGCCAGGAATTTTACAAACACCTTGGCCCTGCTGACCTTGGACACCGCATTCTCCTGCATTTTTAAACTTCCTTCAGGGCAGAATGTAAATGTGGAATACTCCTCCATGTATGCGTCTGTAAAGATGCAACACGTGATGATGAAAGCTGCATGAACACACTTCACACACCTGCACAAATACACAATGTGTTCATTCTTACCCAGGGAGGTTCCAAAGGTAATTCCCCGGGTCAGGGAGCCCCTGCTCTTTCCCGTGAAATACGGGGACATGGCCCTGAAAAGTTTTTTTTGTTTGTCGGACCATCCGGCCCGCTCGTTGTCCTGGGAAATCAAAACAACAATCAATAACGCCTCTACCACATGATCACATGTGCTCATTGGTTATACGCTTGTTAAAGATTTGTAAAATTATCGATGAACTAATCCATCTCACTCACCTCATCGTTGCTCGCCTCCGTCTCTTTTTTCTTCTGCCGGTAGAGAGAAAATCAATAATAAGACACGATTAACTCTAAATGTAAAGTGTATGTTATGATTCAGCACTAAAAATAAAACTGAATTGAATTGAACTGAATTGAATTGGGTTCCATACTTTGGGCAAAATGATTATGACACTGAATTAAACATCTATCATCTTCCCACCTGAGGGGCGGAGGAAGGAGGGTCTTTGTCCCCCGCCTTTCTCTTCCGCAGGGACTGCTGGGGCTGCGGGGACTGTGGGGGCGGCTGCTGCTGCTCCTGCTGTTGCTGCTCCTGCTGCTGCTCCTCCTGCTGCTGCTGCTGCTCCTCCTGCTGCTGCTGCTCCTCCTCATCCCCCTCCGCCTCCTCCTCCTCCTCATCGTCCTCCTCCTCATCCCCCTCCTTCTCCTCCTCCTCCTGCTGCTCCTCCTCCTCCTTCTGCTTCTTCTCCTCTTCCTCCTGCTGCTCCTCCTCTTCCTCCTCCTCCTCATCCCCCTCCTCCTCATCCCCCTCCTTCTCCTCCTCCTCCTGCTGCTCCTCCTCCTCCTTCTGCTCCTTCTCCTCCTCCTCCTGCTGCTCCTCCTCCTCCTCCTCCTGCTGCTCCTCCTCCTCCTCCTCCTCCTGCTGCTCCTCCTCCTCCTTCTGCTCCTTCTCCTCCTCCTCCTGCTGCTCCTCCTCCTCCTCCTCCTGCTGCTCCTCCTCCTCCTCCTCCTCCTGCTGCTCCTCCTCCTCCTTCTGCTTCTTCTCCTCCTCCTCCTGCTGCTCCTCCTGCTCCTCCTCCTGCTTCTCCTCCTCCTGCTGCTCCTCCTGCTTCTCCTGCGAGAAATAAATAGAGTAGTTGTTCGGGAGGTTACATTTGAACACAACATTCCAGCTCTAATTCCTTATCCGTTAGTTAATAACCTTTTGTTCACCGTGATTCACGACTGCTGGTTTACCACGTGGCTAAGAGCACTTTCTTTTCATGTAAATTCACATTTTTCTTCACTGTTCCTTTGTTATTTAGTAGTATCGCTTCTTTGATTGTTGGGTGGTTTGTCTGTTTTAATTAATTTTCCCCAACCTGCTTTATTTTTCTTTTTAAATACGTTATATTATATATTTTTTTATTTCTTGTTACTCACGACTGTTAGTAACTTGCCCTTTATCCCTTCTCTAACTAGTTGGTTTGTCTCTCTGTTTTAATAAGTTTCCCCCACCTGCCCTTTTGTTATTTACTCTTTTGCTCTTTACTGTAGTTAAATTGGTTCTTTTAGTATTCTGGCTTCTCTTTAGCCTGTTGGTTTGTTTATTTTTTTAAATCACTCTACCTACTTTCTATTATTTTAGTATTTTTTGATTTTTCGATTTTATGATTTCTTGTTTCTCATAACTAATACCGTACCTTTTCCTTCTAGTATTATCATTTCTTTTGAGCCGGTTGTTTCTGTATCAATTAATTTGCCCCGTTTTATTTTTTATGTAAAAATATTGTTCTCAATTTTTAGTACTGTTATTATTTTCTCGTTAATCATTTTATAATATTTTTTGTTTCAATTGTATTTCATTTTTATCTTTATTATTATTTTTTATTTTCGCCTGGTTTTTGCCTGGAATGCTGTATACAAATCTGGCACCCTATTGAACGGAGTTAAACTGAGAGAGCGTTCACAGACACCAGGATGAATGCATTCACAGTAGCGTTCATCAGGCAGAAAGACAGTACGTTCAGTTCACGTTCTTCCCAAAATATGAACGAGTTCAAGAACTATCGTTCAATGAACAGGTTCAGGCACAACACTGTTTAGTATCGCTTCTCTAACTAGTTGGTTGTCTGTCTGTTTTAATGCATTTTCTGCAACCTACCTGTTGCTATTTTAGTCTTTTTGTAAATACATTATTTTTCTATTTTATTACTTCAGGTTTCACATACTATTAGTAATTTGTCCTTTAAGTATTATTGTTTATCTTAACTAGTTTGTTTTTTGTCTATATTAATTCATTTTTACCTTTTGTTAATATTAGTTTTTTTTTAAATGTATTATTTTCATTTTAAATTTCTCGTTAATAATTATGTTGGTTTTGATTTCATTTCATATTTTTTTACATGTACATTTTTATTTTATTTTTTCTCTCTTCTAAAAAAAAAAGAAAAAAAAAGAGGGATAAATTAACTGAATTATATGACTTGCCATCAATCCTAAAGACTTGTCCTCCATTGAATTGTCCTCTGAGGTTGTAAACACAGTAGGCGTCTCCGGCATCACTAAACAAAACCCAGTAAGTACTCCAATGACAGTGGAATTAGGCCCCCTATCTAGAGAACAAGCCTTTCTAATGGCTACTGATACCCCTCTGAACTTACTGGGTCGTGATTTATTATGTCAATTTGGCTGCACCATTAATGCCCCCCTTATGGGGTATATCTTGATGTACCTGATGCTAATGTTAATACTGTGTTTTCTATGCTACAACAGGTTTCCCGATCAGTGACCTATGCTTGGCAGTTGCCCTCTCCTCAACTTTCTTTCAAACTTCAAACAATCTATGACCATATAACCCAACAACCCACTTCTCCTTTCCTTTCTTGGCTGATTTCTGAAATATCTGACTCTTTGCTCTGGTTTCCCTCACTCCATTGTCTAGCTCATCACGATGCAGTTCCAAATTCTGAGTATACTCAAAAAGCTGAGCAAGATGAAAGAGCAACCTCCCTCTTGCATGTTAATGATATATATTTTGGTCATGGAGGGATTGCACTCAATGTAAAACTATCTCTCACTCAACAACCTATGTTTCAGAAGGATGACGGTGTTCCCCATATCGCAGTAGCTACTGCTAACAAATGCGACACCTTGGAGCTGGGCAAGATGGTAAAGTTATTCCAATGTTGTAATGACAAAACATTTTGTGATACTGTAGCCAGTTACCCACTGTACAAGGTTGGCTCTTTGGGGTACATCCTGTGTGTCTCTTTTGACCCACAACCTGTTATCTTTTGAACTCTGTCACAGACAGAATCACACCTAGCCCCCCCAGCCTATTTCTCCATCTACAACCTCCTTCCATCTTCTCTCCCAGATCCCTCCTGCTTTGTGTTCCTCCCACCCTAATGATGTGGGACTGATTCTTTCTGCTTCTAGTGTAAAAATGAATGTCAACCCAGATAAACCACTCCCAAAGAAACGCCAGTATCCCCTTAAACTTGACGCAGAACTTGGAATTGCACCTGTGATAGAGTCCCTGTTAGAACAAGGCATAATAATAGCTACCTCCAGCCTCTGTAACACTCCCATTTTGCCCATACCAAAAAAACAAATAAGACAAGTTATAAGACCTCAGTGCAGTTAATGACTGTGTAAACCCTATTTTCCCTGTAGTTCCAGATCCAACCACTATCCTCTCCTCCTGTTCTGTTCATCCCAGATCCCAGTATTTTTTTTATTTCAGTCACGCTGTAGAAACTACCTCCTCCATGGTACTGAGATCTCCACTAAACACTATTTGCCCCCCACTCTGTCTCCCATGTTGTCTTCCGCTCTGCAACATTTTTCCTCCTCTAGACAGACTTGTTATGAGTTCACCCTTCTTTCCAAACCTAACCTTACTATTGAGTGCTGATCACCTCTTAACTCTGTTTCCCTCCTTCCTTTCCCTAATTGATGGCAAGCCATATAGTTGTGAAAGTTGATCTTAGTTGACCATTATGCTCACCCCGTCCCGATCCACTAGACAAACCACTTGCAAAACCTGAGTTAATTTTGTTTGTAGACTAGAACCCTATGAAATCCGTTTTAATTTTTCAAGATTCCACTTATTTTTCCAGAATTTCGTACTTTCCGTTTTAATTTTTCTAAATCCCGGTTTCTGTTTAATTTTTCTCAATTCGGTGTTTTCTGTTTTCCATTTTTCGGACTTCTGTGTTTTCCGTTTAAATGTTTCTAAATTTTGTTTTCCGTTCTCATTTTTCGAAATTCTGTTTTCCGTTTTTATTTTTGAAATTCTGTTTTCCGTTTTCATTTATAGAAATTCTGTATTTTACAATTTTATAGCATTTTTTTTCATCAAATAGTGTCTAATCGTGTAGGTGATGAATCAAAATAAAGACATTTCTAGCAGCCCCCTGCCCCCGACTTTCGCCGTGTCTAAAATCAGCGTATCTGTCGATCCACTCACCACTATTTATGTTTAACTTTTCAGACATGCTGGATGAGGCGGTGTTCCCGTTGATTACACTAAAACACAATAGAGACTCTCCGCAACGTTTTGCTTAGGTATGGTAACAAACTCTTATAATGTTCGAGAAAACATTGATTTTCAGCTTTTGACAAATTCCACGTTTTACAGGTATACTTGTCAGATTTTGCGATTCAGTCAATGCACATAGTGGGAAACAGAGAGCCCTACATTTGACTCAGGTTATGCAATTGGTCCCCTTTTTGAGACCCCAGAATTTACGTTACAAGCTGCCCCCGACACCTCTGAGCGCTCTGCCTGGTTGTGTTGTTTTATGAATTGTGGAGCTGCTGCGACGGCCGCGCATTAGCTACACATTTCCTGCTTCCTCAACTTGTTTGTGTGACACATGGTGTGACTCACAGGAGCAAATGGGGAATGGTTGCTGCAATAAGCAGATTTACGTTGCTCCTGTTACGTCCCTAAATTCAAACAATTTCGTCGACACAAACCAAGAAGCGCATTCCCCCCGTGAGGACTCTTTTGTAAATATGCAGATTGACTTTGTACAAAGTCATATGTTCACATGTTATTGTTATTGTTTTTTTTTAATCATATGTTTTCAACATAGACTGAAGACACCACAACAGTGACTACCCTGCTCCTCAGAGACATTGTCTGCCTGTTTGGGATCCTGCGCTGCATTAACAGCGACAAAAGGCACCCATTTCAACTCCTCTATCACACGAGAACTCTGCAAGGAACTGTGTTCTTCTGTCTAAGCTCTGCACTAACAGGTGATTGCAGCCCACACGCCTCCCACTGACGGGGGCTGTCACAACCTTCAGCCTGGGGATTTCAACCCTGAAGCAGTTCAAGGGAAGGAACGCTCTCCAGCCCAGGTGGACCGGTCCATCTCAAATACTGCTGACCAACAACACTGTCATGAAGTGTGTGACACCCCACATGGATCCACTCTTCACACCAGTGAAGATCAACAGCCCAGCAGGATGCCAACATGGACCAGTGAAGATCAACAGCCCAGCAGGAGGACAACCCGGAACGGTGCTGTTCTGACCAGATGCTGATGGACGACACCAACATGGCTGCTGCTTGTGACCGGATTATCACTTCTGTGGCTCCTTTGCAGTACCAGTATTAAGCAATGGGGACAGAAAGTTGCTTTGGAAGATCCCCCTCTTAATACTGAAACCACAGAGCTACCAAAAAAAAAGCATATTAGCAATATCTCATCCCTCCTTAAATGCTCCATCCTTCAACAGAGACGAGAAACTCTTTCTCACACATGACCAAATTATTTCTACAAACACTTTTATCAACCTGACTAGAATGGTAGCTTATCACAGCTCAAATTCTACCAATTGTTATGTATGTGGATTCATCCCACATAGCACAAATGAAGGCCTCCCCCTGATGGCTCTGCTCATTTCTGACTGCGACACGTGCCATTTACTTCACCTAAATACACACACATCTTACACCCATGAACTGTGCCCAGTAACACCTGAACTGAGACCTTTACCTTGCAAAACATCCACAAGCAAGTGTCAGGCATGCACTGATGTCCCTGCTGCCATCCCTCTTAGAGTAGTCCCACGACCATTAAAGTGGTGCATTAAAGGTAACGGAGTTGGTCATGACATGGGACATTCGAACTGTGACTCGCTGTTTTATCCAATACCAAGAAGTTCTCCCAGAATATGGACTTCGGACTACAGCCCTCCACCTACAGCTTGTTCTACACTTGACATTAACTTTTCTAGGTTAGACACAGAGGATTCTTTTTGCTGCGTCCTAGCTGGAAAAGGGATGTACTGGATATGTGGACAAAAAGCATATGAATATCTTCCTAAGGGTTGGAGCGGAGTGTGTGGCCTGGGCTACGTAGTCCCAGCAATGCGAGTTGTAGATAAATTGCCTACAATTCCCTCAGGATTAAGGTCAACAAGATCTAAACGAGATGTGTTAATCACCCACTCACACACATATTGGAGCCTTCTATTCGGCATGCTTATTCCCAGTTATGGTGTATTGTCTTCCCTGAATCAGATAAGAGATCTTTCCAAACGTATAGAGGATTTAGCTAATACCACTTCCCTAGGTTTGTCTCTCTTATCAAAACAGCTGGCTGCAACCCGTCTAGTTGCCTTACAGAATAGAGCAGCTTTAGACTATCTTTTAGCATCCCAGGGTGGTACTTGTGCAGTGATTGGTGTTGAATGTTGTACTTATGTGCCAGATTATAATGCTAGCCTTTCTAATGTCATTACACACGTTAAACACATTGCTGATGAAGTGCACACCAGCGATATTAGTAGCCCTTTTGAATGGTTGGAAACACTAATTTGTCGTTGGGGTACATATATAGTTCAATATGTTTTTGTTGGTATAATCTGTTTTATATTTTTGTCGTTATTTTTTCTTGTATCAGAGCAATGTGCAAAATTATTACAGCTAAGGTGACTACTAAAATGTTGATTCAACGAACTACTCACGACGTACCTAAAGAATTAATTTTTTTTTCGACGAATTGTGTAGAATTGATGTATTGTAATTTTCTTACTTCACTTGATTACATTTTCTTGTGTATTTAGTGTTGTCCTATAGGACAAAATGGGGAATTGTAGGAGAAAATGTACCTTACAATTCTTATTTGTATCTCATATAATGTTCCTTTCTCTCGGAACATCAAATGTCCTGCTGAGCTGTTTTTTTATTGTGTTTAACCCTTGCTGTCTTGATGAAAAGACTCTTTGATCTTTCCCTCTTCCTGAACTGTCTCCGTAACATTTGTCTCACATACATTGATCAGGGCCCGATGGATGACCCCTGTAGTGACATCGTCTAGCTGTCCCGAGAACAGTCACACCTTGTAGACATCCACAGATGTCTCTTCCTCTGCAGAGAGACATGTGTTGATTCAATGCAAATCATGACGCCTTCCCTTTTGTGGTCCAGAATGTTCTGTATAAATCCACCTCGGCCAGGCCATTCGGGAGACTGGATCTTCATGGATACACTGTGAATTTCTTTTCTCCACTGTCAGTGATTAAACCTCATTTGAACCAGACACAGAATTGGACCTGAAGAGTTTTTCTTCCACAGTAGCATAAATAAAAATGTGTTGGCATTTGCGCTAACCTTAGCTTGATAGTTAACATCATACGACCTCAGTGGCATTCGCAACTCATTTGTAACTTAAACGTCAAAATTAACTAACTTAGTTAAACATGATTTGCAGACAATCACCGTAATAATTCAAGCACAAAACACAACATAATCACATAAACTGAGTACACAAATATGACGGACTAACCAATGCTACGACGACGACGTTCAGTGAAATGTGAATGCCACTCCTCCTTCTGATGCATCGCATTTTGATTGAAACTCAACAAGAACTCTCCTCAAAACCATGACGAGATATTCAAAGGGAGAACAGCGACCTCTTTTTGGGCAAATTAAATCAGTACGTGCATGAGAGTGACTAAACCGAGAAAAAGATGTCAGGAATGTTCCAAGGATGAATACTGTTGTACATCATGTGATAACTTATTTACTGGGCTGGAAGGTACAGCATGTATGTATCCCTGAGGGATGTTTATTTTCATTAACTACCAGCTATCAGACCATCTTTATTCCATCACCATGATTTAATAGGACTGCTTACTATTTCTTTATCTGGTGCACCTTGAGGGGACGGGATAGGGGTTTCAGGATAAAAAGAAAAGGCGTCTGTAATCATTCCCAGGGGCTAAGAGGGTGTTTACTTGAGCATCGACACACTCCCCTGAAATGACGGATTGCTGCCAGCATTAAATGGCTAATTCTGAACTATAATCAAAGTCTCTCACAGAAGGCTGGACATGATGTCTTTGGATATGAGGAGATACTTCAACTGTGTGGATCTAAAAATACATTTTTAAGTCCCAGCAAATGTGCTGCTCATGCTTTATCACAGTCTTTTGTTTTGGTGTGAAAGTGAGTGGGGGGGGGGCATATTCAATCTCTTAGCTTTACTTCGATTTGGATTTTATTGTAGAAGATGTTTGGAGTAATTATATGGTAATTATTTACCCTTTTAAAACTCTACAGAACCACAAACTGATCACTCAAATTAAGTAGATATAAAGAATCGGTGCAAGCTGAATAAATAGTATCATCATCAATACACTCATCATGTAGGTATGCTGCTTTAAATAATTCATGTTGAGTTCAATACAAAGTCCAGTTCACATATTCACAAGTCAGTGAATATTGAGCGACTGTAAAACGAAGCCGATAAGTAAGCGGTGGGTTTTACCTTAACGGCCTCCACAAACCAGCGGAGCAGCATCGCCTGGATCTGGCCGTCTGTCAGCTCGCTGTTGGCTGCTTGGATCTTGCTCTTCACCGTGTCCTCCAGCAGCAGGCGCCGCAGGCGCCAATAAAAGAACTGACGGGATGTTTGCCATTCAAGGATATCCTGCGATAAGCAAATGACAAAAGAAATAATAATGTTATTGCATCGTCTGTTATTAGAAGCTACTATCACCTACGTTTTGCAATTTATTAAATGTCAACACATAATTCGGCGCATTTCATTCTTTGTGAATTTATAGGGGACTCATTTTCTGCCCGTCTCAACCAATTCCTGGGATGTCACAATGACATAGTACTCATTAGGGAAATCAGACTATCTGGCAAAAGAGGTCTGTGCTGTATATTTGGCTTGATTTGAGAAATGGCTGTTTATTTTGATTCCATAACATCAGGCTGTGGGTTCATAAAACAACTTACAGGATATGCAACGGTCTGTGTGTAGGAATCCTTTCATCTGTTGTGAATGTACAAGTGTAACACTGTTTATTGTAGGTTAATGTATGTCACAGAAACCTCTCACACTGTAAAGCAAGTGGACTGACGAAGGGAGGATTTTAGAACCCACTATTACAGATTCCTCTGCAGATGGACCTGAGTTGACCATGCAGACCACTGCATGTATTTTGGTCCATGCATCCCCGAAGTGAACAAGAATTGGATTTGTTGTGTTGACCATGGAGACAGTCTCTCAATCAGATTAAAGAGAGAACACACATTTTTCTCATTGTCCATCCAGTCGACTGTGTCTCTCTTTTCCAGTGTTTGGCTAATTTTGACATTTGGAATGCTAAGAGGTACAATCTTGGACCTGGTAACCCTATTCCCCCTTTCTCCCTAAGGGGCACATCATTTACTCAATTTGATTCATGCTTTTTTCCCTTCCCAGAGAAAATGTTTAACTATATTATCATACCTCCTAAAAATGTCACATATTGCTTATTTTAGAACTTAAAACCTTGGAACTTGCCTGCGTTCATTTGTACTCTACAAATAATAATAATTTTGAAGTTAACTTCGACAGCCAACAAGATTGTTTGCCTGTAGCACATAGGCCTACCTCTGGTAAACCACTACTCACCTACTAATGCTCTATTTTGTTTCATTTCCTTCCTGAGAGGCTGCTGAGCCCCTCACACGTTGGAGGGTGATAAAGTCAAACATTAGTAAATGTTTAACTACATCATCATACTGTGAGGACAATAAGTTCAGATGGTTATAAAAGGGACACTCATATAGTTTTTAGTCAATTCATATTTATATTTTCTGTTATTTTATCTAAAAGAATCACTGCTGTGCTCTAGTTCTTCCATCAGGCAATACAGGGGTGTAGTTGCCTCTTTACGCCACAAGAGGGAGTATTCCCCCTAATGAGCAACCCTGTCAAGAGTAAACACAGCATGTATTCTGCATCCGGCTGGACAGAAGCATAACTGTATTGCTGTGTTTTCTCAGGTATAAGAAAACTGATAAAAGAGACATATAAAAAGAGTAACACCACAGAGTTATAGAGGTGGCGAGGTAGTTGGCCGAATATTCCTGCACTGTTATATGATGTTTTCTGTCGGTTATCCCTGTCACTCTGAAGCCGAAGCTAAAGCTAAGCTAAGCTAACTGCACGTGATGAGCCACGTTATTAGCTAGGCCAAGTTACTGGGATATATAGAGAACTTACGGTGTGTTAGGTGTTCATATGTTTACACCAAAGCATAGATATGGTGTCAATGTAAAAGAGCCAGTGATATTTGTCTGTATATGTTAAGAGTAAAAATGGTTGAATGTTAATACACAGTAACCAGGTTATAAATCCTAACACTTCATCATGGTGGTAGACAAACATCTCAATAAACACATCATTTAAATAGAACAGCGTATTAACGATTTATGGTCAAGATATTTTACTATGATGTGGAGAGATATCTATAGTGCCTACCTTGCAAACCATAAACAAACACTGAACCAACACGTGAAAACACGTGACCGGTAAAGGACAATCAGCAACAATCGCGTAACGCCTGAGGGCATAAATAATACAACAGGGCCATCTATTGGCCAAAATAGGCAACTGCCTTACATTTGTATGTATGTCTACTGTCTACTGTCTGAGACAGTGTCCATCCTACCGGAGTCAAATTCCTAGTTTGTGTGCATACTTGGCTAATAAAGCTGATTCTGGTTCTGAATCTCCCAAGCTGATGTGCTGCTCCTTTCTTGAGTCTTGCTGCAGACAAATGATAGGCCGACTTGTCACTTCATCGACTATTCATATTAGAAACAAGTTAAAAAAGTAAAAAAAAATGTCTATTCTATTACTTAATAACTAAACTTAAACTAAATTAATAACTAAACTTTTTTAGACACAATACAATGACTTTATGAATTTATTTGACATACTTTAATATCACTTTTTAATGGAATACTATGTAATGACTCTTATAAGACTTGTTTCAACATACTATATCGCGACTTTGTTGTCCTGCAATATAATTATTTTTTCACATTTTACACCATTGATTTTTAAAACCATATTATACTATGACTTTTACATTTCTTGACAAAACATACTATGATTTTTTGTATTACTTTCATCATCATACTATAGTACCATACTATACTATACACTATGACTTTTTGAGATGTACTATTTTAATTTGTTTTCCGCGCATACTATACAATGTCTATTTCATGAATATTTGACATACTACAACTTGTTTTGACATACTATGAATATGAATATGCATGCATTCTTTATAGATTTTTCAATAATGCATACAAATGGTCTGTCTCCTTAATTTATGAGCACAGATGCAAAGAGGTTGTACAATTAAATTCAAAACTTTATTTGTCCCCGAGGGCAATAACAGGCACACAGAGTAGCTGTACAATAATATATGTTGACACAAAACAAAGCAAGCAATACTGTACAGATTGAGATGATATATACAGATTTACACAGACAGATATCTACTAGAAAATAAATAATAATTCTATAAACTATAAATAATCCGAAATAAATCCTGTTTGTGTGTGTGTGTGTGTGTGTGTGTGTGTGTGTGTGTGTGTGTGTGTGTGTGAGAGGAGCTTCCCAAAAACAACAAAAACGTCCTCTGTGCTGCTCGGGAGCCGCCTCACCCTTTGGCTGGTGGGTGAGGCGGGTGGTGTCATCCTTCTCATCTGGTCCTGTAGTCCTCCATCCTTCTCATCTGGCCCTGGAAGATGAGTCTAGGTCTTCCACATGGTTTCTTCTTGTTGGAAGTCTGGTGCAGTGTGTATAATCCTGAAGGTCTGAAATTATATTATAAACAATGGAATACTATTCTAGAAAGCTCCTATAATAAATACATCCCACTGATGTAAAGTTAACTTTTATGTCATTACTGGTACTGTAGTTTCAGGAGATTACAGAGATTAGTCTCTGTAGGAGATTACTCACTCAGTCCACTGGTCCTGTAGTCCTCCATCCTTCTCATCTGGTCCTGTGGTCCTCTATCCTTCTCATCAGGTCCTGTAGTCCTCCATCCTTCTCATCTGGTCCTGTAGTCCTCCATCCTTCTCACCTGGTCCTGTAGTCTTTCATCCTTCTCATCTGGTCCTGTGGTCCTCTATCCTTCTCATCTGGTCCTGTGGTCCTCAATCCTTCTCATCTGGTCCTGTGGTCCTCTATCCTTCTCATCTGGTCCTGTAGTCCTCCATCCTTCTCATCACCAACTATGACTCGGAAGGTAAATCATTTAAAAAGAGACACGCTATATTGCCATGAAATCCGGTGTTCCAATCACTTCCATGGCCACAGGTGTATAAAAGCAAGCACCTCGGCATTCAGACTGTTTCTGTTTCCTCTCAGGAGCTCAGTGAATTCCAGCGTGGTCCTGTGATAGGATGCCACCTGTGCAACAAGTCCAGTCGTGAAATTTCCTCGCTCCTAAATGTTCCACAGTCAACGGTCAGTGCAATAATAACAAAGTGGAAGCGATTGGGAACAACAGCAACTCAGCCAAGTGGTAGGCCACGTAAAATGATGGAGCGGGGTCAGCGATGCTGAGGTGTATAGTGCGCAGACAGAGGTCACCAACTTTCTGCAGAGTCAATCGCTACAGACCTCCAAACTTCATGTGGCCTTCAGATGAGCTCAAGAACAGTGCATAGAGAGCTTCATGTAATGGGTTTCCGTTGCGATCAGCTGAAGTCATCATCATCATCCTCTTCATTGCTGTCCTCGGAGATCCTCTGCCTCTTCACACTTACCTGTGCGTCCTCTTCTCTGCTTCTCTTTGTGGACGAGCTGCAGCCTGAGGTTGAGGGAGTGGAATCTTCTGGCCCCTGAGGAACCAAGGATGGATCTTCTTCAGGACGACTCACACCAGAAGGGACGGAGACGGAAGGACAAAAGGGGAGGCGACCGGGAAACATCTCTTTACGAAATCCCTGCCAGACGCTGAGAAGAGTGAACTGCTGAAGTCTGAAGTCATCATCTTCGTCTTCATCCACTTCCTCCTCTTCATCCTCGTCATCAGAAGCCTCAAACATGAAGCTGTAGCCAGAATCATCGCTCGTCCATCCATCGTCCTGAACGTCCTCCTGCTCGCTGTCCTCATCTTCGGAGAAGTCTCCAAAAAAACCCAACCTGACCTACCTCATCCACGAGTCCATACTCACGTCCACCTCGTGCAGGACGGCCGATGACGTCGTTGGCACCAACTGAGGGGGAAGAAAATTCAAAGTATAAGGATTTATCATTGATTTAAACCAAGCAATAATCCTGTTTAAATTAGCCAATGTTAAAATTCTAAAAAAATAAATAAAAATGTTTTGACTTCACACATATATAGTATAAGTATATTCAATATGTGGCTGAAAAAGAGTTTAAAAATCAATACATTTTTGTGATCGGAAACTAAATGATTGAAAATATGAGGCTGTTTATTCTTCAGTTACTGAACAGAGATGAAAACAGCATTAAGATGAATTAAACCAATAATAATAATAATAATAATAATAATAACAATTACTATTATTTTAGCTGTTAATATTAACATATTATGTATACATTATTATAATACCCAATACAAAATATACCAATATTAATAACTATAATATTAAATATAATACAAAAACATGACTGTAATGATAATATGTTATTATTATTATGATTATTGTTAATCATAATAATCATAAAATGGTGTAAATATTCATGTTGTTGTTATATAGCAATGTAAATAACCTCAATAATACTATAAATATGATTGCAATCATCACTAGTGATTACTTTGTGCAAAGACATGTATTCTGCACCAAAGAATAGTCGGGACTTCAGTTCTTCTTCCAATCTCCCAACGCTAACACTGATAACAAAAGAGAGCATGCTTTAACAGGTGGCTCAGACTCCAATGAGAAAACATGCACTTATAGGCCAACTATTTTACCTCAACCAGATGCTTACATATTATTTTTGGCTAAATAGCAGAGCATTTTGTTCTTATTATCTAAATCTTACTTGTTCAAGGTCATTCGGGCTGCAGGTTTTAACTGAATACACACGAGGCTTTTCTTTCCTAAAGGTTTTTTGAAGGCATTAATAGTAGTAGATGCTCCTCTGACACAAATCATGGGAATGCTCTTTGTTTAGTCAACTATATAAAAAAACAGACTGGGAAAGTCAACAAAAAGGTCCTTCTAACCCTAATGCTGTAAACCTCATACATGGACCAAATGGCTGCTCTCTATTGATTGCCACCATTAACAAGCATATGGTTCCAGCCACAAACATAAAGCAGAAACATAATTTATCAGATGTGAGTATGATCTACATGATTCTAAATACTGAATTAACTACAAGGGAGTCTGTTTGGTGAGCCACACTTTGCTGGGGGACACTAAGTAGAAGGTAAGCTCAGATGATACATTCATTATAATATGCAGTTGAGATTCTGTTTCTTTCAGCTGGCTTTGATCTCACTACTTCATTGAAAATGAATAAATGTCCAGAAAAAACACACAATACTGAACACATGGCAGAAAGAAACTAAGAAATCTGAGCAGAGAAAATTATGGTGCAACAGGCAGTTTGACATAAATCATCAAAACAAGGAAAATAGAAAATAAAGCTATTGATCACATGAACTGTGATCCACTCACAGTATCAGTGGGCTTTTCTGCATACAGCTTTGAATATCAAACGACTTCAGTCAGAAATGAACTTGACTGATGCAAAAATACAGACTTACTCCAATGCAAGGTATTTACACATGTTCTCGTCCATCTCGTGGCTGTTTATCAAACTAAATGAGTGGGCCAAAAACACAAACAGTCTAACTCTCGAAGTGGAGAAAAGGGAGCTGCACTCTCACCCCCTGATCTCCAGCAGTCGACTCTTGCTGGTGACTGAGAGGACGTCTTCATTCGTTCCGTCGAATGTTGACAACAAAGAATATCTTCAACAGGAATCATTTTGTGACGAGGGGCTACAATTCTTTGAGGGTCCGTCACTGTGGTATTATCCAGCCACCGTGTTGTCCTTCTGTAAAAAAGAAAAGAAGAAAAAACGACAAGTTTAGAACGGCCATAAATTGTTCTCCTTTTTGGCGTACGGGACGTGGACAACTCATAACGCACATAACATTTAAATCAGCAAATGTAAGAAAACCATGAGTGCATCATGTAATAACAGATTGGCATGTAATGTAAACTATGACGCTCGATTAATCTTTTAAAGGTTTGATACGTAAACATGCTATTTATACACTTTTCCAACATGCATGTTAGGAAATTGGGATGCTTTTAGAAAAAATAACGTAAACTTGCCCTGAAAAAGTAGAAATACCTCATTTCTTGGTGACAAGTTATGAATGGAAAAATGCGTCTGAGAAGTGAAAGTCACATTTCAGCTTTACAATGTCAGCTTTGCTACTGTGCTCCATGCTGTGGAACACTTCTAAAACGTGTTAAAAGCACAGTCATTATTTGTAATAATGGATATTTTCATGTTTAACTACATCATCATACTGTGAGGTCAATAAGTTCAGATGTTTATAAAAGGGACACTCGTATTTTTTATTTATTTCATATTTATATTTTCTGTTATTTTATCTAAAATAATCACTGTGCTCTTGTTCTTCCATCAGGCAATACAGGGGTGTAGTGGCGTCGTTACGCCACAAGAGGGAGTATCCCCACAAATGAGCAACCCTGTCGAGGAAACACAGCCCATACACACAGTATGTATTCTGCATCCGGCTGGACAGAAGCAGAACTGTATTGCACTGTGTTTTCTCAGACTGTCCAGTAAAGCAATTGAATGAAGCCACACGGCGTCTTTATTGAAGTGTGCAACATCAGCCACAGCAGAGAGTCAAAGGGCTGGTGGCGCTGTTTCAATAGGCTGCTGGCTGTTTCATTGTGCTCCGTCTCTATCTGGACTATACACAATGGACGATTAAAGCAGTCTTGCTTACTTGAACTTTATTGCATGAGTGCAGTCATCATCTCACAACTGTAACGTTATCTCAACTGGTTCGCGAGCGCGGTGTAACCTCTAAATCAGTCCCCCATACAACAGTACTTAAATAAACAGTCCTATTGTTACACTGGCGAGGGAGACGGTCAAAGAGGTGTTTATGTATGAGTGCGTCCACTTCAGCGGGAAATGAATAGTGATAGTCATCAACTACTTTCAAGAATGTTTCCTGAACCACTCCTGAACCAATGTTGCTGTATTACAGGAGCATCATCTTACAATGCTCCATAAACACATCCAGTAAGATCCGTCAGTGCAGGCGTGCTGCACAGTGCTGAATAAGATCATATTTCAACCATTTGGAAAACAATTCATAGAAGCAAAATGTAGGTATTTTTGTTAAAAATCAAAATGCATTCCTGTTACTCTAGATTTACAGTCAATATATGAGAAATATGCAGCCGTTTAGCTGCAACAAAGTTAAACCTCAACATGATGAACGATCAATTCAAATCATTTCGAAAAGGAAAAATGGCAATTCCTCACAGTATTTTGCATGCCTGTAGCACATCCCTCCACTGGTACACCCCTGGCCACAATTCTTACAAACATGTGGTTTCTCTCCAGCATGCACCCTCATGTGATACATATACATGTGGGGTTCTGAGTGAATTCTTTTTGCCACAGAAAGTTGCAGGATTTCATCCAGTGACTCCGCTAAAATCAAAGAGAAACATTTTTCCCCCCAGAGTTGGATTATCTATGATTACTTTAAATTTTAAGACAGTTTCTCATTTGTAGATATTTCCAAAAATGTTGTTAGCCTTTGTAACAGATGTGGATAGGGCATGAAAGGACCCAAGGACTTGTTTTCCAGCATTTTACATTATTTTAATATTACAGTATGTACGAAGAGCTATTTAAATTGGCAGGAAAACATTGAAACTCAACAACAAATCTCCTCAAAACCATGACGAGATATTCAAAGGGAGAACAGCGACCTCTTTTGGGCAAATTAAATCAGTACGTGGATGAGAGTGACTAAATTAGGCCAATGCTGTCTCAAAAAGATGCAGAAAAACTCGTCCATGCATTTGTTACCTCAAGGCTGGACTATTGTAATTCTTTATTATCAGGCTGCTCTAATAAATCTCTTAAATCTCTCCAGCTGGTCCAGAATGCTGCAGCTCGTGTTCTGACTAAAACCAGAAGAAGGGATCACATTTCTCCTGTATTAGCTTCTCTGCACTGGCTCCCAGTACAATCCAGAATAGAATTTAAAATCCTTCTCCTCACTTACAAGGCTCTTAATGGACAGGCACCATCATATCTTAAAGAGCTCATTAAACCCTACTGTCCTCCTAGAGCACTACGCTCTCAGAATAAAGGGTTACTTGTAGTTCCTAAAGTCTCCAAAATTAGAACAGGGGCCAGAGCTTTCAGCCATCAAGCTCCTCTTCTGTGGAACCGTCTTCCGGTTCTGGTTCGTGAGGCAGACGCTGTTCCCACATTTAAGAGTAGGCTTAAAACCTTTCTCTTTGACACCGCTTATAGCTAGGGCTGGCTCAGGTTTGCCCTGAGCCAGCCCTTGGTTAAGCTGCTATAGGCCTAGACTGCTGGGGGATTATAGTGACACACTGAGCCTCTCTCTCTCTCTCTCTCTCTCTCTCTCTCTCTGTATGTTCCACGGAGTCCCTGTGCTCTCTTGCCTAGCAGGTCTCCCTGGACCGTGGTGGAACCTGATCCGGACTGCACCGATGTTGTGGTCTTGTTTGCCTCGATCCCTGCCTCACTTTGACAAGCACTCAAAACTTCCTGCTGCTAAAGGCTTTGTGGCCGACAGCTTCTATCCCGCCAGTATTTTTAATTAAAGTAATTGACTAAAATCGGCATCTCTACTGTCACTAACTTGACTACTCCCGGGAGTCTGGCTATGCTTTCTGGTCCAGCAGAGTCCAGAGTTCCTGACCGATGCAGACTGCTAACTGGCCTGATGCTGGAAACACCACATTGTAGCTCCACCTGCCCGCTGTGTGACTGCTCAACTACTCCTGCTTTTTGGTCTACAGGCGACATTGTTGGATGGATCCATCTCGGCGTGGCTGTGCCTGCTGCCATGGACTACCACTGTTGATACTATTGTTACTGTTAATACCACCACTACTGTCAATGCTACTATTTCCATACTACCAACACCAAATGCAGTTGGAACCCAAGGGCCTGGGCTGCACGAGATTTCTGCCTAAAAGCCTATTAAGGCAGTTTTTTCTCGCCACTGTCGCTGTAACGCTTGCCCCTGGGTGATGTTGGGACTTTGAAATTGTGTTGACACTTGAAATTTTGAGCGTATTCTAGTCCTGCTCAATGTGTTAAGTGTCCTGAGATGACTTCTGTTGTGATTTGACACTATAAATATAAAATTGAATTGAAAATTGAATTAAACTGAGAAAAAGATGGCAGGAATGTTCCAAGGATGAATACTGTTGTACATCATGTGATAACTTATTTACTGGGCTGGAAGGGACAGCATGTATGCATGTTTATTGACCTTACAAAGGCTTTCGATGCTGTTGATCACTGTCATCTCCTTAAAATCACTCAGAAAATTGGCTTTAGTGAAAACGTGGGTAAGTGGATTAAAAGCTATCTAACAGACCGTGTTCAGTCAGTCCAGTTCGGTACAGTTATATCCGACCCCGTCACTCTGAACAAAGGGGTCCCTCAAGGGTCAATCATTCATCTAAATGCACACCATCACAAGAATCCATACAACTCTCAAATGACTTTCTTCCTTCTGGACTGAGCCGTGAAAGCAAGACCATACAAGGATGCACCAAACATACCCTGCCTTTAGGTGGGAAGCTGCACGGACGTAAGCTGACTGTGTGTGTGACTCGATTCTGTCGGCTGTCCTGCAGGATCATTACTGTCCCCTCAGGCTTCCCATATTTTTCTGTGATTCAAGGCCAAGCTGTGGAGAGTGAGTGCGTATGTTATATCAACTGCACACAAAGCAACTTACTTGGCCATCGTGTCCGCAGAGATATCATCAGGATTTTTCACTTTTGTGTCACCTATAGGTAATGAGAGAAGCACATTTTACAACTTGTTCCACCAAAGAAATGAAGACGCAATGTATAATCTCTATAAAAAAAAAGGGCCTGCATTCATATGCAGAACCTTTTGGTACAGGAAATGTTCTGGTTCCCGTTTGTAGTCAGTGACTAATCACATTGGCAGGCTTTGGATGATTGCAGGTAAACAATCCATGGGAAGAGCAAAAAGGGGAACACACTGGCCGAAGTGCAATCAAGGCTTTAACTTTTTATTGGTTTAAAATTAGCTTGTTAACTTGCTACTTGTGAAACAATCCAGTTGAAAACGTCATCTCTCAACTCCAACTCCAGTCTCGCATCTCAAGTTGCTAATCGGACTGTAAACAATGAGCAACACACAGAAAGGGAAGTCTTGACTCTGGATATCTGCAGGTTAATCTAGCTAGCTAGCCAATCAGTTCTGAGATTGTGCACAGAACAGTGTCTGTGAAATAAACACAAAACTACAATATGTTCTAGAAATAGATCAATGTTAAGGGCATATTACGTTATTACAGAATGCAAATGGTGAGCTAAAATCGTGAGGATGCAGTGATCAACATTTTATTTTTTTAATTCATTAAGTAGACTATTTCCCATTATAACTAAGCAAACTAATACATCTCCATCACAATCTCAATTTCCTAAACTATAAATAAAATATGTCTAGTTACATGTTGTCTCCCGTGACAACCTTTATTTACCATGAGCTCGAAGGTCCATAGCCACCACCCTGCAGTTGATCCTGCTGCATATGACTGCCTGCAAAGACACATACGGAAACCATTTCATCAATCAAATAGCGTATAGCAAAGACGCTGAAATTAAAGAACAGCTCCATAAATATTCTATTATGAACATGCACTGAGTTTCTAATTCGTTATGAGGTATTATGCTCACAGTGAACACCGCCCAGGAGAGTGCAGAGTGTCCTCCTCCATGAAGCAGAAGCAGCACAGGACCATTGGCTCCACTGCAGAAAATTCAGAAAATGTTCAAGGTAGTCAAGGAAATTCAGAACATAGCCGTGCAAGAATTAGCTGCTCAAAATACAATACACATGAATTGCATAAAGTGCTAATTTTCTATACTAAGCTGAAGTTAGACAGCACACTGGTCTCAAGAAAAGGCTAAATCTGAAATGACCTAGTTGGCTTTGAATGCTCTGGGTGATTTCCACACCAAAAGTGTCAAATATGATATAAATATTTTCTGACAAACACAAGAAGGATATATCTTTGCCATTTTCATTTTCCACCTCAACATGGTTTCAAAGTAGTGACTCCAGGGCAGGGGTGAGAAATCTCTCTTCCGTCCAGGTCTGTATAGAAAAAAAGAGCAAAAGTGTAAACCACCACGATGTCGCTTTCTATGAAAACACGGAAAGTTTACATTGTATTTTGATAAGCTGTTGCACTCTTCAGACTCGTGGTGTGAGCGGAACCGGACCGGTACCGGACCCGGACCCGGACCCATGCATTTATAAGAAAAATGCCGCTGTGTGTCGCCGTCCAAAATCCGCTTTCCTCGCGCTGCCTGCTCGCACAGATCCGCTCGTGCGCACATTCGCTGATGCAGGTCGAGTGTTGTCGAGAAATAAATGCAGAGACGGTGCTCCTTAAAAACAACATCAAGCCATGCGTGTGAAGTATTAGGACGTGATGACGTATGTACAACCGGCTAACGGGCCAAAGCCCGTTTGGGCTGGAGCCGAGGCACGCTACTGATCGCGCCCTTAGGCAGCCTATGTTAATAAAATAAGGATTGTTTTTGATAAGCTGTGGAACTCTGAGTTAACCTATTTCTACCTGAATTTCTATGAACTATCAGGCTGTTGAGTAAATATATAACTTATATTTTACTTGATAAAATAAGACAATATATGCACTCATATGTCGTTGTAGTGTTTTACAGTATCTGTAGCTATTAATGTGATGCTCCTCATTTTCCAGCCATATTTTTCCGGCCCATAATTTTGCATCATTTCCATCAACCGGCACCTTAATAAGTCACTCTCTCCTTGTGATCTTGAATACACTCTGGTTGAACAAAAATGTTGAATGCAAATATAATAATTGCAGAATTGCAGACTGCTTGCTGTGCCACCTGACTTAATCCAACTGCACCAATACACCATCCGACACGTCTCGTCTGTTTAGGGTTTTTTCGGTGGGTACCACCGGGCCTGAAAAAAAATCTAGGGGAAACACTGTAACGGATCAAATAGTTTAACCTAAAATACATAATTATTGTTATAATGCTTAGGTTGCATGCCAAAGCTACGTGCTAAAACTCTGGCATCCATGGCAGCAACAGCTAGCTTAACTCCCGCTAGCTAACGCGTTGGCTTCAGCAGGCCTTTGAACAAACTGCGGAGACGCAGAGAGCATCGGTGGGATGGTGGAAGCTATAAAAAGTAACGTTAGACAGCACGCTAAATCATCCTGCTTCACTGCCATCTACTGGATATGAAATCAACTACAACACACCAGTGTTTACTACATTTCTTATGATTTGAAAATGCTCTTAATGTAAATGATTTGCCCACTGAAGATTGTGCTCATTGTTAGAACTCCTTCAATTTGGTTCTTCATAGGAGGTGACTGTGAATTACTTTGAAATGTGGAATGGTGATGTTTTTATGTGAGTTTGCGCTTGAAACTTAAAAGCTTGTAACTTGCCTGCGTTCATTTGTACTCTCCAAAAGTAATAGCTTGTTAATAATAATTTGGAAGCTAACTTTGAGGGCCAAGAAGATTGTTTGCCTGTAGCACATAGGCCTACCTCTGGTAAAGCACTACTCACCTACTAATGCTCTCTTTTGTTTAATTTCCTTCCTGAGAGGCTGCTGAGCCCCTCACACGTTGGAGGGTTTCATCCCCACTCCAAAATGCCACTAATACGAAGCAAAATGACTTAGTGGACTAAAGCGAGCAGCCAAGACGAGAAAGGCTGCATCGGGGACACTCGTCTGGAAAAAGAACTGACTTCAATGACGCAGCAATGCAGATTGCGTCATTGGTTTGATCCGAGCTGGATTCGAACCGGTGAAGACCGGGCCAGAGTCTACTGCGCATGGGCATTGCGCACTTATTCTTTAAGCACCTGCTCTAACCACTCGGCCACCGCGCGGTGGTGTATTGTGCTGTCACTAGAACCTTTATTTACCATGATCCTGCTGCATATGATTGCCTGCAAAGACACATATGGAAACCATTTCATCAATCAAATAGCGTATAGCAAAGACGCTGAAATTAAAGAACAGCTCCATAAATATTCTATTATGAACATGCACTGAGTTTCTAATTCGTTATGAGGTATTATGCTCACAGTGAACACCGCCCAGGAGAGTGCAGAGTGTCCTCCTCCATGAAGCAGAAGCAGCACAGGACCATTGGCTCCACTGCAGAAAATTCTGAAAATGTTCAAGGTAGTCAAGGAAATTCAGAACATAGCCGTGCAAGAATTTATGGAGGACTAAACATGACTTAAGTATAAACAAATAAATAAATGAATAAATAAATGTATAAATAAATACAGGAATAAATAAATAAATGCTGAAATGAATAAATAAATAAATGCATAAATAAATGTATAAATAAATAAATAAAAGAATGAATAACAGAATAAATAAATAAATGCTTTATATTTATTTCTACATTTCTGTTCACCTACATTTATTTATTTCTGTATTTCTGTGTCCATATGTTAATGAAGTAGGAGGTCCTAACCTCAGTCAACAGCATGATTGGTTACAGGAGCTTGCTCGATTCGGACCTACTACTTCTGCCTTACTAGCGGAGCTGATTCCTGTACAGGAATGTTGCTGGCTACTAGCCCGCCCGCTCAGCTAACCGTTAGCTGCAGTTGTTGACATTTGTTATTTATGTAGCTCTGGTTTAGTAATGGCATTTTTTGTACGAGCGATTGCGAATGAATTACGATCATTAGCGAACGATTTAGAGAACCATGCAACCAACGACTATGTTCAGTTTCGTCTGGATAGATTGATGGATGACTTGGCTCAGCTCAACGCCGATATGGATGTGGAAATGGAGCTAGCAGTGTTAGACGGTCTTGAAGAAGTCGCCCGCCAACTTTACACCCTGTCAGAGTCAGAAGAAGGGACCCTTGGACGTCCGTCGTACAATATACCCCCCACTTTAATCGAAGCACACCTACTGCGGGGGCACACTGCTGGGGAAATAGCACAGGTGTTCGGAGTGTGCGAGAGAACAATTCGTCGGAGGATGGCACAGTACGGAATAGGGTAATTTTTACTCCTAACGCTACATTGTCTGTTTGTCTGGTTTCCCGTGTCTCGTCTTTTAAAGGTGGCAATATATGTGTGCAAATTCACAGAGATATTTAATTAGCTAGTGTTTATTGATGGTAATGTTGCTCACCTTATCTCCAAATACCACTGGGAAATATACTGTGTTTATCTTATATAGTCTAACGTTAGGTGCACATTTGAGTCCAAGCTTTTAGTATAAATTGTTCATGATATCATAGAACATTTATACAATAATATGTCTCCTTGCACTGCTTTGAGTTTTGCACTGAGTTTAAGTTAACTAAAAATTAACTAACGTTACTGATATTAACTTACATTAATATGCACTGGGAATAGGTCTAACAATACTTGATTATATAGGCCTATATGCTTTGGTTTTCAACGACAGATGGACTGGTGACTAACATGCTTATATTACTGACAAACTTAGTGTAGGAGCCAACATTGGTTTGGCCTGTATTATTAATTGTTTATCCTGCACACGCTCTTTGGTTCCTATCATTTCCGGCAATTAACACCTGGGTGTGTTATGTCTCAGACAAGACAACACTGAGCCTCTTGGCGGCCTTTTAAATTGGACAATTAGTCGCTACACTTAGTTTATCATATGTACTCCTTACAGGTAGTGGATTTGTGCTGCTGCATTTGTTGATACTGTACATGGGTGCCATTAATTAACATCTTCAGTTTGTCAGATGATCTGTAACCCTATTTCTGGAGTAAAAAGTGAACAGAGTCAGATGT
Organism: Eutrigla gurnardus; assembly: GCF_963514095.1. NCBI lineage: Eukaryota > Metazoa > Chordata > Actinopteri > Perciformes > Triglidae > Eutrigla > Eutrigla gurnardus. Next base: position 3,528,718 of record NC_139938.1, on the reverse strand, counting down.
GACATTTCAGCACAATTGCATTAGTTTGACACATGATAGTGTTGCATATATAAACTCATACAATACGAAAGATTTTAACTTAAATTATAAATAAAATGTATAAACTTCTACAGGACACAGCAGCTGAATTTAGACTAAACAGGAATGAGGTTTGTTTTAGGCGACACCGATTTAAAATAATCGTTGTTTTGTTTTTACTGTGAGATGGGTGACATTTCTTCGTTGCCTCTTGTGACTTTTTTCTTGTTATTTTTGATGATCAGAGTCCACAATCTATTAACTCCAATAGAGGACAACAATCTGGATGAAACTGTGACCCAAATTCTGCAGCAGCATCCCATGTCTGGATACAAAATGATGGTTGGGCACCTGAATGCACAAGGCATACGCATACAAAGTAAGGAATTGTATTCATTACCCATTCATTTGTTCAGGGGTTATTTTATGTTGGGATTTGGCCTACTTGCCGATTTACTCACAATGTGAGGAAGCTGCTTTATTTAGTGCTAGTCTGGATTTTATCTGGATTTGTGAATTCACTGCCAGATTGGGGAATGCTTTACTTTTTTTCTGTACACCATATCTGTGAATTTTTTTGCCTATTATAGGACAGCGTGTCCAGGAATCCATGCGGCGAGTGGATCCTGGTGGAGTTTTGATGCGCACCCTTCAGCTGAACCCAAGAAGGCGTAGGAAGTACTCTGTTAGAGCACCGAACAGTTTATGGCACATCGATGGAAATCACAAACTGATAAGGTATCGAAAAAACATTAACCATCTCAAGCATCCACTTTATTGTAGATTGTACTACTGTAAGATACTTACTACCCAGTTTAGTGTATATCCAGAGCAGTTACAAAAGCTCATCTACAATTTTAATTAACCTACAAGTATCACTGCAAGCCGGACTGGGATTTATCAATGGTGGATGGATCAAATGATTTAATCCATCAGTGTTCTTGTGCATGCAAATCAGTTTTACTGACTTCTACCAGCATCAAAATGAAGAGTAATGCTGGTTGGTTCTTTGAACTTTTAGGTGGGGTGGCTTTTTAAAGTGGTCCGAACAGGTCAGTTAGAAACTGTGATAAACCTTCTGTTTTTGGCACAGTACTGAAATTGTAATCTTTGTATATACAGTCTGACAGGGGCTAAAATGGCTATGGCTCCCACACTGTGCACCCAATATTCCCAAATTAAAGTGGCACTCGACATTTTAACCTCAGCCATTGTCTTCTATGAAATCTAATATGCTGGAGTACAGTGCTAAAAACAGAAAATGTCAGTGACCAAAGACTAAAAACTCTTAAAAAAGACAACTTGCAGCTGGCCTCAAAGGCTATTTTTAATCAAAATACTCACCAGAACCTTGTATAAATTCGGGTGTGGGTGTACATTTTGTGAGCTGGATTGAATACAAAGAAATGGTGACCTAGAAGTATATCAGGATTTTATTTATGTTTGTGTGTTAAAGATTTCAGATAAAGAAGTTCTGATCAAATAGGCATATACAGTTTGCTCTGTGTAAATCTGGCCTCAACTTGCACATACAGAGATGCATGATGCAGGTAGTGGTACTGATCTTAATCTGTTCTCATGCATATCTATTTCAGATGGCGTATTGTTGTGCATGGTGGTATTGACGGCTTTAGTCGTTTGATTGTATACTTGAGTGCCGCCACCAACAATCGTGCAGCAACAGTCCTAAAAAGCTTTCTGGAAGCTGTCGATGTCTATGGTGTGCCATCACGTGTGAGGTCAGATAAAGGCGGGGAAAATGTTGATGTTGCACGCTACATGGTGGCTAATAGAGGACTGAACAGGAATTCACACATTGCTGGCAGGAGTGTCCATAACCAAAGGTAACATAATCTTCCATTCAACATTTATCAAAATAACACTTTGTAAAAGATGGCAATATAAACTGACTTAACCTGTCTCTTCAAGTCTATCTTAATACAATCAAGCTTTTGTGGCAGCAGATTATGAGCTTTTCAACATTAACGTTAGTGTAAATATCAAAAGAGTTGTTCTCTAATTGTCTCTCTGTAATCTATACTGACCAGGAGAAGATTACTATTCTAGTGTGATTCCAATGTAAGTGATGACAAATCTAGTCCTCATTCTGTAGTTCAGCTGAACTTCATTCTGAAGCATATATGAGGCTTCAGCAGTCACAGAACAAGGCCAGCCATCACTTACAATAGAATGGTTAGCATTAGATTTTCCACAGCCAGTATAGATGGACAGAGGAACAACTACAGCAACAAAAAACTCTTTCATCATACATGTGGGCATGTGAGCATTGTTTGAAGACAAACTTGAAAAAATCAACTTATCCTTTAAGAGAATTAAAATTAAACTTTGTCATTAACTGTTATTTAGAGTGAATATTGAATACATCACTTATTACTTACGTATTTAATTCAGTTCTAATTTACTGTGCTTATCATTGATGGGAGTGTTGTCATACACCAACAGTAGGTAAAAGTATTAGGTAAAGGTATTTTCCCTGTATATTTTGTTTTTGTTCATTGTAGGTAGAATAAATAGTTTTTCCTTTATACCCATCAGAATCGAAAGGCTCTGGAGAGACGTTTATGTGGGAGTTCTTGATCTCTTCTACACCATCTTTACCAACCTTGAGAGAGAAGGCCTTCTCAATCCTGACAATGAAATGCATCTCTATGCTCTGCACTGGCGCTTTGTGCCCCACATACAGAAGCACCTTCAGTTTTTCCAGCGTGGCTGGAACTGCCACAGACTACGCACTGAGGGCAACCAGTCACCGCTGCAACTGTGGACTCGCCATGAGCATGAGGCGCAGCAGGGCCCCATACAGGTTTGGATTTATTCAGTAATTCTGTTTTGCTTTAACTTTTAATTTCCTACATGGGATATTGTCAACATTATCTCTACTTTATGTCCATCATAAAGTGCATGTATCAGTAGCAAAATGTAACTATAGTAGCCTGTTGTTCAGGAACTAAATGTGATGGATTTATACTGCCTATCATTGTCACTTTCAACACAATAAGGTATTGCTACAATGTTGTGGTCAAACAAGGAGCAGTGATTTAGAGAGAAAATTATACATCTTAGCTCTCAAAATTAATGTATTGGCTCTTGGAAATTGTAGTCAAGCTCTTTCCAATGCCATAGCTGTTTTTGGGGCATAGATACAGAATCCAAGATGATAAACAGGTGATATTTCAAACTAGCTTCTGTAAAATGAATTAATATGGCTTACAGTTCTGTAGACATATTGACCATAAAAATCTTTAAGACTTTGATTTTGATTGACCCTTTATCCTACCGTTTAACCTCAGCTCTTGCAGTTGCAGGTTGACACGGAGTTTGGAGTTGACTGGACCGGACCGTGTGGTCACCATCAGCCTGGTGTTGTGGTCCCTGAAGTTCAGCTGCAGCGCTCACTGACTGACCAGGAAGTTGGAAGTCTACCAGACCCTGATTGCCCTCTGTCCAATGTGTTAGATGTCTATGTACAAAGTGTGAGCTTATTATCAGAAATGCTCCAGTAAATCCATATTGCTCACGTTCTGATAAAGAAGCCGGTATTATGGTTTAGCAGTTCTGATATCTTTGTTTCAAGTGTCTAAAATTATTTAAAAAGAATGGTAATGACAGCATTTTTATTTTATACCAGATGTCATAAAACTTGCTGCATTGTACAATATGACTGCAAACAAACGTTTTGCAATAAGCAATTTATGTCTATTACTATTAATGAACTTTTTGTGAACCATTAAGTTTAAACATTGAAAACCATTATGGTTATGTAACAGAGCCTTGTATGATAAACTGTCCTGTAGTAATCAAGATAACTTGTTTTGAAGTATTAATTTCACATGTGATTGGAGACTTAAGTCTCTGAATCAGAAGGCTCGAGAAACTGCAACATGCATCCTGTTTCAGAACAAAACCACAAATAAAGAACAGCAACAACTCACTTTGTCTCTGTAACAGTCTCCTGAGCTTTAATACAATTGTGAACAGTGAGATTAAACCTAAAAGACAATGGTATAGACATGAAGCAAATAACAAATATGCTTCACCACATCACAAGCATGCAGACCTTTTTAATGCACCAGTGTTACACACACTGGCAGAACTAGGCCCTAGTTGATATCACTCTTTCAAATGCTTTTATGCTGCAATCCAAATTTTGTTGCTGGACAACAAATGTACACTAAGGTGTACAGTGATATATTGATGTGTCCTTAGACCAGTCCAAACCCAGTGTCAGTGCTACAAATAGCAGCAAGAATGTCTCTTTCAAAGTTAGAGTACTCTTTGTAATGTCCTGGAAGTTTAAGCAGGTGGAAGAACTGGGGAAGTTGCTCTCCACCACGTTAACATCCAAGTGTCTGGGCAGCACATTCCACCCTATCCAGAACTGCAGGAGTTTCCCAAGGAGGCTTGGAGACGCTACCAAAATAGAGAAGAAAGTCAACATTTATTTTATTGCCTGAAATGATTTTGTATCATCAATCATAAATGAAGTTGAAAAAAGAACGTCATTTTACTTAATTTCTTTGAATCTCTTTGCTGCCTCTGTAGGATTTGGTGCAATTTGCCAATCTAAAAGTAGTTGTTCAAATGTTCAAATTAATACTGGATCAATTAATATACAGAGAGCAACAAGTTATTGAAATAAATGATGTAATGTTTAATTACGTAACAAACCAGGGAAGCCTCTCTCTTCAATGGGATCTAGATCAACTATGTCAGGAGCTGGCACACATCCCTGAGGTGGCACCGAGTAGTTTGAGTTGTTGGCCCTTGTTGTCTCCCTCACCTGTGGTCTCGTCAACATGCTGACAAATCTACCTTCACTTCGGGAGGAGTTGGCACTTTCTGTGGCAACCTCAACCTCTACCTCACCACTGCTCTGTGATGGTCTTGAGTAAAAAAGAGGTCATTTTTGTTAGTTTGGCTAGTATATTTTATATTGCATAACACACTCACAAAAACACTGCAATCTAGTAAAACTAAAGTTTAAAAGTACAAAAGGATGGCCATATAAATATAATTAATCAATTCCATTCAAACTCAACTTTCCCTCAAGACCAATATCCAGGATCTATATCCTCCACATTTGGATGCACAACAATGTATGAACAATATGGCTTTTCAGAGGGATTTTTGGCATCAAAATAACTAATATTTGGGCCCACAATAATGAAACATTAGATGTGCTGATTTGTCATGTTTGCCCTGCACTAAGACATCTATAGTTACAATTGTTTAACACACACACACACACACACACACACACACAAAATGCTTTACACCTAGTTTAAAGCAGTTTTGTAGAGCATACCTCATGCATTCATCGCTATGAGCTTTTATGCGTGAAAAAGGGAACTCCTCTCCACACCCGACACATTTCTGAGGTGGTCCAATTAGCTCATTACTGCAATCTGGACTGTCCTACAAACAAGATCATTTTAAAAATTCAACAAAAGCAATAACTATGTGACTGTCATTCACAGTCTGCACCAGTTGAAAAGTGAAAAACTTACAGGGTCCAGATTCAGGTTCCCTTGGAGTGGTCGTATGAAAAGAGTGGCATGACCAATCTGGGTTTGGGGATCTTTCAAGTGTCTTACATGATAACACTCATTGGGACAGGGGATGAGGATCAGGTGGCGACTGCGTGTTGTTCCAGAGATTTTGAGCAACTCAAATCCACCCCCTCGTCTGAGTTTTGGATAGGCTTTACACAGAAATTCTTTAAATTCGTTTGCATCTGTATGGCTACCTGAAAAGAGAACATAATAATAAAATAACAGGTCTAATATAGAAATTACTTAATTTTTTGGGAAAACTTTTAGCATTTGGAGCATTATTAAGACAAGTTTTTGACAAGCATGTCATGGCTGGTCCTGTAGTCCTCCATCCTTCTCATCTGGTCCTGTAGTCCTCCATCCTTCTCATCTGGTCCTGTAGTCCTCCATCCTTCTCATCTGGTCCTGTAGTCCTCTATCCTTCTCATCTGGTCCTGTGGTCCTCTATCCTTCTCATCTGGTCCTGTAGTCCTCCATCCTTCTCATCTGGTCCTGTGGTCCTCTATCCTTCTCATCTGGTCCTGTAGTCCTCCATCCTTCTCATCTGGTCCTGTAGTCCCCCATCCTTCTCATCTGGTCCTGTAGTCCTCCATCCTTCTCATCTGGTCCTGTGGTCCTCTATCCTTCTCATCTGGTCCTGTGGTCCTCTATCCTTCTCATCTGGTCCTGTAGTCCTCCATCCTTCTCATCACCAACTATGACTCAGAAGGTAAATCATTTAAAAAGAGACACGCTATATTGCCATGAAATCCGGTGTTCCAATCACTTCCATGGCCACAGGTGTATAAAAGCAAGCACCTCGGCATTCAGACTGTTTCTGTTTCCTCTCAGGAGCTCAGTGAATTCCAGCGTGGTCCTGTGATAGGATGCCACCTGTGCAACAAGTCCAGTCGTGAAATTTCCTCGCTCCTTAATGTTCCACAGTCAACGGTCAGTGCGATAATAACAAAGTGGAAGTGATTGGGAACAACAGCAACTCAGCCAAGTGGTAGGCCACGTAAAATGATGGAGCGGGGTCAGCGATGCTGAGGTGTATAGTGCGCAGACAGAGGTCACCAACTTTCTGCAGAGTCAATCGCTACAGACCTCCAAACTTCATGTGGCCTTCAGATGAGCTCAAGAACAGTGCATAGAGAGCTTCATGGAATGGGTTTCCGTGGCGATCAGCTGAAGTGATCATCATCATCCTCTTCATTGCTGTCCTCGGAGATCCTCTGCCTCTTCACACTTACCTGTGCGTCCTCTTCTCTGCTTCTCTTTGTGGACGAGCTGCAGCCTGAGGTTGAGGGAGTGGAATCTTCTGGCCCCTGAGGAACCAAGGATGGATCTTCTTCAGGACGGCTCACACCAGAAGGGACGGAGACGGAAGGACAAAAGGGAAGGCGACCGGGAAACATCTCTTTACGAAATCCCTGCCAGACGCTGAGAAGAGTGAACTGCTGAAGTCTGAAGTCATCATCTTCGTCTTCATCCACTTCCTCCTCTTCATCCTCGTCATCAGAAGCCTCAAACATGAAGCTGTAGCCAGAATCATCGCTCGTCCATCCATCGTCCTGAACGTCCTCCTGCTCGCTGTCCTCATCTTCGGAGAAGTCTCCAAAAAAACCCAACCTGACCTACCTCATCCACGAGTCCATACTCACGTCCACCTCGTGCAGGACGGCCGATGACGTCGTTGGCACCAACTGAGGGGGAAGAAAATTCAAAGTATAAGGATTTATCATTGATTTAAACCAAGCAATAATCCTGTTTAAATTAGCCAATGTTAAAATTCTAAAAAAAATAAAAATGTTTTGACTTCACACATATATAGTATAAGTATATTCAATATGTGGCTGAAAAAGAGTTTAAAAATCAATACATTTTTGTGATCGGAAACTAAATGATTGAAAATATGAGGCTGTTTATTCTTCAGTTACTGAACAGAGATGAAAACAGCATTAAGATGAATTAAACCAATAATAATAATAGTAATAAAAATAATAATAATAATAATAACAATAACTATTATTTTAGCTGTTAATATTAACATATTATGTATACATTATTATAATACCCAATACAAAATATACCAATATTAATAACTATAATATTAAATATAATACAAAAACATGACTGTAATGATAATATGTTATTATTATTATGATTATTATTAATCATAATAATCATAAAATGGTGTAAATATTCATGTTGTTGTTATATAGCGATGTAAATAACCTCAATAATACTATAAATATGATTGCAATCATCACTAGTGATTACTTTGTGCAAAGACATGTATTCTGCACCAAAGAATAGTCGGGACTTCAGTTCTTCTTCCAATCTCCCAACGCTAACACTGATAACAAAAGAGAGCATGCTTTAACAGGTGGCTCAGACTCCAATGAGAAAACATGCACTTATAGGCCAACTATTTTACCTCAACCAGATGCTTACATATTATTTTTGGCTAAATAGCAGAGCATTTTGTTCTTATTATCTAAATCTTACTTGTTCAAGGTCATTCGGGCTGCAGGTTTTAACTGAATACACACGAGGCTTTTCTTTCCTAAAGGTTTTTTGAAGGCATTAATAGTAGTAGATGCTCCTCAGACACAAATCATGGGAATGCTCTTTGTTTAGTCAACTATATAAAAAAACAGACTGGGAAAGTCAACAAAAAGGTCCTTCTAACCCTAATGCTGTAAACCTCATACATGGACCAAATGGCTGCTCTCTATTGATTGCCACCATTAACAAGCATATGGTTCCAGCCACAAACATAAAGCAGAAACATAATTTATCAGATGTGAGTATGATCTACATGATTCTAAATACTGAATTAACTACAAGGGAGTCTGTTTGGTGAGCCACACTTTGCTGGGGGACACTAAGTAGAAGGTAAGCTCAGATGATACATTCATTATAATATGCAGTTGAGATTCTGTTTCTTTCAGCTGGCTTTGATCTCACTACTTCATTGAAAATGAATAAATGTCCAGAAAAAACACACAATACTGAACACATGGCAGAAAGAAACTAAGAAATCTGAGCAGAGAAAATTATGGTGCAACAGGCAGTTTGACATAAATCATCAAAACAAGGAAAATAGAAAATAAAGCTATTGATCACATGAACTGTGATCCACTCACAGTATCAGTGGGCTTTTCTGCATACAGCTTTGAATATCAAACGACTTCAGTCAGAAATGAACTTGACTGATGCAAAAATACAGACTTACTCCAATGCAAGGTATTTACACATGTTCTCGTCCATCTCGTGGCTGTTTATCAAACTAAATGAGTGGGCCAAAAACACAAACAGTCTAACTCTCGAAGTGGAGAAAAGGGAGCTGCACTCTCACCCCCTGATCTCCAGCAGTCGACTCTTGCTGGTGACTGAGAGGACGTCTTCATTCGTTCCGTCGAATGTTGACAACAAAGAATATCTTCAACAGGAATCATTTTGTGACGAGGGGCTACAATTCTTTGAGGGTCCGTCACTGTGGTATTATCCAGCCACCGTGTTGTCCTTCTGTAAAAAAGAAAAGAAGAAAAAACGACAAGTTTAGAACGGCCATAAATTGTTCTCCTTTTTGGCATACGGGACGTGGACAACTCATAACGCACGTAACATTTAAATCAGCAAATGTAAGAAAACCATGAGTGCATCATGTAATAACAGATTGGCATGTAATGTAAACTATGACGCTTGATTAATCTTTTAAAGGTTTCATACGTAAACATGCTATTTATACACTTTTCCAACATGTATGCATGTTAGGAAATAGGGATGCTTTTAGAAAAAATAACGTAAACTTGCCCTGAAAAAGTAGAAATACCTCATTTCTTGGTGACAAGTTATGAATGGAAAAATGCGTCTGAGAAGTGAAAGTCACATTTCAGCTTTACAATGTCAGCTTTGCTACTGTGCTCCATGCTGTGGAACACTTCTAAAACGTGTTAAAAGCACAGTCATTATTTGTAATTAGGGATATTTTCATGTTTAACTACATCATCATACTGTGAGGTCAATAAGTTCAGATGTTTATAAAAGGGACACTCATATTTTTTATTTATTTCATATTTATATTTTCTGTTATTTTATCTAAAATAATCACTGTGCTCTTGTTCTTCCATCAGGCAATACGGGGGTGTAGTGGCGTCGTTACGCCACAAGAGGGAGTATCCCCCCAAATGAGCAACCCTGTCGAGGAAACACAGCCCATACACACAGTATGTATTCTGCATCCGGCTGGACAGAAGCAGAACTGTATTGCACTGTGTTTTCTCAGACTGTCCAGTAAAGCAATTGAATGAAGCCACACGGCGTCTTTATTGAAGTGTGCAACATCAGCCACAGCAGAGAGTCAAAGGGCTGGTGGCGCTGTTTCAATAGGCTGCTGGCTGTTTCATTGTGTTCCGTCTCTATCTGGACTATACACAATGGACGATTAAAGCAGTCTTGCTTACTTGAACTTTATTGCATGAGTGCAGTCATCATCTCACAACTGTAACGTTATCTCAACTGGTTCGCGAGCGCGGTGTAACCTCTAGATCAGTCCCCCATACAACAGTACTTAAATAAACAGTCCTATTGTTACACTGGCGAGGGAGACGGTCAAAGAGGTGTTTATGTATGAGTGCGTCCACTTCAGCGGGAAATGAATAGTGATAGTCATCAACTACTTTCAAGAATGTTTCCTGAACCACTCCTGAACCAATGTTGCTGTATTACAGGAGCATCATCTTACAATGCTCCATAAACACATCCAGTAAGATCCGTCAGTGCAGGCGTGCTGCACAGTGCTGAATAAGATCATATTTCAACCATTTGGAAAACAATTCATAGAAGCTAAATGTAGGTATTTTTGTTAAAAATCAAAATGCATTCCTGTTACTCTAGATTTACAGTCAATATATGAGAAATATGCAGCCGTTTAGCTGCAACAAAGTTAAACCTCAACATGATGAACGATCAATTCAAATCATTTCGAAAAGGAAAAATTGCAATTCCTCACAGTATTTTGCATGCCTGTAGCACATCCCTCCACTGGTACACCCCTGGCCACAATTCTTACAAACATGTGGTTTCTCTCCAGCATGCACCCTCATGTGATACATATACATGTGGGGTTCTGAGTGAATTCTTTTTGCCACAGAAAGTTGCAGGATTTCATCCAGTGACTCCGCTAAAATCAAAGAGAAACATTTTTTCCCCCCAGAGTTGGATTATCTATGATTACTTTAAATTTGAAGACAGTTTCTCATTTGTAGATATTTCCAAAAAGGTTGTTCGTCACAGATGTGGATTGGGCATGAAAGGACCCAAGGACTTGTTTTCCAGCATTTATTCTCTGCAGAAGGCAGTTTTACACATTCATTGCCTGTTGTTCCTTCTCTGCACCTCTGTTCCATCAACATGCAAGGAGACAGTGTCTAACCTCTAAATACATTGTGGTACCCGACTAGCAGTATACCTTTTATAGTCCGACAACGCCACCCCCTGATGGGCAGGAGGACCCAGAAATCTTCCCCTGAGTGTGGTGTGGCTAATTCTATATTTCCCCCAGCAAAGGGACAATGGACAAGAGGCAGATATACAAATGTATTCCAAATGTATTATCATTTAATTCAAAGGCTAAAGCAAAGTTAATATAGGTGTTAAAAATACTGCTATGAATAGCTGATGGATTCTCCTCAGTCTAGGAAGGTCGGATCAGCCAATGCAACACCTCTGCTCAGGACGCCCCTGGTGAGACAGAAGAAAACGGAGACAACAACCCAACACCAGTAGAAGCATGCAACACAACAAGCACTAAACACTTGAGACCTGGAGATACCACTACAAAATATCACACCGTGTTGTAGTCTTAAGTACACACCACTACAGCGTCTCCCAGTGTGGTCCCTCGACAAGCAGCAAAGCATCAGTGTGGATCCGGCCTTGTACAGGGATATCCTACGCAGAAGACAAGGTTAGGGAGGAGAACCACCAGCATTAATAGCACCACTAGTCCAATGAACCATGGACAATGGACTAGTATGAATAGAGGGATGGTAGGCCCAACGGCAAAATCACAGAAAACCAAACAACAAATAAAACTGAAAACAATCAAAAAAACTGCCTACTACTTAAAGAACAAACAGTGACTGGCCTGGTCCCTGGTTTCAAGAGAAAACAATCCTGTTAGTGGCCAGCCTCATTAAACAGCATAGCATTCAAACAATTCAAACATGACACAAAAATAAAGGCCTACTTTTCAGTATGCTCAACTGTCCCACAGCACATTGACAAGTGAAGAAACACTGAACGTTCCGTTGCTACAAACAGAGAAAATCATTAAAAGGACACGTTCAAATGCAGATAACGCATTCAATGGAAATGTGCATATTGAGACATTTACCAGTGCAGCCCAGCAGCTCAGGTCACATTGAGGTAGTCACATCACTATTAAAAACTCCCTGCAGAAGCCTGTGTCCTCCGTGAAGAGTGGACGCACACTTCTAGAAACTACCCTATTAAAATGAAATACATAAGTATTAAAACTCAGATGGCAGTGATTAAAACATGCTCTACCATGACCAACAGTACCTCCAATGAAGAAGGGAGCCCAACTCACACAACAGTGTCCAGCAAACATAAAGGGAGTCTGACTTGCAGCCAGCAAACATTTACCACTTCCTGATTAGTCATGTGACTACCAGGTGTTGTGTGAATGTGATGCAGCTATGTTGTGTGCCTGTCTGCAGATCCCCAAACATTATACATTATTTTAATATTACAGTATGTTCGAAGAGCTATTTAAATTGGCAGGAAAACATTGAAACTCAACAACAAATCTCCTCAAAACCATGACGAGATATTCAAAGGGAGAACAGCGACCTCTTCTGGGCAAATTAAATCAGTACGTGCATGAGAGTGACTAAACCGAGAAAAAGATGTCAGGAATGTTCCACAAGGATGAATACTGTTGTACATCATGTGATAACTTATTTACTTCATGTGTTTTGGTCCATGAATCCCCAGAGTGAACAAGAATTGGATTTGTTGTGTTGACCATTGAGACAGTCTCTCAATCAGATTAAAGAGAGAACACACATTTTTCTCATTGTCCATCCAGTCGACTGTGTCTCTCTTTTCCAGTGTTTGGCTAATTTTGACATTTGGAATGCTAAGAGGTACAATCTTGGACCTGGTAACCCTATCCCCCCTTTCTCCCTAAGGGGCACATCATTTACTCAATTTGATTCATGCTTTTTTTCCCTTCCCAGAGAAAATGTTTAACTATATTATCATACCTCCTAAAAAATGTCACATATTGCTTATTTTAGAACTTAAAACCTTGGAACTTGCCTGCGTTCATTTGTACTCTACAAATAATAATAATTTCGAAGTTAACTTCGACAAGATTGTTTGCCTGTAGCACATAGGCCTACCTCTGGTAAACCACTACTCACCTACTAATGCTCTATTTTGTTTCATTTCCTTCCTGAGAGGCTGCTGAGCCCCTCACACGTTGGAGGGTGATAAAGTCAAACATTAGTAAATGTTTAACTACATCATCATACTGTGAGGACAATAAGTTCAGATGGTTATAAAAGGGACACTCATATAGTTTTTAGTTATTTCATATTTATATTTTCTGTTATTTTATCTAAAAGAATCACCGCTGTGCTCTAGTTCTTCCATCAGGCAATACAGGGGTGTAGTGGCCTCTTTACGCCACAAGAGGGAGTATTCCCCCTAATGAGCAACCCTGTCAAGAGTAAACACAGCATGTATTCTGCATCCGGCTGGACAGAAGCATAACTGTATTGCTGTGTTTTCTCAGGTATAAGAAAACTGATAAAAGAGACATATAAAAAGAGTAACACCACAGAGTTATAGAGGTGGCGAGGTAGTTACTGGGATATATAGAGAACTTACGGTGTGTTAGGTGTTCATATGTTTACACCAAAGCATAGATATGGTGTCAATGTAAAAGAGCCAGTGATATTTGTCTGTATATGTTAAGAGTAAAAATGGTTGAATGTTAATACACAGTAACCAGGTTATAAATCCTAACACTTCATCATGGTGGTAGACAAACATCTCAATAAACACATCATTTAAATAGAACAGCGTATTAACGATTTATGGTCAAGATATTTTACTATGATGTGGAGAGATATCTATAGTGCCTACCTTGCAAACCATAAACAAACACTGAACCAACACGTGAAAACACGTGACCGGTAAAGGACAATCAGCAACAATCGCGTAACGCCTGAGGGCATAAATAATACAACAGGGCCATCTATTGGCCAAAATAGGCAACTGCCTTACATTTGTATGTATGTCTACCGTCTACTGTCTGAGACAGTGTCCATCCTACCGGAGTCAAATTCCTTGTATGTGTGCATACTTGGCTAATAAAGCTGATTCTGGTTCTGAATCTCCCAAGCTGATGTGCTGCTCCTTTCTTGAGTCTTGCTGCAGACAAATGATAGCCTGACTTGTCACTTCATCGACTATTCATATTAGAAACAAGTTAAAAAAGTTAAAAAAAAATGTCTATTCTATTACTTAATAACTAAACTTAAACTAAATTAATAACTAAACTTTTTTAGACACAATACAATGACTTTATGAATTTATTTGACATACTTTAATATCACTTTTTGTCGCAGCCGTTTTAATGAGGCTATTGATTTTCTGTTCACATATGTCTGACATGTTTATTGTTTATGGAAATAGGAATGTTTTAAATGAAAGCTACATTTTGAATTAGTTTAGCATATAAATACTGTTTATGCCTAGGCTGATTTGTCTTGTGATTACCTGTTGAGGTCTGTGGGCGGGTTTTACGCACCGCTCAGGTACTTAGGACAGGCGTGTGTATTGTCTTGATGAGAAAAACTAAGTGTCATGGGAAAGAGGCGGCGGTGTAAAAAAGTCTTTTGACCGCTTATTTTTGTTCACTCGTAGCTTTCAGTGATTTATTCGTTTGCCAGCATATTTTCCTTTATTTAGATGAAAGTTGTGTTCTTTTTTGAGCTGTAAAAATAAATATAATCATTTTTTGAAATCGCGAGTGCTTTGAATTGTTTGGAAGCGAGTCGAGCTGATCCTCGCCTTATACCCACGGCTGAACGAAGAACAGCCGAGACATTTAAGTCAAAAGACTTTTTGGATTGAAGAAAAATAAGTTGTCTTCAAAAGGAAAGGACCACACAAGCAGCGGAGAAAGTGGAAGGAGTTTCTGCGGTTTGTGAGTAGATGGATTACGCTCTACAATGTTGGAAAAGTTTGGAGACGCGGCGCTCGCAATGAGTGTTACCGTCATTGGTCTAAAAGTGAATTCAAAGTGAATAAAATACCACAACCTGTGTTGCAATGTCTGTCACTGGAAAAACAGATGAAACGCTTTTGATAAAAGCGATCGCATCGCGCAGGGGAAAGCTCGGCGTTTTAACGCGTAAAAAGAATGAAATCAATGCTTTATTGGAGATTGGGGAAAGTAACGAAAATGTCCGCAAACACGCAGAGGTTTTCAATAAGTATGTGGAAGAATTTATTGAGTTGCAAAACACCGTGCAAAACCTCCTTTCAAATGAAGAGGAAAAGGAGGCAGATAATACGGACTGGTTTGAGCCAAAGCTTGGGCATTTCAGAGAGTTTATAAACGGCATTAACAAATGGATGGATGGAGTGGAAATGACCGAGGAGGTTGAGGAAAAAGAGGAAAATGATGATGATGACGACGATGATGATGATGATGATGATGATGATGAAAAGAAAAGCGTGGTGGACGATGAGCATAAAGATAAAGCAGTGGGACCAGAGGACAGTGTATCTCAAACAAAAAAAGCCCCAAGCAAAGCCAGTTCCTCCAGCTCCGCCTCCGGAGCGTCTTCTGCTTGTTTAAAGGCTAAGGCAGAACGTGCTGCTCTGATCGCTAAAGTGCAAGCATTGGAGACGAAACATGCTCTGGATATGCAACAAGCTCAAATAATAGCAGCGGGGGAAAGGCTTGCCATAGAGCCTGAATTGGCTGCTGCAGAAGCAAAAGTTAATGTTTACATGGAGAGCGCGTCACTGGCCGCTGGACAAGCACCCCAACCACCAATAACCACACAAAGAAATCACAAACCATCAACATCAAAGCAATTAAAATCAGAAAGCATATCACCAGTACATCAGTTGGAAATGTCTGGAGCATCTACTGAATACATGGTTCCAGTAACAAACCAAAAGCCTCCAAAACCTCAACACTCTGTGAAATCAAACATTTCTCACCAAGCTCCTCTCTTTAAAGCAAAATTTAAAAGCAAAAACCTACATCATGACCAAGGAAATGGAAACTCAATTAAAAGTGAAGAGAATGGTCTCACTGATGTCATGAGAAAACAAAATGAAATAACTGAATTGCTTGTAAAGCAGCACCAAGCAGCTTTACTTCCTTCCAGAGAAATTCCTACATTTTATGGTGATGCCCTACAATACAGATCATTCATTATGGCATTTGAACAAGGAATAGAGCGCAAAGTGGACAATGCACAGGACAATTTGTTTTACTTGGAGCAATACACAAAGGGAGAACCCAACCTGCTGGTTCGTAGCTTCCTCCACATGGACCCAGAAAGGGGGCTCAGAGAAGCAAAAGAGCAACTTGAATGGCACTTTGGCAATGTAATGAAGCTGACATCAGCACACTTGGATAAGGTCCTGAGTTGGACTCCAATAAAAGCAGAGGATGGACCAGCGTTAAGGTCATATGCGCTGTTTCTGCGAAGCTGTTTCAATATAATGAAAGAAGTTCATTTTATGGAAGAGCTGGAGACACCATCTCACTTGAGGGCAATGATATCCAAATTACCCTTTAAGCTCAGAGATAGATAGAGAACAATCAGCTGCGATCTTCAGGAAAAGAGCAAAAGGCGAGCCAAGTTCAAAGACCTTGTGGAATTTGTGGAAAAACAGTCCAGAGTCGTTCTGGATCCTTTTTTTGGTGACATACATGATGTGACTGATAACAAATGTGTGCTAAAGACAAAAAGGCCAGCACAAAAACCCCCGTTTAAACCAGCTAGTAGGGGGAGCAGTTTTGCTACAACAGTTGCAACCATGTCAGAGTGTTCAGAGCAAAAGGAAAGTAAACCAAACCAACCCAAATTCAACCAAAAGGAGAAAAAGCAGGAAACCTCAAGCGCTCTTGAGAAGCCCTGCCTGTACTGTAGCAAAGACCACTCTTTGGAGTTTTGTGGCGTCCTAAAAAGTAAACACAATAATGAAAAGGTGGAGTTTATGAAAAATGAAGGTCTGTGCTTTGGATGTTTGGGAAGAGGGCACATGAGCAGATATTGCAAAAACAGAATGACATGTCAAGCTTGCCATCAAAACCACCCAAGCATTCTACACATCAATTTGAAAGAGAAGGTGGAATCTCAGGTTGCCAAAAGATATGTTGGAGAATCAGCGAAGGTCACGTCAAGCCTTGTCTCCCTGGATGCTGGCAGCCTTATTGGGGCCGGTAACGATGCATGTAAGCTGTCTATTGTTCCTGTTCAAGTGAAGCTGATCAAAGGAACAAAGGTTGTGCAGACATACGCTTTCCTTGACCCAGGAAGCACTGCCACCTTTTGCACAGAAGAATTAATGGCAGAGCTAAATGCAAGAGGAAAGAAAGTGAAGGTTCTGCTCAAAACTATGGGCCAGGAGAAGCCTGTGACCACTTATAAGATCCCTGGAATGGAAGTGGCTGGGCTCAAAAGTAACACATTCATTACGCTGCCAGATGTATTCTCGCAAGAGTCAATCCCTGTATGCAATGACAACATACCTACAGAAGAGGACCTCAAAGAATGGCCTTACCTGAAGGATGTTGAACTGGAACCAATCGAAGCCAGCATCGGGCTACTGATTGGTGCAAATGCTCCTAAAGTGTTGGAGCCATGGAGAGTCATCAACAGCAAAGGTAATGGACCGTTTGCTGTTAAAACCCTCCTAGGATGGGTAATAAATGGCCCACTTGGTCACAAGGAGTGAGTGAGCGAATGTCAACCTGTATTGGTAAACAGGATAGACATTTCCAGTTTGGAAGATATTCTTACCCAGCAGTATAACCAAGATTTTGCTGAGCAGCATTACGAAAAGCAAGAAATGTCTGTAGAGGACAAGCAGTTCATGAGCATCGTCTCAGACTCTGCAGTGCTAGAGGATGGACATTACTATCTCAAGCTGCCATTTCGTGAGCCAGGTGTCATCATGCCCAATAACAGGCACAGTGCCCAACAAAGAGCACAACAGCTGCTTAAGAGGTTTAACAGAGACCAATCATTCTTTGAAGAATACAGGGATTTCATGCAGGATGTGCTGGTGAAAGGATATGCAGAGGTCGTACCCCAGGATGAGTTGGAAACAAAAAGTGGCAAAGTGTGGTACATACCACATCATGGGGTCTACCACCCACGCAAAAAGAAGTTACGTGTGGTGTTTGACTGTGCTTCGACGTTTCATGGAACCTCTCTGAATAGAGAATTGCTGCAAGGTCCAGACTTGACCAACAAGCTGATCGGGGTGATGTTGAGGTTTCGGCTGGGTCCTATTGCTCTGATGACCGACATCGAAGGCATGTTCCATCAGGTGAGAGTGGCAAGAGAAGATGTGGACTTCTTGCGCTTCCTCTGGTGGCCAGACGGGGACATCACTAAAGAACTCATTGAGCATAGGATGACAGTCCACATCTTTGGAGCTGTATCATCACCCAGCTGCGCCACTTTCGCCCTGCTAAAGACAGCAGAGGATAACCAGCATGACTACCCAGCTGAGGTCGTGGACACTGTAAGACAGAGTTTTTACGTTGATGATTGTCTTAAGGCAGTGAGCTCTGTGGAAAAGGCAGCATGGCTGTACAGAAACCTCAAAAGTATGTGCAGCAAAGGAGGTTTTCATTTGAACAAATGGCTCAGTAATCATCGCTCCATTCTTGCCATGATCCCTGAGGAAGAAAAAGCTAAAGAGGTCAAGACTCTAAATCTCGACAGAGATAAACTTCCCATGGAACGGGCCCTCGGAACTCAGTGGGATGTCGAAAGTGATGCCTTCACCTTCAGCACAGTGCTGAAACCGCAGCCAACAACAAGACGTGGCATCCTGTCAGTTGTGAGTTCAGTCTATGACCCTCTAGGGTTCTTGGCACCGGTCGTGCTAACTGCCAAGCAGATCCTTCAGGAGTTATGTAAAGCCAAGCTGGGGTGGGATGACAAAATTCCACAAGAACATGCCGACAGGTGGCTAAGATGGTTAAGACAACTGACGCTGTTGGATGAATTCTCCGTGAGCAGATGTATCACGCCCCAAGGCTTTGGTGAGATCTCATCCACACAGCTGCACCACTTTTGTGACGCAAGTGAAGTCGGCCTAGGTACAGTATCATACCTCAGGCTCACTAACTGCAAAGATGAAGTGCACGTTGTTTTCATCATAGGCAAGGCAAAAGTAGCACCCCTCAAGCAGACCACCATCCCCAGAATGGAGCTTGCAGCGGCAGTCTTGGCGGTGCGTATGGACCGCCTGCTGAAAACAGAGCTGCAAATTCCATTGGAGGAGTCTAAGTACTGGACCGACAGCACGTCCGTTTTAAAGTACATTGCAAGCACAACAGCAAGGTTCAAAACCTTTGTGGCGAACAGAGTTGCTATCATACGGACACTGTCCAAAGTCCCTCAATGGAACTACGTCAGCTCCAAGCTAAATCCTGCAGATGTAGCGTCACGTGGCATGCGGACAGACGCCTTTCTTCAGTCCAAAACGTGGATCCATGGCCCTGAGTTTCTAAAAGCACATCCATGCAAATGGCCAGGGCACAATGAAGATCCAGGAGTGATCTCTGTAGAGGATCCAGAAGTAAGGAATGTGATACCGGTCTATGCGGCAGTGCTACAGCCCAGTGACTCTCCCACTGCTATCCTCCTAAGTTACTTCTCCAGCTGGATTGACTTAAAAAGAGCAGTGGGATGGATCCTCAAATATAAAGAGCTGCTTAAGCAACTGCGTCAGGAACGAGCCAAGGCGATTGCCATGCACCAAGGCTCCAGCAAGCCCGATGACACAGTAGCCAAGCACATGCAGCAGTTCAAAGCCAGCCTTAAGACACAAAGGCTCGCTGTTGAAGACATGGCCGAAGCAGAAAATGCCATTATATGCTTTGTGCAAAAACAAAGCTTCCCAGAAGAACTGGCTTCATTGGTAAAAGGCACAGTCAAGAAGACAAGTTCTTTGGTCCAGCTTGACCCAGTTATAGTAGATGGTGTCTTGAGAGTTGGTGGGAGGCTGAGCAGAACAGCTCTTCCCGAAGAAACAAAGCACCCAGCCATACTGCCCAAATCCAGCCATGTTTCTAAGATCATTCTTCGTCACACACATGAAATGGTCGGCCACAGTGGGAGGAATCACATGCTTTCCACTCTCCGTCGTAAATTTTGGATACTCCACGCCAATGCAGCAGCCAGAGCAGTCATAAGGGAATGCTTAGCCTGCAAGCTTCGACGCCAAAGTGCTGGAAACCAAAAAATGGCAGACCTTCCTGTTGACCGCGTCTCGCCAGAGCTCCCTCCCTTTACACACGTCGGAGTGGACTACTTTGGGCCCATTGATGTTAAACGTGGCAGAAGTACAGTAAAAAGATACGGGGTAATATTTACCTGTCTGGCATCGCGTGCAGTCCACCTGGAGGTAGCACACAGTCTCGACACAGACGCATGTATAAATGCTCTCAGGAGATTTATATGTCGAAGAGGACAAGTGAAGGAGATAAGGTCGGACAATGGAACTAACTTTGTGAGCTCTAATCGAGAACTGAAAGAGGCCCTTCGGGAGCTCAACCAAGGGAAGATCCAGAAAGCTCTTTTGCAAGAGGAAATAAAGTGGACCTTTAATCCTCCCCACGGAGCGCACCATGGAGGTGTCTGGGAGCGCCTCATACAACAGGTCAAGAGAGCGCTCTATTCAGTGCTTAAACAGCAAACTCTTAATGATGAGACCCTTCAAACGGCTATGTGTGAGGCAGAGGCTATACTAAACGATCGTCCCATTACCCCATCCAGTGACGATCCCAACGACATCGAAGCACTAACGCCCAATCACATCCTCCAGCTCAAAGGTAAACCAATAATGCCACCCGGTTTGTTCAGGAAGGAGGACTCATACACTCGTAAAAGATGGAGGCAGGTGCAATACATCACAGACATGTTCTGGAAAAGGTGGGTAGCTCGTAGCTTTCAGTGATTTATTCGTTTGCCAGCATATTTTCCTTTATTTAGATGAAAGTTGTGTTCTTTTTTGAGCTGTAAAAATAAATATAATAATTTTTTGAAATCGCGAGTGCTTTGAATTGTTTGGAAGCGAGTCGAGCTGATCCTCGCCTTATACCCACGGCTGAACAGCCGAGACACTTTTTAATGGAATACTATGTAATGACTCTTATAAGACTTGTTATAACATACTATATCGCGACTTTGTTGTCCTGCAATATAATTATTTTTTTACATTTTACACCATTGATTTTTAAAGCCATATTATACTATGACTTTTACATTTCTTGACAAAACATACTATGATTTTTTGTATTACTTTCATCATCATACTATAGTACCATACTATACTATACACTATTACTTTTTGAGATGTACTATTTTAATTTGTTTTCCTCGCATACTATACAATGTCTATTTCATGAATATTTGACATACTACAACTTGTGTTGACATACTATGAATATGAATATGCATGCATTCTTTATAGATTTTTCAATAATGCATACAAATGGTCTGTCTCCTTAATTTCTGACCACAGATGCAAAGAGGTTGTACAATTAAATTCAAAAACTTTATTTGTCCCCGAGGGCAATAACAGGCACACAGAGTAGCTGTACAACAATAAATGTTGACACAAAACAAAGCAAGCAATACTGTACAGATTGAGATGATATATACAGATTTACACAGACAGATATCTACTAGAAAATAAATAATAATTCTATAAACTATAAATAATCCGAAATAAATCCTGTGTGTGTGTGTGTGTGTGTGTGTGTGTGTGTGTGTGTGTGTGTGTGTGTGTGTGTGTGTGTGAGAGGAGCTTCCCAAAAACAACAAAAACGTCCTCTGTGCTGCTCGGGAGCCGCCTCACCCTTTGGCTGGTGGGTGAGGCGGGTGGTGTCATCCTTCTCATCTGGTCCTGTAGTCCTCCATCCTTCTCATCTGGTCCTGTAGTCCTCCATCCTTCTCATCTGGTCCTGTAGTCCTCCATCCTTCTCATCTGGCCCTGGAAGATGAGTCTAGGTCTTCCACATGGTCTCTTCTTGTTGGAAGTCTGGTGCAGTGTGTATAATCCTGAAGGTCTGAAATTATATTATAAACAATGGAATACTATTCTAGAAAGCTCCTATAATAAATACATCCCACTGATGTAAAGTTAACTTTTATGTCATTACTGGTACTGTAGTTTTAGGAGATTACAGAGATTAGTCTCTGTAGGAGATTACTCACTCAGTCCACTGGTCCTGTAGTCCTCCATCCTTCTCATCTGGTCCTGTGGTCCTCCATCCTTCTCATCTGGTCCTGTAGTCTTCCATCCTTCTCATCTGGTCCTGTAGTCCTCCATCCTTCTCATCTGGTCCTGTGGTCCTCCATCCTTCTCATCTGGTCCTGTAGTCTTCCATCCTTCTCATCTGGTCCTGTAGTCCTCCATCCTTCTCATCTGGTCCTGTGGTCCTCTATCCTTCTCATCTGGTCCTGTAGTCCTCCATCCTTCTCATCTGGTCCTGTAGTCCTCCATCCTTCTCATCTGGTCCTGTGGTCCTCCATCCTTCTCATCTGGTCCTGTGGTCCTCTATCCTTCTCATCTGGTCCTGTAGTCCTCCATCCTTCTCATCTGGTCCTGTAGTCCTCCATCCTTCTCATCTGGTCCTGTAGTCCTCCATCCTTCTCATCTGGTCCTGTGGTCCTCTATCCTTCTCATTTGGTCCTGTGGTCCTCTATCCTTCTCATCTGGTCCTGTAGTCCTCCATCCTTCTCATCTGGTCCTGTAGTCCTCCATCCTTCTCATCTGGTCCTGTGGTCCTCTATCCTTCTCATCTGGTCCTGTGGTCCTCTATCCTTCTCATCTGGTCCTGTAGTCCTCCATCCTTCTCATCACCAACTATGACTCGGAAGGTAAATCATTTAAAAAGAGACACGCTATATTGCCATGAAATCCGGTGTTCCAATCACTTCCATGGCCACAGGTGTATAAAAGCAAGCACCTCGGCATTCAGACTGTTTCTGTTTCCTCTCAGGAGCTCAGTGAATTCCAGCGTGGTCCTGTGATAGGATGCCACCTGTGCAACAAGTCCAGTCGTGAAATTTCCTCACTCCTAAATGTTCCACAGTCAACGGTCAGTGAGATAATAACAAAGTGGAAGCGATTGGGAACAACAGCAACTCAGCCAAGTGGTAGGCCACGTAAAATGATGGAGCGGGGTCAGCGATGCTGAGGTGTATCGTGTGCAGACAGAGGTCACCAACTTTCTGCAGAGTCAATCGCTACAGACCTCCAAACTTCATGTGGCCTTCAGATGAGCTCAAGAACAGTGCATAGAGAGCTTCATGGAATGGGTTTCCATGGCGATCAGCTGAAGTCATCATCATCATCCTCTTCATTGCTGTCCTCGGAGATCCTCTGCCTCTTCACACTTACCTGTGCGTCCTCTTCTCTGCTTCTCTTTGTGGACGAGCTGCAGCCTGAGGTTGAGGGAGTGGAATCTTCTGGCCCCTGAGGAACCAAGGATGGATCTTCTTCAGGACGGCTCACACCAGAAGGGACGGAGACGGAAGGACAAAAGGGAAGGCAACCGGGAAACATCTCTTTACGAAATCCCTGCCAGACGCTGAGAAGAGTGAACTGCTGAAGTCTGACGTCATCATCTTCGTCTTCATCCACTTCCTCCTCTTCATCCTCGTCATCAGAAGCCTCAAACATGAAGCTGTAGCCAGAATCATCGCTCGTCCATCCATCGTCCTGAACGTCCTCCTGCTCGCTGTCCTCATCTTCGGAGAAGTCTCCAAAAAAAACCAACCTGACCTACCTCATCCACGAGTCCATACTCACGTCCACCTCGTGCAGGACGGCCGATGACGTCGTTGGCACCAACTGAGGGGGAAGAAAATTCAAAGTATAAGGATTTATCATTGATTTAAACCAAGCAATAATCCTGTTTAAATTAGCCAATGTTAAAATTCTAAAAAAAATAAAAATGTTTTGACTTCACACATATATAGTATAAGTATATTCAATATGTGGCTGAAAAAGAGTTTAAAAATCAATACATTTTTGTGATCGGAAACTAAATGATTGAAAATATGAGGCTGTTTATTCTTCAGTTACTGAACAGAGATGAAAACAGCATTAAGATGAATTAAACCAATAATAATAATAATAATAATAATAATAATAATAATAATAATAATAATAATAATAATAACAATTACTATTATTTTAGCTGTTAATATTAACATATTATGTATACATTATTATAATACCCAATACAAAATATACCAATATTAATAACTATAATATTAAATATAATACAAAAACATGACTGTAATGATAATATGTTATTATTATTATTATGATTATTATTAATCATAATAATCATAAAATGGTGTAAATATTCATGTTGTTGTTATATAGCAATGTAAATAACCTCAATAATACTATAAATATGATTGCAATCATCACTAGTGATTACTTTGTGCAAAGACATGTATTCTGCACCAAAGAATAGTCGGGACTTCAGTTCTTCTTCCAATCTCCCAACGCTAACACTGATAACAAAAGAGAGCATGCTTTAACAGGTGGCTCAGACTCCAATGAGAAAACATGCACTTATAGGCCAACTATTTTACCTCAACCAGATGCTTACATATTATTTTTGGCTAAATAGCAGAGCATTTTGTTCTTATTATCTAAATCTTACTTGTTCAAGGTCATTCGGGCTGCAGGTTTTAACTGAATACACACGAGGCTTTTCTTTCCTAAAGGTTTTTTGAAGGCATTAATAGTAGTAGATGCTCCTCAGACACAAATCATGGGAATGCTCTTTGTTTAGTCAACTATATAAAAAAACAGACTGGGAAAGGAAAACTAAAGTCAACATAAAGGTCCTTCTAACCCTAATGCTGTAAACCTCATACATGGACCAAATGGCTGCTCTCTATTGATTGCCACCATTAACAAGCATATGGTTCCAGCCACAAACATAAAGCAGAAACATAATTTATCAGATGTGAGTATGATCTACATGATTCTAAATACTGAATTAACTACAAGGGAGTCTGTTTGGTGAGCCACACTTTGCTGGGGGACACTAAGTAGAAGGTAAGCTCAGATGATACATTCATTATAATATGCAGTTGAGATTCTGTTTCTTTCAGCTGGCTTTGATCTCACTACTTCATTGAAAATGAATAAATGTCCAGAAAAAACACACAATACTGAACACATGGCAGAAAGAAACTAAGAAATCTGAGCAGAGAAAATTATGGTGCAACAGGCAGTTTGACATAAATCATCAAAACAAGGAAAATAGAAAATAAAGCTATTGATCACATGAACTGTGATCCACTCACAGTATCAGTGGGCTTTTCTGCATACAGCTTTGAATATCAAACGACTTCAGTCAGAAATGAACTTGACTGATGCAAAAATACAGACTTACTCCAATGCAAGGTATTTACACATGTTCTCGTCCATCTCGTGGCTGTTTATCAAACTCAATGAGTGGGCCAAAAACACAAACAGTCTAACTCTCGAAGTGGAGAAAAGGGAGCTGCACTCTCACCCCCTGATCTCCAGCAGTCGACTCTTGCTGGTGACTGAGAGGACGTCTTCATTCGTTCCCTCGAATGTTGACAACAAAGAATATCTTCAACAGGAATCATTTTGTGACGAGGGGCTACAATTCTTTGAGGGTCCGTCACTGTGGTATTATCCAGCCACCGTGTTGTCCTTCTGTAAAAAAGAAAAGAAGAAAAAACGACAAGTTTAGAACGGCCATAAATTGTTCTCCTTTTTGGCATACGGGACGTGGACAACTCATAACGCACATAACATTTAAATCAGCAAATGTAAGAAAACCATGAGTGCATCATGTAATAACAGATTGGCATGTAATGTAAACTATGACGCTCGATTAATCTTTTAAAGGTTTGATACGTAAACATGCTATTTATACACTTTTCCAACATGTATGCATGTTAGGAAATTGGGATGCTTTTAGAAAAAATAACGTAAACTTGCCCTGAAAAAGTAGAAATACCTCATTTCTTGGTGACAAGTTATGAATGGAAAAATGCGTCTGAGAAGTGAAAGTCACATTTCAGCTTTACAATGTCAGCTTTGCTACTGTGCTCCATGCTGTGGAACACTTCTAAAACGTGTTAAAAGCACAGTCATTATTTGTAATAATGGATATTTTCATGTTTAACTACATCATCATACTGTGAGGTCAATAAGTTCAGATGTTTATAAAAGGGACACTCGTATTTTTTATTTATTTCATATTTATATTTTCTGTTATTTTATCTAAAATAATCACTGTGCTCTTGTTCTTCCATCAGGCAATACAGGGGTGTAGTGGCGTCGTTACGCCACAAGAGGGAGTATCCCCACAAATGAGCAACCCTGTCGAGGAAACACAGCCCATACACACAGTATGTATTCTGCATCCGGCTGGACAGAAGCAGAACTGTATTGCACTGTGTTTTCTCAGACTGTCCAGTAAAGCAATTGAATGAAGCCACACGGCGTCTTTATTGAAGTGTGCAACATCAGCCACAGCAGAGAGTCAAAGGGCTGGTGGCGCTGTTTCAATAGGCTGCTGGCTGTTTCATTGTGTTCCGTCTCTATCTGGACTATACACAATGGACGATTAAAGCAGTCTTGCTTACTTGAACTTTATTGCATGAGTGCAGTCATCATCTCACAACTGTAACGTTATCTCAACTGGTTCGCGAGCGCGGTGTAACCTCTAAATCAGTCCCCCATACAACAGTACTTAAATAAACAGTCCTATTGTTACACTGGCGAGGGAGACGGTCAAAGAGGTGTTTATGTATGAGTGCGTCCACTTCAGCGGGAAATGAATAGTGATAGTCATCAACTACTTTCAAGAATGTTTCCTGAACCACTCCTGAACCAATGTTGCTGTATTACAGGAGCATCATCTTACAATGCTCCATAAACACATCCAGTAAGATCCGTCAGTGCAGGCGTGCTGCACAGTGCTGAATAAGATCATATTTCAACCATTTGGAAAACAATTCATAGAAGCTAAATTTAGGTATTTTTGTTAAAAATCAAAATGCATTCCTGTTACTCTAGATTTACAGTCAATATATGAGAAATATGCAGCCGTTTAGCTGCAACAAAGTTAAACCTCAACATGATGAACGATCAATTCAAATCATTTCGAAAAGGAAAAATGGCAATTCCTCACAGTATTTTGCATGCCTGTAGCACATCCCTCCACTGGTACACCCCTGGCCACAATTCTTACAAACATGTGGTTTCTCTCCAGCATGCACCCTCATGTGATACATATACATGTGGGGTTCTGAGTGAATTCTTTTTGCCACAGAAAGTTGCAGGATTTCATCCAGTGACTCCGCTAAAATCAAAGAGAAACATTTTTCCCCCCAGAGTTGGATTATCTATGATTACTTTAAATTTTAAGACAGTTTCTCATTTGTAGATATTTCCAAAAATGTTGTTAGCCTTTGTAACAGATGTGGATAGGGCATGAAAGGACCCAAGGACTTGTTTTCCAGCATTTTACATTATTTTAATATTACAGTATATACGAAGAGCTATTTAAATTGGCAGGAAAACATTGAAACTCAACAACAACTCTCCTCAAAACCATGACGAGATATTCAAAGGGAGAACAGCGACCTCTTTTGGGCAAATTAAATCAGTACGTGGATGAGAGTGACTAAATTAGGCCAATGCTGTCTCAAAAAGACGCAGAAAAACTCGTCCATGCATTTGTTACCTCAAGGCTGGACTATTGTAATTCTTTATTATCAGGCTGCTCTAATAAATCTCTTAAATCTCTCCAGCTGGTCCAGAATGCTGCAGCTCGTGTTCTGACTAAAACCAGAAGAAGGGATCACATTTCTCCTGTATTAGCTTCTCTGCACTGGCTCCCAGTACAATCCAGAATAGAATTTAAAATCCTTCTCCTCACTTACAAGGCTCTTAATGGACAGGCACCATCATATCTTAAAGAGCTCATTAAACCCTACTGTCCTCCTAGAGCACTACGCTCTCAGAATAAAGGGTTACTTGTAGTTCCTAAAGTCTCCAAAATTAGAACAGGGGCCAGAGCTTTCAGCCATCAAGCTCCTCTTCTGTGGAACCGTCTTCCGGTTCTGGTTCGTGAGGCAGACGCTGTTCCCACATTTAAGAGTAGGCTTAAAACCTTTCTCTTTGACACCGCTTATAGCTAGGGCTGGCTCAGGTTTGCCCTGAGCCAGCTCTTGGTTAAGCTGCTATAGGCCTAGACTGCTGGGGGTTTATAGTGACACACTGAGCCTCTCTCTCTCTCTCTCTCTCTCTCTGTGTATGTTCCACGGAGTCCCTGTGCTCTCTTGCCTAGCAGGTCTCCCTGGACCGTGGTGGAACCTGATCCGGACTGCACCGATGTTGTGGTCTTGTTTGCCTCGATCCCTGCCTCACTTTGACAAGCACTCAAAACTTCCTGCTGCTAAAGGCTTTGTGGCCGACAGCTTCTATCCCGCCAGTATTTTTAATTAAAGTAATTGACTAAAATCGGCATCTCTACTGTCACTAACTTGACTACTCCCGGGAGTCTGGCTATGCTTTCTGGTCCAGCAGAGTCCACTGAGGTCCTGACCGATGCAGACTGCTAACTGGCCTGATGCTGGAAACACCACATTGTAGCTCCACCTGCCCGCTGTGTGACTGCTCAACTACTCCTGCTTTTTGGTCTACAGGCGACATTGTTGGATGGATCCATCTCGGCGTGGCTGTGCCTGCTGCCATGGACTACCACTGTTGATACTATTGTTACTGTTAATACCACCACTACTGTCAATGCTACTATTTCCATACTACCAACACCAAATGCAGTTGGAACCCAAGGGCCTGGGCTGCACGAGATTTCTGCCTAAAAGCCTATTAAGGCAGTTTTTTCTCGCCACTGTCGCTGTAACGCTTGCCCCTGGGTGATGTTGGGACTTTGAAATTGTGTTGACACTTGAAATTTTGAGCGTATTCTAGTCCTGCTCAATGTGTTAAGTGTCCTGAGATGACTTCTGTTGTGATTTGACACTATAAATATAAAATTGAATTGAAAATTGAATTAAACCGAGAAAAAGATGGCAGGAATGTTCCAAGGATGAATACTGTTGTACATCATGTGATAACTTATTTACTGGGCTGGAAGGTACAGCATGTATGCATGTTTATTGACCTTACAAAGGCTTTCGATACTGTTGATCACTGTCATCTCCTTAAAATCACTCAGAAAATTGGCTTTAGTGAAAACGTGGGTAAGTGGATTAAAAGCTATCTAACAGACCGTGTTCAGTCAGTCCAGTTCGGTACAGTTATATCCGACCCCGTCACTCTGAACAAAGGGGTCCCTCAAGGGTCAATCATTCATCTAAATGCACACCATCACAAGAATCCATACAACTCTCAAATGACTTTCTTCCTTCTGGACTGAGCCGTGAAAGCAAGACCATACAAGGATGCACCAAACATACCCTGCCTTTAGGTGGGAAGCTGCACGGACGTAAGCTGACTGTGTGTGTGACTCGATTCTGTCGGCTGTCCTGCAGGATCATTACTGTCCCCTCAGGCTTCCCATATTTTTCTGTGATTCAAGGCCAAGCTGTGGAGAGTGAGTGCGTATGTTATATCAACTGCACACAAAGCAACTTACTTGGCCATCGTGTCCGCAGAGAGATCATCAGGATTTTTCACTTTTGTGTCACCTATAGGTAATGAGAGAAGCACATTTTACAACTTGTTCCACCAAAGAAATGAAGATGCAATGTATAATCTCTATAAAAAAAAAGGGCCTGCATTCATATGCAGAACCTTTTGGTACAGGAAATGTTCTGGTTCCCGTTTGTAGTCAGTGACTAATCACATTGGCAGGCTTTGGATGATTGCAGGTAAACAATCCATGGGAAGAGCAAAAAGGGGAACACACTGGCCGAAGTGCAATCAAGGCTTTAACTTTTTATTGGTTTAAAATGAGCTTGTTAACTTGCTACTTGTGAAACAATCCAGTTGAAAACGTCATCTCTCAACTCCAACTCCAGTCTCGCATCTCAAGTTGCTAATCGGACTGTAAACAATGAGCAACACACAGAAAGGGAAGTCTTGACTCTGGATATCTGCAGGTTAATCTAGCTAGCTAGCCAATCAGTTCTGAGATTGTGCACAGAACAGTGTCTGTGAAATAAACGCAAAACTACAATATGTTCTAGAAATAGATCAATGTTAAGGGCATATTACGTTATTACAGAATGCAAATGGTGAGCTAAAATCGTGAGGATGCAGTGATCAACATTTTATTTTTTTAATTCATTAAGTAGACTATTTCCCATTATAACTAAGCAAACTAATACATCTCCATCACAATCTCAATTTCCTAAACTATAAATAAAATATGTCTAGTTACATGTTGTCTCCCGTGACAACCTTTATTTACCATGAGCTCGAAGGTCCATAGCCACCACCCTGCAGTTGATCCTGCTGCATATGACTGCCTGCAAAGACACATACGGAAACCATTTAATCAATCAAATAGCGTATAGCAAAGACGCTGAAATTAAAGAACAGCTCCATAAATATTCTATTATGAACATGCACTGAGTTTCTAATTCGTTATGAGGTATTATGCTCACGGTGAACACCGCCCAGGAGAGTGCAGAGTGTCCTCCTCCATGAAGCAGAAGCAGCACAGGACCATTGGCTCCACTGCAGAAAATTCTGAAAATGTTCAAGGTAGTCAAGGAAATTCAGAACATAGCCGTGCAAGAATTAGCTGCTCAAAATACAATACACATGAATTGCATAAAGTGCTAATTTTCTATACTAAGCTGAAGTTAGACAGCACACTGGTCTCAAGAAAAGGCTAAATCTGAAATGACCTAGTTGGCTTTGAATGCTCTGGGTGATTTCCACACCAAAAGTGTCAAATATGATATAAATATTTTCTGACAAACACAAGAAGGATATATCTTTGCCATTTTCATTTTCCACCTCAACATGGTTTCAAAGTAGTGACTCCAGGGCAGGGGTGAGAAATCTCTCTTCCGTCCAGGTCTGTATAGAAAAAAAGAGCAAAAGTGTAAACCACCACGATGTCGCTTTCTATGAAAACACGGAAAGTTTACATTGTATTTTGATAAGCTGTTGCACTCTTCAGACTCGTGGTGTGAGCGGAACCGGACCGGTACCGGACCCGGACCCGGACCCGGACCCGTGCATTTATAAGAAAAATGCCGCTGTGTGTCGCCGTCCAAAATCCGCTTTCCTCGCGCTGCCTGCTCGCACAGATCCGCTCGTGCGCACATTCGCTGATGCAGGTCGAGTGTTGTCGAGAAATAAATGCAGAGACGGTGCTCCTTAAAAACAACATCAAGCCATGCGTGTGAAGTATTAGGACGTGATGACGTATGTACAACCGGCTAACGGGCCAAAGCCCGTTTGGGCTGGAGCCGAGGCACGCTACTGATCGCGCCCTTAGGCAGCCTATGTTAATAAAATAAGGATTGTTTTTGATAAGCTGTGGAACTCTGAGTTAACCTATTTCTACCTGAATTTCTATGAACTATCAGGCTGTTGAGTAAATATATAACTTATATTTTACTTGATAAAATAAGACAATATATGCACTCATATGTCGTTGTAGTGTTTTACAGTATCTGTAGCTATTAATGTGATGCTCCTCATTTTCCAGCCATATTTTTCCGGCCCATAATTTTGCATCATTTCCATCAACTGGCACCTTAATAAGTCACTCTCTCCTTGTGATCTTGAATACACTCTGGTTGAACAAAAATGTTGAATGCAAATATAATAATTGCAGAATTGCAGACTGCTTGCTGTGCCACCTGACTTAATCCAACTGCACCAATACACCATCCGACACGTCTCGTCTGTTTAGGGTTTTTTCGGTGGGTACCACCGGGCCTGAAAAAAAATCTAGGGGAAACACTGTAACGGATCAAATAGTTTAACCTAAAATACATAATTATTGTTATAATGCTTAGGTTGCATTCCAAAGCTACGTGCTAAAACTCTGGCATCCATGGCAGCAACAGCTAGCTTAACTCCCGCTAGCTAACGCGTTGGCTTCAGCAGGCCTTTGAACAAACTGCGGAGACGCAGAGAGCATCGGTGGGATGGTGGAAGCTATAAAAAGTAACGTTAGACAGCACGCTAAATCATCCTGCTTCACTGCCATCTACTGGATATGAAATCAACTACAACACACCAGTGTTTACTACATTTCTTATGATTTGAAAATGCTCTTAATGTAAATGATTTGCCCACTGAAGATTGTGCTCATTGTTAGAACTCCTTCAATTTGGTTCTTCATAGGAGGTGACTGTGAATTACTTTGAAATGTGGAATGGTGATGTTTTTATGTGAGTTTGCGCTTGAAACTTAAAAGCTTGTAACTTGCCTGCGTTCATTTGTACTCTCCAAAAGTAATAGCTTGTTAATAATAATTTGGAAGCTAACTTTGAGGGCCAAGAAGATTGTTTGCCTGTAGCACATAGGCCTACCTCTGGTAAAGCACTACTCACCTACTAATGCTCTCTTTTGTTTAATTTCCTTCCTGAGAGGCTGCTGAGCCCCTCACACGTTGGAGGGTTTCATCCCCACTCCAAAATGCCACTAATACGAAGCAAAATGACTTAGTGGACTAAAGCGAGCAGCCAAGACGAGAAAGGCTGCATCGGGGACACTCGTCTGGAAAAAGAACTGACTTCAATGACGCAGCAATGCAGATTGCGTCATTGGTTTGATCCGAGCTGGATTCGAACCGGTGAAGACCGGGCCAGAGTCTACTGCGCATGGGCATTGCGCACTTATTCTTTAAGCACCTGCTCTAACCACTCGGCCACCGCGCGGTGGTGTATTGTGCTGTCACTAGAACCTTTATTTACCATGATCCTGCTGCATATGACTGCCTGCAAAGACACATATGGAAACCATTTCATCAATCAAATAGCGTATAGCAAAGACGCTGAAATTAAAGAACAGCTCCATAAATATTCTATTATGAACATGCACTGAGTTTCTAATTCGTTATGAGGTATTATGCTCACAGTGAACACCGCCCAGGAGAGTGCAGAGTGTCCTCCTCCATGAAGCAGAAGCAGCACAGGACCATTGGCTCCACTGCAGAAAATTCTGAAAATGTTCAAGGTAGTCAAGGAAATTCAGAACATAGCCGTGCAAGAATTTATGGAGGACTAAACATGACTTAAGTATAAACAAATAAATAAATGAATAAATAAATGTATAAATAAATACAGGAATAAATAAATAAATGCTGAAATGAATAAATAAATAAATGCATAAATAAATGTATAAATAAATAAATAAAAGAATGAATAACAGAATAAATAAATGCTTTATATTTATTTCTACATTTCTGTTCACCTACATTTATTTATTTCTGTATTTCTGTGTCCATATGTTAATGAAGTAGGAGGTCCTAACCTCAGTCAACAGCATGATTGGTTACAGGAGCTTGCTCGATTCGGGCCTACTACTTCTGCCTTACTAGCGTAGCTGATTCCTGTACTGGAATGTTGCTGGCTACTAGCCCGCCCGCTCAGCTAACCGTTAGCTGCAGTTGTTGACATTTGTTATTTATGTAGCTCTGGTTTAGTAATGGCATTTTTTGTACGAGCGATTGCGAATGAATTACGATCATTAGCGAACGATTTAGAGAACCATGCAACCAACGACTATGTTCAGTTTCGTCTGGATAGATTGATGGATGACTTGGCTCAGCTCAACGCCGATATGGATGTGGAAATGGAGCTAGCAGTGTTAGACGGTCTTGAAGAAGTCGCCCGCCAACTTTACACCCTGTCAGAGTCAGAAGAAGGGACCCTTGGACGTCCGTCGTACAATATACCCCCCACTTTAATCGAAGCACACCTACTGCGGGGGCACACTGCTGGGGAAATAGCACAGGTGTTCGGAGTGTGCGAGAGAACAATTCGTCGGAGGATGGCACAGTACGGAATAGGGTAATTTTTACTCCTAACGCTACATTGTCTGTTTGTCTGGTTTCCCGTGTCTCGTCTTTTAAAGGTGGCAATATATGTGTGCAAATTCACAGAGATATTTAACTAGCTAGTGTTTATTGATGGTAATGTTGCTCACCTTATCTCCAAATACCACTGGGAAATATACTGTGTTTATCTTATATAGTCTAACGTTAGGTGCACATTTGAGTCCAAGCTTTTAGTATAAATTGTTCATGATATCATAGAACATTTATACAATAATATGTCTCCTTGCACTGCTTTGAGTTTTGCACTGAGTTTAAGTTAACTAAAAATTAACTAACGTTACTGATATTAACTTACATTAATATGCACTGGGAATAGGTCTAACAATACTTGATTATATAGGCCTATATGCTTTGGTTTTCAACGACAGATGGACTGGTGACTAACATGCTTATATTACTGACAAACTTAGTGTAGGAGCCAACATTGGTTTGGCCTGTATTATTAATTGTTTATCCTGCACACGCTCTTTGGTTCCTATCATTTCCGGCAATTAACACCTGGGTGTGTTATGTCTCAGACAAGACAACACTGAGCCTCTTGGCGGCCTTTTAAATTGGACAATTAGTCGCTACACTTAGTTTATCATATGTACTCCTTACAGGTAGTGGATTTGTGCTGCTGCATTTGTTGATACTGTACATGGGTGCCATTAATTAACATCTTCAGTTTGTCAGATGATCTGTAACCCTATTTCTGGAGTAAAAAGTGAACAGAGTCAGATGTGACATTTCAGCACAATTGCATTAGTTTGACACATGATAGTGTTGCATATATAAACTCATACAATACGAAAGATTTTAACTTAAATTATAAATAAAATGTATAAACTTCTACAGGACACAGCAGCTGAATTTAGACTAAACAGGAATGAGGTTTGTTTTAGGTGACACCGATTTAAAATAATCGTTGTTTTGTTTTTACTGTGAGATGGGTGACATTTCTTCGTTGCCTCTTGTGACTTTTTTCTTGTTATTTTTGATGATCAGAGTCCACAATCTATTAACTCCAATAGAGGACAACAATCTGGATGAAACTGTGACCCAAATTCTGCAGCAGCATCCCATGTCTGGATACAAAATGATGGTTGGGCACCTGAATGCACAAGGCATACGCATACAAAGTAAGGAATTGTATTCATTACCCATTCATTTGTTCAGGGTTTATTTTATGTTGGGATTTGGCCTACTTGCCGATTTACTCACAATGTGAGGAAGCTGCTTTATTTAGTGCTAGTCTGGATTTTATCTGGATTTGTGAATTCACTGCCAGATTGGGGAATGCTTAACTTTTTTTCTGTACACCATATCTGTGAATTTTTTTGCCTATTATAGGACAGCGTGTCCAGGAATCCATGCGGCGAGTGGATCCTGGTGGAGTTTTGATGCGCACCCTTCAGCTGAACCCAAGAAGGCGTAGGAAGTACTCTGTTAGAGCACCGAACAGTTTATGGCACATCGATGGAAATCACAAACTGATAAGGTATCGAAAAAACATTAACCATCTCAAGCATCCACTTTATTGTAGATTTTACTACTGTAAGATACTTACTACCCAGTTTAGTGTATATCCAGAGCAGTTACAAAAGCTCATCTACAATTTTAATTAACCTACCAGTGTCACTGCAAGCCGGACTGGGATTTATCAATGGTGGATGGATCAAA
The DNA here is from genome assembly GCF_963514095.1 of Eutrigla gurnardus. Classification (NCBI taxonomy): domain Eukaryota; kingdom Metazoa; phylum Chordata; class Actinopteri; order Perciformes; family Triglidae; genus Eutrigla; species Eutrigla gurnardus. The sequence continues at coordinate 3,493,102 of NC_139938.1, read as the reverse complement.
TGATTTAATCCATCAGTGTTCTTGTGCATGCAAATCAGTTTTACTGACTTCTACCAGCATCAAAATTAAGAGTAATGCTGGTTGGTTCTTTGAACTTTTAGGTGGGGTGGCTTTTTAAAGTGGTCCGAACAGGTCAGTTAGAAACTGTGATAAACCTTCTGTTTTTGGCACAGTACTGAAATTGTAATCTTTGTATATACAGTCTGACAGGGGCTAAAATGGCTACGGCTCCCGCACTGTGCACCCAATATTCCCAAATTAAAGTGGCACTCGACATTTTAACCTCAGCCATTGTCTTCTATGAAATCTAATATGCTGGAGTACAGTGCTAAAAACAGAAAATGTCAGTGACCAAAGACTGAAAACTCTTAAAAAAGACAACTTGCAGCTGGCCTCAAAGGCTATTTTTAATCAAAATACTCACCAGAACCTTGTATAAATTCGGGTATGGGTGTACATTTTGTGAGCTGGATTGAATACAAAGAAATGGTGACCTAGAAGTATATCAGGATTTTATTTATGTTTGTGTGTTAAAGATTTCAGATAAAGAAGTTCTGATCAAATAGGCATATACAGTATGCTCTGTGTAAATCTGGCCTCAACTTGCACATACAGAGATGCATGATGCAGGTAGTGGTACTGATCTTAATCTGTTCTCATGCATATCTATTTCAGATGGCGTATTGTTGTGCATGGTGGTATTGACGGCTTTAGTCGTTTGATTGTATACTTGAGTGCCGCCACCAACAATCGTGCAGCAACAGTCCTAAAAAGCTTTCTGGAAGCTGTCGATGTCTATGGTGTGCCATCACGTGTGAGGTCAGATAAAGGCGGGGAAAATGTTGATGTTGCACGCTACATGGTGGCTAATAGAGGACTGAACAGGAATTCACACATTGCTGGCAGGAGTGTCCATAACCAAAGGTAACATAATCTTCCATTCAACATTTATCAAAATAACACTTTGTAAAAGATGGCAATATAAACTGACTTAACCTGTCTCTTCAAGTCTATCTTAATACAATCAAGCTTTTGTGGCAGCAGATTATGAGCTTTTCAACATTAACGTTAGTGTAAATATCAAAAGAGTTGTTCTCTAATTGTCTCTCTGTAATCTATACTGACCAGGAGAAGATTACTATTCTAGTGTGATTCCAATGTAAGTGATGACAAATCTAGTCCTCATTCTGTAGTTCAGCTGAACTTCATTCTGAAGCATATATGAGGCTTCAGCAGTCACAGAACAAGGCCAGCCATCACTTACAATAGAATGGTTAGCATTAGATTTTCCACAGCCAGTATAGATGGACAGAGGAACAACTACAGCAACAAAAAACTCTTTCATCATACATGTGGGCATGTGAGCATTGTTTGAAGACAAACTTGAAAAAATCAACTTATCCTTTAAGAGAATTCAAATTAAACTTTGTCATTAACTGTTATTTAGAGTGAATATTGAATACATCACTTATTACTTACGTATTTAATTCAGTTCTAATTTACTGTGCTTATCATTGATGGGAGTGTTGTCATACACCAACAGTAGGTAAAAGTATTAGGTAAAGGTATTTTCCCTGTATATTTTGTTTTTGTTCATTGTAGGTAGAATAAATAGTTTTTCCTTTATACCCATCAGAATCGAAAGGCTCTGGAGAGACGTTTATGTGGGAGTTCTTGATCTCTTCTACACCATCTTTACCAACCTTGAGAGAGAAGGCCTTCTCAATCCTGACAATGAAATGCATCTCTATGCTCTGCACTGGTGCTTTGTGCCCCACATACAGAAGCACCTTCAGTTTTTCCAGCGTGGCTGGAACTGCCACAGACTACGCACTGAGGGCAACCAGTCACCGCTGCAACTGTGGACTCGCCATGAGCATGAGGCGCAGCAGGGCCCCATACAGGTTTGGATTTATTCAGTAATTCTGTTTTACTTTAACTTTTAATTTCCTACATGGGATATTGTCAAAATTATCTCTACTTTATGTCCATTATAAAGTGCATGTATCAGTAGCAAAATGTAACTATAGTAGCCTGTTGTTCAGGAACTAAATGTGATGGATTTATACTGCCTATCATTGTCACTTTCAACACAATAAGGTATTGCTACAATGTTGTGGTCAAACAAGGAGCAGTGATTTAGAGAGAAAATTATACATCTTAGCTCTCAAAATTAATGTATTGGCTCTTGGAAATTGTAGTCAAGCTCTTTCCAATGCCATAGCTGTTTTTGGGGCATAGATACAGAATCCCAGATGATAAACAGGTGATATTTCAAACTAGCTTCTGTAAAATGAATTAATATGGCTTACAGTTCTGTAGACATATTGACCATAAAAATCTTTAAGACTTTGATTGACCCTTTATCCTACCGTTTAACCTCAGCTCTTGCAGCTGCAGGTTGACACGGAGTTTGGAGTTGACTGGACCGGACCGTGTGGTCACCATCAGCCTGGTGTTGTGGTCCCTGAAGTTCAGCTGCAGCGCTCACTGACTGACCAGGAAGTTGGAAGTCTACCAGACCCTGATTGCCCTCTGTCCAATGTGTTAGATGTCTATGTACAAAGTGTGAGCTTATTATCAGAAATGCTCCAGTAAATCCATATTGCTCAAGTTCTGATAAAGAAGCCGGTATTATGGTTTAGCAGTTCTGATATCTTTGTTTCAAGTGTCTAAAATGATTTAAAAAGAATGGTAATGACAGCATTTTTATTTTATACCAGATGTCATAAAACTTGCTGCATTGTACAATATGACTGCAAACAAACTTTTTGCAATAAGCAATTTATGTCTATTACTATTAATGAACTTTTTGTGAACCATTAAGTTTAAACATTGAAAACCATTATGGTTATGTAACAGAGCCTTGTATGATAAACTGTCCTGTAGTTATCAAGATAACTTGTTTTGAAGTATTAATTTCACATGTGATTGGAGACTTAAGTCTCTGAATCAGAAGGCTCGAGAAACTGCAACATGCATCCTGTTTCAGAACAAAACCACAAATAAAGAACAGCAACAACTCACTTTGTCTCTGTAACAGTCTCCTGAGCTTTAATACAATTGTGAACAGTGAGATTAAACCTAAAAGACAATGGTATAGACATGAAGCAAATAACAAATATGCTTCACCACATCACAAGCATGCAGACCTTTTTAATGCACCAGTGTTACACACACTGGCAGAACTAGGCCCTAGTTGATATCACTCTTTCAAATGCTTTTATGCTGCAATAAATGATTTTGTATCATCAATCATAAATTAAGTTGAAAAAAGAACGTCATTTTACTTAATTTCTTTGAATCTCTTTGCTGCCTCTGTAGGATTTGTTGCAATTTGCCAATCTAAAAGTAGTTGTTCAAATGTTCAAATTAATACTGGATCAATTAATATACAGAGAGCAACAAGTTATTGAAATAAATGATGTAATGTTTAATTACGTAACAAACCAGGGAAGCCTCTCTCTTCAATGGGATCTAGATCAACTATGTCAGGAGCTGGCACACATCCCTGAGGTGGCACCGAGTAGTTTGAGTTGTTGGCCCTTGTTGTCTCCCTCACCTGTGGTCTCGTCAACATGCTGACAAATCTACCTTCACTTCGGGAGGAGTTGGCACTTTCTGTGGCAACCTCAACCTCTACCTCACCACTGCTCTGTGATGGTCTTGAGTAAAAAAGAGGTCATTTTTGTTAGTTTGGCTAGTATATTTTATATTGCATAACACACTCACAAAAACACTGCAATCTAGTAAAACTAAAGTTTAAAAGTACAAAAGGATGGCCATATAAATATAATTAATCAATTCCATTCAAACTCAACTTTCCCTCAAGACCAATATCCAGGATCTATATCCTCCACATTTGGATGCACAACAATGTATGAACAATATGGCTTTTCAGAGGGATTTTTGGCATCAAAATAACTAATATTTGGGCCCACAATAATGAAACATTAGATGTGCTGATTTGTCATGTTTGCTCTGCACTAAGACATCTATAGTTACAATTGTTTAACACACACACACACACACACACACACACACACACACACACACACACAAAATGCTTTACACCTAGTGTAAAGCAGTTTTGTAGAGCATACCTCATGCATTCATCGCTATGAGCTTTTATGCATGAAAAAGGGAACTCCTCTCCACACCCGACACATTTCTGAGGTGGTCCAATTAGCTCATTACTGCAATCTGGACTGTCCTACAAACAAGATCATTTTAAAAATTCAACAAAAGCAATAACTATGTGACTGTCATTCACAGTCTGCACCAGTTGAAAAGTGAAAAACTTACAGGGTCCAGATTCAGGTTCCTTTGGAGTGGTCGTATGAAAAGAGTGGCATGACCAATCTGGGTTTGGGGATCTTTCAATTGTCTTACATGATAACCCTCATTGGGACAGGGGATGAGGATCAGGTGGCGACTGCGTGTTGTTCCAGAGATTTTGAGCAACTCAAATCCACCCCCTCGTCTGAGTTTTGGATAGGCTTTACACAGAAATTCTTTAAATTCGTTTGCATCTGTATGGCTACCTGAAAAGAGAAGATAATAATAAAATAACAGGTCTAATATAGAAATTACTTAATTTTTTGGGAAAACTTTTAGCATTTGGAGCGTTATTAATACAAGTTTTTGACAAGCATGTCATGGCTGGTCCTGTAGTCCTCCATCCTTCTCATCTGGCCCTGGAAGATGAGTCTAGGTCTTCCACATGGTTTCTTCTTGTTGGAAGTCTGGTGCAGTGTGTATAATCCTGAAGGTCTGAAATGATATTATAAACAATGGAATACTATTCTAGAAAGCTCCTATAATAAATACATCCCACTGATGTAAAGTTAACTTTTATGTCATTACTGGTACTGTAGTTTCAGGAGATTACAGAGATTAGTCTCTGTAGGAGATTACTCACTCAGTCCACTGGTCCTGTAGTCCTCCATCCTTCTCATCTGGTCCTGTAGTCCTCCATCCTTCTCATCTGGTCCTGTGGTCCTCCGTCCTTCTCATCTGGTCCTGTGGTCCTCTATCCTTCTCATCTGGTCCTGTAGTCCTCCATCCTTCTCATCTGGTCCTGTAGTCCTCCATCCTTCTCATCTGGTCCTGTGGTCCTCTATCCTTCTCATCTGGTCCTGTAGTCCTCCATCCTTCTCATTTGGTCCTGTAGTCCTCCATCCTTCTCATCTGGTCCTGTAGTCCTCCATCCTTCTCATCTGGTCCTGTGGTCCTCTATACTTCTCATCTGGTCCTGTAGTCCTCCATCCTTCTCATCACCAACTATGACTCAGAAGGTAAATCATTTAAAAAGAGACACGCTATATTGCCATGAAATCCGGTGTTCCAATCACTTCCATGGCCACAGGTGTATAAAAGCAAGCACCTCTGCATTCAGACTGTTTCTGTTTCCACTCAGGAGCTCAGTGAATTCCAGCGTGGTCCTGTGATAGGATGCCACCTGTGCAACAAGTCCAGTCGTGAAATTTCCTCGCTCCTAAATGTTCCACAGTCAACGGTCAGTGCGATAATAACAAAGTGGAAGTGATTGGGAACAACAGCAACTCAGCCAAGTGATAGGCCACGTAAAATGATGGAGCGGGGTCAGCGATGCTGAGGTGTATAGTGCGCAGACAGAGGTCACCAACTTTCTGCAGAGTCAATCGCTACAGACCTCCAAACTTCATGTGGCCTTCAGATGAGCTCAAGAACAGTGCATAGAGAGCTTCATGGAATGGGTTTCCATGGCGATCAGCTGAAGTCATCATCATCATCCTCTTCATTGCTGTCCTCGGAGATCCTCTGCCTCTTCACACTTACCTGTGCATCCTCTTCTCTGCTTCTCTTTGTGTTGCAGCCTGAGGTTGAGGGAGTGGAATCTTCTGGCCCCTGAGGAACCAAGGATGGATCTTCTTCAGGACGGCTCACACCAGAAGGGACGGAGACGGAAGGACAAAAGGGAAGGCGACCGGGAAACATCTCTTTACGAAATCCCTGCCAGACGCTGAGAAGAGTGAACTGCTGAAGTCTGAAGTCATCATCTTTGTCTTCATCCACTTCCTCCTCTTCATCCTCGTCAACGGAACTGTATCTGGCTCCTTCACTATTGGGCGTGGCACAAGACAGGGGTGCCCCCTGTCGCCCCTGATCTTTGCTCTCATCCTGGAACCTTTGGCTCAACAAATTAGAGAAGATCCCAACACATTGGGAATCCCAATAAGGAACACTACACACAAAATTGCGTTGTACGCCGACGATATACTTTTGTTTTTAACTAATCCGGAAACATCACTTAAAGCCTTGCTACACCTAATTGACGGCTTCAGCAGCTTTTCTGGCTACAAAATAAACTGGACTAAAAGCGAGCTCCTCCCATTATTTAAGCCAGGCTTATCCACAAGGACTCTCTGTTCGCCCTTTCAGGTCAAATCTAAGATCAAATATTTAGGAATCATAACAGACGGTACTCTTAAGAACCTGTATAAGCTCAACTACCTACCTCTACTACTAAAGATTGAAAAAGACTTGGCTAGATGGACAACCCTTCCTTTGAGCCTTATAGGCAGAGTAAACGTTATCAAAATGAACATATTCCCTAGACTTATGTACTTATTACAATCGATACCAATTGATCTTCCACGTTCCTTCTTCAACAAATACAATAAAATAGCCGGAAAGTTCATTTGGAGTAACAAGGCCCCAAGGATTAAAAGATCCACGCTATGTTTACCGGTAGAGAGAGGAGGACTAGGACTACCAGATATACAATTATACTTCTGGGCTGCCCAATTACGACCACTTTTTTACTGGTTCGGAGGCGATGAGACTCCCTCCTGGACACGAATAGAAAGCTATATCTTAAACATAGAAGACTTATCACACATACCATATTGTTTTAATATTAAAACTGTAAAAAAAACACACAAATAACCCAATCATTATTCACTCATTTAAAATCTGGGACAAAATTAGCCATTATTTAGGACAAGTAACTTCTTTATCTCCACTCACCCCTATAATGTCCAACCCTTCCTTAAAATGTGTACAGAAAGACCTGGGTTTAAAGGTGTGGGCCCAGAAGAATATAATTAAGATTGATGACCTATATGACGGTAACACACTAAAATCATTTCAGCATCTGAGAGACTCCCATCATATCCAAGCCACACATTTTTATAGATATCTCCAGCTACGTCATTTTATACGATCACAGCTGAGGGAAACCTTGGAAAAACCACAGCTCTCTCAATTGGAATCGCTGCTTACTCAAAGAATTAATAGAAAACATATTTCAAGAACTTACAATCTTTTAATGACTAATAATAAAACTAGCACTAATCTGGTCAAAGAAAAATGGGAGAAAGACCTTGGAGCCCAAATAGACGACGATCGTTGGTCCTCATTACTCGCTTATGCACAAAAAAGATTCATTAACACAAGATACAAAATCTGTCATTTTAAAACAATGCACAGAGTATATTACACTCCTGAAAAAGTTGAATACCGGTCCCCTTGGCAGGTGAGCCAAAAAGTTAGTTTACAGCCCTGGGCTTCACCAAAGGTTTTGGTTCTAACATTGGGAACAGATAAAAGACCAGTACCGGAGGACCTCAGGGTCCGCGAGGGCCGATACGGTAAAAGCAGGTCATACAAATAAGAAGGCCCGAGGCCGTTAAGACACTTAAAAACTAGTAAAAGAACCTTAAAATCGATCCTGAAGCGCACAGGGAGCCAATGCAGCGATTCTAAAACCGGTGTAATGTGAGCCCGCCTTCTGGTTTTCGTCAGCACGCGTGCAGCTGAGTTCTGGAGCAGCTGAAGGTGTGAAATGCTCTTTTTCGGGAGACCAGAGAGCAGGGCATTACAGTAATCTAACCGGCTAGAGATAAAAGCATGCATTAGCACCTCTGTGCTGGCCAGAGAGAGAAACGGGCGAACTCTGGCTATATTCTTAAGATGGTAAAAAACAATCTTTGTAGTATTTCTGATGTGTGGAATAAAATCAAGCTCAGAGTCGAAAAGAACGCCCAGGTTTTTTACGCACTGTGAATGTTTAAAAGCATTTCGTTTTGGTAAAAGTTTCTCTCTCTTGCCTTCAGGACCAATAATTAAAACCTCTGTTTTGTCCTGGTTGAGCTGCAGGAAGTTCTCTGCCATCCATGACTTTATATCTAAAATACAGTTTAAAAGGGAATCAAAAGGTCCCGTGTCATCAGGAGACACAGCAATGCAGAGCTGTGTATCATCAGCGTAGCTGTGAAAATTGATGCCATGCCTCCTGATGACGTCCCCAAGGGGGAGCATATATAAATTAAAAAGTATTGGACTTAAAATTGACCCTTGGGGCACCCCACACTTAAGTTCATGCATTCCTGAGGAACATGTATCCATACTTACAAGAAAGTGACGACCTGTGAGGTAGGAATAAAACAAGTTAAGAACAGTACCAGAGAGGCCCACCAGGTGTCTAAGTCTATTTAACAAAATGTGGTGATCTACTGTATCAAAAGCAGCGCTTAGATCCAGTAGCACCAGGACTGACAGTTTCTGAGAGTCACTGTTACACCTGAGGTCATTAACAATCTTCACGAGGGCTGTCTCGGTACTGTGGTTCATCCTAAAACCAGATTGACACTGTTCTAAAATGTTGTTGTTGTTGTTTAAAAAATAATTTAATTGGATAAAAACCAGCTTTTCTAAAACTTTACTTAAAAAGGGTAAGTTGGATACAGGTCGGTAGTTGGCGAAGATGTCAGGATCCAAATTGCTCTTCTTCAGAAGGGGCTTCACCACTGCCGTTTTAAAGGCAGTGGGGAAGATACCCGTCTGGAGTGAGTAATTCACAAGATTTAAAAGTTCAAACTCAAAGAACGCATACAATTATTTTAAGAGTGATGTGGGGATTGGGTCTAAAAGGCAGGTTGTTGGGTTTACTCGGGAGAAAACTCTACAAAGGGTTTCTGCATCAACCAGGACAAAATGCTCCATTGTCTCCTCAGATAAAAGTGATGGTTCGGGTCTGTTAAAAAGCAACAATGTTATGTTCTAAAAGAGTGGACCTAATGCCAATGATTTTACCTCTGAAGTGGTCTGCAAATTCCTCACATAGATTGTTTGTTGGGACTATGGAGGATTTCTTAAAATCACTATTAATTAAACGAGCGATTGTGGAGAAGAGGAATTTATGGTCGTTCTTTTTATCTGAGATGAGTTGTGAAAAATGGAGAGTTCTTGCCTGTTTTACTGCTTTATTGTAGGTTTTGAGTTTGTCCCGGAATATTTCGTGATGAACTGTTAGTTTTGACTGCCTCCATTTTCTTTCAGCGCTCCTGCAATTTCTTTTCAGTTGTTTTATTTCAGTCTTTATCCAAGGTGGTGTAGGTTTGGTTGACATTGTTTTTGTGGAAAGTGGAGCCACTGAATCTAGGGCTGACCTGAGTTTACTGTTAAAATTGTCAACAATAAAATCGCAGGATGCAGGTAAAATGTCAGCAGTGCTATTCTGTAAAATTTCAATAAAATTTGCAGCCACCTCAGGAGTAAGGTAGCGCTTCCTCACTGTTCTCACTGGGGCCCCCTGTTGGATAAAACTGGAGAGATCAAAAAACACACAGTAATGGTCAGACACAGCCAGGCCGACAACAGAGGACACACCTGTGGTCAGGCCATGTGTTACAGGGTGTGTCCTTTGGTGTGAGTGGGCTGTGTGATGTGCTGCTTAAAATCGAGGTCGTTTAAAAGATTTAAAAATTCAGTCGCAGTGGGATCTGAATTGTTATCTATATGTATGTATGTGTGTATATGTGTGCATGTTAAAATCACCAGTTATTAAAACCCTGTTGTAAGTTGAGTGTAAAATTGATAAAAGTTTGGAAAACTCATTAATAAAAGAGGGGTGGTGCTTGGGTGGTCTATAAATAGTCACACATAAAATCGGAGGACTGCTAAAAACAAAGGCATGGTGCTCAAATGATGTATAATTGGTAAAAGAAGTGACCTTTGTTATAATAGAGCTTAAAATTATTGTTGCAGTCCCACCAACTCTCCTTCCATTCCTGTTGGAAAATAAAAAACTAAAATTTGGTGGGGAAGCCTCAGTGAGAACAGCTGGTGCATCAGTGCTCAGCCACGTTTCAGTTAAAAATAAACAGTCAAGTTTGTTCTCTAAAATCAGGTCATTGATGATAAAAGACTTGTTCGACAGGGAGCGAACGTTAAAAAGAGCCATGTGGAGGGTTGCATGTGGGCTGGTTGAATGTGAGACCTTGTTGATGTTGATATGTTTAAGGTTATGACGGGAAGGACAGGGAGGTGTAATGGGACGGTGGATGTGTAGTGGTCTGTTGTTTGTAATGACTGGGATGTGTGTAGGATGTGATGTGGTGATGGGGATGGAGGTGGAGATGGTGGTGGACTTGTGGCGTCAATCTGTGGGACAGGGGAGATGTGTGGTAATGCGGGAGGCTAGTGCAGTGAGACCTTTGATGTTGAGGTGGAGGTTGTCATGCCAGAATAGATCAGTCCTTGTCCAGAATGTGTCAAAGTGATTGATAAAACCAAGCCCACATGCAGAGCAAAAGTCCGATAACCACTGATTGATGCTAAATAACTTGCTAAAAGACTCAGAGCCATGTTTGGGGGATGGAATCAATCCTGAAAAAATACAGGTCCTCCCCAGGCTATCAATGAGGTCTGCAAGCTGCTCGTAATCAGCGCGGGTCGAGTCTTGGGTTAAAACAAAGAAATTGGTGGATTATCTTCACAAAACAGGATTGTACAAAAGGATTTGATGTAGTTCTTAATAAAAAAACTGTAGGGGCAGCAATACGCCAAAGCTGCGTCTAGTCTGCCTAACTAAAGAAGAAGAAGAATCAGTGCGGAGCTTCGTTGATTGTCTGCACTTGAGGTTGTTCGCGCCACAGTGCACGATGATCATGCGGGCAGACGGGTGACGGTCCGAAATAGCAGGGATGTGTTTGTGTAAGTCCAGGATTTTTGCACCAGAAAATGAATAAGTAATGCCATTTGGGATTGCAACAGACCTTATCATGGAGTCCCCAACCAGGATGTATTGTGGAGGTGGAGAGCGAAGCACGGTGTTAGCATTAATGGTGCTAGCACCAACGATGCTAGTAGCCGGAGCAGTGGAGGGCATTCCCAGCCGGGTGTTGTGCTGTCCCGCGGAAAAACGGTCAGCCGACCGTTCAGTACCAGCGCCGGGTGGAGATGTGACGGCACCAGGAGAGCCCCCTCTCCCAGAGAGGCTCACAGCGGCAGTCGAGACGGTCACCGAAGCAGCCGTCGCTGGAGTAGCCCAAGAGATGATGTCCACCGGGACAGGCGGCACACCAGCCGAGAGCTCGGCGCTCAGGGGGCATGCATCAGCCCCGGCCCTGAGGACGCCATCGGGGTGAACGGTGACATTGGACGACAACACGGATAAGCGGTTTGTGAGGTTGAGAGGTGGAGGAGAGACAGTCCGGGTTATTTGCCTCCTACCTCGAGACACCACCTCCGTCCAAAGAGGCCGTGAGCTGGGAGTAGAGGTGGAGGATGGTCGGTGGTTCACTTCCTTTTTCCATCAGTGTACATTTCACTCGAAGAAGTTAGAATATGTAGATTTAAAAATAAACTTTAATCACGACCAGGGCATCCAGATGTGACCGTGTACTTCTGCGTTGTGTTGGTTTGAATGATGCTGTGACACCGGGACCTTTTTTGGAGACGATCTCCGTTTATTTCTGACAGAAAGAATAACAAGCAGAACCTCCATGTAACTCGTACTGTCCATTCGAGCTCCTTTACAAATAAAATAAATATATCGACAAACCCGGAAGTTAGTTCGGTTTGTCATGAGTCATGACTTTAAGCGAGCGGTTTTCAACTGTTAAAACTACTACTTTTAAATGCTACTCTGTTGACATGTACACCTTATTAGACAGGAACAGACATACACCTGGAAACCTGGAAAGGAGGGAAGTTGTGTTTGGGGGCACATTGGTTAGCATGTTTGATCTTAGAGCCCCTCCAGAGGCTCTGATATCACACAGGCTTTAAGCCCCCACGCCACGTCAAGGCAGTGCCCATGTGGAGGAAAAATAATTGAACACAAACTGGGAACAAAAGTGTAAACAATAAACTTTTTTTTTTTTGGTGTGCAACAAGCACGTTTTTGTTGTTTTTTTCAACAATCAATGTTTTTTTGTGCAACAAAAGAACAGCACTCTTCAACAAGAAACAAGAAACTAACTACTTGGTTACCCTCGCCCTCCTGGGATATTTTTTCGGTGAGAGGCCAAGCGTTCGTTTTACCCTCCTGGCCATGGTCTGGCTGGCAGAAGGCCTCTTTTTTCGTGGTGTCATCTTCAGAAAAAAGAACAGGTACACATGAGCTTACTGAATTTGGACTGTGGTGTGATAGCAATTGCAAGGTTTTAACTTACTCTTTTCTCCTCCACCCCAGCCTCCATCCCGGGGGCGGCGGCAGCAGCAGCAGCAGCAGCAGCAGCAGCAGCAGAGGAGGTAGAGGCTTCTGCAGAAGCAGACGAGAGAGCTGTTTCTCCGCTTTTGATGGAGAGACAGACGAACAGCTCTCTCATCTGCTTCGCCCTTGTCAGAGTGTTGTTGAGTTCATAGAACTTCTCCTGCGTTGCCACATTGTGGCACATGAACGTTGCCACTTTTCGCCGAACCTCCGCGTCGTTGGACTCAAAGCTCTGCAAAAAACGAAAATGAGGCATTGTTGAACAAGTGCACCAAATTGACCAATTCCTCAGGACTTGTTTTTGATACCCACATAGGTGGCCACGGCCGACCGGAGGTCCATGAACGACGGCGCTCCGGCCAGGCCCATCTCGGTCCAGGCGGACCTGAAGAATTTAATCAGGTCCTTCGCCTCGCCGCGCCGGAGGGACAAGAAAAAGAAGGAGTTTGTGGGCACAGCCCTCTTCCGGAGCCGGAGCCACTCGGAGCACCAGGCGTACTCCTCCGACTCCAGATAGAGCTGTGCCAGGCCGAATTTCTGTACCGTCTTGTGCTCCAAGACCTGCAGAAGACAACGTATGACCGATTGGTAAGTGTGGAACAGAAACACAAACTGACTAACTAAATGTCGGGAAGAGATTAAAACAATACTTGCATTGATCAGGTAGCCCCGGGTGTCGTCACCCATGGCGTCCTTAACATCTTTGACCCGCATCTTAGCGAGTACACCGCTCCTGTGGCCATAAATGGCTGACAGGTATGCTGCCAGGAACCCAAAGAACCTATACCGGGTCTTTGGGTCCCTGGGAGCGGCGTTCTTTATGTCCTCTGTAATGAGAGTCAAAGAGAGAAGACAAAAGTTACACTTGAAGCTTTTAGACACTGAAAAAAAGGTGTGTGTGTGAGAGAGAGAGAGAGAGAGAGAGAGGGAGAGAGAGAGAGAGAGAGAGAGAGAGAGGGAGAGGGAGAGGGAGGGAGGGAGGCAGTACAGACTCACCCAGGAGCTCAGGTATTTTGGCCCTGGCCAGGATCCTGCACCGGCCCAGGTCCTCCTGGCACACCAGCCTCTCCTGTTTCCCGTTTGACGAGAGACTGGTGCCCCTGTATGGTCCTGCCAAGGTCTCTGTATAATTTTCTGAGCTCCCTGGCAAGGACCTTGAGCTGGCCCTGCGACAGCCTTGAGTGTTGGGGGGGGGGGGGGTGTCATAGAAAAACTCCATGAAGGAGATGGCCTGGCCCACATAGAGGGACACCGTTGTGGGGGCCAGGCCAACGCTCCTCAGGAAGGTAGGGTAGCTGAGGAAAGACCAGTCTGGACTTTGTCTCAGTTATATGTTTTGAGTACTTCCATCACCACCATCATCATCATATAACCTTTATTTAACTAGGCAAAAGACTTGCTGAGAAAGAACGTTCTTAACATCTGTAAATTCACTACTTACAACTTCAGCAGGGGGATGTTGTATAAAAAGGCCCAGTCCCAGACCGCCAGGGAGGACCAGCCCAGGGCCAGGAATTTTACAAACACCTTGGCCCTGCTGACCTTGGACACCGCATTCTCCTGCATTTTTAAACTTCCTTCAGGGCAGAATGTAAATGTGGAATACTCCTCCATGTATGCGTCTGTAAAGATGCAACACGTGATGATGAAAGCTGCATGAACACACTTCACACACCTGCACAAATACACAATGTGTTCATTCTTACCCATGGAGGTTCCAAAAATTAATTCCCCGGGTCAGGGAGCCCCTGCTCTTTCCCGTGAAATACGGGGACATGGCCCTGAAAAGTTTTTTTTGTTTGTCGGACCATCCGGCCCGCTCGTTGTCCTGGGAAATCAAAACAACAATCAATAACGCCTCTACCACATGATCACATGTGCTCATTGGTTATACGCTTGTTAAAGATTTGTAAAATTATCGATGAACTAATCCATCTCACTCACCTCATCGTCGCTCGCCTCCGTCTCCGAAGACGCCCGTGGCGTCTTCTCTTTTTTCTTCTGCCGGTAGAGAGAAAATCAATAATAAGACACGATTAACTCTAAATGTAAAGTGTATGTTATGATTCAGCACTAAAAATAAAACTGAATTGAATTGAACTGAATTGAATTGGGTTCCATACTTTGGGCAAAATGATTATGACACTGAATTAAACATCTATCATCTTCCCACCTGAGGGGCGGAGGAAGGAGGGTCTTTGTCCCCCGCCTTTCTCTTCCGCAGGGACTGCTGGGGCTGCGGGGACTGTGGGGGCGGCTGCTGCTGCTCCTGCTGCTCCTGCTGTTGCTGCTCCTGCTGCTGCTGCTCCTCCTGCTGCTGCTGCTGCTGCTCCTCCTGCTGCTGCTGCTCCTCCTCCTCATCCCCCTCCGCCTCCTCCTCCTCCTGCTGCTCCTCCTCCTCCTCCTCCTGCTGCTCCTCCTCCTCCTTCTGCTTCTTCTCCTCCTCCTCCTGCTGCTCCTCCTCTTCCTCCTCCTCCTCCTGCTGCTCCTCCTCTTCCTCCTCCTCCTCCTGCTCCTCCTCCTGCTTCTCCTCCTCCTGCTGCTCCTCCTGCTTCTCCTGGGAGAAATAAATTGAGTAGTTGTTCGGGAGGTTACATTTGAACACAACATTCCAGCTCTAATTCCTTATCCGTTAGTTAATAACCTTTTGTTCACCGTGATTCACGACTGCTGGTTTACCACGTGGCTAAGAGCACTTTCTTTTCATGTAAATTCACATTTTTCTTCACTGTTCCTTTGTTATTTAGTAGTATCGCTTCTTTGAATGTTGGGTGGTTTGTCTGTTTTAATTAATTTTCCCCAACCTGCTTTATTTTTCTTTTTAAATACGTTATATTCTATTTTTTTTTATTTCTTGTTACTCACGACTGTTAGTAACTTGCCCTTTATCCCTTCTCTAACTAGTTGGTTTGTCTCTCTGTTTTAATAAGTTTCCCCCACCTGCCCTTTTGTTATTTACTCTTTTGCTCTTTACTGTAGTTAAATTGGTTCTTTTAGTATTCTGGCTTCCCTTTAGCCTGTTGGTTTGTTTATTTTTTTAAATCACTCTACCTACTTTCTATTATTTTAGTATTTTTTGATTTTTCGATTTCTTGTTTCTCATAACTAATACCGTACCTTTTCCTTCTAGTATTATCATTTCTTTTGAGCCGGTTGTTTCTGTATCAATTAATTTGCCCCGTTTTATTTTTTATGTAAAAATATTGTTCTCAATTTTTAGTACTGTTATTATTTTCTCGTTAATCATTTTATAATATTTTTTGTTTCAATTGTATTTCATTTTTATCTTTATTATTATTTTTTATTTTCGCCTGGTTTTTGCCTGGAATGCTCTATACAAATCTGGCACCCTATTGAACGGAGTTAAACTGAGAGAGCGTTCACAGACACCAGGATGAATGCATTCACAGTAGCGTTCATCAGGCAGAAATACAGTACGTTCAGATCACGTTCTTCCCAAAATATGAACGAGTTCAAGAACTATCGTTCAATGAACAGGTTCAGGCACAACACTGTTTAGTATCGCTTCTCTAACTAGTTGGTTGTCTGTCTGTTTTAATGCATTTTCTGCAACCTACCTGTTGCTATTTTAGTCTTTTTGAAAACACATTATTTTTCTATTTTATTACTTCAGGTTTCACATACTATTAGTAATTTGTCCTTTAAGTATTATTGTTTATCTTAACTAGTTTGTTTTTTGTCTATATTAATTCATTTTTACCTTTTGTTAATATTAGTTTTTTTTTTAAATGTATTATTTTCATTTTAAATTTCTCGTTAATAATTATGTTGGTTTTGATTTCATTTCATATTTTTTTACATGTACATTTTTATTTTATTTTTTCTCTCTTCTAAAAAAGAAAAAAGAAAAAAAGAGGGATAAATTAACTGAATTATATGACTTGCCATCAATCCTAAAGACTTGTCCTCCATTGAATTGTCCTCTGAGGTTGTAAACACAGTAGGCGTCTCCGGCATCACTAAACAAAACCCAGTAAGTACTCCAATGACAGTGGAATTAGGCCCCCTATCTAGAGAACAAGCCTTTCTAATGGCTACTGATACCCCTCTGAACTTACTGGGTCGTGATTTATTATGTCAATTTGGCTGCACCATTAATGCCCCCCTTATGGGGTATATCTTGATGTACCTGATGCTAATGTTAATACTGTGTTTTCTATGCTACAACAGGTTTCCCGATCAGTGACCTATGCTTGGCAGTTGCCCTCTCCTCAACTTTCTTTAAAACTTCAAACAATCTATGACCATATAACCCAACAACCCACTTCTCCTTTCCTTTCTTGGCTGATTTCTGAAATATCTGACTCTTTGCTCTGGTTTCCCTCACTCCATTGTCTAGCTCATCACGATGCAGTTCCAAATTCTGAGTATACTCAAAAAGCTGAGCAAGATGAAAGAGCAACCTCCCTCTTGCATGTTAATGATATATATTTTGGTCATGGAGGGATTGCACTCAATGTAAAACTATCTCTCACTCAACAACCTGCTTTGTGTTCCTCCCACCCTAATGATGTGGGACTGATTCTTTCTGCTTCTAGTGTAAAAATGAATGTCAACCCAGATAAACCACTCCCAAAGAAACGCCAGTATCCCCTTAAACTTGACGCAGAACTTGGAATTGCACCTGTGATAGAGTCCCTGTTAGAACAAGGCATAATAATAGCTACCTCCAGCCTCTGTAACACTCCCATTTTGCCCATACCAAAAAAACAAATAAGACAAGTTATAAGACCTCAGTGCAGTTAATGACTGTGTTAACCCTATTTTCCCTGTAGTTCCAGATCCAACCACTATCCTCTCCTCCTGTTCTGTTCATCCCAGATCCCAGTTTTTTTTTTATTTCAGTCACGCTGTAGAAACTACCTCCTCCATGGTACTGAGATCTCCACTAAACACTATTTGCCCCCCACTCTGTCTCCCATGTTGTCTTCCGCTCTGCAACATTTTTCCTCCTCTAGACAGACTTGTTATGAGTTCACCCTTCTTTCCAAACCTAACCTTACTATTGAGTGCTGATCACCTCTTAACTCTGTTTCCCTCCTTCCTTTCCCTAATTGATGGCAAGCCATATAGTTGTGAAAGTTGATCTTAGTTGACCATTATGCTCACCCCGTCCCGATCCACTAGACAAACCACTTGCAAAACCTGAGTTAATTTTGTTTGTAGACTAGAACCCTATGAAATCCGTTTTAATTTTTCAAGATTCCACTTATTTTTCCAGAATTTCGTACTTTCCGTTATAATTTTTCTAAATCCCGGTTTTGTTTAAATTTTTCTAGATTCTGATTTCCATTTAAATTTTTCTTAATTCCATGTTTTCCCATTAAATTTTTCCCAAATTCCGTACTTTCCGTTTTAATTTTTCTAAATCCCGGTTTCTGTTTAATTTTTCTAAATTTCGGTGTTTTCTGTTTTCCATTTTTCGGACTTCTGTGTTTTCCGTTTAAATGTTTCTAAATTTTGTTTTCCGTTCTCATTTTTCAAAATTCTGTTTTCCGTTTTTATTTTTGAAATTCTGTTTTCCGTTTTCATTTATAGAAATTCTGTATTTTACAATTTTATAGCATTTTTTTTCATCAAATAGTGTCTAATCGTGTAGGTGATAAATCAAAATAAAGACATTTCTAGCAGCCCCCTGCCCCCGACTTTCGCCGTGTCTAAAATCAGCGTATCTGTCGATCCACTCGCCACTATTTATGTTTCACTTTTCAGACATGCTGGATGAGGCGGTGTTCCCGTTGATTACACTAAAACACAATAGAGACTCTCCGCAACGTTTTGCTTAGGTATGGTAACAAACTCTTATAATGTTCGAGAAAACATTGATTTTCAGCTTTTGACAAATTCCACGTTTTACAGGTATACTTGTCAGATTTTGCGATTCAGTCAATGCGCATAGTGGGAAACAGAGAGCCCTACATTTGACTCAGGTTATGCAATTAGTCCCCTTTTTGAGACCCCAGAATTTACGTTACAAGCTGCCCCCGACACCTCTGAGCGCTCTGCCTTGGTTGTGTTGTTTTATGAATTGTGGAGCTGCTGCGACGGCCGCGCATTAGCCACACATTTCCTGCTTCCTCAACTTGTTTGTGTGACACATGGTGTGACTCACAGGAGCAAATGGGGAATGGTTGCTGCAATAAGCAGATTTACGTTGCTCCTGTTACGTCCCTAAATTCAAACAATTTCGTCGACACAAACCAAGAAGCGCATTCCCCACCGTGAGGACTCTTTTGTAAATATGCAGATTGACTTTGTACAAAGTCATATGTTCACATGTTATTGTTTTTTTTTTTAATCATATGTTTTCAACATAGACTGAAGACACCACAACAGTGACTACCCTGCTCCTCAGAGACATTGTCTGCCTGTTTGGGATCCTGCGCTGCATTAACAGCGACAAAAGGCACCCATTTCAACTCCTCTATCACACGAGAACTCTGCAAGGAACTGTGTTCTTCTGTCTAAGCTCTGCACTAACAGGTGATTGCAGCCCACACGCCTCCCACTGACGGGGGCTGTCACAACCTTCAGCCTGGTGATTTCAACCCTGAAGCAGTTCAAGGGAAGGAACGCTCTCCAGCCCAGGTGGACCGGTCCATCTCAAATACTGCTGACCAACAACACTGTCATGAAGTGTGTGACACCCCACATGGATCCACTCTTCACACCAGTGAAGATCAACAGCCCAGCAGGATGCCAACATGGACCAGTGAAGATCAACAGCCCAGCAGGAGGACAACCTGGAACGGTGTTGTTCTGACCAGATGCTGATGGACGACACCAACATGGCTGCTGCTTGTGACCGGATTATCACTTCTGTGGCTCCTTTGCAGTACCAGTATTAAGCAATGGGGACAGAAAGTTGCTTTGGAAAATCCCCCTCTTAATACTGAAACCACGGAGCTACCAAAAAAAAAGCATATTAGCAATATCTCATCCCTCCTTAAATGCTCCATCCTTCAACAGAGACGAGAAACTCTTTCTCACACATGACCAAATTATTTCTACAAACACTTTTATCAACCTGACTAGAATGGTAGCTTATCACAGCTCAAATTCTACCAATTGTTACGTATGTGGATTCATCCCACATAGCACAAATGAAGGCCTCCCCCTGATGGCTCTGCTCATTTCTGACTGCGACACGTGCCATTTACTTCACCTAAATACACACACATCTTACACCCATGAACTGTGCCCAGTTACACCTGAACTGAGACCTTTACCTTGCAAAACATCCACAAGCAAGTGTCAGGCATGCACTGATGTCCCTGCTGCCATCCCTCTTAGAGTAGTCCCACGACCATTAAAGTGGTGCATTAAAGGTAACGGAGTTGGTCATGACATGGGACATTCGAACTGTGACTCGCTGTTTTATCCAATACCAAGAAGTTCTCCCAGAATATGGACTTCGGACTACAGCCCTCCACCTACAGCTTGTTCTACACTTGACATTAACTTTTCTAGGTTAGACACAGAGGATTCTTTTTGCTGCGTCCTAGCTGGAAAAGGGATGTACTGGATATGTGGACAAAAAGCATATGAATATCTTCCTAAGGGTTGGAGCGGAGTGTGTGGCCTGGGCTACGTAGTCCCAGCAATGCGAGTTGTAGATAAATTGCCTACAATTCCCTCAGGATTAAGGTCAACAAGATCTAAACGAGATGTGTTAATCACCCACTCACACACATATTGGAGCCTTCTATTCGGCATGCTTATTCCCAGTTATGGTGTATTGTCTTCCCTGAATCAGATAAGAGATATTTCCAAACGTATAGAGGATTTAGCTAATACCACTTCCCTAGGTTTGTCTCTCTTATCAAAACAGCTGGCTGCAACCCGTCTAGTTGCCTTACAGAATAGAGCAGCTTTAGACTATCTTTTAGCATCCCAGGGTGGTACTTGTGCAGTGATTGGTGTTGAATGTTGTACTTATGTGCCAGATTATAATGCTAGCCTTTCTAATGTCATTACACACGTTAAACACATTGCTGATGAAGTGCACACCAGCGATATTAGTAGCCCTTTTGAATGGTTGGAAACACTAATTTGTCGTTGGGGTACATATATAGTTCAATATGTTTTTGTTGGTGTAATCTGTTTTATATTTTTGTTGTTATTTTTTCTTGCATCAGAGCAATGTGCAAAATGATTACAGCTAAGGTGACTACTAAAATGTTGATTCAACGAACTACTCACGACGTACCCAAAGAATTAATTTTTTTTTCTACGAATTGTGTAGAATTGATGTATTCCCTCTTCCTGAACTGTCTCCGTAACATTTGTCTCACATACATTGATCAGGGCCCGATGGATGACCCCTGTAGTGACATCGTCTAGCTGTCCCGAGAACAGTCACACCTTGTAGACATCCACAGATGTCTCTTCCTCTGCAGAGAGACATGTGTTGATTCAATGCAAATCATGACGCCTTCCCTTTTGTTCTCCCGAATGTTCTGTATAAATCCACCTCGGCCAGGCCATTCGGGAGACTGGATCTTCATGGATACACTGTGAATTTCTTTTCTCCACTGTCAGTGATTAAACCTCATTTGAACCAGACACAGAATTGGACCTGAAGAGTTTTTCTTCCACAGTAGCATAAATAAAAATGTGTTGGCATTTGCGCTAACCTTAGCTTGATAGTTAACATCATACGACCTCAGTGGCATTCGCAACTCATTTGTAACTTAAACGTCAAAATTAACTAACTTAGTTAAACATGATTTGCAGACAATCACCGTAATAATTCAAGCACAAAACACAACATAATCACATAAACTGAGTACACAAATATGACGGACTTACCAATGCTATGACAACGACGTTCAGTGAAATGTGAATGCCACTCCTCCTTCTGATGCATCGCATTTTGATTGAAACTCAACAAGAACTCTCCTCAAAACCATGACGAGATATTCAAACGGAGAACAGCGACCTCTTTTTGGGCAAATTAAATCAGTACGTGCATGAGAGTGACTAAACCGAGAAAAAGATGGCAGGAATGTTCCAAGGATGAATACTGTTGTACATCATGTGATAACTTATTTACTGGGCTGGAAGGTACAGCATGTATGTATCCCTGAGGGATGTTTATTTTCATTAACTACCAGCTATCAGACCATCTTTATTCCATCACCATGATTTAATAGGACTGCTTACTATTTCTTTATCTGGTGCACCTTGAGGGGACGGGATAGGGGTTTCAGGATAAAAAGAAAAGGCGTCTGTAATCATTCCCAGGGGCTAAGAGGGTGTTTACTTGAGCATCGACACACTCCCCTGAAATGACGGATTGCTGCCAGCATTAAATGGCTAATTCTGAACTATAATCAAAGTCTCTCACAGAAGGCTGGACATGATGTCTTTGGATATGAGGAGATACTTCAACTGTGTGGATCTAAAAATACATTTTTAAGTCCCAGCAAATGTGCTGCTCATGCTTTATCACAGTCTTTTGTTTTGGTGTGAAAGTGAGTGGGGGGGGGGGGGGGGGGCATATTCAATCTCTTAGCTTTACTTCGATTTGGATTTTATTGTAGAAGATGTTTGGAGTAATTATATGGTAATTATTTACCCTTTTAAAACTCTACAGAACCACAAACTGATCACTCAAATTAAGTAGATATAAAGAATCGGTGCAAGCTGAATAAATAGTATCATCATCAATACACTCATCATGTAGGTATGCTGCTTTAAATAATTCATGTTGAGTTCAATACAAAGTCCAGTTCACATATTCACAAGTCAGTGAATATTGAGCGACTGTAAAACGAAGCCGATAAGTAAGCGGTGGGTTTTACCTTAACGGCCTCCACAAACCAGCGGAGCAGCATCGCCTGGATCTGGCCGTCTGTCAGCTCGCTGTTGGCTGCTTGGATCTTGCTCTTCACCGTGTCCTCCAGCAGCAGGCGCCGCAGGCGCCAATAAAAGAACTGACGGGATGTTTGCCATTCAAGGATATCCTGCGATAAGCAAATGACAAAAGAAATAATAATGTTATTGCATCGTCTGTTATTAGAAGCTACTATCACCTACGTTTTGCAATTTATTAAATGTCAACACATAATTCGGCGCATTTCATTCTTTGTGAATTTATAGGGGACTAATTTTCTGCCCGTCTCAACCAATTCCTGTTCCTAGTACTCATTAGGGAAATCAGACTATCTGGCAAAAGAGGTCTGTGCTGTATATTTGGCTTGATTTGAGAAATGGCTGTTTATTTTGATTCCATAACATCAGGCTGTGGGTTCATAAAACAACTTACAGGATATGCAACGGTCTGTGTGTAGGAATCTTTTCATCTGTTGTGAATGTACAAGTGTAACACTGTTTATTCAGACCTGCAAACTCCTCAGAGGAAAAAAGGTGACAGTGTCACGGGGGGGATTTTTTTTTTGATGGTACTATGCAAATGAAACTAGTCTGAGCGTGACTTAACAAAACTCAGCATACTTTCTCAAAAATCATTGTCATTGAGGGATTTGCGCGGTAGCCAGGCGACCGTCTCATCCAATGGCGAGCTCAGTTGGCGCTGTGTGCTTCAAGATTCCGATTGGCTCAGAGAAATGTCAATTATAAGAAAGATTCTGAAGCAAGTGCTGAGATTCCGATTGGCCCAGAGAAATGTCAATTATTATTGTTCAATAAGGAAAAACCATGCAAAAGTGCATTCAACCTTTCTCCGTGAACAAAAACTACAGCTCCCATGATGCCCCGCGGCAAACCAGGAAGTGCAGCCCTCACGTCAAGTGCCGGTCCCTGTGATTCACTTATCAAAACTAAACAAACAAGTATGGATAAACACGGATGGAACAACAACGTTATAAATCCAAATATTATCTTTATGTGCCACAGCTTCACCATTTCATTAACTTTTAACTTCTATTGTCAGTAACTTAACTGCTTGGATCTACCGGAGCATAGCGTTATCGCGTTTGCTTTAACGTACAATACAGGGGAGCGGACAAAACACAGAGCGACGATACAGCATAGCGTTAGCAGACAACATGAAGCGTACAACATGAAAGCACACAAGAAAACAAGAACTTAATGCGGCGTTCACACCGGACGCGATAGACGCGAATACAATCGCGTGAGACGCGTGTATCGCGCCGCTTGATCATTTTGGACTATTCGCGTCATTCGCGTCATTCGCTTCATTCGCGCATGACGCTCATTTTTGAGGGGAGCCGGCGGGTCACGTCGGCGGACCCTCCTCCTCCGCCTCGGGGTACCCGATGCCAGAGTCCGTGAGCCTCCTCCGGGAGCCACGTCCCTCGCACCTCTCCCCAGAGTCGGGGCCACATTCGACCTCAGATCAGACGAGACAACTCGCTGAATTTAAGCATATTACTAAGCGGAGGAAAATAAACTATCTAGGATTCCCTCAGTAGCGGCGAGCGAAGAGGGAAGAGCCCAGCGCCGAATCCCCGTCCGACGGGCGGGCGGACGTGGGAAATGTGGCGTACGGAAGACCGATTGCCCGGTGTCGCGCGGGGGCCTGAGTCCTTCTGATAGAGGCTTAGCCCGTGGACGGTGTGAGGCCGGTACGGCCCCCGTCGCGCCGGGGTCCGGTCTTCCCGAGTCGGGTTTGGTAATGCAGCCCGTCCATCTCAGCTCATCTGTCTGTCGGCTTGAACTCGTCGCTGATTGGATGTCGCGGCGCGATGCCGCCTGAAAAGTTCGATATTTTCAACTTTATTCGCCTGAATCGCGTGTCATCGCGCCATTCACATTGGTTTTCAATGTAGAGTCGCCGCTCAATTCGCGTCTATCGCGTTCGGTGTGAACGCCCCTTTAAAGGAGTCATCACCAGGAAATCGCAATTTCTCTTGTTAAAACATGCATATCTGTGTTTGACCTCAGTTGAAACTTGCCTGAAAGGCTGGAGTTTGAAAGTGGCGCCGTTTTTTCGCTTCTGCTCTTTTTCCGAACAGGAATAGCACACAAGGGTGTGCATTCCTAAAGCACGAGATTTTGATTCTGCGCCTTCGGTGACGTCACCGTGGCGGCTACTTGCATAAGCCCACCCCTCTTTCACCACCCAACCCCGCCCCGTCCGCTACCTGAAATCGCCGAAGCGCCGCCATTATGTTTTGGAGTCTGCATGCAGGCAAGCCCCCCCGGCTCTGTCCTTCCTGCGGCGAATCAACGCGCGCCTCATTACATATTATACAATGCACATCCGGACCAGTCAAAACCTCGCGCGTAATCTCGCGTGATAAAATCGCGGTACGAAAAAGGGTCAGAACAAGCTCAATGTTTGATTAAAATTTTTTTTTTTTTTTCTAATAAGTTTTACGAATTGATCCAAAGCGATCCAAGGGGGGCTGGATACGTATAAAACCAGGTTATGACTCCTTTAAAGAGGAACTACACCATTGGGCTGCTGAACCTCGAACGGTTCTCAATGAATATTACTTGCGGGATTTTAGCTCTGGATTAACATACACAAAAATAAAAAATAAACTACACAAATGACATAACTGCACAGAAAACACAACAATAAGAATGATCCAATAATTGTTCGCAATTCTGGACCCCCCCCCCAAAAGAAAACTCTCCGGTTCTACACGATCCACGTGAATGACCAAATTGACCAAGAAAACGGCGATTGTCGCCGAAAAGCGACAAGTTTGCAGCTCTGTCTCACACTGTAAAGCAAGTGGACTGACGAAGGGAGGATTTTAGAACCCACTATTACAGATTCCTCTGCAGATGGACTTGAGTTGACCATGCAGACCACTGCATGTATTTTGGTCCATGCATCCCCGAAGTGAACAAGAATTGGATTTGTTGTGTTGACCATGGAGACAGTCTCTCAATCAGATTAAAGAGAGAACACACATTTTTCTCATTGTCCATCCAGTCGACTGTGTCTCTCTTTTCCAGTGTTTGGCTAATTTTGACATTTGGAATGCTAAGAGGTACAATCTTGGACCTGGTAACCCTATCCCCCCTTTCTCCCTAAGGGGCACATCATTTACTCAATTTGATTCATGCTTTTTTCCCTTCCCAGAGAAAATGTTTAACTATATTATCATACCTCCTAAAAATGTCACATATTGCTTATTTTAGAACTTAAAACCTTGGAACTTGCCTGCGTTCATTTGTACTCTACAAATAATAATAATTTTGAAGTTAACTTCGACAGCCAACAAGATTGTTTGCCTGTAGCACATAGGCCTACCTCTGGTAAACCACTACTCACCTACTAATACTCTATTTTGTTTCATTTCCTTCCTGAGAGGCTGCTGAGCCCCTCACACGTTGGAGGGTGATAAAGTCAAACAGTAGTAAATGTTTAACTACATCATCATACTGTGAGGACAATAAGTTCAGATGGTTATAAAAGGGACACTCATATAGTTTTTAGTCAATTCATATTTATATTTTCTGTTATTTTATCTAAAAGAATCACCGCTGTGCTCTAGTTCTTCCATCAGGCAATACAGGGGTGTAGTGGCCTCTTTACGCCACAAGAGGGAGTATTCCCCCTAATGAGCAACCCTGTCAAGAGTAAACACAGCATGTATTCTGCATCCGGCTGGACAGAAGCATAACTGTATTGCTGTGTTTTCTCAGGTGTAAGAAAACTGATAAAAGAGACATATAAAAAGAGTAACACCACAGAGTTATAGAGGTGGCGAGGTAGTTGGCCGAATATTCCTGCACTGTTATATGATGTTTTCTGTCGGTTATCCCTGTCACTCTGAAGCCGAAGCTAAAGCTAAGCTAAGCTAACTGCACGTGATGAGCCCCGTTATTAGCTAGGCCAAGTTACTGGGATATATAGAGAACTTACGGTGTGTTAGGTGTTCATATGTTTACACCAAAGCATAGATATGGTGTCAATGTAAAAGAGCCAGTGATATTTGTCTGTATATGTTAGAGTAAAAATGGTTGAATGTTAATACACAGTAACCAGGTTATAAATCCTAACACTTCATCATGGTGGTAGACAAACATCCCAATGAACACATCATTTAAATAGAACAGCGTATTAACGATTTATGGTCAAGATATTTTACTATGATGTGGAGAGATATCTATAGTGCCTACCTTGCAAACCATAAACAAACACTGAACCAACACGTGAAAACACGTGACCGGTAAAGGACAATCAGCAACAACGCGTAACGCCTGAGGGCATAAATAATACAACAGGGCCATCTATTGGCCAAAATAGGCAACTGCCTTACATTTGTATGTATGTCTACTGTCTACTGTCTGAGACAGTGTCCATCCTACCGGAGTCAAATTCCTTGTATGTGTGCATACTTGGCTAATAAAGCTGATTCTGGTTCTGAATCTCCCAAGCTGATGTGCTGCTCCTTTCTTGAGTCTTGCTGCAGACAAATGATAGCCTGACTTGTCACTTCATCGACTATTCATATTAGAAACAAGTTAAAAAAGTAAAAAAAAATGTCTATTCTATTACTTAATAACTAAACTTAAACTAAATTAATAACTAAACTTTTTTAGACACAATACAATGACTTTATGAATTTATTTGACATACTTTAATATCACTTTTTAATGGAATACTATGTAATGACTCTTATAAGACTTGTTATAACATACTATATCGCGACTTTGTTGTCCTGCAATATAATTATTTTTTAACATTTTACTCCATTGATTTTTAAAACCATATTATACTATGACTTTTACATTTCTTGACAAAACATACTATGATTTTTTGTATTACTTTCATCATACTATACGACCACTTTTATTCAATATGCTACACTATGACTTTTTGAGATGTACTATTTTAATTTGTTTTCCTCGCATACTATACAATGTCTATTTCATGAATATTTGACATACTACAACTTGTTTTGACATACTATGAATATGAATATGCATGCATTCTTTATAGATTTTTCAATAATGCATACAAATGGTCTGTCTCCTTCATTTCTGACCACAGATGCAAAGAGGTTGTACAATTAAATTCAAAAACTTTATTTGTCCCCGAGGGCAATAACAGGCACACAGAGTAGCTGTACAATAATATATGCTGACACAAAACAAAGCAAGCAATACTGTACAGATTGAGATGATATATACAGATTTACACAGACAGATATCTACTAGAAAATAAATAATAGTTCTATAAACTATAAATAATCCGAAATAAATCCTGTGTGTGTGTGTGTGTGTGTGTGTGTGTGTGTGTGTGTGTGTGTGTGTGTGTGTGTGTGAGAGGAGCTTCCCAAAAACAACAAAAACGTCCTCTGTGCTGCTCGGGAGCCGCCTCACCCTTTGGCTGGTGGGTGAGGCGGGTGGTGTCATCCTTCTCATCTGGTCCTGTAGTCCTCCATCCTTCTCATCTGGTCCTGTAGTCCTCCATCCTTCTCATCTGGCCCTGGAAGATGAGTCTAGGTCTTCCACATGGTCTCTTCTTGTTGGAAGTCTGGTGCAGTGTGTATAATCCTGAAGGTCTGAAATTATATTATAAACAATGGAATACTATTCTAGAAAGCTCCTATAATAAATACATCCCACTGATGTAAAGTTAACTTTTATGTCATTACTGGTACTGTAGTTTTAGGAGATTACAGAGATTAGTCTCTGTAGGAGATTACTCACTCAGTCCACTGGTCCTGTAGTCCTCCATCCTTCTCATCTGGTCCTGTAGTCCTCCATCCTTCTCATCTGGTCCTGTAGTCCTCCATCCTTCTCATCTGGTCCTGTAGTCCTCCATCTTTCTCATCTGGTCCTGTAGTCCTCCATCCTTCTCATCTGGACCTGTGGTCCTCTATCCTTCTCATCTGGTCCTGTAGTCCTCCATCCTTCTCATCTGGTCCTGTAGTCCTCCATCCTTCTCATCTGGTCCTGTAGTCCTCTATCCTTCTCATCTGGTCCTGTAGTCCTCCATCCTTCTCATCTGGTCCTGTAGTCCTCTATCCTTCTCATCTGGTCCTGTGGTCCTCTATCCTTCTCATCTGGTCCTGTAGTCTTCTATCCTTCTCATCTGGTCCTGTGGTCCTCTATCCTTCTCATCTGGTCCTGTAGTCCTCTATCCTTCTCATCTGGTCCTGTAGTCCTCTGTCCTTCTCATCTGGTCCTGTGGTCCTCTATCCTTCTCATCTGGTCCTGTAGTCCTCTATCCTTCTCATCTGGTCCTGTGGTCCTCTATCCTTCTCATCTGGTCCTGTAGTCCTCTATCCTTCTCATCTGGTCCTGTAGTCCTCCATCCTTCTCATCTGGTCCTGTAGTCCTCTATCCTTCTCATCTGGTCCTGTGGTCCTCTATCCTTCTCATCTGGTCCTGTAGTCTTCTATCCTTCTCATCTGGTCCTGTAGTCCTCTATCCTTCTCATCTGGTCCTGTAGTCCTCCATCCTTCTCATCTGGTCCTGTAGTCCTCCATCCTTCTCATCTGGTCCTGTAGTCCTCCATCCTTCTCATCTGGTCCTGTAGTCCTCCATCCTTCTCATCACCAACTATGACTCAGAAGGTAAATCTTTTAAAAAGAGACACGCTATATTGCCATGAAATCCGGTGTTCCAATCACTTCCATGGCCACAGGTGTATAAAAGCAAGCACCTCGGCATTCAGACTGTTTCTGTTTCCTCTCAGGAGCTCAGTGAATTCCAGCGTGGTCCTGTGATAGGATGCCACCTGTGCAACAAGTCCAGTCGTGAAATTTCCTCGCTCCTAAATGTTCCACAGTCAACGGTCAGTGCGATAATAACAAAGTGGAAGCGATTGGGAACAACAGCAACTCAGCCAAGTGATAGGCCACGTAAAATGATGGAGCGGGGTCAGCGATGCTGAGGTGTATAGTGCGCAGACAGAGGTCACCAACTTTCTGCAGAGTCAATCGCTACAGACCTCCAAACTTCATGTGGCCTTCAGATGAGCTCAAGAACAGTGCATAGAGAGCTTCATGGAATGGGTTTCCATGGCGATCAGCTGAAGTCATCATCATCATCCTCTTCATTGCTGTCCTCGGAGATCCTCTGCCTCTTCACACTTACCTGTGCGTCCTCTTCTCTGCTTCTCTTTGTGTTGCAGCCTGAGGTTGAGGGAGTGGAATCTTCTGGCCCCTGAGGAACCAAGGATGGATCTTCTTCAGGACGGCTCACACCAGAAGGGACGGAGACGGAAGGACAAAAGGGAAGGCGACCGGGAAACATCTCTTTACGAAATCCCTGCCAGACGCTGAGAAGAGTGAACTGCTGAAGTCTGAAGTCATCATCTTCGTCTTCATCCACTTCCTCCTCTTCATCCTCGTCATCAGAAGCCTCAAACATGAAGCTGTAGCCAGAATCATCGCTCGTCCATCCATCGTCCTGAACGTCCTCCTGCTCGCTGTCCTCATCTTCGGAGAAGTCTCCAAAAAAACCCAACCTGACCTACCTCATCCACGAGTCCATACTCACGTCCACCTCGTGCAGGACGGCCGATGACGTCGTTGGCACCAACTGAGGGGGAAGAAAATTCAAAGTATAAGGATTTATCATTGATTTAAACCAAGCAATAATCCTGTTTAAATTAGCCAATGTTAAAATTCTAAAAAAAATTAAAATGTTTTGACTTCACACATATATAGTATAAGTATATTCAATATGTGGCTGAAAAAGAGTTTAAAAATCAATACATTTTTGTGATCGGAAACTAAATGATTGAAAATATGAGGCTGTTTACTGTTAACAGCATTAAGATGAATTAAACCAATAATAATAATAACAATAATAACAATTACTATTATTTTAGCTGTTAATATTAACATATTCTGTATACATTATTATAATACCCAATACAAAATATACCAATATTAATAACTATATTAATATAATACAAAAACATGACTGTAATGATATGTTATTATTATGATTATTATTAATCATAATAATCATAAAATGGTGTAAATATTCATGTTGTTGTTATATAGCGATGTAAATAACCTCAATAATACTATAAATATGATTGCAATCATCACTAGTGATTACTTTGTGCAAAGACATGTATTCTGCACCAAAGAATAGTCGGGACTTCAGTTCTTCTTCCAATCTCCCAACGCTAACACTGATAACAAAAGAGAGCATGCTTTAACAGGTGGCTCAGACTCCAATGAGAAAACATGCACTTATAGGCCAACTATTTTACCTCAACCAGATGCTTACATATTATTTTTGGCTAAATAGCAGAGCATTTTGTTCTTATGATCTAAATCTTACTTGTTCAAGGTCATTCGGGCTGCAGGTTTTAACTGAATACACACGAGGCTTTTCTTTCCTAAAGGTTTTTTGAAGGCATTAATAGTAGTAGATGCTCCTCAGACACAAATCATGGGAATGCTCTTTGTTTAGTCAACTATATAAAAAAACAGACTGGGAAAGTCAACAAAAAGGTCCTTCTAACCCTAATGCTGTAAACCTCATACATGGACCAAATGGCTGCTCTCTATTGATTGCCACCATTAACAAGCATATGGTTCCAGCCACAAACATAAAGCAGAAACATAATTTATCAGATGTGAGTATGATCTACATGATTCTAAATACTGAATTAACTACAAGGGAGTCTGTTTGGTGAGCCACACTTTGCTGGGGGACACTAAGTAGAAGGTAAGCTCAGATGATACATTCATTATAATATGCAGTTGAGATTCTGTTTCTTTCAGCTGGCTTTGATCTCACTACTTCATTGAAAATGAATAAATGTCCAGAAAAAACACACAATACTGAACACATGGCAGAAAGAAACTAAGAAATCTGAGCAGAGAAAATTATGGTGCAACAGGCAGTTTGACATAAATCATCAAAACAAGGAAAATAGAAAATAAAGCTATTGATCACATGAACTGTGATCCACTCACAGTATCAGTGGGCTTTTCTGCATACAGCTTTGAATATCAAACGACTTCAGTCAGAAATGAACTTGACTGATGCAAAAATACAGACTTACTCCAATGCAAGGTATTTACACATGTTCTCGTCCATCTCGTGGCTGTTTATCAAACTCAATGAGTGGGCCAAAAACACAAACAGTCTAACTCTCGAAGTGGAGAAAAGGGAGCTGCACTCTCACCCCCTGATCTCCAGCAGTCGACTCTTGCTGGTGACTGAGAGGACGTCTTCATTCGTTCCGTCGAATGTTGACAACAAAGAATATCTTCAACAGGAATCATTTTGTGACGAGGGGCTACAATTCTTTGAGGGTCCGTCACTGTGGTATTATCCAGCCACCGTGTTGTCCTTCTGTAAAAAAGAAAAGAAGAAAAAACGACAAGTTTAGAACGGCCATAAATTGTTCTCCTTTTTGGCATACGGGACGTGGACAACTCATAACGCACATAACATTTAAATCAGCAAATGTAAGAAAACCATGAGTGCATCATGTAATAACAGATTGGCATGTAATGTAAACTATGACGCTCGATTAATCTTTTAAAGGTTTGATACGTAAACATGCTATTTATACACTTTTCCAACATGTATGCATGTTAGGAAATTGGGATGCTTTTAGAAAAAATAACGTAAACTTGCCCTGAAAAAGTAGAAATACCTCATTTCTTGGTGACAAGTTATGAATGGAAAAATGCGTCTGAGAAGTGAAAGTCACATTTCAGCTTTACAATGTCAGCTTTGCTACTGTGCTCCATGCTGTGGGACACTTCTAAAACGTGTTAAAAGCACAGTCATTATTTGTAATAATGGATATTTTCATGTTTAACTACATCATCATACTGTGAGGTCAATAAGTTCAGATGTTTATAAAAGGGACACTCGTATTTTTTATTTATTTCATATTTATATTTTCTGTTATTTTATCTAAAATAATCACTGTGCTCTTGTTCTTCCATCAGGCAATACAGGGGTGTAGTGGCGTCGTTACGCCACAAGAGGGAGTATCCCCACAAATGAGCAACCCTGTCGAGGAAACACAGCCCATACACACAGTATGTATTCTGCATCCGGCTGGACAGAAGCAGAACTGTATTGCACTGTGTTTTCTCAGACTGTCCAGTAAAGCAATTGAATGAAGCCACACCGCGTCTTTATTGAAGTGTGCAACATCAGCCACAGCAGAGAGTCAAAGGGCTGGTGGCGCTGTTTCAATAGGCTGCTGGCTGTTTCATTGTGTTCCGTCTCTATCTGGACTATACACAATGGACGATTAAAGCAGTCTTGCTTACTTGAACTTTATTGCATGAGTGCAGTCATCATCTCACAACTGTAACGTTATCTCAACTGGTTCGCGAGCGCGGTGTAACCTCTAGATCAGTCCCCCATACAACAGTACTTAAATAAACAGTCCTATTGTTACACTGGCGAGGGAGACGGTCAAAGAGGTGTTTATGTATGAGTGCGTCCACTTCAGCGGGAAATGAATAGTGATAGTCATCAACTACTTTCAAGAATGTTTCCTGAACCACTCCTGAACCAATGTTGCTGTATTACAGGAGCATCATCTTACAATGCTCCATAAACACATCCAGTAAGATCCGTCAGTGCAGGCGTGCTGCACAGTGCTGAATAAGATAATATTTCAACCATTTGGAAAACAATTCATAGAAGCAAAATGTAGGTATTTTTGTTAAAAATCAAAATGCATTCCTGTTACTCTAGATTTACAGTCAATATATGAGAAATATGCAGCCGTTTAGCTGCAACAAAGTTAAACCTCAACATGATGAACGATCAATTCAAATCATTTCGAAAAGGAAAAATGGCAATTCCTCACAGTATTTTGCATGCCTGTAGCACATCCCTCCACTGGTACACCCCTGGCCACAATTCTTACAAACATGTGGTTTCTCTCCAGCATGCACCCTCATGTGATACATATACATGTGGGGTTCTGAGTGAATTCTTTTTGCCACAGAAAGTTGCAGGATTTCATCCAGTGACTCCGCTAAAATCAAAGAGAAACATTTTTCCCCCCAGAGTTGGATTATCTATGATTACTTTAAATTTTAAGACAGTTTCTCATTTGTAGATATTTCCAAAAATGTTGTTAGCCTTTGTAACAGATGTGGATAGGGCATGAAAGGACCCAAGGACTTGTTTTCCAGCATTTTACATTATTTTAATATTACAGTATATACGAAGAGCTATTTAAATTGGCAGGAAAACATTGAAACTCAACAACAAATCTACTCAAAACCATGACGAGATATTCAAAGGGAGAACAGCGACCTCTTTTGGGCAAATTAAATCAGTACGTGGATGAGAGTGACTAAATTAGGCCAATGCTGTCTCAAAAAGATGCAGAAAAACTCGTCCATGCATTTGTTACCTCAAGGCTGGACTATTGTAATTCTTTATTATCAGGCTGCTCTAATAAATCTCTTAAATCTCTCCAGCTGGTCCAGAATGCTGCAGCTCGTGTTCTGACTAAAACCAGAAGAAGGGATCACATTTCTCCTGTATTAGCTTCTCTGCACTGGCTCCCAGTACAATCCAGAATAGAATTTAAAATCCTTCTCCTCACTTACAAGGCTCTTAATGGACAGGCACCATCATATCTTAAAGAGCTCATTAAACCCTACTGTCCTCCTAGAGCACTACGCTCTCAGAATAAAGGGTTACTTGTAGTTCCTAAAGTCTCCAAAATTAGAACAGGGGCCAGAGCTTTCAGCCATCAAGCTCCTCTTCTGTGGAACCGTCTTCCGGTTCTGGTTCGTGAGGCAGACGCTGTTCCCACATTTAAGAGTAGGCTTAAAACCTTTCTCTTTGACACCGCTTATAGCTAGGGCTGGCTCAGGTTTGCACTGAGCCAGCTCTTGGTTAAGCTGCTATAGGCCTAGACTGCTGGGGGATTATAGTGACACACTGAGCCTCTCTCTCTCTCTCTCTCTCTCTCTCTCTCTCTCTGTGTATGTTCCACGGAATATGTTCAAGGTAGTCAAGGAAATTCAGAACATAGCCG
Organism: Eutrigla gurnardus; assembly: GCF_963514095.1. NCBI lineage: Eukaryota > Metazoa > Chordata > Actinopteri > Perciformes > Triglidae > Eutrigla > Eutrigla gurnardus. The sequence continues at coordinate 3,458,702 of NC_139938.1, read as the reverse complement.
TGCAAGAATTAGCTGCTCAAAATACAATACACATGAATTGCATAAAGTGCTAATTTTCTATACTAAGCTGAAGTTAGACAGCACACTGGTCTCAAGAAAAGGCTAAATCTGAAATGACCTAGTTGGCTTTGAATGCTCTGGGTGATTTCCACACCAAAAGTGTCAAATATCATATAAATATTTTCTGACAAACACAAGAAGGATATATCTTTGCCATTTTCATTTTCCACCTCAACATCTTCCATGGTTTCAAAGTAGTGACTCCAGGGCAGGGGCGAGAAATCTCTCTTCCGTCCAGGTCTGTATAGAAAAAAAGAGCAAAAGTGTAAAGCAATCTCATATTGCAACAGGATAATTAAAACGGTCAAATGCTACTACATTGAGTCCCAAATAGATTAAAGAAGATACAGATTAAAGATTGATGATGGGACACAAGTAATGCAAACAATAAATTGTGAAATTCAGTAATATATTATTATTATATATCTATTATTATAGACTGGTTACCTGTCTGTCTCTACATGTCAGCCCTGTGATAGACTGGTTACCTGTCTGTCTCTACATGTCAGCCCTTTGATAGACTGGTTACCTGTCTGTCTCTACATGTCAGCCCTGTGATAGACTGGTTACCTGTCTGTCTCCACATGTCAGCCCTGTGATAGACTGGTTACCTGTCTGTCTCTACATGTCAGCCCTTTGATAGACTGGTTACCTGTCTGTCTCTACATGTCAGCCCTGTGATAGACTGGTTACCTGTCTGTCTATACATGTCAGCCCTGTGATAGACTGGTTACCTGTCTGTCTATACATGTCAGCCCTTTGATAGACTGGTTACCTGTCTGTCTCTACATGTCAGCCCTGTGATAGACTGGTTACCTGTCTGTCTATACATGTCAGCCCTTTGATAGACTGGTTACCTGTCTGTCTCTACATGTCAGCCCTGTGATAGACTGGTTACCTGTCTGTCTCTACATGTCAGCCCTGTGATAGACTGGTTACCTGTCTGTCTATACATGTCAGCCCTGTGATAGACTGGTTACCTGTCTGTCTCTACATGTCAGCCCTGTGATAGACTGGTTACCTGTCTGTCTCTACATGTCAGCCCTTTGATAGACTGGTTACCTGTCTGTCTCTACATGTCAGCCCTGTGATAGACTGGTTACCTGTCTGTCTCTACATGTCAGCCCTGTGATAGACTGGTTACCTGTCTGTCTCTACATGTCAGCCCTGTGATAGACTGGTTACCTGTCTGTCTCTACATGTCAGCCCTGTGATAGACTGGTTACCTGTCTGTCTCTACATGTCAGCCCTGTGATAGACTGGTTACCTGTCTGTCTCTACATGTCAGCCCTTTGATAGACTGGTTACCTGTCTGTCTCTACATGTCAGCCCTGTGATAGACTGGTTACCTGTCTGTCTCTACATGTCAGCCCTGTGATAGACTGGTTACCTGTCTGTCTCTACATGTCAGCCCTGTGATAGACTGGTTACCTGTCTGTCTCTACATGTCAGCCCTGTGATAGACTGGCGAGTCCAGGGTGAACCCTGACCATCACCAAACAGGACGCAGACATTAGACCTGTCTCTTTGGAGACCACTCACCCTTAAATGTACATTAATATCTCCAGACACTGCTTTTCGTGTAATGAATGCTCCTGACATATCTAAGCTCATGTCGGTTAACATAACGGATCAAATAGTTTAACCTAAAATACATAATTATTGTTATAATGCTTAGGTTGCATTCCAAAGCTACGTGCTAAAACTCTGGCATCCATGGCAGCAACAGCTAGCTTAACTCCCGCTAGCTAACGCGTTGGCTTCAGCAGGCCTTTGAACAAACTGCGGAGACGCAGAGAGCATCGGTGGGATGGTGGAAGCTATAAAAAGTAACGTTAGACAGCACGCTAAATCATCCTGCTTCACTGCCATCTACTGGATATGAAATCAACTACAACACACCAGTGTTTACAACATTTCTTATGATTTGAAAATGCTCTTAATGTAAATGATTTGCCCACTGAAGATTGTGCTCATTGTTAGAACTCCTTCAATTTGGTTCTTCATAGGAGGTGACTGTGAATTACTTTGAAATGTGGAATGGTGATGTTTTTATGTGAGTTTGCGCTTGAAACTTAAAAGCTTGTAACTTGCCTGCGTTCATTTGTACTCTCCAAAAGTAAAAGCTTGTTAATAATAATTTGGAAGCTGCTGAGCCCCTCACACGTTGGAGGGTTTCATCCCCACTCCAAAATGCCACTAATACGAAGCAAAATGACTTAGTGGACTAAAGCGAGCAGCCAAGACGAGAAAGGCTGCATCGGGGACACTCGTCTGGAAAAACTTCATCCTACAATGACGGAATCTGCATTGCTGCGTCATTGTGCTGTATCCGAGCTGGATTCGAACCGGTGAAGACCTGGCCAGAGTCTCCTGCGCATGGGCATTGCGCACTCTTTCTTTAAGGACCTGCTCTAACCACTCGGCCACCGCGCGGTGGTGTATTGTGGTGTCACTAGAACCTTTATTCAACATGAGCTCGAAGGTCCATAGGTCCTGCTGCTTATGACTGCCTGCAAAGACACATATGGAAACCATTTCATCAATCAAATAGCGTATAGCAAAGACGCTGAAATTAAAGAACAGCTCCATAAATATTCTATTATGAACATGCACTGAGTTTCTAATTCGTTATGAGGTATTATGCTCACAGTGAACACCGCCCAGGAGAGTGCAGAGTGTCCTCCTCCATGAAGCAGAAGCAGCACAGGACCATTGGCTCCACTGCAGAAAATTCTGAAAATGTTCAAGGTAGTCAAGGAAATTCAGAACATAGCCGTGCAAGAATTTATGGAGGACTAAACATGACTTAAGTATAAATAAATAAATAAATAAATAAATAAATGAATAAATAAATGTATAAATAAATACAGGAATAAATAAATAAATGCTGAAATGAATAAAAAAATAAATAAATGCATAAATAAATAAATAAAAGAATGAATAACAGAATAAATAAATAAATAAATGCTTTATATTTATTTCTACATTTCTGTTCACCTACATTTATTTATTTCTGTATTTCTGTGTCCATATGTTAATGAAGTAGGAGGTCCTAACCTCAGTCAACAGCATGATTGGTTACAGGAGCTTGCTCGATTCGGGCCTACTACTTCTGCCTTACTAGCGGAGCTGATTCCTGTACAGGGATGTTGCTGGCTACTAGCCCGCCCGCTCAGCTAACCGTTAGCTGCAGTTGTTGACATTTGTTATTTATGTAGCTCTGGTTTAGTAATGGCATTTTTGTACGAGCGATTGCGAATGAATTACGATCATTAGCGAACGATTTAGAGAACCATGCAACCAACGACTATGTTCAGTTTCGTCTGGATAGATTGATGGATGACTTGGCTCAGCTCAACGCCGATATGGATGTGGAAATGGAGCTAGCAGTGTTAGACGGTCTTGAAGAAGTCGCCCGCCAACTTTACACCCTGTCAGAGTCAGAAGAAGGGACCCTTGGACGTCCGTCGTACAATATACCCCCCACTTTAATCGAAGCACACCTACTGCGGGGGCACACTGCTGGGGAAATAGCACAGGTGTTCGGAGTGTGCGAGAGAACAATTCGTCGGAGGATGGCACAGTACGGAATAGGGTAATTTTTACTCCTAACGCTACATTGTCTGTTTGTCTGGTTTCCCGTGTCTCGTCTTTTAAAGGTGGCAATATATGTGTGCAAATTCACAGAGATATTTAACTAGCTAGTGTTTATTGATGGTAATGTTGCTCACCTTATCTCCAAATACCACTGGGAAATATACTGTGTTTATCTTATATAGTCTAACGTTAGGTGCACATTTGAGTCCAAGCTTTTAGTATAAATTGTTCATGATATCAACATTTATACAATAATATGTCTCCTTGCACTGCTTTGAGTTTTGCACTGAGTTGAAGTTAACTAAAAATTAACTAACGTTACTGATATTAACTTACATTAATATGCACTGGGAATAGGTCTAACAATACTTGATTATATAGGCCTATATGCTTTGGTTTTCAACGACAGATGGACTGGTGACTAACATGCTTATATTACTGACAAACTTAGTGTAGGAGCCAACATTGGTTTGGCCTGTATTATTAATTGTTTATCCTGCACACGCTCTTTGGTTCCTATCATTTCCGGCAATTAACACCTGGGTGTGTTATGTCTCAGACAAGACAACACTGAGCCTCTTGGCGGCCTTTTAAATTGGACAATTAGTCGCTACACTTAGTTTATCATATGTACTCCTTACAGGTAGTGGATTTGTGCTGCTGCATTTGTTGATACTGTACATGGGTGCCATTAATTAACATCTTCAGTTTGTCAGATGATCTGTAACCCTATTTCTGGAGTAAAAAGTGAACAGAGTCAGATGTGACATTTCAGCACAATTGCATTAGTTTGACACATGATAGTGTTGCATATATAAACTCATACAATACGAAAGATTTTAACTTAAATTATAAATAAAATGTATAAACTTCTACAGGACACAGCAGCTGAATTTAGACTAAACAGCAATGAGGTTTGTTTTAGGAGACACCGATTTAAAATAATCGTCGTTTTGTTTTTACTGTGAGATGGGTGACATTTCTTCGTTGCCTCTTGTGACTTTTTTCTTGTTATTTTTGATGATCAGAGTCCACAATCTATTAACTCCAATAGAGGACAACAATCTGGATGAAACTGTGACCCAAATTCTGCAGCAGCATCCCATGTCTGGATACAAAATGATGGTTGGGCACCTGAATGCACAAGGCATACGCATACAAAGTAAGGAATTGTATTCATTACCCATTCATTTGTTCAGGGGTTATTTGATGTTGGGATTTGGCCTACTTGCCGATTTACTCACAATGTGAGGAAGCTGCTTTATTTAGTGCTAGTCTGGATTTTATCTGGATTTGTGAATTCACTGCCAGATTGGGGAATGCTTTACTTTTTTTCTGTACACCATATCTGTGATTTTTTTTGCCTATTATAGGACAGCGTGTCCAGGAATCCATGCGGCGAGTGGATCCTGGTGGAGTTTTGATGCGCACCCTTCAGCTGAACCCAAGAAGGCGTAGGAAGTACTCTGTTAGAGCACCGAACAGTTTATGGCACATCGATGGAAATCACAAACTGATAAGGTATCGAAAAAACATTAACCATCTCAAGCATCCACTTTATTGTAGATTGTACTACTGTAAGATACTTACTACCCAGTTTAGTGTATATCCAGAGCAGTAACAAAAGCTCATCTACAATTTTAATTAACCTACAAGTATCACTGCAAGCCGGACTGGGATTTATCAATGGTGGATGGATCAAATTATTTAATCCATCAGTGTTCTTGTGCATGCAAATCAGTTTTACTGATTTCTACCAGCATCAAAATTAAGAGTAATGCTGGTTGGTTCTTTGAACTTTTAGGTGGGGTGGCTTTTTAAAGTGGTCCGAACAGGTCAGTTAGAAACTGTGATAAACCTTCTGTTTTTGGCACAGTACTGAAATTATAATCTTTGTATATACAGTCTGACAGGGGCTAAAATGGCTACGGCTCCCACACTGTGCACCCAATATTCCCAAATTAAAGTGGCACTCGACATTTTAACCTCAGCCATTGTCTTCTATGAAATCTAATATGCTGGAGTACAGTGCTAAAAACAGAAAATGTCAGTGACCAAAGACTAAAAACTCTTAAAAAAGACAACTTGCAGCTGGCCTCAAAGGCTATTTTTAATCAAAATACTCACCAGAACCTTGTATAAATTCGGGTGTGGGTGTACATTTTGTGAGCTGGATTGAATACAAAGAAATGGTGACCTAGAAGTATATCAGGATTTTATTTAAGTTTGTGTGTTAAAGATTTCAGATAAAGAAGTTCTGATCAAATAGGCATATACAGTATGCTCTGTGTAAATCTGGCCTCAACTTGCACATACAGAGATGCATGATGCAGGTAGTGGTACTGATCTTAATCTGTTCTCATGCATATCTATTTCAGATGGCGTATTGTTGTGCATGGTGGTATTGACGGCTTTAGTCGTTTGATTGTATACTTGAGTGCCGCCACCAACAGTCGTGCAGCAACAGTCCTAAAAAGCTTTCTGGAAGCTGTCGATGTCTATGGTGTGCCATCACGTGTGAGGTCAGATAAAGGCGGGGAAAATGTTGATGTTGCACGCTACATGGTGGCTAATAGAGGACTGAACAGGAATTCACACATTGCTGGCAGGAGTGTCCATAACCAAAGGTAACATAATCTTCCATTCAACATTTATCAAAATAACACTTTGTAAAAGATGGCAATATAAACTGACTTAACCTGTCTCTTCAAGTCTATCTTAATACAATCAAGCTTTTGTGGCAGCAGATTATGAGCTTTTCAACATTAACGTTAGTGTAAATATCAAAAGAGTTGTTCTCTAATTGTCTCTCTGTAATCTATACTGACCAGGAGAACATTACTATTCTAGTGTGATTCCAATGTAAGTGATGACAAATCTAGTCCTCATTCTGTAGTTCAGCTGAACTTCATTCTGAAGCATATATGAGGCTTCAGCAGTCACAGAACAAGGCCAGCCATCACTTACAATAGAATGGTTAGCATTAGATTTTCCACAGCCAGTATAGATGGACAGAGGAACAACTACAGCAACAAAAAACTCTTTCATCATACATGTGGGCATGTGAGCATTGTTTGAAGACAAACTTGAAAAAATCAACTTATCCTTTAAGAGAATTAAAATTAAACTTTGTCATTAACTGTTATTTAGAGTGAATATTGAATACATCACTTATTACTTACGTATTTAATTCAGTTCTAATTTACTGTGCTTATCATTGATGGGAGTGTTGTCATACACCAACAGTAGGTAAAAGTATTAGGTAAAGGTATTTTCCCTGTATATTTTGTTTTTGTTCATTGTAGGTAGAATAAATAGTTTTTCCTTTATACCCATCAGAATCGAAAGGCTCTGGAGAGACGTTTATGTGGGAGTTCTTGATCTCTTCTACACCATCTTTACCAACCTTGAGAGAGAAGGCCTTCTCAATCCTGACAATGAAATGCATCTCTATGCTCTGCACTGGTGCTTTGTGCCCCACATACAGAAGCACCTTCAGTTTTTCCAGCGTGGCTGGAACTGCCACAGACTACGCACTGAGGGCAACCAGTCACCGCTGCAACTGTGGACTCGCCATGAGCATGAGGCGCAGCAGGGCCCCATACAGGTTTGGATTTATTCAGTAATTCTGTTTTACTTTAACTTTTAATTTCCTACATGGGATATTGGCAACATTATCTCTACTTTATGTCCATTATAAAGTGCATGTATCAGTAGCAAAATGTAACTATAGTAGCCTGTTGTTCAGGAACTAAATGTGATGGATTTATACTGCCTATCATTGTCACTTTCAACACAATAAGGTATTGCTACAATGTTGTGGTCAAACAAGGAGCAGTGATTTAGAGAGAAAATGATACATCTTAGCTCTCAAAATTAATGTATTGGCTCTTGGAAATTGTAGTCAAGCTCTTTCCAATGCCATAGCTGTTTTTGGGGCATAGATACAGAATCCCAGATGATAAACAGGTGATATTTCAAACTAGCTTCTGTAAAATGAATTAATATGACTTACAGTTCTGTAGACATATTGACCATAAAAATCTTTAAGACTTTGATTTTGATTGACCCTTTATCCTACCGTTTAACCTCAGCTCTTGCAATTGCAGGTTGACACGGAGTTTGGAGTTGACTGGACCGGACCGTGTGGTCACCATCAGCCTGGTGTTGTGGTCCCTGAAGTTCAGCTGCAGCGCTCACTGACTGACCAGGAAGTTGGAAGTCTACCAGACCCTGATTGCCCTCTGTCCAATGTGTTAGATGTCTATGTACAAAGTGTGAGCTTATTATCAGAAATGCTCCAGTAAATCCATATTGCTCTAGTTCTGATAAAGAAGCCGGTATTATGGTTTAGCAGTTCTGATATCTTTGTTTCAAGTGTCTAAAATGATTTAAAAAGAATGGTAATGACAGCATTTTTATTTTATACCAGATGTCATAAAACTTGCTGCATTGTACAATATGACTGCAAACAAACTTTTTGCAATAAGCAATTTATGTCTATTACTATTAATGAACTTTTTGTGAACCATTAAGTTTAAACATTGAAAACCATTATGGTTATGTAACAGAGCCTTGTATGATAAACTGTCCTGTAGTTATCAAGATAACTTGTTTTGAAGTATTAATTTCACATGTGATTGGAGACTTAAGTCTCTGAATCAGAAGGCTCGAGAAACTGCAACATGCATCCTGTTTCAGAACAAAACCACAAATAAAGAACAGCAACAACTCACTTTGTCTCTGTAACAGTCTCCTGAGCTTTAATACAATTGTGAACAGTGAGATTAAACCTAAAAGACAATGGTATAGACATGAAGCAAATAACAAATATGCTTCACCACATCACAAGCATGCAGACCTTTTTAATGCACCAGTGTTACACACACTGGCAGAACTAGGCCCTAGTTGATATCACTCTTTCAAATGCTTTTATGCTGCAATCCAAATTTTGTTGCTGGACAACAAATGTACACTAAGGTGTACAGTGATATATTGATGTGTCCTTAGACCAGTCCAAACCCAGTGTCAGTGCTACAAATAGCAGCAAGAATGTCTCTTTCAAAGTTAGAGGACTCTTTGTAATGTCCTGGAAGTTTAAGCAGGTGGAAGAACTGGGGAAGTTGCTCTCCACCACGTTAACATCCAAGTGTCTGGGCAGCACATTCCACCCTATCCAGAACTGCAGGAGTTTCCCCAAGGATGCTTGGAGACGCTACCAAAATAGAGAAGAAAGTCAACATTTATTTTATTGCCTGAAATGATTTTGTATCATCAATCATAAATGAAGTTGAAAAAAGAACGTAATTTGACTTAATTTCTTTGAATCTCTTTGCTGCCTCTGTAGGATTTGGTGCAATTTGCCAATCTAAAAGTAGTTGTTCAAATGTTCAAATTAATACTGGATCAATTAATATACAGAGAGCAACAAGTTATTGAAATAAATTATGTAATGTTTAATTACGTAACAAACCAGGGAAGCCTCTCTCTTCAATGGGATCTAGATCAACTATGTCAGGAGCTGGCACACATCCCTGAGGTGGCACCGAGTAGTTTGAGTTGTTGGCCCTTGTTGTCTCCCTCACCCGTGGTCTCGTCAACATGCTGACAAATCTACCTTCACTTCGGGAGGAGTTGGCACTTTCTGTGGCAACCTCAACCTCTACCTCACCACTGCTCTGTGATGGTCTTGAGTAAAAAAGAGGTCATTTTTGTTAGTTTGGCTAGTATATTTTATATTGCATAACACACTCACAAAAACACTGCAATCTAGTAAAACTAAAGTTTAAAAGTACAAAAGGATGGCCATATAAATATAATTAATCAATTCCATTCAAACTCAACTTTCCCTCAACACCAATATCCAGGATCTATATCCTCCACATTTGGATGCACAACAATGTATGAACAATATGGCTTTTCAGAGGGATTTTTGGCATCAAAATAACTAATATTTGGGCCCACAATAATGAAACATTAGATGTGCTGATTTGTCATGTTTGCCCTGCACTAAGACATCTATAGTTACAATTGTTTAACACACACACACACACACACACACACACACAATGCTTTACACCTAGTGTAAAGCAGTTTTGTAGAGCATACCTCATGCATTCATCGCTATGAGCTTTTATGCGTGAAAAAGGGAACTCCTCTCCACACCCGACACATTTCTGAGGTGGTCCAATTAGCTCATTACTGCAATCTGGACTGTCCTACAAACAAGATAATTTTAAAAATTCAACAAAAGCAATAACTATGTGACTGTCATTCACAGTCTGCACCAGTTGAAAAGTGAAAAACTTACAGGGTCCAGATTCAGGTTCCTTTGGAGTGGTCGTATGAAAAGAGTGGCATGACCAATCTGGGTTTGGGGATCTTTCAAGTGTCTTACATGATAACCCTCATTGGGACAGGGGATGAGGATCAGGTGGCGACTGCGTGTTGTTCCAGAGATTTTGAGCAACTCAAATCCACCCCCTCGTCTGAGTTTTGGATAGGCTTTACACAGAAATTCTTTAAATTCGTTTGCATCTGTATGGCTACCTGAAAAGAGAAGATAATAATAAAATAACAGGTCTAATATAGAAATTACTTAATTTTTTGGGAAAACTTTTAGCATTTGGAGCGTTATTAATACAAGTTTTTGACAAGCATGTCATGGCTGGTCCTGTAGTCCTCCATCCTTCTCATCTGGTCCTGTAGTCCTCCATCCTTCTCATCTGGCCCTGGAAGATGAGTCTAGGTCTTCCACATGGTTTCTTCTTGTTGGAAGTCTGGTGCAGTGTGTATAATCCTGAAGGTCTGAAATTATATTATAAACAATGGAATACTATTCTAGAAAGCTCCTATAATAAATACATCCCACTGATGTAAAGTTAACTTTTATGTCATTACTGGTACTGTAGTTTTAGGAGATTACAGAGATTAGTCTCTGTAGGAGATTACTCACTCAGTCCACTGGTCCTGTAGTCCTCCATCCTTCTCATCTGGTCCTGTAGTACTCCATCCTTCTCATCTGGTCCTGTAGTCCTCTAACCTTCTCATCTGGTCCTGTAGTCCTCCATCCTTCTCATCTGGTCCTGTGGTCCTCTATCCTTCTCATCTGGTCCTGTAGTCCTCCATCCTTCTCATCTGGTCCTGTAGTCCTCCATCCTTCTCATCACCAACTATGACTCAGAAGGTAAATCTTTTAAAAAGAGACACGCTATATTGCCATGAAATCCGGTGTTCCAATCACTTCCATGGCCACAGGTGTATAAAAGCAAGCACCTCGGCATTCAGACTGTTTCTGTTTCCTCTCAGGAGCTCAGTGAATTCCAGCGTGGTCCTGTGATAGGATGCCACCTGTGCAACAAGTCCAGTCGTGAAATTTCCTCGCTCCTAAATGTTCCACAGTCAACGGTCAGTGCGATAATAACAAAGTGGAAGCGATTGGGAACAACAGCAACTCAGCCAAGTGGTAGGCCACGTAAAATGATGGAGCGGGGTCAGCGATGCTGAGGTGTATAGTGCGCAGACAGAGGTCACCAACTTTCTGCAGAGTCAATCGCTACAGACCTCCAAACTTCATGTGGCCTTCAGATGAGCTCAAGAACAGTGCATAGAGAGCTTCATGGAATGGGTTTCCGTGGCGATCAGCTGAAGTGATCATCATCATCCTCTTCATTGCTGTCCTCGGAGATCCTCTGCCTCTTCACACTTACCTGTGCATCCTCTTCTCTGCTTCTCTTTGTGTTGCAGCCTGAGGTTGAGGGAGTGGAATCTTCTGGCCCCTGAGGAACCAAGGATGGATCTTCTTCAGGGCGGCTCACACCAGAAGGGACGGAGACGGAAGGACAAAAGGGAAGGCGACCGGGAAACATCTCTTTACGAAATCCCTGAAATCGCTGAGAAGAGTGAACTGCTGAAGTCTGAAGTCATCATCTTCGTCTTCATCCACTTCCTCCTCTTCATCCTCGTCAACGGAACTGTATCTGGCTCCTTCACTATTGGGGCGTGGCACAAGACAGGGGTGCCCCCTGTCGCCCCTGATCTTTGCTCTCATCCTGGAACCTTTGGCTCAACAAATTAGAGAAGATCCCAACACATTGGGAATCCCAATAAGGAACACTACACACAAAATTGCGTTGTACGCCGACGATATACTTTTGTTTTTAACTAATCCGGAAACTTAAACACTTAAAGCCTTGCTACACCTAATTGACGGCTTCAGCAGCTTTTCTGGCTACAAAATAAACTGGACTAAAAGCGAGCTCCTCCCATTATTTAAGCCAGGCTTATCCACAAGGACTCTCTGTTCGCCCTTTCAGGTCAAATCTAAGATCAAATATTTAGGAATCATAACAGACGGTACTCTTAAGAACCTGTATAAGCTCAACTACCTACCTCTACTACTAAAGATTGAAAAAGACTTGGCTAGATGGACAACCCTTCCTTTGAGCCTTATAGACAGAGTAAACGTTATCAAAATGAACATATTCCCTAGACTTATGTACTTATTACAATCGATACCAATTGATCTTCCACGTTCCTTCTTCAACAAATACAATAAAATAGCCGGAAAGTTCATTTGGAGTAACAAGGCCCCAAGGATTAAAAGATCCACGCTATGTTTACCGGTAGAGAGAGGAGGACTAGGACTACCAGATATACAATTATACTTCTGGGCTGCCCAATTACGACCACTTTTTTACTGGTTCGGAGGCGATGAGACTCCCTCCTGGACACGAATAGAAAGCTATATCTTAAACATAGAAGACTTATCACACATACCATATTGTTTTAATATTAAAACTGTAAAAAAACACACAAATAACCCAATCATTATTCACTCATTTAAAATCTGGGACAAAATTAGCCATTATTTAGGACAAGTAACTTCTTTATCTCCACTCACCCCTATAATGTCCAACCCTTCCTTAAAATGTGTACAGAACGACCTGGGTTTAAAGGTGTGGGCCCAGAAGAATATAATTAAGATTGATGACCTATATGACGGTAACACACTAAAATCATTTTCAGCAGCTTCTTGAAACATATTTCAAGAACTTACAATCTTTTAATGACTAATAATAAAACTAGCACTAATCTGGTCAAAGAAAAATGGGAGAAAGACCTTGGAGCCCAAATAGACGACGATCGTTGGTCCTCATTACTTGCTTATGCACAAAAAAGATTCATTAACACAAGATACAAAATCTGTAATTTTAAAACAATGCACAGAGTATATTACACTCCTGAAAAAGTTGAATACCGGTCCCCTTGGCAGGTGAGCCAAAAAGTTAGTTTACAGCCCTGGGCTTCACCAAAGGTTTTGGTTCTAACATTGGGAACAGATAAAAGACCAGTACCGGAGGACCTCAGGGTCCGCGAGGGCCGATACGGTAAAAGCAGGTCATACAAATAAGAAGGCCCGAGGCCGTTAAGACACTTAAAAACTAGTAAAAGAACCTTAAAATCGATCCTGAAGCGCACAGGGAGCCAATGCAGCGATTCTAAAACCGGTGTAATGTGAGCCCGCCTTCTGGTTTTCGTCAGCACGCGTGCAGCTGAGTTCTGGAGCAGCTGAAGGTGTGAAATGCTCTTTTTCGGGAGACCAGAGAGCAGGGCATTACAGTCATCTAACCGGCTAGAGATAAAAGCATGCATTAGCACCTCTGTGCTGGCCAGAGAGAGAAACGGGCGAACTCTGGCTATATTCTTAAGATGGTAAAAAACAATCTTTGTAGTATTTCTGATGTGTGGAATAAAATCAAGCTCAGAGTCGAAAAGAACGCCCAGGTTTTTTACGCACTGTGAATGTTTAAAAGCATTTAGTTTTGGTAAAAGTTTCTCTCTCTTGCCTTCAGGCCCAATAATTAAAACCTCTTGTGGCATGAGGGTGGTATGTGCAAAATTAACAATTTAAATTGCAGATAAAGTGCTGCTCGACAACGCCACCTGGGGGAATTTCGCCCCCAGGAAATTAGTTTTAAAGGACACAAGTCCGAATGCACCCAGACAAGACGTGAGTTATGAAAATAATTAATTTTATTAATTCTCAATATAAAAATACAAGTTAAATAGTTTAGTCAGTGACATCCTACTCTTTTAAATGCTGCAATATTTCAACCACCTTTTTGTCACTCAGGTAGCAGTGGCTCAAAAACAAAACGACACAATCAATTATATACAACAAATAAACCTTGGAATAAAGAAAACAAACATAACCATTAAACAAAAACAAAGAAAAGCAAACAGTTAATAGCACACAAAAGCAAAGCAATTAGTCATAATAAACTAAAAAAGGAAACAATATTCATGCAAAACAATCAATAAACATACTAAGGATAATAAATCAGAGCTCACTGGTTGGCTACACAACGGTGGAGCACTTAAGGTCCAATAGGACCAATAGTAAGTGGGAAAGGGAGCAAGTAAACGGTGATCGTGAGACTGGACATTAAAACACTACAAGACAGCAGTAGAGTCCCGGTGCACCGAAGCGTCAGACGCCGGTAAGTGGAGCACCGCAGCGCACAGCCAGGCCGAGAGCGTACCCCGAAGCACAGGTGCGGCTCTGCTAACACAGAGGAGAGGGAGAGCGACAAGCCGCAGGTAAATCCTGGAGAGAGTGAATCCGCAGCACGGACAACTCCAATCCCACACAGCAGTAGCCAGCTGACCGCCACGAATTTCAAGGTGGAGAGAGAGTCCGGCAAAATCGAGGGTCCGGCAAAATCGGCGACGCCAACCGCCACACAGCTCAGACCACACACAGCGCCATGCCACGCCAAGATACCAGCCATGAGGGAGGTGAAGGACAGACTGGATTAAATAGACACCTGCGCCAGGAGCGCTGGCGGCTCCGCCCTACAATCAGTGCAGCGCACTGACACACACCTGGTGTGGATCAAGCAAGGAGGAGGGGGAACGGTGGAAACTACCCGACCATCCTGTCACATTCTACCCCCAAATTTTGCATCGTCGCCCCGACGATGGGTAAAGCACAAAACACACTAGCACCAAGGCCGAAAGACCGCAGACTGTGCATTTGACACCGGCCGAGGAAGATGATTCATGTTTGAATGTTGCCCAGCTGTTGACCGAGGAGTGCGACGCAGAACTGGCTGACCAGCAGGTGCTAGATGCCTCTGAGCAGAAGGAACTGCTGCAGGGGTCGCAGGAACAGGCCGACTGGCCAAAGCCTCCTGATGGGGCCTTGTGGACCCTGATAGCCTTGAGGCCCCAGAAACAAGTGGTGCGGGAGTGTCGAGAACCAGAACCCATAGATCACCCCCAAGAGAATCATCAGAGGTTTCTGAGGTCCTTGGAGGGGGAGACTGATGGAGAAGAGGAACCGGTTCAGGACCGATCTGGGCCTTAAGCAGGTCACGATGGACGTTCCAGGTCTTCTGCAAATCATCCACTGGTGCAATGGTGTAGACAGGTCCGCCACCAGAAGGAGCTCTCAGGACCTGATAAACAACTGAGCTCCAGATGTCCTGGATCTTATGGCGACCCCTGGTACTGTGATCACGAAGGTAAACCAACTGGCCCACTGTAAGCGGAACATCACGTACCGCCTGATCATGGCGCTCTTTACGACGCTCAGCGGCCACCAGCAACCGCCCTCGAGCATTCCCAAAAGCCACCTGAAGCCTGGCCTGGTGCTCGACCAGCCAGTCTTCAACTCTCCCTGGCGCCGGGTCCTGGACACGACCCAGAAGGAAATCAATGGGGAGCTGGGGTTCACGACCGAACATTAAAAGATGTGGTGATTCGCCAGTACCCTGATGAGGGGTGGTATTGTAACAAAAAAGTACATGGGGAAGACAAGAGACCCAGTCACGTTTCCGTGAGGCTGGCAAGGTACGCAAGAGATTGTGGAGCGTCCTGTTAAACCGCTCACACTGCCCATTTCCAGCAGGGTGATACGGAGTAGTGCGTGACTTGCTGACCCCATACAGGTGACACAACTGCTGGATCAACAAGCTCTCGAAACTCCTGCCCTGATCAGAATGAATGCGACCTGGGACACCAAACCTAAAAAACCAGTCATTTAGCAAAACGTGGGCAACAGTGGATGCCCTCTGATCCCGAGTTGGGACAGCCACAGTGTACTTACTGAACACATCTGTCATCACCAGAACATTTTCAAAACCACTCTGCGAGGGCTCCAACAATGTAAAATCTATGGCTACAATCTCATTTGGCCGTGATGCCAATAAGTGCCCCATGAAGCTACCAGACACTGCTCTGGTGTCTTTCGCAACCTGGCAACGCTCATAACCTTGGACCCATTGCCTGATGTCAGAGGTCATCCCCGGCCAATAACAGCGCTGGCGCACGAGCTCTGTGGTGCGCTCCACATCCTGATGCCCATGTTCTTGATGGAGCTGTGTCAATATGTCCTGTTGAAGGACAGCTGGCAAGACAATCTGAAGGATTTCTTCCCCCCCATCTGAACGATGGACCCGGCGGTACAACACGCCCTCCTCTTCCACAAGACGAGCCCATTGTTTTAATAAAGTCAGAGCCAGCTTGGGGAGCTGCCTTCTCTCCTCGGATGTAGGCTGGATCTGCCTCCGCCAGAACGGCAAGATGTCCTTCAGGAGGGGATCAGCCTCCTGCAAAGCACAGAGGTCAGAGAAGGACTGAAGGGGAAAGACCGACACGACAGCCTGTGTTGCTGAAACCTGGCCAGAACGAGGCACTGACTGGAGGATTTCAGGGACAGGGGTGCTGGGCAAGATCTGCTCTGCTAAGTTAGCACTGGATGTGGGCAGCCGGGAGAGTGCGTCAGCATTTTTGTTGCTGCGACCAGATCGATACTTGATCCCAAAATCGAATGCTGCAAGTTGAGCAGCCCAGCGATGTTCAGCAGCCCCTAGTTTGGCTGATTGCAGATAGCTCAAGGGATTGTTATCAGTAAAAACCATGCACTTGTGCCCCAACAGGTACTCACGAAACTTCTCTGTCATAGCCCATTTTAAAGCGAGAAACTCCAACTTCATGGAGCTGTAGTTGACCATGTTCTGCTCCGTCGGTCGAAGGCCCCGACTTGCGTATGCTATTGGCCTAACACCACCTTCGGTCTCCTGTGAGAGTACAGCACCAAGTCCACTGTGGCTGGCATCCGTCTCTAAAATAAAAGGGCGTGAAAAATCAGCAAAAGCAAGCACAGGTGCAGAGGTCAATTTGAACTTGAGAGCCTCAAAGCTCTCTTCACACTCTGGAGTCCACGCAATCTGGAACACTTGTCCAGATCCCTTCTTGGACTTTGTACCAGCCAGCCTGGCCACCAATTTGTGCAACGGGCCAGCTAGCTTAGCAAAGCTTTCAACAAAACGCCGGTAATAACTGGCAAAGCCCAAAAATGAGCGCAGCTCCGACACCTGACTGGGACGCGGCCACTTGGCTACGGCTGCAATCTTCGCAGGATCAGTGGCAACACCCTGGTCAGAGATGATGTGACCTAAGTAGCTGACCTCTCGCCGGAAGAATGAACATTTTTCCAGTTTGACCTTTAGGCCTTCCCTCTGGAGACGATCCAGAACCACCTCCAGCCGTTGAACATGCTGGGAGACTGAAGCGGAGAACACAATGATGTCATCCAGATACAAAAGGAGAGACTGACACTGCTGGTCTCCAAACATCCTCTGCATCAGACGCTGAAAAGTGCTTGGTGCATTGCACAGCCCGAACGGCATACGATTCCATTCAAAGAGGCCGAATGGTGTGCAAAAGGCGGTTTTCTGCTTATCCTGCTCGGAGACTGGTACCTGATGGTAACCGCTCGCTAGGTCAAGAGTGGAGAACCACTGGGCCCCAGAGAGCGCGTCTAGACAAGACAATTGGAGAGGCATAAGGACTGCTGCTTTCCCTTATCACCTGGACTTCAAGAAGTTGATTTATATGAGTCTTGACTGCCTCATACTCTGAAGGTGGAACACGTCTGTACCTCTGCCGAACTGGGATGTCATCCAGCAGGGGGATGTCATGTGAGACCAGATTGGTACAACCAAGGTCACCCTCATGGGCAGAGCAGACTGAACTAAACCTCTGCAACAATGACCGGACCTGCACCTGCTCTGATTCTGCCAAACTAGACAAATCAACACATTTAATGTCACTGTGCCCTGAACCAGCTGCCACCTGAGAAGAAACAGTGGCAGAGGGTCTAACCTCGGTGACACCTGGGGGAAGACTGACCACTTCAGCTGGACTCAGGATGCCAAGACAGGTTCGTGGGTAGAGGACAATTTCGGTGGTCCCAACATTAACCACTGGGATGTAAGTTGTACCTCTCACAACCTGTTTTGTCCTGGTTGAGCTGCAGGAAGTTCTCTGCCATCCATGACTTTATATCTAAAATACAGTTTAAAAGGGAATCAAAAGGTCCCGTGTCATCAGGAGACACAGCAATGCAGAGCTGTGTATCATCAGCGTGGCTGTGAAAATTGATGCCATGCCTCCTGATGACGTCCCCAAGGGGGAGCATATATAAATTAAAAAGTATTGGACCTAAAATTGACCCTTGGGGCGCCCCACACTTAAGTTCATGCATTCCTGAGGAACATGTATCCATACTTACAAGAAAGTGACGACCTGTGAGGTAGGAATAAAACAAGTTAAGAACAGTACCAGAGAGGCCCACCAGGTGTCTAAGTCTATTTAACAAAATGTGGTGATCTACTGTATCAAAAGCAGCGCTTAGATCCAGTAGTGTCTTGTTTTGTACTGTGCGTACATATAATATCCAGGACAACGACGTGCTATTAACGAAGCATTTATTGTGCAGACAATAATAACATAGGCTATACACCGCAGGCTATGCCGTATGCTCTGCCGGCGTATCTGAACTGACTAACTCCAAGCACTGTGGACCAATCACATTCCATGTTTACTTCAGGGTCCCGTAGGAATATTGGCTATCACATCTCAGCTATAACATTGCTGTTGTAACAAGCACTTTGGGTATTCTGTGTGAATATTACATCCCCCTTTCTTTGAGGAAATTGCCAACATATATTTCAGATGAAGTCCGAAGAAGTTATAAGCATAGTGTGAAACATCAAAACGAAATATATTAGTATCACATACAGCCAAACCCAAAACTCAAAATACTTCACCACACATTGGTTTATCAGATATCCCTTAGCTTGATCATGCCTGTAGTATAGAAACATATACTCGAAATACAATTCAGAACAATCAATAACATTTCTCAGGGCAGCAATGTACATGCTTTTATAAGTCCAGAACGACTCTGGGCTTGACTTCCCGTCCAGACCTTGTCTGATATGGGGCAGTATGAGTGGCAGTCTCACCCGTTGTCTGTGAGGTGTGTATTGTGTTGTTATGTGGTGCATGCTGTATGTTGTGGTTGTAACTTCCCTCAGTGTGGGTATCATGTGTTTCCTTTGTGTCCAGGAGGTGACGCCTGTTCCGTCTGTACTCCTGTCCTTCAGCGGTGCGTATGTGGTATGATCTGTCAGTATCAGCTGGCTGGATGACAACAGCTGGTTTCCAGTGTCCGTGATCCTGGAATCGGATGCTTTGACCTTCCTGCAGTGTTGACATCGGCTTAGCTGATCTGTTGTAGTACCTCTTCTGATGCTGTTGTCTGTGGACTCTCGTAGCCTGAACATCTCTGTGGCTGACCACGTTGGGCTGAAGTTGCTGATGGGTGTTGGGTAGGATAGAGCGTAAGCGACGGCTCATGAGCAGCTGGGCTGGTGATCTGAAATTGTCAACTGGGGTGTTGCGATACTCAAGAAGACTCAGATAGGGGTCTCGCTGATCAGCTTTGGCCGTTTCCATAAGCGATTTGGCAATGTGCACAGATTTCTCTGCGAGGCCGTTGCTTTGGGGATAGTGCGGACTGCTGGTCGTATGCGTGAACTCCCATGTGCTGGCGAAGATTTCAAACTCTCTGCAGCTGTACTGAGGTCCGTTATCCGATACAACCGTTTCTGGTATGCCATGCCTGGCGAAGGCTGCTTTCAGTTTGTGTATTACAGCGGAGGCTGTTGTGCCGTGTAGCTTGTCCAGCTCAAAATACCTGCTGTAATAGTCTACTGTAACCAGATAGTTCTCATTATTCCAAGTGAACAGATCAGTAGCAACTGTTTGCCATGGCCTGTCTGGGATCTTGTGGCATATCATGGGCTCTTTAGTGTTGCAAGGTCTGTGTTCGAGACAGATGGGGCACTTTCCCACCATTTCCTCAATCTGCTTGTTCATCCCAGGCCAAAACAGGATGTCACGGGCTCTCTGTTTGCACTTTTCTATGCCCATGTGACCTGCATGAATGCGGGACAACATCTCTGCACGCAGTGAGGTGGGGATAATTATTTTCTCACCTTTGAATATGATGTCATTCATTTGTGAAAGTTCATCTCTATGATTCCAGTATTCTGCTATGCTCTGAGGGCACATTCTTCTCTCCTCAGGCCATCCTTCTTTGAATGTCTTTTTTAGTAGAATGAACTGTGTGTCTTTGTCAGTTTCTGCTTTGATTTCTTTCAGCTTTGCATCACTGACAGGTAAGCTGCTGTATACTGTGTGTACCTGCATGTCCATGCCTTCTCTTAGGCTGTTGTCCTGGTCATTCAGTGATTTCCTGGAGAGAGTGTCTGCAACAGGGATGTCCTTGCCTGGTCTGTGAATGATGGTAAAGTCATACCTCTGTAGTTGCAGTATCATTCTCTGTAGCCTTGGAGGCGCTGCTGTTAGTGGTTTTCGCATAATGGACTCAAGTGGTTTGTGGTCACTTTCCACAATGACGTGACGGCCATAGATATACTGGTGAAAACGTTTACATCCAAACAATATGGCATATAGCTCCTTTTCGATCTGAGCATAGTTGACTTCACTGTCAGTTAGAGACTTGGACGCGTAACCGATGGGCTTGCCCTCTTGTAGTAGGACTGCACCTAGTCCGTACTTAGATGCGTCGACTTGCAGTCTGAGCTCTTTGCTGGGGTCAAAGTACGTTAAGACCGGGCCTGGCTCTCGTGTGATTAGCTCTTTCATCTTCCGGAATGCGTTGTCATGCTGTGCATCCCATATGAATTCACTCGATTCCTTTAACAGGTGACGCATGGGTGCATTGATATCTGAGAGCATAGGGGCAAATTTCGACAAGTAATTAACCATGCCAAGGATTGTTTCCAGCTCACCTTTGTCCTTGGGTGGCTCCATGTCTCTCACGGCTGCAATCTTGGCTGGATCTGGTTTGATTCCATCCTTCGTGATGAGATGTCCAAAATAGCTGACCTCGGTGGCACAGATTGTGCTTTTCTCCGGGTTGAGCTTAACTCCTCGCTCTCTGGAGCGCTGAAGCATTGCACGAAGGTTTTTGTCATGCTCTTCTTTGTTTCTGCCGTAGATAAGGACATCATCAACTATTGCTGTGACTCCCTGTAGACCTTCGTAAGTCTCATCAACTTTGCGCTGAAACTCATCTTGGGCGGATATCAGTCCAAAAGGTAGGCGGAGGAATCTGTATCGTCCGAATACCGTGTTGAAGGTGGTCAACATGGATGACTCCTCTGTGAGCTTGATAGCCCAGTAGCCTGACCTGGCATCCATGACACTGAAATAGCAGGCTCCTGCCAACTTGGATGTAATGTCGTCGAGGGTAGGTAATGGGTAGTGTGGTCGTTTTATGACCTTATTCAAGTCTTTAGGGTCAAGGCACACCCTCAGTTTGCCTGTGCGTGGCTTTTCTGCTGCCACCATCGAATTGACCCATTCAGTTGGTTCAGTGACTTTCGTGATGATCTGCTGTTTCTCCATGTTCTGTAGCTCCACTTTGAGGCGGTCACGTAGAGCGAGAGGGACACGTCTCGGTGGGTGGACTACAGGTGTTGCGTTGGGGTCGATGTGGATTGTACACTCGCCAGGAAACAGTCCTATTCCTGTGAAGACATCTGCAAACTCGTCCATGATTGGTACCTCAGCTGTGCCATCTATGGATAGTATGAGTTTAATTAGTCCAAAGTCCAGACATGCTTCTAATCCTAGCACTGGGGGTGCATGTGTGTCAACAACGTGAACCTTCAGCATTAGTTGAGTGTCTTTGTACTGGCAACTCATGTTGCATTTGCCTCTGACAACTAGTTGCTCACCACCATAGCCATAGAGTGGGCGAATTGAGGGCTGTAGTACATGTTGTATTCCCAACTTTCTGAAAATACGTGTAGGAATGACGTTTGCTGAGGCTCCAGTGTCTAACTTGAAGCTGACTGAGGTTTTGTTTGGGCCAATTTTCACATCTGCAAAGGCCTTGTCTTGACCAGTACTGTCTTTTCCTCTCACTGAATCAATAAACAAGTCTGTGTCTTTGTCTGGCTCATTTTCACCTATTGTGTGTACTGCTTTTCCTTGGCTGGAACGGCACACTTTTGCAAAATGGTTCCATTTGCTGCATATCTTGCACTGTTTTCCTTTTGCTGGGCAGCTGTCTTTTGCTCCGTGAGCCTTGTTCCCACAGTAGCCACATCCTTTAGGGTGCTCTCTGTCTCCCTCTCTGTCATGCGGGTTTCTTTTGTAACTGCCGTGGCGCGTTTTCCAATGTGTATTCTTTGAAGGTTGCCGACCGATTGCATGTACAGTCTGTTCATACGGTCCACTGTTACCGCCAGTTATAGTTCTAAGCTGTGCTTGTGCTATTTCATGAGACCTGGCAATGTCTATTGCTTTATCCAACGTTAAGTCGGAGCCGACGTTCAGTAGCTTTTCTCTCACTCTTGGTGAGTGGATTCCAAAAACTACACGGTCTCTTATCATTTCTTCACTGTTAGCATAATTACAGTCTTTCACAAGCAGCCTCAAATCGGTCACAAACTGTTCAAACGGCTCGTTGATTCCTTGTACTTTTTCATGGAATTTATAACGGGCAAATATGACATTTGTCTTCGGCATGACGTATGCTTCAAAACGGTCATAGTACGATTTTAACACCTTACTTTCATCTGCCGTAAGTGTCCATGTGTTATAAATGTCTCTGCCTTTATCTCCGACCCAAAGGAGTAGGTAGCTGCACTTTTCATCCTCTCCCTTCTTCTTGAAAGGACCAGAAAACATTAGCTCCACGTGTAGCTTAAACTTCCGCCATGCTTCGGGCAGGTTGCTAGCATCCCAGTCCACACGGGGTGACGGTACTCCAGCGACGTCCATTTCGTCCGTTGAAAATCGTTTTTACTCTGACACCATGTCTTGTTTTGTACTGTGCGTACATATAATATCCAGGACAACGACGTGCTATTAACGAAGCATTTATTGTGCAGACAATAATAACATAGGCTATACACCGCAGGCTATGCCGTATGCTCTGCCGGCGTATCTGAACTGACTAACTCCAAGCACTGTGGACCAATCACATTCCATGTTTACTTCAGGGTCCCGTAGGAATATTGGCTATCACATCTCAGCTATAACATTGCTGTTGTAACAAGCACTTTGGGTATTCTGTGTGAATATTACAAGTAGCACCAGGACTGACAGTTTCTGAGAGTCACTGTTACACCTGAGGTCATTAACAATCTTCACGAGGGCTGTCTCGGTACTGTGGTTCATCCTAAAACCAGATTGACAATGTTGTTGTTGTTTAAAAAATAATTTAATTGGATAAAAACCAACTTTTCTAAAACTTTACTTAAAAAGGGTAAGTTGGATACAGGTCGGTAGTTGGCGAAGATGTCAGGATCCAAATTGCTCTTCTTCAGAAGGGGCTTCACCACTGCCGTTTTAAAGGCAGTGGGGAAGATACCCGTCTGGAGTGAGTAATTCACAAGATTTAAAAGTTCAAACTCAAAGAACGCATACAATTATTTTAAGAGTGATGTGGGGATTGGGTCTAAAAGGCAGGTTGTTGGGTTTACTCGGGAGAAAACTCTACAAAGGGTTTCTGCATCAACCAGGACAAAATGCTCCATTGTCTCCTCAGATAAAAGTGATGGTTCGGGTCTGTTAAAAGCAACAATGTTATGTTCTAAAAGAGTGGACCTAATGCCAATGATTTTACCTCTGAAGTGGTCTGCAAATTAGATTGTTTGTTGGGACTATGGAGGATTTCTTAAAATCACTATTAATTAAACGAGCGATTGTGGAGAAGAGGAATTTATGGTCGTTCTTTTTATCTGAGATGAGTTGTGAAAAATGGAGAGTTCTTGCCTGTTTTACTGCTTTATTGTAGGTTTTGAGTTTGTCCCGGAATATTTCGTGATGAACTGTTAGTTTTGACTGCCTCCATTTTCTTTCAGCGCTCCTGCAATTTCTTTTCAGTTGTTTTATTTCAGTCTTTATCCAAGGTGGTGTAGGTTTGGTTGACATTGTTTTTGTGGAAAGTGGAGCCACTGAATCTAGGGCTGACCTGAGTTTACTGTTAAAATTGTCAACAATAAAATCGCAGGATGCAGGTAAAATGTCAGCAGTGCTATTCTGTAAAATTTCAATAAAATTTGCAGCCACCTCAGGAGTAAGGTAGCGCTTCCTCACTGTTCTCACTGGGGCCCCCTGTTGGATAAAACTGGAGAGATCAAAAAACACACAGTAATGGTCAGACACAGCCAGGCCGACAACAGAGGACACACCTGTGGACAGGCCATGTGTTACAGGGTGTGTCCTTTGTTGTGAGTGGGCTGTGTGATGTGCTGCTTAAAATCGAGGTCGTTTAAAAGATTTAAAAATTCAGTCGCAGTGGGATCTGAATTGTTATCTATATGTATGTATGTGTGTATATGTGTGCATGTTAAAATCACCAGTTATTAAAACCCTGTTGTAAGTTGAGTGTAAAATTGATAAAAGTTTTGAAAACTCATTAATAAAAGAGGGGTGGTGCTTGGGTGGTCTATAAATAGTCACACATAAAATCGGAGGACTGCTAAAAACAAAGGCATGGTGTTCAAATGATGTATAATTGGTTAAAGAAGTGACCTTTGTTATAATAGAGCTTAAAATTATTGTTGCAGTCCCACCAACTCTCCTTCCACTCCTGTTGGAAAATAAAAAACTAAAATTTGGTGGGGAAGCCTCAGTGAGAACAGCTGGTGCATCAGTGCTCAGCCACGTTTCAGTTAAAAATAAACAGTCAAGTTTGTTCTCTAAAATCAGGTCATTGATGATAAAAGACTTGTTCGACAGGGAGCGAACGTTAAAAAGAGCCATGTGGAGGGCTGCATGTGGGCTGGTTGAATGTGAGACCTTGTTGATGTTGATATGTTTAAGGTTATGACGGGAAGGACAGGGAGGTGTAATGGGACGGTGGATGTGTAGTGGTCTGTTGTTTGTAATGACTGGGATGTGTGTAGGATGTGATGTGGTGATGGGGATGGAGGTGGAGATGGTGGTGGACTTGTGGCGTCAATCTGTGGGACAGGGGAGATGTGTGGTAATGCGGGAGGCTAGTGCAGTGAGACCTTTGATGTTGAGGTGGAGGTTGTCATGCCAGAATAGATCAGTCCTTGTCCAGAATGTGTCAAAGTTATTGATAAAACCAAGCCCACATGCAGAGCAAAAGTCCGATAACCACTGATTGATGCTAAATAACTTGCTAAAAGACTCAGAGCCATGTTTGGGGGATGGAATCAATCCTGAAAAAATACAGGTCCTCCCCAGGCTATCAATGAGGTCTGCAAGCTGCTCGTAATCAGCGCGGGTCGAGTCTTGGGTTAAAACAAAGAAATTGGTGGATTATCTTCACAAAACAGGATTGTACAAAAGGATTTGATGTAGTTCTTAATAAAAAAACTGTAGGGGCAGCAATACGCCAAAGCTGCGTCTAGTCTGCCTAACTAAAGAAGAAGAAGAATCAGTGCGGAGCTTCGTTGATTGTCTGCACTTGAGGTTGTTCGCGCCACAGTGCACGATGATCATGCGGGCAGACGGGTGACGGTCCGAAATAGCAGGGATGTGTTTGTGTAAGTCCAGGATTTTTGCACCAGAAAATGAATAAGTAATGCCATTTGGGATTGCAACAGACCTTATCATGGAGTCCCCAACCAGGATGTATTGTGGAGGTGGAGAGCGAAGCACGGTGTTAGCATTAATGGTGCTAGCACCAACGATGCTAGTAGCCGGAGCAGTGGAGGGCATTCCCAGCCGGGTGTTGTGCTGTCCCGCGGAAAAACGGTCAGCCGACCGTTCAGTACCAGCGCCGGGTGGAGATGTGACGGCACCAGGAGAGCCCCCTCTCCCAGAGAGGCTCACAGCGGCAGTCGAGACGGACACCGAAGCAGCCGTCGCTGGAGTAGCCCAAGAGATGGTGTCCACCGGGACAGGCGGCACACCAGCCGAGAGCTCGGCGCTCAGAGGGCATGCATCAGCCCCGGCCCTGAGGACGCCATCGGGGTGAACGGTGACATTGGACGACAACACGGATAAGCGGTTTGTGAGGTTGAGAGGTGGAGGAGAGACAGTCCGGGTTATTTGCCTCCTACCTCGAGACACCACCTCCGTCCAAAGAGGCCGTGAGCTGGGAGTGGAGGTGGAGGATGGTCGGTGGTTCACTTCATTTTTCCATCAGTGTACATTTCACTCGAAGAAGTTAGAATATGTAGATTTAAAAATAAACTTTAATCACGACCAGGGCATCCAGATGTGACCGTGTACTTCTGCGTTGTGTTGGTTTGAATGATGCTGTGACACCGGGACCTTTTTTGGAGACGATCTCCGTTTATTTCTGACAGAAAGAATAACAAGCAGAACCTCCATGTAACTCGTACTGTCCATTCGACTCCAGATAGAGCTGTGCCAGGCCGAATTTCCGTACCGTCTTGTGCTCCAAGACCTGCAGAAGACAACGTATGACCGATTGGTAAGTGTGGAACAGAAACACAAACTGACTAACTAAATGTCGGGAAGAGATTAAAACAATACTTGCATTGATCAGGTAGCCCCGGGTGTCGTCACCCATGGCGTCCTTAACATCTTTGACCCGCATCTTAGTGAGTACACCGCTCCTGTGGCCATAAATGGCTGACAGGTATGCTGCCAGGAACCCAAAGAACCTATACCGGGTCTTTGGGTCCCTGGGAGCGGCGTTCTTTATGTCCTCTGTAATGAGAGTCAAAGAGAGAAGACAACAGTTACACTTGAAGCTTTTAGACACTGAAAAAAAGGTGTGTGTGTGAGAGAGAGAGAGAGAGAGGGAGAGAGAGAGAGAGAGAGAGAGAGAGAGAGAGAGAGAGAGAGAGAGAGAGGAGAGGGAGGGAGGGAGGCAGTACAGACTCACCCAGGAGCTCAGGTATTTTGGCCCTGGCCAGGATCCTGCACCGGCCCAGGTCCTCCCGGGACACCAGCCTCTCCTGTTTCCCGTTTGACGAGAGACTGGTGCCCCTGTATGGTCCTGCCAAGGTCTCTGTATAATTTTCTGAGCTCCCTGGCAAGGACCTTGAGCTGGCCCTGCGACAGCCTTGAGTGTTTGGGGGGGGTGTCATAGAAAAACTCCATGAAGGAGATGGCCTGGCCCACATAGAGGGACACCGTGGTGGGGGCCAGGCCAACGCTCCTCAGGAAGGTAGGGTAGCTGAGGAAAGACCAGTCTGGACTTTGTCTCAATTATATGTTTTGAGTACTTCCATCACCACCATCATCATATCCTTGATCATAAATCGCTGCACACTCTATACTACTCACTATTTTTGCCATATTTGACTTACTGTGTCGAAGTCTGGGGAAACACCTACAAAACCACTCTGCAGCCGATATGCACAATACAGAAAAGAGCAATAAGGACAATAAACAAAACAGGATACAGAGATCACACAAACCCACTATTCATAAAATCACACATGTTGAAATTTATGGATCTGGTCAAATTCAGAACGGCACAAATAATGTACAAAGCGAGAAAAAATCTATTGCCAAAAAATATACAAGGTATGTTTAGTAAAAGGGAGGGGGGATATTATCTAAGGGGAGACCTAAATTTTAAAAAACCAAAGGTTCGAACAAATATGAAAAGTATGTGCGTATCGAGTTGTGGGGTGACTTTGTGGAACAGTCTGGAGACAGAAATAAAACAAAGCCCAAATATAAATCTGTTTAAAAAAAGGTACAAAAAAATATTTTTAAACAAGTACATGGAAGAGGAAGTATGTTAATGGAGGGTGATGAGGGAGAAAGCTATAAATGGAGTAGGGTGGATTGTTATATTGTAACTAACTTAGTATATGGTATTCTGGGTAGAGAGTCATGGGGATAGTTTATATGTATGTACTGTGTGTATGTGTGTGTATTTATATGTGTGTATGTATGTATGTATGTATGTGTGTGTGTATATGTATGTGTTTATTATATATATGTATATATATATGTGTTTATGTATGTATATATGTGTATGCAGATACATGTGGATTTATATATATATATTTATATAGATATTCATGAAATGTATATATGGTATGTAGGTATTTAGGTGTATTAGGTAGTTAGGATATCGGTATAGTCACAAACTGAAGAGTAGTTAAATAGGGGTGGGACATTAAAAAAGTATTGTACTTCTTCCAAATCCTTTTTTCGAACAATGTGCGGTATTTTGTTATGTCTTAGTTCTCTATTTTATTTTTACTTTATTAATTTCTCTTTTTCTTTTTGTTTGTACAAAGAGTTACATACATTTCTTTTTTTTTTCTATACATGTTCGAAAAATAAAATTCATTCATTCATTCATTCATCATCATATAACCTTTATTTAACTAGGCAAAAGACTTGCCGAGAAAGAACGTTCTTAACATCTGTAAATTCACTACTTACAACTTCAGCAGGGGGATGTTGTATAAAAAGGCCCAGTCCCAGACCGCCAGGGAGGACCAGCCCAGGGCCAGGAATTTTACAAACACCTTGGCCCTGCTGACCTTGGACACCGCATTCTCCTGCATTTTTAAACTTCCTTCAGGGCAGAATGTAAATGTGGAATACTCCTCCATGTATGCGTCTGTAAAGATGCAACACGTGATGATGAAAGCTGCATGAACACACTTCACACACCTGCACAAATACACAATGTGTTCATTCTTACCCATGGAGGTTCCAAAGGTAATTCCCCGGGTCAGGGAGCCCCTGCTCTTTCCCGTGAAATACGGGGACATGGCCCTGAAAAGTTTTTTTTGTTTGTCGGACCATCCGGCCCGCTCGTTGTCCTGGGAAATCAAAACAACAATCAATAACGCCTCTACCACATGATCACATGTGCTCATTGGTTATACGCTTGTTAAAGATTTGTAAAATGATCGATGAACTAATCCATCTCACTCACCTCATCGTCGCTCGCCTCCGTCTCCGAAGACAACCGTGGCGTCTTCTCTTTTTTCTTCTGCCGGTAGAGAGAAAATCAATAATAAGACACGATTAACTCTAAATGTAAAGTGTATGTTATGATTCAGCACTAAAAATAAAACTGAATTGAATTGGGTTCCATACTTTGGGCAAAATGATTATGACACTGAATTAAACATCTATCATCTTCCCACCTGAGGGGCGGAGGAAGGAGGGTCTTTGTCCCCCGCCTTTCTCTTCCGCAGGGACTGCTGGGGCTGCGGGGACTGTGGGGGCGGCTGCTGCTGCTCCTGCTGCTCCTGCTGTTGCTGCTCCTGCTGCTGCTGCTCCTCCTGCTGCTGCTGCTCCTCCTCCTCATCCCCCTCCGCCTCCTCCTCCTTCTCATCGTCCTCCTCCTCATCCCCCTCCTTCTCCTCCTCCTCCTGCTGCTCCTTCTCCTCCTCCTCCTGCTGCCCCTCCTCCTCCTCCTCCTCCTCCTGCTGCTCCTCCTCCTCCTCCTTCTGCTTCTTCTCCTCCTCCTCCTGCTGCTCCTCCTCTTCCAGCTCCTCCTCCTGCTTCTCCTCCTCCTGCTGCTCCTCCTGCTTCTCCTGTGAGAAATAAATTGAGTAGTTGTTCGGGAGGTTACATTTGAACACATTCCAGCTCTAATTCCTTATCCGTTAGTTAATAACCTTTTGTTCACCGTGATTCACGACTGCTGGTTTACCACGTGGCTAAGAGCACTTTCTTTTCATGCAAATTCACATTTTTCTTCACTGTTCCTTTGTTATTTAGTAGTATCGCTTCTTTGATTGTTGGGTGGTTTGTCTGTTTTAATTAATTTTCCCCAACCTGCTTTATTTTTCTTTTTAAATACGTTATATTCTATTTTTTTTTATTTCTTGTTACTCACGACTGTTAGTAACTTGCCCTTTATCCCTTCTCTAACTAGTTGGTTTGTCTCTCTGTTTTAATAAGTTTCCCCCACCTGCCCTTTTGTTATTTACTCTTTTGCTCTTTACTGTAGTTAAATTGGTTCTTTTAGTATTCTGGCTTCCCTTTAGCCTGTTGGTTTGTTTATTTTTTTAAATCACTCTACCTACTTTCTATTATTTTAGTATTTTTTGATTTTTCGATTTTATGATTTCTTGTTTCTCATAACTAATACCGTACCTTTTCCTTCTAGTATTATCATTTCTTTTGAGCCGGTTGTTTCTGTATCAATTAATTTGCCCCGTTTTATTTTTTATGTAAAAATATTGTTCTCAATTTTTAGTACTGTTATTATTTTCTCGTTAATCATTTTATAATATTTTTTGTTTCAATTGTATTTCATTTTTATCTTTATTATTATTTTTTATTTTCGCCTGGTTTTTGCCTGGAATGCTCTATACAAATCTGGCACCCTATTGAACGGAGTTAAACTGAGAGAGCGTTCACAGACACCCGGATGAATGCATTCACAGTAGCGTTCATCAGGCAGAAATACAGTACGTTCAGTTCACGTTCTTCCCAAAATATGAACGAGTTCAAGAACTATCGTTCAATGAACAGGTTCAGGCACAACACTGTTTAGTATCGCTTCTCTAACTAGTTGGTTGTCTGTCTGTTTTAATGCATTTTCTGCAACCTACCTGTTGCTATTTTAGTCTTTTTGTAAATATATAATTTTTCTATTTTATTACTTCAGGTTTCACATACTATTAGTAATTTGTCCTTTAAGTATTATTGTTTATCTTAACTAGTTTGTTTTTTGTCTATATTAATTCATTTTTACCTTTTGTTAATATTCTTTTTTTTTTTTAAATGTATTATTTTCATTTTAAATTTCTCGTTAATAATTATGTTGGTTTTGATTTCATTTCATATTTTTTTACATGTACATTTTTATTTTATTTTTTCTCTCTTCTAAAAAAAAAAAAGAAAAAAAAAGAGGGATAAATTAACTGAATTATATGACTTGCCATCAATCCTAAAGACTTGTCCTCCATTGAATTGTCCTCTGAGGTTGTAAACACAGTAGGCGTCTCCGGCATCACTAAACAAAACCTAGTAAGTACTCCAATGACAGTGGAATTAGGCCCCCTATCTAGAAAACAAGCCTTTCTAATGGCTACTGATACCCCTCTGAACTTACTGGGTATTTATGATTTGATAATGATTTATTATGTCAATTTGGCTGCACCATTAATGCCCCCCTTATGGGGTATATCTTGATGTACCTGATGCTAATGTTAATACTGTGTTTTCTATGCTACAACAGGTTTCTCGATCAGTGACCTATGCTTGGCAGTTGCCCTCTCCTCAACTTTCTTTAAAACGTCAAACAATCTATGACCATATAACCCAACAACCCACTTCTCCTTTCCTTTCTTGGCTGATTTCTGAAATATCTGACTCTTTGCTCTGGTTTCCCTCACTCCATTGTCTAGCTCATCACGATGCAGTTCCAAATTCTGAGTATACTCAAAAAGCTGAGCAAGATGAAAGAGCAACCTCCCTCTTGCATGTTAATGATATATATTTTGGTCATGGAGGGATTGCACTCAATGTAAAACTATCTCTCACTCAACAACCTATGTTTCAGAAGGATGACGGTGTTCCCCATATCGCAGTAGCTACTGCTAACAAATGCGACACCTTGGAGCTGGGCAAGATGGTAAAGTTATTCCAATGTTGTAATGACAAAACATTTTGTGATACTGTAGCCAGTTACCCACTGTACAAGGTTGGCTCTTTGGGGTACATCCTGTGTGTCTCTTTTGACCCACAACCTGTTATCTTTTGAACTCTGTCACAGACAGAATCACACCTAGCCCCCCCAGCCTATTTCTCCATCTACAACCTCCTTCCATCTTCTCTCCCAGATCCCTCCTGCTTTGTGTTCCTCCCACCCTAATGATGTGGGACTGATTCTTTCTGCTTCTAGTGTAAAAATTAATGTCAACCCAGATAAACCACTCCCAAAGAAACGCCAGTATCCCCTTAAACTTGACGCAGAACTTGGAATTGCACCTGTGATAGAGTCCCTGTTAGAACAAGGCATAATAATAGCTACCTCCAGCCTCTGTAACACTCCCATTTTGCCCATACCAAAAAAACAAATAAGACAAGTTATAAGACCTCAGTGCAGTTAATGACTGTGTTAACCCTATTTTCCCTGTAGTTCCAGATCCAACCACTATCCTCTCCTCCTGTTCTGTTCATCCCAGATCCCAGTATTTTTTTTATTTCAGTCACGCTGTAGAAACTACCTCCTCCATGGTACTGAGATCTCCACTAAACACTATTTGCCCCCCACTCTGTCTCCCATGTTGTCTTCCGCTCTGCAACATTTTTCCTCCTCTAGACAGACTTGTTATGAGTTCACCCTTCTTTCCAAACCTAACCTTACTATTGAGTGCTGATCACCTCTTAACTCTGTTTCCCTCCTTCCTTTCCCTAATTGATGGCAAGCCATATAGTTGTGAAAGTTGATCTTAGTTGACCATTATGCTCACCCCGTCCCGATCCACTAGACAAACCACTTGCAAAACCTGAGTTAATTTTGTTTGTAGACTAGAACCCTATGAAATCCGTTTTAATTTTTCAAGATTCCACTTATTTTTCCAGAATTTCGTACTTTCCGTTTTAATTTTTCTAAATCCCGGTTTTGTTTAAATTTTTCTAAATTCTGATTTCCATTTTAATTTTTCTAAATTCCATGTTTTCCCATTTAATTTTTCCCAAATTCCGTACTTTCCGTTTTAATTTTTCTAAATCCCGGTTTCTGTTTAATTTTTCTAAATTCGGTGTTTTCTGTTTTCCATTTTTCGGACTTCTGTGTTTTCCGTTTAAATGTTTCTAAATTTTGTTTTCCGTTCTCATTTTTCAAAATTCTGTTTTCCGTTTTTATTTTTGAAATTCTGTTTTCCGTTTTCATTTATAGAAATTCTGTATTTTACAATTTTATAGCATTTTTTTTTCATCAAATAGTGTCTAATCGTGTAGGTGATGAATCAAAATAAAGACATTTCTAGCAGCCCCCTGCCCCCGACTTTCGCCGTGTCTAAAATCAGCGTATCTGTCGATCCACTCGCCACTATTTATGTTTCACTTTTCAGACATGCTGGATGAGGCGGTGTTCCCGTTGATTACACTAAAACACAATAGAGACTCTCCGCAACGTTTTGCTTAGGTATGGTAACAAACTCTTATAATGTTCGAGAAAACATTGATTTTCAGCTTTTGACAAATTCCACGTTTTACAGGTATACTTGTCAGATTTTGCGATTCAGTCAATGCACATAGTGGGAAACAGAGAGCCCTACATTTGACTCAGGTTATGCAATTGGTCCCCTTTTTGAGACCCCAGAATTTACGTTACAAGCTGCCCCCGACACCTCTGAGCGCTCTGCCTGGTTGTGTTGTTTTATGAATTGTGGAGCTGCTGCGACGGCCGCGCATTAGCCACACATTTCCTGCTTCCTCAACTTGTTTGTGTGACACATGGTGTGACTCACAGGAGCAAATGGGGAATGGTTGCTGCAATAAGCAGATTTACGTTGCTCCTGTTACGTCCCTAAATTCAAACAATTTCGTCGACACAAACCAAGAAGCGCATTCCCCCCGTGAGGACTCTTTTGTAAATATGCAGATTGACTTTGTACAAAGTCATATGTTCACATGTTATTGTTATTGTTTTTTTTTAATCATATGTTTTCAACATAGACTGAAGACACCACAACAGTGACTACCCTGCTCCTCAGAGACATTGTCTGCCTGTTTGGGATCCTGCGCTGCATTAACAGCGACAAAAGGCACCCATTTCAACTCCTCTATCACACGAGAACTCTGCAAGGAACTGTGTTCTTCTGTCTAAGCTCTGCACTAACAGGTGATTGCAGCCCACACGCCTCCCACTGACGGGGGCTGTCACAACCTTCAGCCTGGTGATTTCAACCCTGAAGCAGTTCAAGGGAAGGAACGCTCTCCAGCCCAGGTGGACCGGTCCATCTCAAATACTGCTGACCAACAACACTGTCATGAAGTGTGTGACACCCCACATGGATCCACTCTTCACACCAGTGAAGATCAACAGCCCAGCAGGATGCCAACATGGACCAGTGAAGATCAACAGCCCAGCAGGAAGACAACCCGGAACGGTGCTGTTCTGACCAGATGCTGATGGACGACACCAACATGGCTGCTGCTTGTGACCGGATTATCACTTCTGTGGCTCCTTTGCAGTACCAGTATTAAGCAATGGGGACAGAAAGTTGCTTTGGAAGATCCCCCTCTTAATACTGAAACCACGGAGCTACCAAAAAAAAAGCATATTAGCAATATCTCATCCCTCCTTAAATGCTCCATCCTTCAACAGAGACGAGAAACTCTTTCTCACACATGACCAAATTATTTCTACAAACACTTTTATCAACCTGACTAGAATGGTAGCTTATCACAGCTCAAATTCTACCAATTGTTATGTATGTGGATTCATCCCACATAGCACAAATGAAGGCCTCCCCCTGATGGCTCTGCTCATTTCTGACTGCGACACGTGCCATTTACTTCACCTAAATACACACACATCTTACACCCATGAACTGTGCCCAGTTACACCTGAACTGAGACCTTTACCTTGCAAAACATCCACAAGCAAGTGTCAGGCATGCACTGATGTCCCTGCTGCCATCCCTCTTAGAGTAGTCCCACGACCATTAAAGTGGTGCATTAAAGGTAACGGAGTTGGTCATGACATGGGACATTCGAACTGTGACTCGCTGTTTTATCCAATACCAAGAAGTTCTCCCAGAATATGGACTTCGGACTACAGCCCTCCACCTACAGCTTGTTCTACACTTGACATTAACTTTTCTAGGTTAGACACAGAGGATTATTTTTGCTGCGTCCTAGCTGGAAAAGGGATGTACTGGATATGTGGACAAAAAGCATATGAATATCTTCCTAAGGGTTGGAGCGGAGTGTGTGGCCTGGGCTACGTAGTCCCAGCAATGCGAGTTGTAGATAAATTGCCTACAATTCCCTCAGGATTAAGGTCAACAAGATCTAAACGAGATGTGTTAATCACCCACTCACACACATATTGGAGCCTTCTATTCGGCATGCTTATTCCCAGTTATGGTGTATTGTCTTCCCTGAATCAGATAAGAGATCTTTCCAAACGTATAGAGGATTTAGCTAATACCACTTCCCTAGGTTTGTCTCTCTTATCAAAACAGCTGGCTGCAACCCGTCTAGTTGCCTTACAGAATAGAGCAGCTTTAGACTATCTTTTAGCATCCCAGGGTGGTACTTGTGCAGTGATTGGTGTTGAATGTTGTACTTATGTGCCAGATTATAATGCTAGCCTTTCTAATGTCATTACACACGTTAAACACATTGCTGATGAAGTGCACACCAGCGATATTAGTAGCCCTTTTGAATGGTTGGAAACACTAATTTGTCGTTGGGGTACATATATAGTTCAATATGTTTTTGTTGGTATAATCTGTTTTATATTTTTGTTATTTTTTCTTGTATCAGAGCAATGTGCAAAATTATTACAGCTAAGGTGACTACTAAAATGTTGATTCAACGAACTACTCACGACGTACCTAAAGAATTAATTTTTTTTTCGACGAATTGTGTAGAATTGATGTATTGTAATTTTCTTACTTCACTTGATTACATTTTCTTGTGTATTTAGTGTTGTCCTATAGGACAAAATGGGGAATTGTAGGAGAAAATGTACCTTACAATTCTTATTTGTATCTCATATAATGTTCCTTTCTCTCGGAACATCAAATGTCCTGCTGAGCTGTTTTTTTTATTGTGTTTAACCCTTGCTGTCTTGATGAAAAGACTCTTTGATCTTTCCCTCTTCCTGAACTGTCTCCGTAACATTTGTCTCACATACATTGATCAGGGCCCGATGGATGACCCCTGTAGTGACATCGTCTAGCTGTCCCGAGAACAGTCACACCTTGTAGACATCCACAGATGTCTCTTCCTCTGCAGAGAGAGATGTGTTGATTCAATGCAAATCATGACGCCTTCCCTTTTGTGGTCCAGAATATTCTGTATAAATCCACCTCGGCCAGGCCATTCGGGAGACTGGATCTTCATGGATACACTGTGAATTTCTTTTCTCCACTGTCAGTGATTAAACCTCATTTGAACCAGACACAGAATTGGACCTGAAGAGTTTTTCTTCCACAGTAGCATAAATAAAAATGTGTTGGCATTTGCGCTAACCTTAGCTTGACAGTTAACATCATACGACCTCAGTGGCATTCGCAACTCATTTGTAACTTAAACGTCAAAATTAACTAACTTAGTTAAACATGATTTGCAGACAATCACCGTAATAATTCAAGCACAAAACACAACATAATCACATAAACTGAGTACACAAATATGACGGACTTACCAATGCTACGACGACGACGTTCAGTGAAATGTGAATGCCACTCCTCCTTCTGATGCATCGCATTTTGATTGAAACTCAACAAGAACTCTCCTCAAAACCATGACGAGATATTCAAAGGGAGAACAGCGACCTCTTTTTGGGCAAATTAAATCAGTACGTGCATGAGAGTGACTAAACCGAGAAAAAGATGGCAGGAATGTTCCAAGGATGAATACTGTTGTACATCATGTGATAACTTATTTACTGGGCTGGAAGGGACAGCATGTATGTATCCCTGAGGGATGTTTATTTTCATTAACTACCAGCTATCAGACCATCTTTATTCCATCACCATGATTTAATAGGACTGCTTACTATTTCTTTATCTGGTGCACCTTGAGGGGACGGGATAGGGGTTTCAGGATAAAAAGAAAAGGCGTCTGTAATCATTCCCAGGGGCTAAGAGGGTGTTTACTTGAGCATCGACACACTCCCCTGAAATGACGGATTGCTGCCAGCATTAAATGGCTAATTCTGAACTATAATCAAAGTCTCTCACAGAAGGCTGGACATGATGTCTTTGGATATGAGGAGATACTTCAACTGTGTGGATCTAAAAATACATTTTTAAAAATGACAAGTCCCAGCAAATGTGCTGCTCATGCTTTATCACAGTCTTTTGTTTTGGTGTGAAAGTGAGTGGGGGGGGGGGGCATATTCAATCTCTTAGCTTTACTTCGATTTGGATTTTATTGTAGAAGATGTTTGGAGTAATTATATGGTAATTATTTACCCTTTTAAAACTCTACAGAACCACAAACTGATCACTCAAATTAAGTAGATATAAAGAATCGGTGCAAGCTGAATAAATAGTATCATCATCAATACACTCATCATGTAGGTATGCTGCTTTAAATAATTCATGTTGAGTTCAATACAAAGTCCAGTTCACATATTCACAAGTCAGTGAATATTGAGCGACTGTAAAACGAAGCCGATAAGTAAGCGGTGGGTTTTACCTTAACGGCCTCCACAAACCAGCGGAGCAGCATTGCCTGGATCTGGCCGTCTGTCAGCTCGCTGTTGGCTGCTTGGATCTTGCTCTTCACCGTGTCCTCCAGCAGCAGGCGCCGCAGGCGCCAATAAAAGAACTGACGGGATGTTTGCCATTCAAGGATATCCTGCGATAAGCAAATGACAAAAGAAATAATAATGTTATTGCATCGTCTGTTATTAGAAGCTACTATCACCTACGTTTTGCAATTTATTAAATGTCAACACATAATTCGGCGCATTTCATTCTTTGTGAATTTATAGGGGGCTAATTTTCTGCCCGTCTCAACCAATTCCTGGGATGTCACAATGACATAGTACTCATTAGGGAAATCAGACTATCTGGCAAAAGAGGTCTGTGCTGTATATTTGGCTTGATTTGAGAAATGGCTGTTTATTTTGATTCCATAACATCAGGCTGTGGGTTCATAAAACAACTTACAGGATATGCAACGGTCTGTGTGTAGGAATCTTTTCATCTGTTGTGAATGTACAAGTGTAACACTGTTTATTGTAGGTTAATGTATGTCACAGAAACCTCTCACACTGTAAAGCAAGTGGACTGACGAAGGGAGGATTTTAGAACCCACTATTACAGATTCCTCTGCTGATGGACTTGAGTTGACCATGCAGACCACTGCATGTATTTTGGTCCATGCATCCCCAAAGTGAACAAGAATTGGATTTGTTGTGTTGACCGTTGAGACAGTCTCTCAATCAGATTAAAGAGAGAACACACATTTTTCTCATTGTCCATCCAGTCGACTGTGTCTCTCTTTTCCAGTGTTTGGCTAATTTTGACATTTGGAATGCTAAGAGGTACAATCTTAGACCTGGTAACCCTATTCCCCCTTTCTCCCTAAGGGGCACATCATTTACTCAATTTGATTCATGCTTTTTTCCCTTCCCAGAGAAAATGTTTAACTATATTATCATACCTCCTAAAAATGTCACATATTGCTTATTTTAGAACTTAAAACCTTGGAACTTGCCTGCGTTCATTTGTACTCTACAAATAATAATAATTTTGAAGTTAACTTCGACAGCCAACAAGATTGTTTGCCTGTAGCACATAGGCCTACCTCTGGTAAACCACTACTCACCTACTAATGCTCTATTTTGTTTCATTTCCTTCCTGAGAGGCTGCTGAGCCCCTCACACGTTGGAGGGTGATAAAGTCAAACATTAGTAAATGTTTAACTACATCATCATACTGTGAGGACAATAAGTTCAGATGGTTATAAAAGGGACACTCATATAGTTTTTAGTTAATTCATATTTATATTTTCTGTTATTTTATCTAAAAGAATCACCGCTGTGCTCTAGTTCTTCCATCAGGCAATACAGGGGTGTAGTGGCCTCTTTACGCCACAAGAGGGAGTATTCCCCCTAATGAGCAACCCTGTCAAGAGTAAACACAGCATGTATTCTGCATCCGGCTGGACAGAAGCATAACTGTATTGCTGTGTTTTCTCAGGTATAAGAAAACTGATAAAAGAGACATATAAAAAGAGTAACACCACAGAGTTATAGAGGTGGCGAGGTAGTTGGCCGAATATTCCTGTACTGTTATATGATGTTTTCTGTCGGTTATCCCTGTCACTCTGAAGCCGAAGCTAAAGCTAAGCTAAGCTAACTGCACGTGATGAGCCACGTTATTAGCTAGGCCAAGTTACTGGGATATATAGAGAACTTACGGTGTGTTAGGTGTTCATATGTTTACACCAAAGCATAGATATGGTGTCAATGTAAAAGAGCCAGTGATATTTGTCTGTATATGTTAAGAGTAAAAATGGTTGAATGTTAATACACAGTAACCAGGTTATAAATCCTAACACTTCATCATGGTGGTAGACAAACATCTCAATAAACACATCATTTAAATAGAACAGCGTATTAACGATTTATGGTCAAGATATTTTACTATGATGTGGAGAGATATCTATAGTGCCTACCTTGCAAACCATAAACAAACACTGAACCAACACGTGAAAACACGTGACCGGTAAAGGACAATCAGCAACAATCGCGTAACGCCTGAGGGCATAAATAATACAACAGGGCCATCTATTGGCCAAAATAGGCAACTGCCTTACATTTGTATGTATGTCTACTGTCTACTGTCTGAGACAGTGTCCATCCTACCGGAGTCAGATTCCTTGTATGTGTGCATACTTGGCTAATAAAGCTGATTCTGGTTCTGAATCTCCCAAGCTGATGTGCTGCTCCTTTCTTGAGTCTTGCTGCAGACAAATGATAGGCCGACTTGTCACTTCATCGACTATTCATATTAGAAACAAGTTAAAAAAGTAAAAAAAAAATGTCTATTCTATTACTTAATAACTAAACTTAAACTAAATTAATAACTAAACTTTTTTAGACACAATACAATGACTTTATGAATTTATTTGACATACTTTAATATCACTTTTTAATGGAATACTATGTAATGACTCTTATAAGACTTGTTTCAACATACTATATCGCGACTTTGTTGTCCTGCAATATAATTATTTTTTCACATTTTACACCATTGATTTTTAAAACCATATTATACTATGACTTTTACATTTCTTGACAAAACATACTATGATTTTTTTTATTACTTTCATCATCATACTATAGTACCATACTATACTATACACTATGACTTTTTGAGATGTACTATTTTAATTTGTTTTCCGCGCATGCTATACAATGTCTATTTCATGAATATTTGACATACTACAACTTGTTTTGACATACTATGAATATGAATATGCATGCATTCTTTATAGATTTTTCAATAATGCATACAAATGGTCTGTCTCCTTAATTTATGAGCACAGATGCAAAGAGGTTGTACAATTAAATTCAAAACTTTATTTGTCCCCGAGGGCAATAACAGGCACACAGAGTAGCTGTACAATAATATATGTTGACACAAAACAAAGCAAGCAATACTGTACAGATTGAGATGATATATACAGATTTACACAGACAGATATCTACTAGAAAATAAATAATAATTCTATAAACTATGAATAATCCGAAATAAATCCTGTGTGTGTGTGTGTGTGTGTGTGTGTGTGTGTGTGTGTGTGTGTGTGAGAGGAGCTTCCCAAAAACAACAAAAACGTCCTCTGTGCTGCTCGGGAGCCGCCTCACCCTTTGGCTGGTGGGTGAGGCGGGTGGTGTCATCCTTCTCATCTGGTCCTGTAGTCCTCCATCCTTCTCATCTGGTCCTGTAGTCCTCCATCCTTCTCATCTGGTCCTGTAGTCCTCCATCCTTCTCATCTGGCCCTGGAAGATGAGTCTAGGTCTTCCACATGGTTTCTTCTTGTTGGAAGTCTGGTGCAGTGTGTATAATCCTGAAGGTCTGAAATTATATTATAAACAATGGAATACTATTCTAGAAAGCTCCTATAATAAATACATCCCACTGATGTAAAGTTAACTTTTATGTCATTACTGGTACTGTAGTTTCAGGAGATTACAGAGATTAGTCTCTGTAGGAGATTACTCACTCAGTCCACTGGTCCTGTAGTCCTCCATCCTTCTCATCTGGTCCTGTGGTCCTCTATCCTTCTCATCAGGTCCTGTAGTCCTCCATCCTTCTCATCTGGTCCTGTAGTCCTCCATCCTTCTCACCTGGTCCTGTAGTCTTTCATCCTTCTCATCTGGTCCTGTGGTCCTCTATCCTTCTCATCTGGTCCTGTGGTCCTCTATCCTTCTCATCAGGTCCTGTAGTCCTCCATCCTTCTCATCTGGTCCTGTAGTCCTCCATCCTTCTCACCTGGTCCTGTAGTCCTCCATCCTTCTCATCTGGTCCTGTGGTCCTCAATCCTTCTCATCTGGTCCTGTGGTCCTCTATCCTTCTCATCTGGTCCTGTAGTCCTCCATCCTTCTCATCACCAACTATGACTCAGAAGGTAAATCTTTTAAAAAGAGACACGCTATATTGCCATGAAATCCGGTGTTCCAATCACTTCCATGGCCACAGGTGTATAAAAGCAAGCACCTCGGCATTCAGACTGTTTCTGTTTCCTCTCAGGAGCTCAGTGAATTCCAGCGTGGTCCTGTGATAGGATGCCACCTGTGCAACAAGTCCAGTCGTGAAATTTCCTCGCTCCTAAATGTTCCACAGTTAACGGTCAGTGCAATAATAACAAAGTGGAAGCGATTGGGAACAACAGCAACTCAGCCAAGTGGTAGGACACGTAAAATGATGGAGCGGGGTCAGCGATGCTGAGGTGTATAGTGCGCAGACAGAGGTCACCAACTTTCTGCAGAGTCAATCGCTACAGACCTCCAAACTTCATGTGGCCTTCAGATGAGCTCAAGAACAGTGCATAGAGAGCTTCATGTAATGGGTTTCCGTGGCGATCAGCTGAAGTCATCATCATCATCCTCTTCATTGCTGTCCTCGGAGATCCTCTGCCTCTTCACACTTACCTGTGCATCCTCTTCTCTGCTTCTCTTTGTGTTGCAGCCTGAGGTTGAGGGAGTGGAATCTTCTGGCCCCTGAGGAACCAAGGATGGATCTTCTTCAGGACGGCTCACACCAGAAGGGACGGAGACGGAAGGACAAAAGGGGAGGCGACCGGGAAACATCTCTTTACGAAATCCCTGCCAGACGCTGAGAAGAGTGAACTGCTGAAGTCTGAAGTCATCATCTTCGTCTTCATCCACTTCCTCCTCTTCATCCTCGTCATCAGAAGCCTCAAACATGAAGCTGTAGCCAGAATCATCGCTCGTCCATCCATCGTCCTGAACGTCCTCCTGCTCGCTGTCCTCATCTTCGGAGAAGTCTCCAAAAAAACCCAACCTGACCTACCTCATCCACGAGTCCATACTCACGTCCACCTCGTGCAGGACGGCCGATGACGTCGTTGGCACCAACTGAGGGGGAAGAAAATTCAAAGTATAAGGATTTATCATTGATTTAAACCAAGCAATAATCCTGTTTAAATTAGCCAATGTTAAAATTCTAAAAAAAATAAAAATGTTTTGACTTCACACATATATAGTATAAGTATATTCAATATGTGGCTGAAAAAGAGTTTAAAAATCAATACATTTTTGTGATCGGAAACTAAATGATTGAAAATATGAGGCTGTTTATTCTTCAGTTACTGAACAGAGATGAAAACAGCATTAAGATGAATTAAACCAATAATAATAATAATAATAATAATAATAATAATAATAATAATAATAATAACAATTACTATTATTTTAGCTGTTAATATTAACATATTATGTATACATTATTATAATACCCAATACAAAATATACCAATATTAATAACTATAATATTAAATATAATACAAAAACATGACTGTAATGATAATATGTTATTATTATTATGATTATTGTTAATCATAATAATCATAAAATGGTGTAAATATTCATGTTGTTGTTATATAGCAATGTAAATAACCTCAATAATACTATAAATATGATTGCAATCATCACTAGTGATTACTTTGTGCAAAGACATGTATTCTGCACCAAAGAATAGTCGGGACTTCAGTTCTTCTTCCAATCTCCCAACGCTAACACTGATAACAAAAGAGAGCATGCTTTAACAGGTGGCTCAGACTCCAATGAGAAAACATGCACTTATAGGCCAACTATTTTACCTCAACCAGATGCTTACATATTATTTTTGGCTAAATAGCAGAGCATTTTGTTCTTATTATCTAAATCTTACTTGTTCAAGGTCATTCGGGCTGCAGGTTTTAACTGAATACACACGAGGCATTTCTTTCCTAAAGGTTTTTTGAAGGCATTAATAGTAGTAGATGCTCCTCAGACACAAATCATGGGAATGCTCTTTGTTTAGTCAACTATATAAAAAAACAGACTGGGAAAGTCAACAAAAAGGTCCTTCTAACCCTAATGCTGTAAACCTCATACATGGACCAAATGGCTGCTCTCTATTGACTGCCACCATTAACAAGCATATGGTTCCAGCCACAAACATAAAGCAGAAACATAATTTATCAGATGTGAGTATGATCTACATGATTCTAAATACTGAATTAACTACAAGGGAGTCTGTTTGGTGAGCCACACTTTGCTGGGGGACACTAAGTAGAAGGTAAGCTCAGATGATACATTCATTATAATATGCAGTTGAGATTCTGTTTCTTTCAGCTGGCTTTGATCTCACTACTTCATTGAAAATGAATAAATGTCCAGAAAAAACACACAATACTGAACACATGGCAGAAAGAAACTAAGAAATCTGAGCAGAGAAAATTATGGTGCAACAGGCAGTTTGACATAAATCATCAAAACAAGGAAAATAGAAAATAAAGCTATTGATCACATGAACTGTGATCCACTCACAGTATCAGTGGGCTTTTCTGCATACAGCTTTGAATATCAAACGACTTCAGTCAGAAATGAACTTGACTGATGCAAAAATACAGACTTACTCCAATGCAAGGTATTTACACATGTTCTCGTCCATCTCGTGGCTGTTTATCAAACTCAATGAGTGGGCCAAAAACACAAACAGTCTAACTCTCGAAGTGGAGAAAAGGGAGCTGCACTCTCACCCCCTGATCTCCAGCAGTCGACTCTTGCTGGTGACTGAGAGGACGTCTTCATTCGTTCCGTCGAATGTTGACAACAAAGAATATCTTCAACAGGAATCATTTTGTGACGAGGGGCTACAATTCTTTGAGGGTCCGTCACTGTGGTATTATCCAGCCACCGTGTTGTCCTTCTGTAAAAAAGAAAAGAAGAAAAAACGACAAGTTTAGAACGGCCATAAATTGTTCTCCTTTTTGGCATACGGGACGTGGACAACTCATAACGCACATAACATTTAAATCAGCAAATGTAAGAAAACCATGAGTGCATCATGTAATAACAGATTGGCATGTAATGTAAACTATGACGCTCGATTAATCTTTTAAAGGTTTGATACGTAAACATGCTATTTATACACTTTTCCAACATGTATGCATGTTAGGAAATTGGGATGCTTTTAGAAAAAATAACGTAAACTTGCCCTGAAAAAGTAGAAATACCTCATTTCTTGGTGACAAGTTATGAATGGAAAAATGCGTCTGAGAAGTGAAAGTCACATTTCAGCTTTACAATGTCAGCTTTGCTACTGTGCTCCATGCTGTGGAACACTTCTAAAACGTGTTAAAAGCACAGTCATTATTTGTAATAATGGATATTTTCATGTTTAACTACATCATCATACTGTTAGGTCAATAAGTTCAGATGTTTATAAAAGGGACACTCGTATTTTTTATTTATTTCATATTTATATTTTCTGTTATTTTATCTAAAATAATCACTGTGCTCTTGTTCTTCCATCAGGCAATACAGGGGTGTAGTGGCGTC
The DNA here is from genome assembly GCF_963514095.1 of Eutrigla gurnardus. Classification (NCBI taxonomy): domain Eukaryota; kingdom Metazoa; phylum Chordata; class Actinopteri; order Perciformes; family Triglidae; genus Eutrigla; species Eutrigla gurnardus. Next base: position 3,413,995 of record NC_139938.1, on the reverse strand, counting down.
GTTACGCCACAAGAGGGAGTATCCCCACAAATGAGCAACCCTGTCGAGGAAACACAGCCCATACACACAGTATGTATTCTGCATCCGGCTGGACAGAAGCAGAACTGTATTGCACTGTGTTTTCTCAGACTGTCCAGTAAAGCAATTGAATGAAGCCACACGGCGTCTTTATTGAAGTGTGCAACATCAGCCACAGCAGAGAGTCAAAGGGCTGGTGGCGCTGTTTCAATAGGCTGCTGGCTGTTTCATTGTGTTCCGTCTCTATCTGGACTATACACAATGGACGATTAAAGCAGTCTTGCTTACTTGAACTTTATTGCATGAGTGCAGTCATCATCTCACAACTGTAACGTTATCTCAACTGGTTCGCGAGCGCGGTGTAACCTCTAGATCAGTCCCCCATACAACAGTACTTAAATAAACAGTCCTATTGTTACACTGGCGAGGGAGACGGTCAAAGAGGTGTTTATGTATGAGTGCGTCCACTTCAGCGGGAAATGAATAGTGATAGTCATCAACTACTTTCAAGAATGTTTCCTGAACCACTCCTGAACCAATGTTGCTGTATTACAGGAGCATCATCTTACAATGCTCCATAAACACATCCAGTAAGATCCGTCAGTGCAGGCGTGCTGCACAGTGCTGAATAAGATCATATTTCAACCATTTGGAAAACAATTCATAGAAGCAAAATGTAGGTATTTTTGTTAAAAATCAAAATGCATTCCTGTTACTCTAGATTTACAGTCAATATATGAGAAATATGCAGCCGTTTAGCTGCAACAAAGTTAAACCTCAACATGATGAACGATCAATTCAAATCATTTCGAAAAGGAAAAATGGCAATTCCTCACAGTATTTTGCATGCCTGTAGCACATCCCTCCACTGGTACACCCCTGGCCACAATTCTTACAAACATGTGGTTTCTCTCCAGCATGCACCCTCATGTGATACATATACATGTGGGGTTCTGAGTGAATTCTTTTTGCCACAGAAAGTTGCAGGATTTCATCCAGTGACTCCGCTAAAATCAAAGAGAAACATTTTTCCCCCCAGAGTTGGATTATCTATGATTACTTTAAATTTTAAGACAGTTTCTCATTTGTAGATATTTCCAAAAATGTTGTTAGCCTTTGTAACAGATGTGGATAGGGCATGAAAGGACCCAAGGACTTGTTTTCCAGCATTTTACATTATTTTAATATTACAGTATGTACGAAGAGCTATTTAAATTGGCAGGAAAACATTGAAACTCAACAACAAATCTACTCAAAACCATGACGAGATATTCAAAGGGAGAACAGCGACCTCTTTTGGGCAAATTAAATCAGTACGTGGATGAGAGTGACTAAATTAGGCCAATGCTGTCTCAAAAAGATGCAGAAAAACTCGTCCATGCATTTGTTACCTCAAGGCTGGACTATTGTAATTCTTTATTATCAGGCTGCTCTAATAAATCTCTTAAATCTCTCCAGCTGGTCCAGAATGCTGCAGCTCGTGTTCTGACTAAAACCAGAAGAAGGGATCACATTTCTCCTGTATTAGCTTCTCTGCACTGGCTCCCAGTACAATCCAGAATAGAATTTAAAATCCTTCTCCTCACTTACAAGGCTCTTAATGGACAGGCACCATCATATCTTAAAGAGCTCATTAAACCCTACTGTCCTCCTAGAGCACTACGCTCTCAGAATAAAGGGTTACTTGTAGTTCCTAAAGTCTCCAAAATTAGAACAGGGGCCAGAGCTTTCAGCCATCAAGCTCCTCTTCTGTGGAACCGTCTTCCGGTTCTGGTTCGTGAGGCAGACGCTGTTCCCACATTTAAGAGTAGGCTTAAAACCTTTCTCTTTGACACCGCTTATAGCTAGGGCTGGCTCAGGTTTGCACTGAGCCAGCTCTTGGTTAAGCTGCTATAGGCCTAGACTGCTGGGGGATTATAGTGACACACTGAGCCTCTCTCTCTCTCTCTCTCTCTCTCTCTCTCTCTCTCTCTGTGTATGTTCCACGGAGTCCCTGTGCTCTCTTGCCTAGCAGGTCTCCCTGGACCGTGGTGGAACCTGATCCGGACTGCACCGATGTTGTGGTCTTGTTTGCCTCGATCCCTGCCTCACTTTGACAAGCACTCAAAACTTCCTGCTGCTAAAGGCTTTGTGGCCGACAGCTTCTATCCCGCCAGTATTTTTAATTAAAGTAATTGACTAAAATCGGCATCTCTACTGTCACTAACTTGACTACTCCCGGGAGTCTGGCGATGCTTTCTGGTCCAGCAGAGTCCAGAGTTCCTGACCGATGCAGACTGCTAACTGGCCTGATGCTGGAAACACCACATTGTAGCTCCACCTGCCCGCTGTGTGACTGCTCAACTACTCCTGCTTTTTGGTCTACAGGCGACATTGTTGGATGGATCCATCTCGGCGTGGCTGTGCCTGCTGCCATGGACTACCACTGTTGATACTATTGTTACTGTTAATACCACCACTACTGTCAATGCTACTATTTCCATACTACCAACACCAAATGCAGTTGGAACCCAAGGGCCTGGGCTGCACGAGATTTCTGCCTAAAAGCCTATTAAGGCAGTTTTTTCTCGCCACTGTCGCTGTAACGCTTGCCCCTGGGTGATGTTGGGACTTTGAAATTGAGTTGACACTTGAAATTTTGAGCGTATTCTAGTCCTGCTCAATGTGTTAAGTGTCCTGAGATGACTTCTGTTGTGATTTGACACTATAAATATAAAATTGAATTGAAAATTGAATTAAACCGAGAAAAAGATGGCAGGAATGTTCCAAGGATGAATACTGTTGTACATCATGTGATAACTTATTTACTGGGCTGGAAGGTACAGCATGTATGCATGTTTATTGACCTTACAAAGGCTTTCGATATTGTTGATCACTGTCATCTCCTTAAAATCACTCAGAAAATTGGCTTTAGTGAAAACGTGGGTAAGTGGATTAAAAGCTATCTAACAGACCGTGTTCAGTCAGTCCAGTTCGGTACAGTTATATCCGACCCCGTCACTCTGAACAAAGGGGTCCCTCAAGGGTCAATCTTATACTCTTTCTACTCTATATAAATAATATTCGTGATCACCTGAGGTTTTCCTCTTACCAATGCTGACGACACAGTTTTATACACCTCCGCTTCCTCTTTTGAAACAGCATACACTAACCTGCAGACTGATTTTACCCTCCTGCAGCATGCTCTCCTTGATGCCAAGTTAGTCCTCAATGCTAACAAAACCAAAATCATGTTCTTAAACCATAATCTCACAACCACCCTACCTCCATTTAAGGCATTGGATAGCACCGTCATAGAGGCTGTAGACAAATGTAAATATCTGGGCATCTGGCTATAAGGATCACAACTTCAAACATCACATCTCCTACTTAACAATAAAGCTCAAATTCTTAGTGAGCTTCTTATACAGATCCAAATCGTGCTTTTCTACTGTTGCCCTTAAGCGTTTAGTCACCAGTTTATTTCTATCACAGCTTGGCTTTGGCGATGCCATCTATAGATTTGCCTGCCCGTCCACCCTAGCCAAACTGGATCCCATTTACCATACTGCCTTGAGGTACATAACAGGTTCTGCTTACAGGACTCACCATTGCACTTTATACACACTCGCTGGTTTTCCCCCCCTTAACACCCGGAGGTTACAGCACTGGTATATTCTTAAATATAAGGCTATTTAAGGCAAACTGCCTCCATACCTCTGCTCAAAGTTTACTGCTGTTCAAATTACACATGATCTTAGAGCTAATAGCTGGTTGCGATTCAAGGTTCCCTTAATGAGGACAGAGTTAGGGATGAGGACCCTCTCCTACTTTGGGCCTTGGTCTTGGAATGACCTGCAAGTCAAGATGAGGATTGGAACTCTCATCCCTCTTTCTGGCTTTAAAAAATGTCTCTCTGAACATGTAATCACCAGTTGTTCCTGTGACTCTTAGCTTTCAAATTGTATTGCACTTTTGGGGTCTCTTTTATTGTATAAATTATCATTATTTCTTTGCTACCTTGCTCTTGCTGTGGTGGAAATCAGTTTATGATCACCTGATGAGAAATAAGAATACAACTCCTAACAGCGCTTTTAGTCATTTATTCTATAAAGAGTCCAAAACAGGCTAGCAGTCGCTACAGACAGACTGTAAACAGACAAAGTCGAATAAGTCAAAGCCCTCGCAAACAGGGTGTCCAAGCGGACCGCATCACCGACATACAGCTTCAGAGCAAACTATCTGGCCAGATAGGGGCAGACTCCTTAAGAGTCTGACCAATTCTTCAGTCTTGAGAAGGGCTTTTTATACAGATGTTTGTGATGTGTCATATTCAATCTCTTAGCTTTACTTCGATTTGGATTTTATTGTAGAAGATGTTTGGAGTAATTATATGGTAATTATTTACCCTTTTAAAACTCTACAGATCCACAAACTGATCACTCAAATTAAGTAGATATAAAGAATCGGTGCAAGCTGAATAAATAGTATCATCATCAATACACTCATCATGCAGGTATGCTGCTTTAAATAATTCATGTTGAGTTCAATACAAAGTCCAGTTCACATATTCACAAGTCAGTGAATATTGAGCGACTGTAAAACGAAGCCGATAAGTAAGCGGTGGGTTTTACCTTAACGGCCTCCACAAACCAGCGGAGCAGCATCGCCTGGATCTGGCCGTCTGTCAGCTCGCTGTTGGCTGCTTGGATCTTGCTCTTCACCGTGTCCTCCAGCAGCAGGCGCCGCAGGCGCCAATAAAAGAACTGACGGGATGTTTGCCATTCAAGGATATCCTGCGATAAGCAAATGACAAAAGAAATAATAATGTTAATGCATCGTCTGTTATTAGAAGCTACTATCACCTACGTTTTGCAATTTATTAAATGTCAACACATAATTCGGCGCATTTCATTCTTTGCGAATTTATAGGGGACTAATTTTCTGCCCGTCTCAACCAATTCCTGGGATGTCACAATGACATAGTACTCATTAGGGAAATCAGACTATCTGGCAAAAGAGGTCTGTGCTGTATGTAGCCCGTGGAATTTGATGCCACACAGGACACAATTACTTCTGGGGTTTTTGTAGCCTTAGTTTTATTTGTTGAACACCATTTTCCACATCTTGACAGAGGGTGTTGTTTAAAATAAAATACAATAAAATGTGGTAAAATAAAGTACAATAAAACGTGATAAAATACGACAGTGGCCACGACTGCAAATGGAGGACGCAATCAGTTACACATACATTACAAAATCACAAACCTCAGATAATGTCAAAATGTCACTTAATGAATTCAAAGCACTTACATCTTGAACTTTTAGTGCCACGTGGACCTTTCACCATAGATTTCACCAGTCTTTAGTCTTTTTATCTAAACAAAATAACTGTAGTTAAAACAGCATTGCTCACATTCAAACTCAACATCACACCGCACGGCGTTACACTAGCTAGCATGCTTATGTCATTGAACATTAGTGCATCGGCGACTCGTGCCCAAAATCCGCAGAGATCAACAGTAAATACAATAATCGGTTACAAATATCAACAGGTACCTTTATTTAAGGGTTTTATACACCGATATGTAACACAATTTGTTCGTTTTTTACCTCCTTCCTCACACAGTGGCATCACATCACCGTCCTTCCTGGCTGAAATCTCTCCGTGGTCCACACGCATCAAAACAAAACCCATAATGCACTTTGCGCAGTAACAAATCCCCAGGCTAAATGCTGCCCTCTAGTGACCATATTTAAGAACTGACTGTGGCGAAACATTTACAATCTCCTTCACAGTTTTAACAAATAGAAATGGCACAATCAAAATAAATCAACAAACGACATATGAAATAAACTTTACATTTCTCAGGTATTTAACAACCAAAGTGAAAACACAAACATGTCGGGTTTTACCACCCGGTTACATGTATATTTGGCTTGATTTGAGAAATGGCTGTTTATTTTGATTCCATAACCTTAAACATCCCACTGTACTTCACAAGGAACCCGTTAAAGAATCCGAGCGGACGCAGAGGAGCCCAGAGCTGCGTGTTGATAACGCACTGATGTCAAGTGGTCTTACAGGGGCTGGAGACCAGGACTGCAAACTGCCTATTGTACCAGTACAGGTTCAATCTAATAAAGGAACCAAAATTGTTGTCACTTATGCTTTCTTGGATCAGGGGAGCACTGCTGTGTTTTGCACTGAGAGCTTAATGCAAAAGCTCCACCTCACAGGGAGGAAGGGCCGCATTCTCCTCCGAACCATGGGCCAGGAGAAAGTTGGAAGCAGCAACATTGTGTCAGGACTGGAGTTTGCAGCACTGGAGGGGGACAATTTTCTTGAGCTGCCAAGAGCTTATACGTAAGAGTCCATGCCTGTGAACAGAGAATATAACAGAAATATTCCGACTGAAAGGGATATTAAACAATGGTCATATCTGAAAGACATTCACTTACCTCAGATTGATGCAGGAATAGAGCTTCTTATAGGAACCAATGTTCCTAAAGCACTGGAACCGCTGGAAGTGGTGTGTAGCGTGAATGATGGACCGTATGCTCTCCGTACCATGCTGGGCTGGACTGTCAAAGGTCCACTGACAGGAAACAGTGGAGATACTGTTAACTGGGAGCATCCACAAATAACTGTCAACAGAGTTTCAGTCGTGAACCTGGATGACCTCTGGCAGCAACAGTTTAAGATTGACTTCCCTGAAGGCAGCATTGATGAAAAACCTGCAATGTCATGAGAGGATCAAAGATTCTTGGAGTTTGTCACCAACTCAGCAAAACAGGTGGAGGGGCATTACCAGATGTCATTGCCTTTAAGGAACATTGATGTCAATATGCCAAATAACAAAAGAATTGTTGAGCAGCGTTTGTGTTTTCTGAAAAGAAGGTTTAAGAAGGACTCAACATTTCATACCGAGTATAACACCTTTATAAATGACCTGGTGGCTAAAGGCTATGCTGAGAAGGTGCCCAAAGAGGAGCTGGACCGTGGTGATGGGAAAGTATGGTACATACCACACCATTGACTGTGGAGCAAGATATCAAGGTACATCATTGAATGCTCAACTTCTACAGGGCCCTGATGTTACCAGCTCTCTGATCTTGTGATCATGGCCCACATTGAATCCATGTTCCATCAGGTGCCTCCTGACGACAGAGACCTCCTCAGGTTCCTCTGGTGGCCAAACGGGGATATGGAGCAACTACCTGCTGAGCAGGTAGGACTATGGACTATGGCATCACTACAGTGAGGAAACGGTGGACAAACTATTGCACTGCTTTTATGGAGATGATTGCCTCGTGTCAGTGGCCACGGAGAAGGAAGCAGTGTTGCTTTAAGGCGGGTCCACACCGGACCGAAAATCGGCGTCTTTGAGAGAGTCGGCATCCGTGACATGAGTCTCCTTGGTGTGGTCGCTCGAATCGGCCCACGTCGGCGTTCATTTTAGCCGATTCAAATGTGTAATCCGCCATTCGGTGTAATCGAGCCGCTGAAGTAGCTGTGATTGTTTTAAGTTATTAAATGATTGAAACTTACCTGGACTCAGCGTGCTTTTGAACCAGCAGCAGCACGTCACACAAACATACAGGACCTCCTCTCAAACGACTTTAATGACAGGCAAGTCGTTACAAGGTAACCCAGATAGCAAAAACCTTTTGGCATAATTTTGGCCCAAATCTGGCTGGTCATTTTGGCAAGATTATGGCCAGGCTTCCGGGCCCTAAATGGCCCAAAATAGGCAAGCCAAAATCAAACCAAAAGGAGGCCAAAACTCACCCAAAACTAGTTGTGGCCTTCCAAAATACAGCCATAATCGTCCCAGAAGAGCCCCAAATCCCCACAATCAAGCCAAAAAGAGGCCAAAATTCACCCAAAACTAGTTGTGGCCTTCCAAAATATAGCCATAATTGTCCCAGAAGAGCTCCAAATCCCCACAACCCAGCCAAAAAGTAGCCAAAGCTAAATAAACCTGACACCCCCCACCCCTCCCCATTTCATAATTATTTACTGCTGTATTTGAAAAACAAATACGAAGATTTAAATCATTTCTTCTTTTTTTAATTAGTTGTATGGCCAGGTACACAAAGAGAATGCAGGCCAAAAACAGACAATAACAATAATATTAAATATAACAACTTTATAAACACGTTATAGTTTTGGTTTTATTTGTTCAGATCCCCAACATCACAACATGAAAAAGACAAGGCAAGTCAAAAACTTAAATTAAATCACATCAAAGAACGTATGTGAGATAACTCCAATATATAGAACATATAACAACAACTGTTTCATAAAACAATACAAGTCACAATAGTGTGAAGGTTCTAACCCAACTGTGTGTGTGTGTGTGCTCAGTATCGGCTATTATTGGAAGCCGCTCAGACTGGAGGAGACAGCCGTCCAGGCTGCACACAGTGTGTGTCTGTCTGTCTGTCTGTGTGTGTGTGTGTGTGTGTGTGTGTGTGTCTGTCTGTCTGTCTGTCTCTCTCTCTCTATCTGTGTGTGTGTGTGTGTGTCTGTCTGTCTGTCTGTCTGTCTGCCTGCCTATCTGTCTGTCTGTCTGTCTGTCTGTCCGTCTCTGTTTATCTGTGTGTGTGTGCGTGCTCCTGGCTGGGTGCTAGCTGGGTTCTGGCTGGGTCCTGGCTTGGTGTTCGCTTGGTCCTGGCGCTTCTTCCTCCCGCCGTCTCTGTCTCCAGCCCAGTAAAACCATTTATTAATTGATTTGGCAATTTCATCGTCGGTGGCTGAAGAGCAGGCGGGGTTTCTTCTCACAGCGGCTAAAAGTGATAGTATATACAAAGACAACATAAACAGACTTACTAAATCAACTATAACCTTGGAATGCTTCATTAAAACTTCAACAGTTATTAAACTTACCCACTACCACAGCTTTTAGCTGAAGCCTGTCAAAGGCCAGCTTTCGATTACCACCACTCCAGGTAATTTTCAGAGCCAGATCGTTCATCATGGCTCGTCTGAGGATGCCCCAAACTGTGTCTTTCACAGTTGCACCTCCAGCAAGTCCTAGAGTTGTGACGTGAAAATAGTGAAAGAGAATTACCTGCATTGATTTGCATTGAACTACCATTACATTACCCTACACCAAGGGTTTCAAACTCAAATACACTGTGGGACAAAATGTAAAATTTGGTACAAGTCGAGGGCCGGACTGGTTCAATGTTTAAAAAGGATGGTTGCTCTCTCCAGCCGGTCTACCTGTAGCTCCTCTGATGCTGTTCCTCTGGATTTGGATTTTGGCCTGTGTGTATGTGTCTGTGTGTCTGTCTATCTCTATGTGTGTGTCTGTCTGTCTATCTGTCTGTCTGTCTGTCTGTGTCTGTTTGTCTGTCTGTCTCTGTCTATCTCTGTGTGTGCATGCATGTCTGTGCGTGTCTGGTAATTCTTACATCCATACATCTGATGTCCCCTATAGGGACAGCGAGGGACACAGTCGGTACACACAGGCTGTCAGAGCTCTCTGTCTGCTGCAGCAGGTCGTTAAATATGCAAATGAGGGTAAAATCTCCGTCAAATTTAACAAAACAAACGTGAATATTCAGAAGTGTGTTAGCAATGATATTGTTACGTTTATATACAGTTTAAGACAAAATAACTTATGCTAACTTAACCAACAGACAGAGAGCATCACCCCATCTTACCTGCACGAAAGCTTCCCAACTTTTGCCGGGAAGATAACGCTACGTGACTACAGCGTCTTCATGTAGCGTTAATTAAAGTCCCCCCTCCTTAATTCTTTGTTGCATTGACTTTACACATTTAGGTGAGCGTTGGTTCCAGTTCAGGGGTAAGAAAGATGAAGTTATCACGGATCATCCGTGTACAGTTCTGTCATCACTCCCATGAACTGGCCAGCCCACGCTCTTAAGACGGCCTGCTGAGCGCACCTGTATTTCCTCTCCACCGCTCTCACTCACGGTGTCACGCTGTAAAAATAAATATAGAAAAAATAATAACGAATAGCTGTTTTTCTGTACATTACACAGTATACTGTAAGACTTCCCTGAAAATTTACAGTGAAATTCTAACGGTGAAGTACTGAATTACGATTGTACAGTGTATTGCTGTGAAAGCAAAGCATTCTGGGAGTCATGACGCTTGCTCAAGTACGGAAGCGCATTGCATTCACTGGATAAAACGCCTTATCTCGTAATTATGAGAAAAGATCTCGTAATTATGAGATCAGGATCTCGTAATTATGAGAAAATATCTCGTAATTACGAGATCAGGATCTCGTAATTATGAGAAAAGATCTCGTAATTACGAGATCAGGATCTCGTAATTATGAGAAAATATCTCGTAATTACGAGATCAGGATCTCGTAATTACGAGAAAAGATCTCGTAATTATGAGATCAGGATCTCGTAATTATGAGAAAAGATAAAAGATAGTCCTCTCTCAGTGGCAATGATGGCGCTATCGCAGTTAATCTGCTATTACCACCTTCTCGGCTTGAGATACTGGGAAATTTTGAGGTTTCTGGAAATGAGGATGGTTTCAATATCAGTATGTCAACACTGCGCACGCATCTCAAGACGTTGGGATTCCTGATCTCATAATTACGAGATGTTTTCTCATAATTACGAGATCCTGATCTCATAATTACGAGATTTTTTCTCATAATTAGGCTACGAGATGTTTTCTCATAATTACGAGATCTTTTCTCATAATTACGAGATAAGGCGTCTAATTTTTTTTTATCCAGTGAATGCAATGCGCTTCCGTAGGCTACTCAAGCATCCCAACGGTCAAATGTTTCTTTTCACAGTTATTTACTGCTTACAGCTGAGAATCTCGGGAAAATAACATGATCATTCATATTTGAAGTTTGAAGGATAATCATTAGTCAGAGCTGAAATAGTCATTCTTAATTTGAAATTTTGTCTTGTATATTTTATACAGTCTATAGTTGATGCGTACGTAACCTTATGTCACTTTAATTTGACCAGATAAAGAGGAAATATTTAAAAGTTGCACTTATTTTTTTCGCGTTGTGACCGTTCAGCACCACAGTTCGTCTGCACTGACGTCGCGGCAGCAGCAGCAGCAGCCTCCAGCGCAGGAAACACCGGAGAGACGACACCGAAAGCTTGGATTTATTAACGTTACGTGTCTAAGTTTTACCACCGCCAGGTTAGCGTCCAGTAGATTTATTTGGTTTACTATTTAGTCATTTTTCAGTGACTGTCGATGAAGACGGCGCCTTAAAGGAGAAATCCGGTCATTTTTGACCCCATTTCCGTTGTCCTCAGGGTCATCCCGACTTTTTTTTTATCACCGCCAAGTTTGGAGCGTCCAGTGGATTTATTTAGTTAATTTTTGAGCTCCAGACCAGACGAAAAGACAAAGAAGGGAAACGAGTACCCCATGGTAAGTCAAGTTCTCAACTTAAGCTCAACTTTTCCAACACGTATGCTAGCACAGCACATGTAAAGGCTAGCTAACTGCTAACTAAGGCGTTAACTGTCTTAGCGCTTCGTCAGATGCTTAATAATATTGTATGGTTGCATAATATATTAATACCAACAAGGGAGACGAGGCAGCAGTCTAGCATGTGTTTCTAGAATGTTCAGTTGTCAGTTTTGCGGCCATGCATGTGGTACTAATATGCCTTTGTAGGCAGATGCCAGTATAGATGATGTAGTCAATTTTATTCCAGATTAAGACATAGAAATTATTGAAATGCAATGAATGGAGCTCAGTGTAATTTTTAAATAATTTCTTTCAATATGACATTGATGACAACCATAGTTAAAACATTGTTTAATTATATTAACATTAACTTAGAACTGCAATGCTGTTTTTGTCTCCTATATAGGTGTCAGCAACAGCAGCGACTGTGAAGACATCATTCGCCCTGGCCATAGCCCTTGTTGATCATTCTAGGTAAACCCTAAGTCCCACATGTTTACTTACACTGTACTACTGCACATATGCAGAGTATTTCTATTGAACCTGAATCTCAAAGAGACGGCTTGGCCCACTCGCTATGTGCATTCTCGTTGTTGGGTGTGGAATGCTACTGACCCTCTATAACACATACATCAAAGGCAGTGCAATGGACGAAAACAATATAGCAGCAAGTGGCCACCTGATAATACATCAAATGGTCAATGTGACAATCAGCCTAACTCTTTTTTCATTGTGTTTCAGGTCCAATGATTTGTGACCAGCGTTAGATGTAAGCATCGAGGGTCAGTTGGTGTGTGAAGGAGCATCGTTTGTTTTGGGGCTTGCTGTTGTCTTCACGTGCTACTCCAACTTCAACCTCCAATATCAGGATCAGGCTGCCTGCACACTTGAATTCATACAGAGGTAAGTTTGAATCCGATATCGAGGCATTAGCGTCAGATGTGTATTGCTGTATAGTAGGGCCCCACTCTGAATCTCAGACTCCCAAACTGAGTAGGTAGCTGATTGATGTATTTAGTATTTCCATCACTTTAATTTAATAAATTCCACAATATAATCATCCTATTTTCAACATTTTGTTGTTCTGGATTACTATGGGCAGAAATATGTGTCACTACAAACTGAATTTGAATCATTTATATTTTTATTTTAATTGATTAATTGATTAGTTTGGAACTGAATTCCAATAAACTGAATACAGGATAAGCAGTAGACGATGGATGGAGCAATTCAAATTCAGATATAAATTATTAAATATATTTTTTAGTGACACACAATTCTGCCCAAAGATAAATCTTCTAGAGCAAAGTGTTATTGTACTATTTCAGTCACTGAAGGTCAAAGGTCCCAGTCAAATTGTATTTTTGTAACACCGTAGAAGTGCCACATTGCCATAGCTACATTTTAGTCACTGAATTATCCACAACACGTTCCTGTTTCACAATAAAAGCCTTGTTATGTATTGAATGGATTCTGTCCATTGAAATGCTACAGGGCTTTTAATTTGAAACATATACAGGAATTCTTGAGTTTGTATTAACAGCATAATGCAGTAACACAAATTTGACAGTAGCTGGACGCAGATCAGACAATAAGGAAGCTTCCTACTAAAATATGAGCAAATACAGGAGACTTATGGAACAGAGGGAATTAGAAATAAATGCCCGTCTCTAATATAAGCCTGCTTCAAATAAAGCCCTGTTATCCTCTGTATGTGAGGTAAATAAAGGCCCCGGCCACTAATTGAGAATTTACGGTATGCTACAAGTGATTTCCTAATTCTTTTTTGTGTCTCTTGTTTTACCTTGCTATGCTTTGTAGAAGCTAAGTTGGGATCAACCCAGAGAGAGGGACAAAGGCACGGCGGGGGAAAGTGACCAGCAAGAAGAGTGGGAAAATGGACAGGCGACATCCCCGACATGTGTGCACACTCTTGAGGATGCTCATGGATTTTGAGTGGGACTTTGTGTGAGTTGGACATTCACTACCCTGACCTGCACTCATTCACAACAGTCTTTTTATTTGTAGGGGCTGTATTTTATTATTTTTTATTTCATTTTGTTAACAAATTTCACCCACCATGTTTAATGTTTAAGCTATTGGGCCAGCACTCAGTATTGTTCAATAACATGGTTCTGTGAACCCCCAAGCGTAATGGGGGAGGCTATTTCCTTTTGAAACAGAGAAGTCACAGTACTATTTACTCTGTCCGTAAAGTACAAATGTTTTCAGCCCATCACTCATCAGATACATACACACACACACATACACACTCACTCTCAAACACACACACACACACACACACACACTCACCATCCACACTATTTTTGTTGGTAAGGGATTGAGTATTTGAATGTTTTACATGTTATTTTCTGTCAAACTCAGGGGTTACTCTAATAAACAAGAATAATATGAATATTTCCTGTTGTCTTGTTTATTCTTCCCAATTGTTATTTTTCATTTGCTTGTTAGTTTTTACAGATGCTTGTATCACCGGTTCCTAAATGTTTTGGGGAAAATAGTACCTGGACTCAGCGTGCTTATGAACCAGCAGCAGCGCGTCACACAAACATACAGGACCTCATCCTCTCAAACGACTTTAATGACAGGCAAGTAGTTACATTTGTCAATAAAAAAAGTCAACAAGAAAGCGATCGCTCACAGCGCAAAGGCATCAACGAGACGCTCAGTAAGTACAGCTGCGTCAAACAAATGTAATAAATGTGGGTTTTGTTAGCAGAAACTGCAATAAACATCAGAGTCCGACAATGACCATCCAACACATAAGAATATAGAAATACAATTATCTTTATTAGTTCATTCACGTGATTTCTCTCGTCTAAAAAAAGAGCCATGCATGGTCCATGCATCCCCAAAGTGAACAAGAATTGGATTTGTTGTGTTGACCGTTGAGACAGTCTCTCAATCGGATTAAAGAGAGAACACACATTTTTCTCATTGTCCATCCAGTCGACTGTGTCTCTCTTTTCCAGTGTTTGGCTAATTTTGACATTTGGAATGCTAAGAGGTACAATCTTGGACCTGGTAACCCTATTCCCCCTTTCTCCTACGGGAAGAATGCCTCATGAGAGGAAAATAGGCTTCTTGAAGGAAAATGGCATCTGTTTTGGATGCTTGTGTACAGGGCACATCAGTAAAGATTGCCGTAAAAGGATTTCCTGCTCAAGGTGTAGCCTTAAACATCCCACTGTACTTCACAAGGAACCCGTTAAAGAATCCGAGCGGACGCAGAGGAGCCCAGAGCTGCGTGTTGATAACGCACTGATGTCAAGTGGTCTAACGGGCTGGAGACCAGGACTGCAAACTGCCTATTGTACCAGTACAGGTTAAATCTAATAAAACCTGGTAACCCTATTCCCCCTTTCTCCCTAAGGGGCACATCATTTACTCAATTTGATTCATGCTTTTTTCGCTTCCCAGAGAAAATGTTTCACTATATTATCATACCTCCTAAAAATGTCACATATTGCTCTTTGTAGGAGCCATATTGTGTCACTGGTGGATTATTTGTCTTTTGATTTGTTTGGTCTGGTTGTCACGGTGATACACAGGGCTTGGGTCACGTGGGCACGGGGGATGATTGCCGTAGGAGATATAGGGAACTGGATCACCTGCACTGGGGGAGGAGAGAGAGGAGTGTAGGTAGCCGTAATATTTGTTGACCGCATTTGTTCAGTTTGTTGCTTTGTTACATATTCGCCACCAGTGCACGTTTTCCATCCTTTAGGCGTGTGTAATCTAGCCGCTGAAGTAGCTGTGATCATTTTAAGTTATTAAATGATTGAAACTTACCTGGACTCAGCGTGCTTATGAACCAGCAGCAGCGCGTCACACAAACATACAGGACCTCATCCTCTCAAACGACTTTAATGACAGGCAAGTCGTTACATTTGTCAAAAAAAAAAAAAAGTCAACAAGAAAGCGATCGCTCACAGCGCAAAGGCATCAACGAGACACTCAGTAAGAACAGCGGCTTCAAACAAATGTAATAAATGTGGGTATTATTTGTTTCATATTTGACATTTTCACAGGCTTTTATTCTGAAACTGTACATCAGAATGTTTTGATACTTATGGGTCACACTACCAGGTCATATACTATAACTCTGAAGTGGAATTATTCCTTGATAACAGGACGTTTCCTTTTAAATTGAACCCAAAATCCTGTGTAATATGTCTCATATTTGACACTTTGATGGGCTTTTATTTTGAAACTATACATCAGAATGTCTTGATACTTAATGGGTCACACTACGGGGTTGTATACTATAACCCTGAAGTGGAATTAGTCCGTGATAACAGGGCATTTCCTTTTAAATTGAATCCAGTCATATTTAATTTGTCTCATATATTTGTCAATCATATTTTGAAAAGGCACAAGCTAAACAGTTACTCAATGTCAATGCAGATTAATTCATTCCAAAACAAACAGAAACAAATACAAACATGAATACAACTTCATATGAACAAAACCAAAACTGCCCTACAAATTCAGAGACAAATGGAGAAACCAAACATGTGAGTTGCAAGAACGATACAACCGAAGAGCTAGAATCACAGATATTGCTGACTTCATTGAAAGGCAAGTGAAAATTATGACAGATCCTGTGTTCGGCAATATACAAGACTCTCAACCAATAACTATGATTAGAGGAACAAACAAACCTAAGCCACAGTTTCGTCCTGGAAACAAGGGGAGCAGTTTTGCTACCACTGTAGGCCCTCTGGAGAACAAACATCTGTCTGCAAGGAAAGAAAAGGAAATTGACCAAACGGGAAGGAGAGCATGCATCTGCTGTGGAGGAGGACACACGTTAGTGTACAGATGGGAAGAATGCCTCATGAGAGGAAAATCGGCTTCTTGAAGGAAAATGGCATCTGTTTTGGATGCTTGTGTACAGGGCACATCAGTAAAGATTGCCGCAAAAGGATTTCCTGCTCAAGGTGTAGCCTTAAACATCCCACTGTACTTCACAAGGAACCCGTTAAAGATTCCGAGCGGACGCAGAGGAGCCCAGAGCTGCGTGTTGATAACGCACTGATGTCAAGTGGTCTAACAGGGGCTGGAGACCAGGACTGCAAACTGCCTATTGTACCAGTACAGGTTAAATCTAATAAAGGAACCAAAATTGTTGTCACTTATGCTTTCTTGGATCAGGGGAGCACTGCTGTGTTTTGCACTGAGAGCTAAATGCAAAAACTCCACCTCACAGGGAGGAAGGGCCGCATTCACCTCCGAACCATGGGCCAGGAGAAAGTTGGAAGCAGCAACATTGTGTCAGGACTGGAGTTTGCAGCACTGGAGGGGGACAATTTTCTCGAGCTGCCAAGAGCTTACACGCAAGAGTCCATGCCTGTGAACAGAGGAAATATTCCGACTGAAAGGGATATTAAACAATGGTCATATCTGAAAGACATTCACTTACCTCAGATTGATGCAGGAATAGAGCTTCTTATAGGAACTAATGTCCCTAAAGCACTGGAACCGCTGGAAGTGGTGTGTAGCGTGAATGATGGACCGTATGCTCTCCGTACCATGCTGGGCTGGACTGTCTATGGTCCACTGACAGGAAACAGTGGAGATACTGTTAACCGGGAGCATCCACAAATAACTCAACAGAGTTTCAGTCGTGAACCTGGATGACCTCTGGCAGCAACAGTTTAAGATCGACTTCCCTGAAGGCAGCATTGATGAAAAACCTGCAATGTCATGAGAGGATCAAAGATTCTTGGAGTTTGTTACTTTAAGGAACATTGATGTCAATATGCCAAATAACAAAAGAATTGAAGAGTTTCAGAAGGACTCAACATTTCATAGAATCGGAATCAGAATCAGAATCAGGTTTATTGCCAAAGTAAGTTTTCACTTGCAAGGAATTTGTCTTGGTTGTGTATGGTGCATACAATAAACATGTAATAAAAAAGAGAAAAAGTACTGGAATAGAAATGTACACTAAAAAATATATAAGAGACACTATAACATAACATAAACAAGTATGTACAATATAACTGTTTTGGGGCAGTGCAGTTTGTGCAGGGAGTGCAAAAAATAACAAAACTGGATGTGCAAGTTCACAGTATATATACAATATATAGAGATGATGATATGTGCAATGATCAGGGATAATAGTCCAGGATGTGTGTTACTGCAACATGTAGTTACTGGGTGTCTAAGTTTTACCACCGCCAGGTTAGCGTCCAGTAGATTTATTTGGTTTACTATTTAGTCATTTTTCAGTGACTGACGGCGCCTTAAAAGAGAAATCCGATAATTTTTGACCCCATTTCCGTTGTCCTCAGGGTCATCCCGACTTATTAGAAACAAAAAACCCGACAAAAATTGACGTTGCCTAGCCCGAGATCTGTACCTGCCTGGCAGCCTTCCAGACTCGCTCCAATGCTAACCCATTGGGGCACGTTATATCTGCTTTCCTGGGCCTCAGAAAACAATTCCAAGAAATATGCAACACAGGTTGGGTCCGTACGAGACACCACGGCGCTCGTTTAGCTCAAATAGTGTGGCAAAATGACATAAATATGTGTGTTTTAGCATGAAGTTACTCACCTCAAATCACCCCGTAGACATTAGCAGTAGATAGCCGAGCGCCTGTCGTCCCTCCCAGTCACCACAGAAACGAAAACGTTTTCCTCGTAGTTTTGATTTTGTATCCATAAAGAAACGACCGAGCAGTGCAGTCGTCATGTCCGTAATAAATCCATGAAGCTGTTATATCCATATGTATGACTATGTTACAACATAGCAACGATAGCTTCAGCTAGTAACCTGCCGGGTGCTCGTTATCACTCTGTTGTGTCTCTCATCACTCTGTTGATGAGAGTATGCAGTCTGCACACGCGTCACGCGACACGCGACTCCCACTCGTGCTGTCAACACAACTAGCCTACTGAGACTGCGTGAGATTTGTTGTGGCTGTAGCAGGTTCAACTGTCACACAGGCTAAGCAATCTTACTATGTAGGCTAGCGCTAGTTACACTGTCATATGGACATGACAGCACTGCTCGATGGAAAGAAGTTTGTCACTGTATTGGCTTGAAAACAGCTCCAGAGTGAGGACGTCGGGAGACGGGAACTTGCGCGAGACTTTTGGCTCCCGGCTACTGTTTAGCTGTAAGCAGTCGTTGCTATGTTGTAACATAGTCATACATATGGACATAACAGCTTCCTGGATTTATTACGGACAGGACGACTGCACTGCTCGATCATTTCTTTATGGATACAAAATCTACGAGGAAAACGTTTTCGTTTCTGCGGTGACTGGGAGGGACGAGCGCCCGGCACGTTACTAGCTGAAGCTATCGTTGCTATGTTGTAACATAGTCATACATATGGACATAACAGCTTCCTGGATTTATTACGGACAGGACGACTGCACAGCTCGGTCGTTTCTTTATGGATATAAACTACGAGGAAAACGTTTTCGTTTCTGCGGTGACTGGGAGGGACGACAGGCGCTCGGCTATCGACTGCTAATGTCTACGGAGTGATTTGAGATGAGTAACTCCATGCAAAAACACACATATTTATGTCGTTTTGCCACACTATTTGAGCTAAACAAGCGCCGTGGTGTCTCGTATGGACCCAACCTGTGTTGCATAGGTCTTGGAATTGGTTTCTGAGGCCCAGGAAAGCAGATAAAAGTTGCCCCAATGGGTTAGCATTGGAGCGAGTCTGGAAGGCTGCCAGGCAGGTACTAGGCAACGTCAATTTTTGTCTGTTTTTTTGCTTCTAATAAGTCGGGATGACCCTGGGGACAACGGAAATGGGGTCAAAAATTACCGGATTTCTCCTTTAACGTACAGATGAGAAGCAGAGAAGACATACTTTTTCACCTGGCCTCCCATTGACACTCGTGCTGACTCCATGTTTCGAATCTGGCCACTCTTCACACTGATGGCAAAGGAGAAGCAACACAGGGGTTAATGCTTTCAGCGAGGTTCTTTTCGGTTTTAGTAAATAATGTGTATGACACTATATGCTACCATTAACCAAATTGCAGAGTAGTATATTTTAGTCCAATCATACATCGAAGCAGGTTTACCTCCACTCAATGGCATTCTCCAGAGATTTAAATGTCTTTGGCCGACTTCTGAGGAAATTCTGCATACTGTTCAAAGCATCCATCGCTGTGCCTGAATGCAATAAACAACAATCACTTGACATGAATACACCGATTAATACGGAGATCATTTGATTTAATTACGAACATTTATCATGTAAATTAAGCGTCATAAATAGAAAAATATCTGTCTCCAGTTAGTTACCTTCTACAACGTCAATGACACAGAGGCCAAGCAGGGATGGTATATGGTTGGCAGCGGCAGTGTGAACTGCAATGGCCCCACCCATGCTGTGTCCAATAATCATGATGGGAGGTGGGCTCTCCCCATAGAGCACCTCCACCACTTTGCCAATGTCCCTTTTGAAAGAAAAGGCAAGATAACCGTTTTACATTCCTGTCATGTGTCAGTGTTTCTGTGTGTACAGTCAGAGACCTCCAGACAGAGTGTATAACGACTAATCATTTCATTTTCATTTTAAAAGCATATTTATCAACTCATTCATCTAAATGCACACCATCACAAGAATCCATACAACTCTCAAATGACTTTCTTCCTTCTGGACTGAGCCGTGAAAGCAAGACCATACAAGGATGCACCAAACATACCCTGCCTTTAGGTGGGAAGCTGCACGGACGTAAGCTGACTGTGTGTGTGACTCGATTCTGTCGGCTGTCCTGCAGGATCATACTGTCCCCTCAGGCTTCCCATATTTTTCTGTGATTCAAGGCCAAGCTGTGGAGAGTGAGTGCGTATGTTATATCAACTGCACACAAAGCAACTTACTTGGCCATCGTGTCCGCAGAGAGATCATCAGGATTTTTCACTTTTGTGTCACCTATAGGTAATGAGAGAAGCACATTTTACAACTTGTTCCACCAAAGAAATGAAGATGCAATGTATAATCTCTATAAAAAAAAAGTGCCTGCATTCATATGCAGAACCTTTTGGTACAGGAAATGTTCTGGTTCCCGTTTGTAGTCAGTGACTAATCACATTGGCAGGCTTTGGATGATTGCAGGTAAACAATCCATGGGAAGAGCAAAAAGGGGAACACACTGGCCGAAGTGCAATCAAGGCTTTAACTTTTTATTGGTTTAAAATTAGCTTGTTAACTTGCTACTTGTGAAACAACCCAGTTGAAAACGTCATCTCTCAACTCCAACTCCAGTCTCGCATCTCAAGTTGCTAATCGGACTGTAAACAATGAGCAACACACAGAAAGGGAAGTCTTGACTCTGGATATCTGCAGGTTAATCTAGCTAGCTAGCCAATCAGTTCTGAGATCGTGCACAGAACAGTGTCTGTGAAATAAACGCAAAACTACAATATGTTCTAGAAATAGATCAATGTTAAGGGCATATTACATTATTACAGAATGCAAATGGTGAGCTAAAATCGTGAGGATGCAGTGATCAACATTTTATTTTTTTAATTCATTAAGTAGACTATTTCCCATCCTGTGATAGACTGGCGACCTGTCCAGGGTGTACCCTGCCTTCGCCCAATGACAGCTGGTATCGGCTCCAGCACCCCCGTGACCCTGAATACAGGATAAGCGGTAGAAAATGGATGGATGGATGGATGGACTATTTCCCATTATAACTAAGCAAACTAATACATCTCCATCACAATCTCAATTTCCTAAACTATAAATAAAATATGTCTAGTTACATGTTGTCTCCCGTGACAACCTTTATTAACATGAGCTCGAAGGTCCATAGCCACCACCCTGCAGTTGATCCTGCTGCATATGACTGCCTGCAAAGACACATACGGAAACCATTTAATCAATCAAATAGCGTATAGCAAAGACGCTGAAATTAAAGAACAGCTCCATAAATATTCTATTATGAACATGCACTGAGTTTCTAATTCGTTATGAGGTATTATTCTCACAGTGAACACCGCCCAGGAGAGTGCAGAGTGTCCTCCTCCATGAAGCAGAAGCAGCACAGGACCATTGGCTCCACTGCAGAAAATTCTGAAAATGTTCAAGGTAGTCAAGGAAATTCAGAACATAGCCGTGCAAGAATTCGCTGCTCAAAATACAATACACATGAATTGCATAAAGTGCTAATTTTCTATACTAAGCTGAAGTTAGACAGCACACTGGTCTCAAGAAAAGGCTAAATCTGAAATGACCTAGTTGGCTTTGAATGCTCTGGGTGATTTCCACACCAAAAGTGTCAAATATGATATAAATATTTTCTGACAAACACAAGAAGGATATATCTTTGCCATTTTCATTTTCCACCTCAACATGGTTTCTAAGTAGTGACTCCAGGGCAGGGGTGAGAAATCTCTCTTCCGTCCAGGTCTGTATAGAAAAAAAGAGCAAAAGTGTAAACCAATCTCATATTGCAACAGGATAATTAAAACGGTCAAATGCTACTACATTGAGTCCCAAATAGATTAAAGAAGATACAGATTAAAGATTGATGATGGGACACAAGTAATGCAAACAATAAATTGTGAAATTCAGTAATATATTATTATTATATATCTATTATTATAGACTGGTTACCTGTCTGTCTCTACATGTCAGCCCTGTGATAGACTGGTTACCTGTCTGTCTCTACATGTCAGCCCTTTGATAGACTGGTTACCTGTCTGTCTCTACATGTCAGCCCTGTGATAGACTGGTTACCTGTCTGTCTCTATATGTCAGCCCTGTGATAGACTGGTTACCTGTCTGTCTCTACATGTCAGCCCTGTGATAGACTGGTTACCTGTCTGTCTCTACATGTCAGCCCTTTGATAGACTGGTTACCTGTCTGTCTCTACATGTCAGCCCTGTGATAGACTGGTTACCTGTCTGTCTCTACATGTCAGCCCTTTGATAGACTGGTTACCTGTCTGTCTCTACATGTCAGCCCTGTGATAGACTGGTTACCTGTCTGTCTCTACATGTCAGCCCTTTGATAGACTGGTTACCTGTCTGTCTCTACATGTCAGCCCTGTGATAGACTGGTTACCTGTCTGTCTCTACATGTCAGCCCTGTGATAGACTGGTTACCTGTCTGTCTCTACATGTCAGCCCTGTGATAGACTGGTTACCTGTCTGTCTATACATGTCAGCCCTGTGATAGACTGGCGAGTCCAGGGTGAACCCTGACCATCACCAAACAGGACGCAAACATTAGACCTGTCTCTTTGGAGACCAGTCACCCTTAAATGTACATTAATATCTCCAGACACTGCTTTTCGTGTAATGAATGCTCCTGACATATCTAAGCTCATGTCGGTTAACATAACGGATCAAATAGTTTAACCTAAAATACATAATTATTGTTATAATGCTTAGGTTGCATTCCAAAGCTACGTGCTAAAACTCTGGCATCCATGGCAGCAACAGCTAGCTTAACTCCCGCTAGCTAACGCGTTGGCTTCAGCAGGCCTTTGAACAAACTGCGGAGACGCAGAGAGCATCGGTGGGATGGTGGAAGCTATAAAAAGTAACGTTAGACAGCACGCTAAATCATCCTGCTTCACTGCCATCTACTGGATATGAAATCAACTACAACACACCAGTGTTTACAACATTTCTTATGATTTGAAAATGCTCTTAATGTAAATGATTTGCCCACTGAAGATTGTGCTCATTGTTAGAACTCCTTCAATTTGGTTCTTCATAGGAGGTGACTGTGAATTACTTTGAAATGTGGAATGGTGATGTTTTTATGTGAGTTTGCGCTTGAAACTTAAAAGCTTGTAACTTGCCTGCGTTCATTTGTACTCTCCAAAAGTAATAGCTTGTTAATAATAATTTCGAAGCTAACTTTGACGGCCAACAAGATTGTTTGCCTGTAGCACATAGGCCTACCTCTGGTAAAGCACTACTCACCTACTAATGCTCTCTTTTGTTTAATTTCCTTCCTGAGAGGCTGCTGAGCCCCTCACACGTTGGAGGGTTTCATCCCCACTCCAAAATGCCACTAATACGAAGCAAAATATCGTATTAGTACGAAAATATCAAAATATCCTTCCTACAATGACGCAGCAATGCAGATTGCGTCATTGGTCTGATCAGAGCTGGATTCGAACCGGTGAAGACCGGGCCAGAGTCTCCTGCGCATGGGCATTGCGCACCTATTCTTTAAGCACCTGCTCTTACCACTCGGCCACCGCGCGGTGGTATAGTGTGCTGTCACTAGAACCTTTATTTACCATGAGCTCGAAGGTCCATAGGTCCTGCTGCATATGACTGCCTGCAAAAACACATATGGAAACCATTTAATCAATCAAATAGCGTATAGCAAAGACGCTGAAATTAAAGAACAGCTCCATAAATATTCTATTATGAACATGCACTGAGTTTCTAATTCGTTATGAGGTATTATGCTCACAGTGAACACCGCCCAGGAGAGTGCAGAGTGTCCTCCTCCATGAAGCAGAAGCAGCACAGGACCATTGGCTCCACTGCAGAAAATTCTGAAAATGTTCAAGGTAGTCAAGGAAATTCAGAACATAGCCGTGCAAGAATTTATGGAGGACTAAACATGACTTAAGTATAAATAAATAAATGTATAAATAAATACAGGAATAAATAAATAAAAGCTGAAATGAATAAATAAATGTATAAATAAATACAGGAATAAATAAATAAATGCTGAAATGAATAAAAAAATAAATAAATGCATAAATAAATGTATAAATAAATAAATAAAATAATAAATAACAGAATAAATATTTCTACATTTCTGTTCACCTACATTTATTTATGTATTTCTGTGTCCATATGTTAATGAAGTAGGAGGTCCTAACCTCAGTCAACAGCATGATTGGTTACAGGAGCTTGCTCGATTCGGGCCTACTACTTCTGCCTTACTAGCGGAGCTGATTCCTGTACAGGAATGTTGCTGGCTACTAGCCCGCCCGCTCAGCTAACCGTTAGCTGCAGTTGTTGACATTTATTATTTATGTAGCTCTGGTTTAGTAATGGCATTTTTGGTACGAGCGATTGCGAATGAATTACGATCATTAGCGAACGATTTAGAGAACCATGCAACCAACGACTATGTTCAGTTTCGTCTGGATAGATTGATGGATGACTTGGCTCAGCTCAACGCCGATATGGATGTGGAAATGGAGCTAGCAGTGTTAGACGGTCTTGAAGAAGTCGCCCGCCAACTTTACACCCTGTCAGAGTCAGAAGAAGGGACCCTTGGACGTCCGTCGTACAATATACCCCCCACTTTAATCGAAGCACACCTACTGCGGGGGCACACTGCTGGGGAAATAGCACAGGTGTTCGGAGTGTGCGAGAGAACAATTCGTCGGAGGATGGCACAGTACGGAATAGGGTAATTTTTACTCCTAACGCTACATTGTCTTTTTGTCTGGTTTCCCGTGTCTCGTCTTTTAAAGGTGGCAATATATGTGTGCAAATTCACAGAGATATTTAACTAGCTAGTGTTTATTGATGGTAATGTTGCTCACCTTATCTCCAAATACCACTGGGAAATAGACTGTGTTTATCTTATATAGTCGTATCTTATATAACGTTAGGTGCACATTTGAGTCCAAGCTTTTAGTATAAATTGTTCATGATATCAACATTTATACAATAATATGTCTCCTTGCACTGCTTTGAGTTTTGCACTGAGTTTAAGTTAACTAAAAATTAACTAACGTTACTGATATTAACTTACATTAATATGCACTGGGAATAGGTCTAACAATACTTGATTATATAGGCCTATATGCTTTGGTTTTCAACGACAGATGGACTGGTGACTAACATGCTTATATTACTGACAAACTTAGTGTAGGAGCCAACATTGGTTTGGCCTGTATTATTAATTGTTTATCCTGCACACGCTCTTTGGTTCCTATCATTTCCGGCAATTAACACCTGGGTGTGTTATGTCTCAGACAAGACAACACTGAGCCTCTTAGCGGCCTTTTAAATTGGACAATTAGTCGCTACACTTAGTTTATCATATGTACTCCTTACAGGTAGTGGATTTGTGCTGCTGCATTTGTTGATACTGTACATGGGTGCCATTAATTAACATCTTCAGTTTGTCAGATGATCTGTAACCCTATTTCTGGAGTAAAAAGTGAACAGAGTCAGATGTGACATTTCAGCACAATTGCATTAGTTTGACACATGATAGTGTTGCATATATAAACTCATACAATACGAAAGATTTTAACTTAAATTATAAATAAAATGTATAAACTTCTACAGGACACAGCAGCTGAATTTAGACTAAACAGGAATGAGGTTTGTTTTAGGTGACACTGATTTAAAATAATCGTCGTTTTGTTTTTACTGTGAGATGGGTGACATTTCTTCGTTGCCTCTTGTGACTTTTTTCTTGTTATTTTTGATGATCAGAGTCCACAATCTATTAACTCCAATAGAGGACAACAATCTGGATGAAACTGTGACCCAAATTCTGCAGCAGCATCCCATGTCTGGATACAAAATGATGGTTGGGCACCTGAATGCACAAGGCATACGCATACAAAGTAAGGAATTGTATTCATTACCCATTCATTTGTTCAGGGGTTATTTGATGTTGGGATTTGGCCTACTTGCCGATTTACTCACAATGTGAGGAAGCTGCTTTATTTAGTGCTAGTCTGGATTTTATCTGGATTTGTGAATTCACTGCCAGATTGGGGAATGCTTAACTTTTTTTCTGTACACCATATCTGTGAATTTTTTTGCCTATTATAGGACAGCGTGTCCAGGAATCCATGCGGCGAGTGGATCCTGGTGGAGTTTTGATGCGCACCCTTCAGCTGAACCCAAGAAGGCGTAGGAAGTACTCTGTTAGAGCACCGAACAGTTTATGGCACATCGATGGAAATCACAAACTGATAAGGTATCGAAAAAACATTAACCATCTCAAGCATCCACTTTATTGTAGATTGTACTACTGTAAGATACTTACTACCCAGTTTAGTGTATATCCAGAGCAGTTACAAAAGCTCATCTACATTTTTAATTAACCTACAAGTGTCACTGCAAGCCGGACTGGGATTTATCAATGGTGGATGGATCAAATGATTTAATCCATCAGTGTTCTTGTGCATGCAAATCAGTTTTACTGACTTCTACCAGCATCAAAATTAAGAGTAATGCTGGTTGGTTCTTTGAACTTTTAGGTGGGGTGGCTTTTTAAAGTGGTCCGAACAGGTCAGTTAGAAACTGTGATAAACCTTCTGTTTTTGGCACAGTACTGAAATTGTAATCTTTGTATATACAGTCTGACAGGGGCTAAAATGGCTACGGCTCCCACACTGTGCACCCAATATTCCCAAATTAAAGTGGCACTCGACATTTTAACCTCAGCCATTGTCTTCTATGAAATCTAATATGCTGGAGTACAGTGCTAAAAACAGAAAATGTCAGTGACCAAAGACTGAAAACTCTTAAAAAAGACAACTTGCAGCTGGCCTCAAAGGCTATTTTTAATCAAAATACTCACCAGAACCTTGTATAAATTCGGGTGTGGGTGTACATTTTGTGAGCTGGATTGAATACAAAGAAATGGTGACCTAGAAGTATATCAGGATTTTATTTATGTTTGTGTGTTAAAGATTTCAGATAAAGAAGTTCTGATCAAATAGGCATATACAGTATGCTCTGTGTAAATCTGGCCTCAACTTGCACATACAGAGATGCATGATGCAGGTAGTGGTACTGATCTTAATCTGTTCTCATGCATATCTATTTCAGATGGCGTATTGTTGTGCATGGTGGTATTGACGGCTTTAGTCGTTTGATTGTATACTTGAGTGCCGCCACCAACAGTCGTGCAGCAACAGTCCTAAAAAGCTTTCTGGAAGCTGTCGATGTCTATGGTGTGCCATCACGTGTGAGGTCAGATAAAGGCGGGGAAAATGTTGATGTTGCACGCTACATGGTGGCTAATAGAGGACTGAACAGGAATTCACACATTGCTGGCAGGAGTGTCCATAACCAAAGGTAACATAATCTTCCATTCAAAATTTATCAAAATAACACTTTGTAAAAGATGGCAATATAAACTGACTTAACCTGTCTCTTCAAGTCTATCTTAATACAATCAAGCTTTTGTGGCAGCAGATTATGAGCTTCAGTTTCGTCTGGATAGATTGATGGATGACTTGGCTCAGCTCAACGCCGATATGGATGTGGAAATGGAGCTAGCAGTGTTAGACGGTCTTGAAGAAGTCGCCCGCCAACTTTACACCCTGTCAGAGTCAGAAGAAGGGACCCTTGGACGTCCGTCGTACAATATACCCCCCACTTTAATCGAAGCACACCTACTGCGGGGGCACACTGCTGGGGAAATAGCACAGGTGTTCGGAGTGTGCGAGAGAACAATTCGTCGGAGGATGGCACAGTACGGAATAGGGTAATTTTTACTCCTAACGCTACATTGTCTTTTTGTCTGGTTTCCCGTGTCTCGTCTTTTAAAGGTGGCAATATATGTGTGCAAATTCACAGAGATATTTAACTAGCTAGTGTTTATTGATGGTAATGTTGCTCACCTTATCTCCAAATACCACTGGGAAATAGACTGTGTTTATCTTATATAGTCGTATCTTATATAACGTTAGGTGCACATTTGAGTCCAAGCTTTTAGTATAAATTGTTCATGATATCAACATTTATACAATAATATGTCTCCTTGCACTGCTTTGAGTTTTGCACTGAGTTTAAGTTAACTAAAAATTAACTAACGTTACTGATATTAACTTACATTAATATGCACTGGGAATAGGTCTAACAATACTTGATTATATAGGCCTATATGCTTTGGTTTTCAACGACAGATGGACTGGTGACTAACATGCTTATATTACTGACAAACTTAGTGTAGGAGCCAACATTGGTTTGGCCTGTATTATTAATTGTTTATCCTGCACACGCTCTTTGGTTCCTATCATTTCCGGCAATTAACACCTGGGTGTGTTATGTCTCAGACAAGACAACACTGAGCCTCTTAGCGGCCTTTTAAATTGGACAATTAGTCGCTACACTTAGTTTATCATATGTACTCCTTACAGGTAGTGGATTTGTGCTGCTGCATTTGTTGATACTGTACATGGGTGCCATTAATTAACATCTTCAGTTTGTCAGATGATCTGTAACCCTATTTCTGGAGTAAAAAGTGAACAGAGTCAGATGTGACATTTCAGCACAATTGCATTAGTTTGACACATGATAGTGTTGCATATATAAACTCAACTCAAATTATAAATAAAATGTATAAACTTCTACAGGACACAGCAGCTGAATTTAGACTAAACAGGAATGAGGTTTGTTTTAGGTGACACCGATTTAAAATAATCGTCGTTTTGTTTTTACTGTGAGATGGGTGACATTTCTTCGTTGCCTCTTGTGACTTTTTTCTTGTTATTTTTGATGATCAGAGTCCACAATCTATTAACTCCAATAGAGGACAACAATCTGGATGAAACTGTGACCCAAATTCTGCAGCAGCATCCCATGTCTGGATACAAAATGATGGTTGGGCACCTGAATGCACAAGGCATACGCATACAAAGTAAGGAATTGTATTCATTACCCATTCATTTGTTCAGGGGTTATTTGATGTTGGGATTTGGCCTACTTGCCGATTTACTCACAATGTGAGGAAGCTGCTTTATTTAGTGCTAGTCTGGATTTTATCTGGATTTGTGAATTCACTGCCAGATTGGGGAATGCTTAACTTTTTTTCTGTACACCATATCTGTGAATTTTTTTGCCTATTATAGGACAGCGTGTCCAGGAATCCATGCGGCGAGTGGATCCTGGTGGAGTTTTGATGCGCACCCTTCAGCTGAACCCAAGAAGGCGTAGGAAGTACTCTGTTAGAGCACCGAACAGTTTATGGCACATCGATGGAAATCACAAACTGATAAGGTATCGAAAAAACATTAACCATCTCAAGCATCCACTTTATTGTAGATTTTACTACTGTAAGATACTTACTACCCAGTTTAGTGTATATCCAGAGCAGTTACAAAAGCTCATCTACATTTTTAATTAACCTACAAGTGTCACTGCAAGCCGGACTGGGATTTATCAATGGTGGATGGATCAAATTATTTAATCCATCAGTGTTCTTGTGCATGCAAATCAGTTTTACTGACTTCTACCAGCATCAAAATTAAGAGTAATGCTGGTTGGTTCTTTGAACTTTTAGGTGGGGTGGCTTTTTAAAGTGGTCCGCACAGGTCAGTTAGAAACTGTGATAAACCTTCTGTTTTTGGCACAGTACTGAAATTGTAATCTTTGTATATACAGTCTGACAGGGGCTAAAATGGCTACGGCTCCCACACTGTGCACCCAATATTCCCAAATTAAAGTGGCACTCGACATTTTAACCTCAGCCATTGTCTTCTATGAAATCTAATATGCTGGAGTACAGTGCTAAAAACAGAAAATGTCAGTGACCAAAGACTGAAAACTCTTAAAAAAGACAACTTGCAGCTGGCCTCAAAGGCTATTTTTAATCAAAATACTCACCAGAACCTTGTATAAATTCGGGTGTGGGTGTACATTTTGTGAGCTGGATTGAATACAAAGAAATGGTGACCTAGAAGTATATCAGGATTTTATTTATGTTTGTGTGTTAAAGATTTCAGATAAAGAAGTTCTGATCAAATAGGCATATACAGTATGCTCTGTGTAAATCTGGCCTCAACTTGCACATACAGAGATGCATGATGCAGGTAGTGGTACTGATCTTAATCTGTTCTCATGCATATCTATTTCAGATGGCGTATTGTTGTGCATGGTGGTATTGACGGCTTTAGTCGTTTGATTGTATACTTGAGTGCCGCCACCAACAATCGTGCAGCAACAGCCCTAAAAAGCTTTCTGGAAGCTGTCGATGTCTATGGTGTGCCATCACGTGTGAGGTCAGATAAAGGCGGGGAAAATGTTGATGTTGCACGCTACATGGTGGCTAATAGAGGACTGAACAGGAATTCACACATTGCTGGCAGGAGTGTCCATAACCAAAGGTAACATAATCTTCCATTCAACATTTATCAAAATAACACTTTGTAAAAGATGGCAATATAAACTGACTTAACCTGTCTCTTCAAGTCTATCTTAATACAATCAAGCTTTTGTGGCAGCAGATTATGAGCTTTTCAACATTAACGTTAGTGTAAATATCAAAAGAGTTGTTCTCTAATTGTCTCTCTGTAATCTATACTGACCAGGAGAACATTACTATTCTAGTGTGATTCCAATGTAAGTGATGACAAATCTAGTCCTCATTCTTTAGTTCAGCTGAACTTCATTCTGAAGCATATATAAGGCTTCAGCAGTCACAGAACAAGGCCAGCCATCACTTACAATAGAATGGTTAGCATTAGATTTTCCACAGCCAGTATAGATGGACAGAGGAACAACTACAGCAACAAAAAACTCTTTCATCATACATGTGGGCATGTGAGCATTGTTTGAAGACATACTTGAAAAAATCAACTTATCCTTTAAGAGAATTAAAATTAAACTTTGTCATTAACTGTTATTTAGAGTGAATATTGAATACATCACTTATTACTTACGTATTTAATTCAGTTCTAATTTACTGTGCTTATCATTGATGGGAGTGTTGTCATACACCAACAGTAGGTAAAAGTATTAGGTAAAGGTATTTTCCCTGTATGTTTTGTTTTTGTTCATTGTAGGTAGAATAAATAGTTTTTCCTTTATACCCATCAGAATCGAAAGGCTCTGGAGAGACGTTTATGTGGGAGTTCTTGATCTCTTCTACACCATCTTTACCAACCTTGAGAGAGAAGGCCTTCTCAATCCTGACAATGAAATGCATCTCTATGCTCTGCACTGGTGCTTTGTGCCCCACATACAGAAGCACCTTCAGTTTTTCCAGCGTGGCTGGAACTGCCACAGACTACGCACTGAGGGCAACCAGTCACCATGAGCATGAGGCGCAGCAGGGCGCAGCAGGGCCCCATACAGGTTTGGATTTATTCAGTAATTCTGTTTTACTTTAACTTTTAATTTCCTACATGGGATATTGTCAACATTATCTCTACTTTATGTCCATTATAAAGTGCATGTATCAGTAGCAAAATGTAACTATAGTAGCCTGTTGTTCAGGAACTAAATGTGATGGATTTATACTGCCTATCATTGTCACTTTCAACACAATAAGGTATTGCTACAATGTTGTGGTCAAACAAGGAGCAGTGATTTAGAGAGAAAATGATACATCTTAGCTCTCAAAATTAATGTATTGGCTCTTGGAAATTGTAGTCAAGCTCTTTCCAATGCCATAGCTGTTTTTGGGGCAGATACAGAATCCCAGATGATAAACAGGTGATATTTCAAACTAGGTTCTGTAAAATGAATTAATATGGCTTACAGTTCTGTAGACATATTGACCATAAAAATCTTTAAGACTTTGATTTTGATTGACCCTTTATCCTACCGTTTAACCTCAGCTCTTGCAGCTGCAGGTTGACACGGAGTTTGGAGTTGACTGGACCGGACCGTGTGGTCACCATCAGCCTGGTGTTGTGGTCCCTGAAGTTCAGCTGCAGCGCTCACTGACTGACCAGGAAGTTGGAAGTCTACCAGACCCTGATTGCCCTCTGTCCAATGTGTTAGATGTCTATGTACAAAGTGTGAGCTTATTATCAGAAATGCTCCAGTAAATCCATATTGCTCAAGTTCTGATAAAGAAGCCGGTATTATGGTTTAGCTGTTCTGATATCTTTGTTTCAAGTGTCTAAAATGATTTAAAAAGAATGGTAATGACAGCATTTTTATTTTATACCAGATGTCATAAAACTTGCTGCATTGTACAATATGACTGCAAACAAACGTTTTGCAATAAGCAATTTATGTCTATTACTATTAATGAACTTTTTGTGAACCATTAAGTTTAAACATTGAAAACCATTATGGTTATGTAACAGAGCCTTGTATGATAAACTGTCCTGTAGTTATCAAGATAACTTGTTTTGAAGTATTAATTTCACATGTGATTGGAGACTTAAGTCTCTGAATCAGAAGGCTCGAGAAACTGCAACATGCATCCTGTTTCAGAACAAAACCACAAATAAAGAACAGCAACAACTCACTTTGTCTCTGTAACCGTCTCCTGAGCTTTAATACAATTGTGAACAGTGAGATTAAACCTAAAAGACAATGGTATAGACATGAAGCAAATAACAAATATGCTTCACCACATCACAAGCATGCAGACCTTTTTAATGCACCAGTGTTACACACACTGGCAGAACTAGGCCCTAGTTGATATCACTCTTTCAAATGCTTTTATGCTGCAATCCAAATTTTGTTGCTGGACAACAAATGTACACTAAGGTGTACAGTGATATATTGATGTGTCCTTAGACCAGTCCAAACCCAGTGTCAGTGCTACAAATAGCAGCAAGAATGTCTCTTTCAAAGTTAGAGGACTCTTTGTAATGTCCTGGAAGTTTAAGCAGGTGGAAGAACTGGGGAAGTTGCTCTCCACCACGTTAACATCCAAGTGTCTGGGCAGCACATTCCACCCTATCCAGAACTGCAGGAGTTTCCCAAGGATGCTTGGAGACGCTACCAAAATAGAGAAGAAAGTCAACATTTATTTTATTGCCTGAAATGATTTTGTATCATCAATCATAAATGAAGTTGAAAAAAGAACGTAATTTGACTTAATTTCTTTGAATCTCTTTGCTGCCTCTGTAGGATTTGGTGCAATTTGCCAATCTAAAAGTAGTTGTTCAAATGTTCAAATTAATACTGGATCAATTAATATACAGAGAGCAACAAGTTATTGAAATAAATGATGTAATGTTTAATTACGTAACAAACCAGGGAAGCCTCTCTCTTCAATGGGATCTAGATCAACTATGTCAGGAGCTGGCACACATCCCTGAGGTGGCACCGAGTAGTTTGAGTTGTTGGCCCTTGTTGTCTCCCTCACCTGTGGTCTCGTCAACATGCTGACAAATCTACCTTCACTTCGGGAGGAGTTGGCACTTTCTGTGGCAACCTCAACCTCTACCTCACCACTGCTCTGTGATGGTCTTGAGTAAAAAAGAGGTCATTTTTGTTAGTTTGGCTAGTATATTTTATATTGCATAACACACTCACAAAAACACTGCAATCTAGTAAAACTAAAGTTTAAAAGTACAAAAGGATGGCCATATAAATATAATTAATCAATTCCATTCAAACTCAACTTTCCCTCAAGACCAATATCCAGGATCTATATCCTCCACATTTGGATGCACAACAATGTATGAACAATATGGCTTTTCAGAGGGATTTTTGGCATCAAAATAACTAATATTTGGGCCCACAATAATGAAACATTAGATGTGCTGATTTGTCATGTTTGCCCTGCACTAAGACATCTATAGTTACAATTGTTTAACACACACACACACACACACACACACACACAAACAATGCTTTACACCTAGTGTAAAGCAGTTTTGTAGAGCATACCTCATGCATTCATCGCTATGAGCTTTTATGCGTGAAAAAGGGAACTCCTCTCCACACCCGACACATTTCTGAGGTGGTCCAATTAGCTCATTACTGCAATCTGGACTGTCCTACAAACAAGATCATTTTAAAAATTCAACATAAGCAATAACTATGTGACTGTCATTCACAGTCTGCACCAGTTGAAAAGTGAAAAACTTACAGGGTCCAGATTCAGGTTCCTTTGGAGTGGTCGTATGAAAAGAGTGGCATGACCAATCTGGGTTTGGGGATCTTTCAAGTGTCTTACATGATAACCCTCATTGGGACAGGGGATGAGGATCAGGTGGCGACTGCGTGTTGTTCCAGAGATTTTGAGCAACTCAAATCCACCCCCTCGTCTGAGTTTTGGATAGGCTTTACACAGAAATTCTTTAAATTCGTTTGCATCTGTATGGCTACTTGAAAAGAGAAGATAATAATAAAATAACAGGTCTAATATAGAAATTACTTAATTTTTTGGGAAAACTTTTAGCATTTGGAGCGTTATTAAGACAAGTTTTTGACAAGCATGTCATGGCTGGTCCTGTAGTCCTCCATCCTTCTCATCTGGTCCTGGAAGATGAGTCTAGGTCTTCCACATGGTTTCTTCTTGTTGGAAGTCTGGTGCAGTGTGTATAATCCTGAAGGTCTGAAATTATATTATAAACAATGGAATACTATTCTAGAAAGCTCCTATAATAAATACATCCCACTGATGTAAAGTTAACTTTTATGTCATTACTGGTACTGTAGTTTCAGGAGATTACAGAGATTAGTCTCTGTAGGAGATTACTCACTCAGTCCACTGGTCCTGTAGTCCTCCATCCTTCTCATCTGGTCCTGTAGTCCTCCATCCTTCTCATCTGGTCCTGTGGTCCTCTATCCTTCTCATCTGGTCCTGTAGTCCTCCATCCTTCTCATCTGGTCCTGTAGTCCTCCATCCTTCTCATCTGGTCCTGTGGTCCTCTATCCTTCTCATCTGGTCCTGTAGTCCTCCATCCTTCTCATTTGGTCCTGTAGTCCTCCATCCTTCTCATCTGGTCCTGTGGTCCTCTATCCTTCTCATCTGGTCCTGTAGTCCTCCATCCTTCTCATCACCAACTATGACTCAGAAGGTAAATCTTTTAAAAAGAGACACGCTATATTGCCATGAAATCCGGTGTTCCAATCACTTCCATGGCCACAGGTGTATAAAAGCAAGCACCTCGGCATTCAGACTGTTTCTGTTTCCTCTCAGGAGCTCAGTGAATTCCAGCGTGGTCCTGTGATAGGATGCCACCTGTGCAACAAGTCCAGTCGTGAAATTTCCTCGCTCCTAAATGTTCCACAGTCAACGGTCAGTGCGATAATAACAAAGTGGAAGCGATTGGGAACAACAGCAACTCAGCCAAGTGGTAGGCCACGTAAAATGATGGAGCGGGGTCAGCGATGCTGAGGTGTATAGTGCGCAGACAGAGGTCACCAACTTTCTGCAGAGTCAATCGCTACAGACCTCCAAACTTCATGTGGCCTTCAGATGAGCTCAACAACAGTGCATAGAGAGCTTCATGGAATGGGTTTCCGTGGCGATCAGCTGAAGTCATCATCATCATCCTCTTCATTGCTGTCCTCGGAGATCCTCTGCCTCTTCACACTTACCTGTGCATCCTCTTCTCTGCTTCTCTTTGTGTTGCAGCCTGAGGTTGAGGGAGTGGAATCTTCTGGCCCCTGAGGAACCAAGGATGGATCTTCTTCAGGGCGGCTCACACCAGAAGGGACGGAGACGGAAGGACAAAAGGGAAGGCGACCGGGAAACATCTCTTTACGAAATCCCTGCCAGACGCTGAGAAGAGTGAACTGCTGAAGTCTGAAGTCATCATCTTCGTCTTCATCCACTTCCTCCTCTTCATCCTCGTCAACGGAACTGTATCTGGCTCCTTCACTATTGGGCGTGGCACAAGACATGGGTGCCCCCTGTCGCCCCTGATCTTTGCTCTCATCCTGGAACCTTTGGCTCAACAAATTAGAGAAGATCCCAACACATTGGGAATCCCAATAAGGAACACTACACACAAAATTGCGTTGTACGCCGACGATATACTTTTGTTTTTAACTAATCCGGAAACATCACTTAAAGCCTTGCTACACCTAATTGACGGCTTCAGCAGCTTTTCTGGCTACAAAATAAACTGGACTAAAAGCGAGCTCCTCCCATTATTTAAGCCAGGCTTATCCACAAGGACTCTCTGTTCGCCCTTTCAGGTCAAATCTAAGATCAAATATTTAGGAATCATAACAGACGGTACTCTTAAGAACCTGTATAAGCTCAACTACCTACCTCTACTACTAAAGATTGAAAAAGACTTGGCTAGATGGACAACCCTTCCTTTGAGCCTTATAGGCAGAGTAAACGTTATCAAAATGAACATATTCCCTAGACTTATGTACTTATTACAATCGATACCAATTGATCTTCCACGTTCCTTCTTCAACAAATACAATAAAATAGCCGGAAAGTTCATTTGGAGTAACAAGGCCCCAAGGATTAAAAGATCCACGCTATGTTTACCGGTAGAGAGAGGAGGACTAGGACTACCAGATATACAATTATACTTCTGGGCTGCCCAATTACGACCACTTTTTTACTGGTTCGGAGGCGATGAGACTCCCTCCTGGACACGAATAGAAAGCTATATCTTAAACATAGAAGACTTATCACACATACCATATTGTTTTAATATTAAAACTGTAAAAAAAAACACACAAATAACCCAATCATTATTCACTCATTTAAAATCTGGGACAAAATTAGCCATTATTTAGGACAAGTAACTTCTTTATCTCCACTCACCCCTATAATGTCCAACCCTTCCTTAAAATGTGTACAGAAAGACCTGGGTTTAAAGGTGTGGGCCCAGAAGAATATAATTAAGATTGATGACCTATATGACGGTAACACACTAAAATCATTTCAGCATCTGAGAGACTCCCATCATATCCAAGCCACACATTTTTATAGATATCTCCAGCTACGTCATTTTATACGATCACAGCTGAGGGAAACCTTGGAAAAACCACAGCTCTCTCAATTAGAATCGCTGCTTACTCAAAGAATTAATAGAAAACATATTTCAAGAACTTACAATCTTTTAATGACTAATAATAAAACTAGCACTAATCTGGTCAAAGAAAATGGGAGAAAGATCCTTGGAGCCCAAATAGACGACGATCGTTGGTCCTCATTACTCGCTTAGGCACAAAAAAGATTCATTAACACAAGATACAAAATCTGTAATTTTAAAACAATGCACAGAGTATATTACACTCCTGAAAAAGTTGAATACCGGTCCCCTTGGCAGGTGAGCCAAAAAGTTAGTTTACAGCCCTGGGCTTCACCAAAGGTTTTGGTTCTAACATTGGGAACAGATAAAAGACCAGTACCGGAGGACCTCAGGGTCCGCGAGGGCCGATACGGTAAAAGCAGGTCATACAAATAAGAAGGCCCGAGGCCGTTAAGACACTAGTAAAAACTAGTAAAAGAACTAGTAAAAGAACCTTAAAATCGATCCTGAAGCGCACAGGGAGCCAATGCAGCGATTCTAAAACCGGTGTAATGTGAGCCCGCCTTCTGGTTTTCGTCAGCAGGCGTGCAGCTGAGTTCTGGAGCAGCTGAAGGTGTGAAATGCTCTTTTTCGGGAGACCAGAGAGCAGGGCATTACAGTAATCTAACCGGCTAGAGATAAAAGCATGCATTAGCACCTCTGTGCTGGCCAGAGAGAGAAACGGGCGAACTCTGGCTATATTCTTAAGATGGTAAAAAACAATCTTTGTAGTATTTCTGATGTGTGGAATAAAATCAAGCTCAGAGTCGAAAAGAACGCCCAGGTTTTTTACGCACTGTGAATGTTTAAAAGCATTTAGTTTTGGTAAAAGTTTCTCTCTCTTGCCTTCAGGACCAATAATTAAAACCTCTGTTTTGTCCTGGTTGAGCTGCAGGAAGTTCTCTGCCATCCATGACTTTATATCTAAAATACAGTTTAAAAGGGAATCAAAAGGTCCTGTGTCATCAGGAGACACAGCAATGCAGAGCTGTGTATCATCAGCGTAGCTGTGAAAATTGATGCCATGCCTCCTGATGACGTCCCCAAGGGGGAGCATATATAAATTAAAAAGTATTGGACCTAAAATTGACCCTTGGGGCACCCCACACTTAAGTTCATGCATTCCTGAGGAACATGTATCCATACTTACAAGAAAGTGACGACCTGTGAGGTAGGAATAAAACAAGTTAAGAACAGTACCAGAGAGGCCCACCAGGTGTCTAAGTCTATTTAACAAAATGTGGTGATCTACTGTATCAAAAGCAGCACTTAGATCCAGTAGCACCAGGACTGACAGTTTCTGAGAGTCACTGTTACACCTGAGGTCATTAACAATCTTCACGAGGGCTGTCTCGGTACTGTGGTTCATCCTAAAACCAGATTGACAATGTTGTTGTTGTTTAAAAAATAATTTAATTGGATAAAAACCAGCTTTTCTAAAACTTTACTTAAAAAGGGTAAGTTGGATACAGGTCGGTAGTTGGCGAAGATGTCAGGATCCAAATTGCTCTTCTTCAGAAGGGGCTTCACCACTGCCGTTTTAAAGGCAGTGGGGAAGATACCCGTCTGGAGTGAGTAATTCACAAGATTTAAAAGTTCAAACTCAAAGAACGCATACAATTATTTTAAGAGTGATGTGGGGATTGGGTCTAAAAGGCAGGTTGTTGGGTTTACTTGGGAGAAAACTCTACAAAGGGTTTCTGCATCAAACAGGACAAAATGCTCCATTGTCTCCTCAGATAAAAGTGATGGTTCGGGTCTGTAAAAAGCAACAATGTTATGTTCTAAAAGAGTGGACCTAATGCCAATGATTTTACCTCTGAAGTGTTCTGCAAATTCCTCACATAGATTGTTTGTTGGGACTATGGAGGATTTCTTAAAATCACTATTAATTAAACGAGCGATTGTGGAGAAGAGGAATTTATGGTCGTTCTTTTTATCTGAGATGAGTTGTGAAAAATGGAGAGTTCTTGCCTGTTTTACTGCTTTATTGTAGGTTTTGAGTTTGTCCCGGAATATTTCGTGATGAACTGTTAGTTTTGACTGCCTCCATTTTCTTTCAGCGCTCCTGCAATTTCTTTTCAGTTGTTTTATTTCAGTCTTTATCCAAGGTGGTGTAGGTTTGGTTGACATTGTTTTTGTGGAAAGTGGAGCCACTGAATCTAGGGCTGACCTGAGTTTACTGTTAAAATTGTCAACAATAAAATCGCAGGATGCAGGTAAAATGTCAGCAGTGCTATTCTGTAAAATTTCAATAAAATTTGCAGCCACCTCAGGAGTAAGGTAGCGCTTCCTCACTGTTCTCACTGGGGCCCCCTGTTGGATAAAACTGGAGAGATCAAAAAACACACAGTAATCGTCAGACACAGCCAGGCCGACAACAGAGGACACACCTGTGGACAGGCCATGTGTTACAGGGTGTGTCCTTTGTTGTGAGTGGGCTGTGTGATGTGCTGCTTAAAATCGAGGTTGTTTAAAAGATTTAAAAATTCAGTCGCAGTGGGATCTGAATTGTTATCTATATGTATGTATGTGTGTATATGTGTGCATGTTAAAATCACCAGTTATTAAAACCCTGTTGTAAGTTGAGTGTAAAATTGATAAAAGTTTGGAAAACTCATTAATAAAAGAGGGGTGGTGCTTGGGTGTTCTATAAATAGTCACACATAAAATC
Source organism: Eutrigla gurnardus (assembly GCF_963514095.1). Classification (NCBI taxonomy): domain Eukaryota; kingdom Metazoa; phylum Chordata; class Actinopteri; order Perciformes; family Triglidae; genus Eutrigla; species Eutrigla gurnardus. Next base: position 3,374,229 of record NC_139938.1, on the reverse strand, counting down.
GGAGGACTGCTAAAAACAAAGGCATGGTGTTCAAATGATGTATAATTGGTAAAAGAAGTGACCTTTGTTATAATAGAGCTTAAAATTATTGTTGCAGTCCCACCAACTCTCCTTCCACTCCTGTTGGAAAATAAAAAACTAAAATTTGGTGGGGAAGCCTCAGTGAGAACAGCTGGTGCATCAGTGCTCAGCCACGTTTCAGTTAAAAATAAACAGTCAAGTTTGTTCTCTAAAATCAGGTCATTGATGATAAAAGACTTGTTCGACAGGGAGCGAACGTTAAAAAGAGCCATGTGGAGGGCTGCATGTGGGCTGGTTGAATGTGAGACCTTGTTGATGTTGATATGTTTAAGGTTATGACGGGAAGGACAGGGAGGTGTAATGGGACGGTGGATGTGTAGTGGTCTGTTGTTTGTAATGACTGGGATGTGTGTAGGATGTGATGTGGTGATGGGGATGGAGGTGGAGATGGTGGTGGACTTGTGGCGTCAATCTGTGGGACAGGGGAGATGTGTGGTAATGCGGGAGGCTAGTGCAGTGAGACCTTTGATGTTGAGGTGGAGGTTGTCATGCCAGAATAGATCAGTCCTTGTCCAGAATGTGTCAAAGTTATTGATAAAACCAAGCTGCACATGCAGAGCAAAAGTCCGATAACCACTGATTGATGCTAAATAACTTGCTAAAAGACTCAGAGCCATGTTTGGGGGATGGAATCAATCCTGAAAAAATACAGGTCCTCCCCAGGCTATCAATGAGGTCTGCAAGCTGCTCGTAATCAGCGCGGGTCGATTCTTCGGTTAAAAAAAAGAAATTGGTGGATTATCTTCACAAAACAGGATTGTACAAAAGGATTTGATGTAGTTCTTAATAAAAAAACTGTAGGGGCAGCAATACGCCAAAGCTGCGTCTAGTCTGCCTAACTAAAGAAGAAGAAGAATCAGTGCGGATTCGTTGATTGTCTGCACTTGAGGTTGTTCGCGCCACAGTGCACGATGATCATGCGGGCAGACGGGTGACGGTCCGAAATAGCAGGGATGTGTTTGTGTAAGTCCAGGATTTTTGCACCAGAAAATGAATAAGTAATGCCATTTGGGATTGCAACAGACCTTATCATGGAGTCCCCAACCAGGATGTATTGTGGAGGTGGAGAGCGAAGCACGGTGTTAGCATTAATGGTGCTAGCACCGACGATGCTAGTAGCCGGAGCAGTGGAGGGCATTCCCAGCCGGGTGTTGTGCTGTCCCGCGGAAAAACGGTCAGCCGACCGTTCAGTACCAGCGCCGGGTGGAGATGTGACGGCACCAGGAGAGCCCCCTCTCCCAGAGAGGCTCACAGCGGCAGTCGAGACGGTCACCGAAGCAGCCGTCGCTGGAGTAGCCCAAGAGATGGTGTCCACCGGGACAGGCGGCACACCAGCCGAGAGCTCGGCGCTCAGGGGGCATGCATCAGCCCCGGCCCTGAGGACGCCATCGGGGTGAACGGTGACATTGGACGACAACACGGATAAGCGGTTTGTGAGGTTGAGAGGTGGAGGAGAGACAGTCCGGGTTATTTGCCTCCTACCTCGAGACACCACCTCCGTCCAAAGAGGCCGTGAGCTGGGAGTGGAGGTGGAGGATGGTCGGTGGTTCACTTCATTTTTCCATCAGTGTACATTTCACTCGAAGAAGTTAGAATATGTAGATTTAAAAATAAACTTTAATCACGACCAGGGCATCCAGATGTGACCGTGTACTTCTGCGTTGTGTTGGTTTGAATGATGCTGTGACACCGGGACCTTTTTTGGAGACGATCTCCGTTTATTTCTGACAGAAAGAATAACAAGCAGAACCTCCATGTAACTCGTACTGTCCATTCGAGCTCCTTTACAAATAAAATAAATATATCGACAAACCCGGAAGTTAGTTCGGTTTGTCATGAGTCATGACTTTAAGCGAGCGGTTTTCAACTGTTAAAACTACTACTTTTAAATGCTACTCTGTTGACATGTACACCTTATTAGACAGGAACAGACATACACCTGGAAACCTGGAAAGGAGGGAAGTTGTGTTTGGGGGCACTTTGGTTAGCATGTTTGATCTTAGAGCCCCTGCAGAGGCTCTGATATCACACAGGCTTTAAGCCCCCACGCCACGTCAAGGCAGTGCCCATGTGGAGGAAAAATAATTGAACACAAACTGGGAACAAAAGTGTAAACAATAAACTTTTTTTTTTTTGGTGTGCAACAAGCACGTTTTTGTTGTTTTTTTCAACAATCAATGTTTTTTTGTGCAACAAAAGAACAGCACTCTTCAACAAGAAACAAGAAACTAACTACTTGGTTACCCTCGCCCTCCTGGGTTATTTTTTCGGTGAGAGGCCAAGCGTTCGTTTTACCCTCCTGGCCATGGTCTGGCTGGCAGAAGGCCTCTTTTTTCGTGGTGTCACCTTCAGAAAAAAGAACAGGTACGGTGGTGAATTTGGACTGTGGTGTGATAGCAATTGCAAGGTTTTAACTTACTCTTTTCTCCTCCACCCCAGCCTCCATCCCGGGGGCGGCGGCAGCAGCAGCAGCAGCAGAGGAGGTAGAGGCTTCTACAGAAGCAGACGAGAGAGCTGTTTCTCCGCTTTTGATGGAGAGACAGACGAACAGCTCTCTCATCTGCTTCGCCCTTGTCAGAGTGTTGTTGAGTTCATAGAACTTCTCCTGCGTTGCCACATTGTGGCACATGAACGTTGCCACTTTTCGCCGAACCTCCGCGTCGTTGGACTCAAAGTTCTGCAAAAAACGAAAATGAGGCATTGTTGAACAAGTGCACCAAATTGACCAATTCCTCAGGACGTGTTTTTGATACCCACATAGGTGGCCACGGCCGACCGGAGGTCCATGAACGACGGCGCTCCGGCCAGGCCCATCTCGGTCCAGGCGGACCTGAAGTATTTAGGTCCTTCGCCTCGCCGCGCCGGAGGGACAAGAAAAAGAAGGAGTTTGTGGGCACAGCCCTCTTCCGGAGCCGGAGCCACTCGGAGCACCAGGCGTACTCCTCCGACTCCAGATAGAGCTGTGCCAGGCCGAATTTCCGTACCGTCTTGTGCTCCAAGACCTGCAGAAGACAACGTATGACCGATTGGTAAGTGTGGAACAGAAACACAAACTGACTAACTAAATGTCGGGAAGAGATTAAAACAATACTTGCATTGATCAGGTAGCCCCGGGTGTCGTCACCCATGGCGTCCTTAACATCTTTGACCCGCATCTTAGTGAGTACACCGCTCCTGTGGCCATAAATGGCTGACAGGTATGCTGCCAGGAACCCAAAGAACCTATACCGGGTCTTTGGGTCCCTGGGAGCGGCGTTCTTTATGTCCTCTGTAATGAGAGTCAAAGAGAGAAGACAACAGTTACACTTGAATCTTTTAGACACTGAAAAAAAGGTGTGTGTGTGTGAGAGAGAGATAGAGAGAGAGAGAGAGGGAGAGGGAGGGAGGGAGGCAGTACAGACTCACCCAGGAGCTCAGGTATTTTGGCCCTGGCCAGGATCCTGCACCGGCCCAGGTCCTCCCGGGACACCAGCCTCTCCTGTTTCCCGTTTGACGAGAGACTGGTGCCCCTGTATGGTCCTGCCAAGGTCTCTGTATAATTTTCTGAGCTCCCTGGCAAGGACCTTGAGCTGGCCCTGTGACAGCCTTGAGTGTTTGGGGGGGGTGTCATAGAAAAACTCCATGAAGGAGATGGCCTGGCCCACATAGAGGGACACCGTTGTGGGGGCCAGGCCAACGCTCCTCAGGAAGGTAGGGTAGCTGAGGAAAGACCAGTCTGGACTTAGTCTCAGTTATATGTTTTGAGTACTTCCATCACCACCATCATCATCGTATAACCTTTATTTAACTAGGCAAAAGACTTGCTGAGAAAGAACGTTCTTAACATCTGTAAATTCACTACTTACAACTTCAGCAGGGGGATGTTGTATAAAAAGGCCCAGTCCCAGACCGCCAGGGAGGACCAGCCCAGGGCCAGGAATTTTACAAACACCTTGGCCCTGCTGACCTTGGACACCGCATTCTCCTGCATTTTTAAACTTCCTTCAGGGCAGAATGTAAATGTGGAATACTCCTCCATGTATGCGTCTGTAAAGATGCAACACGTGATGATGAAAGCTGCATGAACACACTTCACACACCTGCACAAATACACAATGTGTTCATTCTTACCCATGGAGGTTCCAAAGGTAATTCCCCGGGTCAGGGAGCCCCTGCTCTTTCCCGTGAAATACGGGGACATGGCCCTGAAAAGTTTTTTTTGTTTGTCGGACCATCCGGCCCGCTCGTTGTCCTGGGAAATCAAAACAACAATCAATAACGCCTCTACCACATGATCACATGTGCTCATTGGTTATACGCTTGTTAAAGATTTATAAAATTATCGATGAACTAATCCATCTCACTCACCTCATCGTCGCTCGCCTCCGTCTCTTTTTTCTTCTGCCGGTAGAGAGAAAATCAATAATAAGACACGATTAACTCTAAATGTAAAGTATATGTTATGATTCAGCACTAAAAATAAAACTGAATTGAATTGAACTGAATTGAATTGGGTTCCATACTTTGGGCAAAATGATTATGACACTGAATTAAACATCTATCATCTTCCCACCTGAGGGGCGGAGGAAGGAGGGTCTTTGTCCCCCGCCTTTCTCTTCCGCAGGGACTGCTGGGGCTGCGGGGACTGTGGGGGCGGCTGCTGCTGCTCCTGCTGCTCCTGCTGTTGCTGCTCCTGCTGCTGCTGCTCCTCCTGCTGCTGCTGCTCCTCCTCATCCCCCTCCGCCTCCTCCTCCTCCTCCTTCTCATCGTCCTCCTCCTCATCCCCCTCCTCCTCATCCCCCTCCTTCTCCTCCTCCTCCTGCTGCTCCTCCTCCTCCTTCTGCTTCTTCTCCTCTTCCTCCTGCTGCTCCTCCTCTTCCTCCTCCTCCTCATCCCCCTCCTCCTCATCCCCCTCCTTCTCCTCCTCCTCCTGCTGCTCCTCCTCCTCCTTCTGCTCCTTCTCCTCCTCCTCCTGCTGCTCCTCCTCCTCCTCCTCCTCCTGCTGCTCCTCCTCCTCCTTCTGCTTCTTCTCCTCCTCCTCCTGCTGCTCCTCCTCTTCCTGCTCCTCCTCCTGCTTCTCCTCCTCCTCCTCCTCCTCCTGCTGCTCCTCCTCCTCCTTCTGCTTCTTCTCCTCCTCCTCCTGCTTCTCCTCCTCCTGCTCCTCCTCCTGCTTCTCCTTCTCCTGCTGCTCCTCCTGCTTCTCCTGCGAGAAATAAATTGAGTAGTTGTTCGGGAGGTTACATTTGAACACAACATTCCAGCTCTAATTCCTTATCCGTTAGTTAATAACCTTTTGTTCACCGTGATTCACGACTGCTGGTTTACCACGTGGCTAAGAGCACTTTCTTTTCATGTAAATTCACATTTTTCTTCACTGTTCCTTTGTTATTTAGTAGTATCGCTTCTTTGATTGTTGGGTGGTTTGTCTGTTTTAATTAATTTTCCCCAACCTGCTTTATTTTTCTTTTTAAATACGTTATATTCTATTTTTTTTTATTTCTTGTTACTCACGACTGTTAGTAACTTGCCCTTTATCCCTTCTCTAACTAGTTGGTTTGTCTCTCTGTTTTAATAAGTTTCCCCCACCTGCCCTTTTGTTATTTACTCTTTTGTTCTTTACTGTAGTTAAATTGGTTCTTTTAGTATTCTGGCTTCTCTTTAGCCTGTTGGTTTGTTTATTTTTTTAAATCACTCTACCTACTTTCTATTATTTTAGTATTTTTTGATTTTTCGATTTTATGATTTCTTGTTTCTCATAACTAATACCGTACCTTTTCCTTCTAGTATTATCATTTCTTTTGAGCCGGTTGTTTCTGTATCAATTAATTTGCCCCGTTTTATTTTTTATGTAAAAATATTGTTCTCAATTTTTAGTACTGTTATTATTTTCTCGTTAATCATTTTATAATATTTTTTGTTTCAATTGTATTTCATTTTTATCTTTATTATTATTTTTTATTTTCGCCTGGTTTTTGCCTGGAATGCTCTATACAAATCTGGCACCCTATTGAACGGAGTTAAACTGAGAGAGCGTTCACAGACACCCGGATGAATGCATTCACAGTAGCGTTCATCAGGCAGAAATACAGTACGTTCAGTTCACGTTCTTCCCAAAATATGAACGAGTTCAAGAACTATCGTTCAATGAACAGGTTCAGGCACAACACTGTTTAGTATCGCTTCTCTAACTAGTTGGTTGTCTGTCTGTTTTAATGCATTTTCTGCAACCTACCTGTTGCTATTTTAGTCTTTTTGTAAATACATTATTTTTCTATTTTATTACTTCAGGTTTCACATACTATTAGTAATTTGTCCTTTAAGTATTATTGTTTATCTTAACTAGTTTGTTTTTTGTCTATATTAATTCATTTTTACCTTTTGTTAATATTAGTTTTTTTTTAAATGTATTATTTTCATTTTAAATTTCTCGTTAATAATTATGTTGGTTTTGATTTCATTTTATATTTTTTTACATGTACATTTTTATTTTATTTTTTCTCTCTTCTAAAAAAAAAGAAAAAAAAAAAGAGGGATAAATTAACTGAATTATATGACTTGCCATCAATCCTAAAGACTTGTCCTCCATTGAATTGTCCTCTGAGGTTGTAAACACAGTAGGCGTCTCCGGCATCACTAAACAAAACCCAGTAAGTACTCCAATGACAGTGGAATTAGGCCCCCTATCTAGAGAACAAGCCTTTCTAATGGCTACTGATACCCCTCTGAACTTACTGGGTCGTGATTTATTATGTCAATTTGGCTGCACCATTAATGCCCCCCTTATGGGGTATATCTTGATGTACCTGATGCTAATGTTAATACTGTGTTTTCTATGCTACAACAGGTTTCCCGATCAGTGACCTATGCTTGGCAGTTGCCCTCTCCTCAACTTTCTTTCAAACTTCAAACAATCTATGACCATATAACCCAACAACCCACTTCTCCTTTCCTTTCGTGGCTGATTTCTGAAATATCTGACTCTTTGCTCTGGTTTCCCTCACTCCATTGTCTAGCTCATCACGATGCAGTTCCAAATTCTGAGTATACTCAAAAAGCTGAGTAGGATGAAAGAGCAACCTCCCTCTTGCATGTTAATGATATATATTTTGGTCATGGAGGGATTGCACTCAATGTAAAACTATCTCTCACTCAACAACCTATGTTTCAGAAGGATGACGGTGTTCCCCATATCGCAGTAGCTACTGCTAACAAATGCGACACCTTGGAGCTGGGCAAGATGGTAAAGTTATTCCAATGTTGTAATGACAAAACATTTTGTGATACTGTAGCCAGTTACCCACTGTACAAGGTTGGCTCTTTGGGGTACATCCTGTGTGTCTCTTTTGACCCACAACCTGTTATCTTTTGAACTCTGTCACAGACAGAATCACACCTAGCCCCCCCAGCCTATTTCTCCATCTACAACCTCCTTCCATCTTCTCTCCCAGATCCCTCCTGCTTTGTGTTCCTCCCACCCTAATGATGTGGGACTGATTCTTTCTGCTTCTAGTGTAAAAATGAATGTCAACCCAGATAAACCACTCCCAAAGAAACGCCAGTATCCCCTTAAACTTGATGCAGAACTTGGAATTGCACCTGTGATAGAGTCCCTGTTAGAACAAGGCATAATAATAGCTACCTCCAGCCTCTGTAACACTCCCGTTTTGCCCATACCAAAAAAACAAATAAGACAAGTTATAAGACCTCAGTGCAGTTAATGACTGTGTTAACCCTATTTTCCCTGTAGTTCCAGATCCAACCACTATCCTCTCCTCCTGTTCTGTTCATCCCAGATCCCAGTATTTTTTTTATTTCAGTCACGCTGTAGAAACTACCTCCTCCATGGTACTGAGATCTCCACTAAACACTATTTGCCCCCCACTCTGTCTCCCATGTTGTCTTCCGCTCTGCAACATTTTTCCTCCTCTAGACAGACTTGTTATGAGTTCACCCTTCTTTCCAAACCTAACCTTACTATTGAGTGCTGATCACCTCTTAACTCTGTTTCCCTCCTTCCTTTCCCTAATTTATGGCAAGCCATATAGTTGTGAAAGTTGATCTTAGTTGACCATTATGCTCACCCCGTCCCGATCCACTAGACAAACCACTTGCAAAACCTGAGTTAATTTTGTTTGTAGACTAGAACCCTATGAAATCCGTTTTAATTTTTCAAGATTCCACTTATTTTTCCAGAATTCCGTACTTTCCGTTTTAATTTTTCTAAATCCCGGTTTTGTTTAAATTTTTCTAAATTCTGATTTCCATTTAAATTTTTCTAAATTCCATGTTTTCCCATTTAATTTTTCCCAAATTCCGTACTTTCCGTTTTCATTTTTCTAAATCCCGGTTTCTGTTTAATTTTTCTAAATTCGGTGTTTTCTGTTTTCCATTTTTCGGACTTCTGTGTTTTCCGTTTAAATGTTTCTAAATTTTGTTTTCTGTTCTCATTTTTCAAAATTCTGTTTTCCGTTTTTATTTTTGAAATTCTGTTTTCCGTTTTCATTTATAGAAATTCTGTATTTTACAATTTTATAGCATTTTTTTTTCATCAAATAGTGTCTAATCGTGTAGGTGATAAATCAAAATAAAGAAATTTCTAGCAGCCCCCTGCCCCCGACTTTCGCCGTGTCTAAAATCAGCGTATCTGTCGATCCACTCGCCACTATTTATGTTTCACTTTTCAGACATGCTGGATGAGGCGGTGTTCCCGTTGATTACACTAAAACACAATAGAGACTCTCCGCAACGTTTTGCTTAGGTATGGTAACAAACTCTTATAATGTTCGAGAAAACATTGATTTTCAGCTTTTGACAAATTCCACGTTTTACAGGTATACTTGTCAGATTTTGCGATTCAGTCAATGCGCATAGTGGGAAACAGAGAGCCCTACATTTGACTCAGGTTATGCAATTGGTCCCCTTTTTGAGACCCCAGAATTTACGTTACAAGCTGCCCCCGACACCTCTGAGCGCTCTGCCTGGTTGTGTTGTTTTATGAATTGTGGAGCTCCTGCGACGGCCGCGCATTAGCCACACATTTCCTGCTTCCTCAACTTGTTTGTGTGACACATGGTGTGACTCACAGGAGCAAATGGGGAATGGTTGCTGCAATAAGCAGATTTACGTTGCTCCTGTTACGTCCCTAAATTCAAACAATTTCGTCGACACAAACCAAGAAGCGCATTCCCCCCGTGAGGACTCTTTTGTAAATATGCAGATTGACTTTGTACAAAGTCATATGTTCACATGTTATTGTTATTGTTTTTTTTTTTAATCATATGTTTTCAACATAGACTGAAGACACCACAACAGTGACTACCCTGCTCCTCAGAGACATTGTCTGCCTGTTTGGGATCCTGCGCTGCATTAACAGCGACAAAAGGCACCCATTTCAACTCCTCTATCACACGAGAACTCTGCAAGGAACTGTGTTCTTCTGTCTAAGCTCTGCACTAACAGGTGATTGCAGCCCACACGCCTCCCACTGACGGGGGCTGTCACAACCTTCAGCCTGGGGATTTCAACCCTGAAGCAGTTCAAGGGAAGGAACGCTCTCCAGCCCAGGTGGACCGGTCCATCTCAAATACTGCTGACCAACAACACTGTCATGAAGTGTGTGACACCCCACATGGATCCACTCTTCACACCAGTGAAGATCAACAGCCCAGCAGGATGCAACATGGACCAGTGAAGATCAACAGCCCAGCAGGATGCCAACATGGACCAGTGAAGATCAACAGCCCAGCAGGAGGACAACCCGGAACGGTGCTGTTCTGACCAGATGCTGATGGACGACACCAACATGGCTGCTGCTTGTGACCGGATTATCACTTCTGTGGCTCCTTTGCAGTACCAGTATTAAGCAATGGGGACAGAAGGTTGCTTTGGAAAATCCCCCTCTTAATACTGAAACCACGGAGCTACCAAAAAAAAAGCATATTAGCAATATCTCATCCCTCCTTAAATGCTCCATCCTTCAACAGAGACGAGAAACTCTTTCTCACACATGACCAAATTATTTCTACAAACACTTTTATCAACCTGACTAGAATGGTAGCTTATCACAGCTCATATTCTACCAATTGTTACGTATGTGGATTCATCCTACATAGCACAAATGAAGGCCTCCCCCTGATGGCTCTGCTCATTTCTGACTGCGACAGGTGCCATTTACTTCACCTAAATACACACACATCTTACACCCATGAACTATGCCCAGTTACACCTGAACTGAGAACTTTACCTTGCAAAACATCCACAAGCAAGCGTCAGGCATGCACTGATGTCCCTGCTGCCATCCCTCTTAGAGTAGTCCCACGACCATTAAAGTGGTGCATTAAAGGTAACGGAATTGGTCATGACATGGGACATTCGAACTGTGACTCGCTGTTTTATCCAATACCAAGAAGTTCTCCCAGAATATGGACTTCGGACTACAGCCCTCCACCTACAGCTTGTTCTACACTTGACATTAACTTTTCTAGGTTAGACACAGCGGATTCTTTTTGCTGCGTCCTAGCTGGAAAAGGGATGTACTGGATATGTGGACAAAAAGCATATGAATATCTTCCTAAGGGTTGGAGCGGAGTGTGTGGCCTGGGCTACGTAGTCCCAGCAATGCGAGTTGTAGATAAATTGCCTACAATTCCCTCAGGATTAAGGTCAACAAGATCTAAACGAGATGTGTTAATCACCCACTCACACACATATTGGAGCCTTCTATTCGGCATGCTTATTCCCAGTTATGGTGTATTGTCTTCCCTGAATCAGATAAGAGATCTTTCCAAACGTATAGAGGATTTAGCTAATACCACTTCCCTAGGTTTGTCTCTCTTATCAAAACAGCTGGCTGCAACCCGTCTAGTTGCCTTACAGAATAGAGCAGCTTTAGACTATCTTTTAGCATCCCAGGGTGGTACTTGTGCAGTGATTGGTGTTGAATGTTGTACTTATGTGCCAGATTATAATGCTAGCCTTTCTAATGTCATTACACACGTTAAACACATTGCTGATGAAGTGCACACCAGCGATATTAGTAGCCCTTTTGAATGGTTGGAAACACTAATTTGTCGTTGGGGTACATATATAGTTCAATATGTTTTTGTTGGTATAATCTGTTTTATATTTTTGTTGTTATTTTTTCTTGTATCAGAGCAATGTGCAAAATTATTACAGCTAAGGTGACTACCAAAATGTTGATTCAACGAACTACTCACGACGTACCTAAAGAATTAATTTTTTTTTCGACGAATTGTGTAGAATTGATGTATTGTAATTTTCTTACTTCACTTGATTACATTTTCTTGTGTATTTAGTGTTGTCCTATAGGACAAAATGGGGAATTGTAGGAGAAAATGTACCTTACAATTCTTATTTGTATCTCATATAATGTTCCTTTCTCTCGGAACATCAAATGTCCTGCTGAGCTGTTTTTTTTATTGTGTTTAACCCTTGCTGTCTTGATGAAAAGACTCTTTGATCTTTCCCTCTTCCTGAACTGTCTCCGTAACATTTGTCTCACATACATTGATCAGGGCCCGATGGATGACCCCTGTAGTGACATCGTCTAGCTGTCCCGAGAACAGTCACACCTTGTAGACATCCACAGATGTCTCTTCCTCTGCAGAGAGACATGTGTTGATTCAATGCAAATCATGACGCCTTCCCTTTTGTGGTCCAGAATGTTCTGTATAAATCCACCTCGGCCAGGCCATTCGGGAGACTGGATCTTCATGGATACACTGTGAATTTCTTTTCTCCACTGTCAGTGATTAAACCTCATTTGAACCAGACACAGAATTGGACCTGAAGAGTTTTTCTTCCACAGTAGCATAAATAAAAATGTGTTGGCATTTGCGCTAACCTTAGCTTGATAGTTAACATCATACGACCTCAGTGGCATTCGCAACTCATTTGTAACTTAAACGTCAAAATTAACTAACTTAGTTAAACATGATTTGCAGACAATCACCGTAATAATTCAAGCACAAAACACAACATAATCACATAAACTGAGTACACAAATATGACGGACTTACCAATGCTACGACGACGACGTTCAGTGAAATGTGAATGCCACTCCTCCTTCTGATGCATCGCATTTTGATTGAAACTCAACAAGAACTCTCCTCAAAACCATGACGAGATATTCAAAGGGAGAACAGCGACCTCTTTTTGGGCAAATTAAATCAGTACGTGCATGAGAGTGACTAAACCGAGAAAAAGATGTCAGGAATGTTCCAAGGATGAATACTGTTGTACATCATGTGATAACTTATTTACTGGGCTGGAAGGTACAGCATGTATGTATCCCTGAGGGATGTTTATTTTCATTAACTACCATCTATCAGACCATCTTTATTCCATCACCATGATTTAATAGGACTGCTTACTATTTCTTTATCTGGTGCACCTTGAGGGGACGGGATAGGGGTTTCAGGATAAAAAGAAAAGGCGTCTGTAATCATTCCCAGGGGCTAAGAGGGTGTTTACTTGAGCATCGACACACTCCCCTGAAATGACGGATTGCTGCCAGCATTAAATGGCTAATTCTGAACTATAATCAAAGTCTCTCACAGAAGGCTGGACATGATGTCTTTGGATATGAGGAGATACTTCAACTGTGTGGATCTAAAAATACATTTTTAAAAATGACAAGTCCCAGCAAATGTGCTGCTCATGCTTTATCACAGTCTTTTGTTTTGGTGTGAAAGTGAGTGGGGGGGGGGGGGGGGCATATTCAATCTCTTAGCTTTACTTAGATTTGGATTTTATTGTAGAAGATGTTTGGAGTAATTATATGGTAATTATTTACCCTTTTAAAACTCTACAGAACCACAAACTGATCACTCAAATTAAGTAGATATAAAGAATCGGTGCAAGCTGAATAAATAGTATCATCATCAATACACTCATCATGTAGGTATGCTGCTTTAAATAATTCATGTTGAGTTCAATACAAAGTCCAGTTCACATATTCACAAGTCAGTGAATATTGAGCGACTGTAAAACGAAGCCGATAAGTAAGCGGTGGGTTTTACCTTAACGGCCTCCACAAACCAGCGGAGCAGCATCGCCTGGATCTGGCCGGCTGTCAGCTCGCTGTTGGCTGCTTGGATCTTGCTCTTCACCGTGTCCTCCAGCAGCAGGCGCCGCAGGCGCCAATAAAAGAACTGACGGGATGTTTGCCATTCAAGGATATCCTGCGATAAGCAAATGACAAAAGAAATAATAATGTTATTGCATCGTCTGTTATTAGAAGCTACTATCACCTACGTTTTGCAATTTATTAAATGTCAACACATAATTCGGCACATTTCATTCTTTGTGAATTTATAGGGGACTAATTTTCTGCCCGTCTCAACCAATTCCTGGGATGTCACAATGACATAGTACTCATTAGGGAAATCAGACTATCTGGCAAAAGAGGTCTGTGCTGTATATTTGGCTTGATTTGAGAAATGGCTGTTTATTTTGATTCCATAACATCAGGCTGTGGGTTCATAAAACAACTTACAGGATATGCAACGGTCTGTGTGTAGGAATCCTTTCATCTGTTGTGAATGTACAAGTGTAACACTGTTTATTGTAGGTTAATGTATGTCACAGAAACCTCTCACACTGTAAAGCAAGTGGACTGACGAAGGGAGGATTTTAGAACCCACTATTACAGATTCCTCTGCTGATGGACTTGAGTTGACCATGCAGACCACTGCATGTATTTTGGTCCATGCATCCCCGAAGTGAACAAGAATTGGATTTGTTGTGTTGACCGTTGAGACAGTCTCTCAATCGGATTAAAGAGAGAACACACATTTTTCTCATTGTCCATCCAGTCGACTGTGTCTCTCTTTTCCAGTGTTTGGCTAATTTTGACATTTGGAATGCTAAGAGGTACAATCTTGGACCTGGTAACCCTATCCCCCCTTTCTCCCTAAGGGGCACATCATTTACTCAATTTGATTCATGCTTTTTTCCCTTCCCAGAGAAAATGTTTAACTATATTATCATACCTCCTAAAAATGTCACATATTGCTTATTTTAGAACTTAAAACCTTGGAACTTGCCTGCGTTCATTTGTACTCTACAAATAATAATAATTTTGAAGTTAACTTCGACAGCCAACAAGATTGTTTGCCTGTAGCACATAGGCCTACCTCTGGTAAACCACTACTCACCTACTAATACTCTATTTTGTTTCATTTCCTTCCTGAGAGGCTGCTGAGCCCCTCACACGTTGGAGGGTGATAAAGTCAAACATTAGTAAATGTTTAACTACATCATCATACTGTGAGGACAATAAGTTCAGATGGTTATAAAAGGGACACTCATATAGTTTTTAGTTAATTCATATTTATATTTTCTGTTATTTTATCTAAAAGAATCACCGCTGTGCTCTAGTTCTTCCATCAGGCAACACAGGGGTGTAGTGGCCTCTTTACGCCACAAGAGGGAGTATTCCCCCTAATGAGCAACCCTGTCAAGAGTAAACACAGCATGTATTCTGCATCCGGCTGGACAGAAGCATAACTGTATTGCTGTGTTTTCTCAGGTGTAAGAAAACTGATAAAAGAGACATATAAAAAGAGTAACACCACAGAGTTATAGAGGTGGCGAGGTAGTTGGCCGAATATTCCTGCACTGTTATATGATGTTTTCTGTCGGTTATCCCTGTCACTCTGAAGCCGAAGCTAAAGCTAAGCTAAGCTAACTGCACGTGATGAGCCACGTTATTAGCTAGGCCAAGTTACTGGGATATATAGAGAACTTACGGTGTGTTAGGTGTTCATATGTTTACACCAAAGCATAGATATGGTGTCAATGTAAAAGAGCCAGTGATATTTGTCTGTATATGTTAGAGTAAAAATGGTTGAATGTTAATACACAGTAACCAGGTTATAAATCCTAACACTTCATCATGGTGGTAGACAAACATCTCAATAAACACATCATTTAAATAGAACAGCGTATTAACGATTTATGGTCAAGATATTTTACTATGATGTGGAGAGATATCTATAGTGCCTACCTTGCAAACCATAAACAAACACTGAACCAACACGTGAAAACACGTGACCGGTAAAGGACAATCAGCAACAATCGCGTAACGCCTGAGGGCATAAATAATACAACAGGGCCATCTATTGGCCAAAATAGGCAACTGCCTTACATTTGTATGTATGTCTACTGTCTACTGTCTGAGACAGTGTCCATCCTACCGGAGTCAGATTCCTTGTATGTGTGCATACTTGGCTAATAAAGCTGATTCTGGTTCTGAATCTCCCAAGCTGATGTGCTGCTCCTTTCTTGAGTCTTGCTGCAGACAAATGATAGCCCGACTTGTCACTTCATCGACTATTCATATTAGAAACAAGTTAAAAAAGTAAAAAAAAATGTCTATTCTATTACTTAATAACTAAACTTAAACTAAATTAATAACTAAACTTTTTTAGACACAATACAATGACTTTATGAATTTATTTGACATACTTTAATATCACTTTTTAATGGAATACTATGTAATGACTCTTATAAGACTTGTTTCAACATACTATATCGCGACTTTGTTGTCCTGCAATATAATTATTTTTTCACATTTTACACCATTGATTTTTAAAACCATATTATACTATGACTTTTACATTTCTTGACAAAACATACTATGATTTTTTGTATTACTTTCATCCTTCTATACGACCACTTTTATTCAATATGCTACACTATGACTTTTTGAGATGTACTATTTTAATTTGTTTTCCTCGCATACTATACAATGTCTATTTCATGAATATTTGACATACTACAACTTGTTTTGACATACTATGAATATGAATATGCATGCATTCTTTATAGATTTTTCAATAATGCATACAAATGGTCTGTCTCCTTAATTTATGAGCACAGATGCAAAGAGGTTGTACAATTAAATTCAAAAACTTTATTTGTCCCCGAGGGCAATAACAGGCACACAGAGTAGCTGTACAATAATATATGTTGACACAAAACAAAGCAAGCAATACTGTACAGATTGAGATGATATATACAGATTTACACAGACAGATATCTACTAGAAAATAAATAATAATTCTATAAACTATAAATAATCCGAAATAAATCCTGTTTGTGTGTGTGTGTGTGTGTGTGTGTGTGTGTGTGTGTGTGTGTGTGTGTGTGTGTGTGTGTGTGTGTGTGTGAGAGGAGCTTCCCAAAAACAACAAAAACGTCCTCTGTGCTGCTCGGGAGCCGCCTCACCCTTTGGCTGGTGGGTGAGGCGGGTGGTGTCATCCTTCTCATCTGGTCCTGTAGTCCTCCATCCTTCTCATCTGGCCCTGTAGTCCTCCATCCTTCTCATCTGGTCCTGTAGTCCTCCATCCTTCTCATCTGGTCCTGTAGTCCTCCATCCTTCTCATCTGGTCCTGTAGTCCTCCATCCTTCTCATCTGGCCCTGGAAGATGAGTCTAGGTCTTCCACATGGTTTCTTCTTGTTGGAAGTCTGGTGCAGTGTGTATAATCCTGAAGGTCTGAAATTATATTATAAACAATGGAATACTATTCTAGAAAGCTCCTATAATAAATACATCCCACTGATGTAAAGTTAACTTTTATGTCATTACTGGTACTGTAGTTTTAGGAGATTACAGAGATTAGTCTCTGTAGGAGATTACTCACTCAGTCCACTGGTCCTGTAGTCCTCCATCCTTCTCATCTGGTCCTGTGGTCCTCTATCCTTCTCATCTGGTCCTGTAGTCCTCCATCCTTCTCATCTGGTCCTGTAGTCCTCCATCCTTCTCATCACCATGGCCACAGGTGTATAAAAGCAAGCACCTCGGCATTCAGACTGTTTCTGTTTCCTCTCAGGAGCTCAGTGAATTCCAGCGTGGTCCTGTGATAGGATGCCACCTGTGCAACAAGTCCAGTCGTGAAATTTCCTCGCTCCTAAATGTTCCACAGTCAACGGTCAGTGCAATAATAACAAAGTGGAAGCGATTGGGAACAACAGCAACTCAGCCAAGTGGTAGGCCACGTAAAATGATGGAGCGGGGTCAGCGATGCTGAGGTGTATAGTGCGCAGACAGAGGTCACCAACTTTCTGCAGAGTCAATCGCTACAGACCTCCAAACTTCATGTGGCCTTCAGATGAGCTCAAGAACAGTGCATAGAGAGCTTCATGGAATGGGTTTCCATGGCGATCAGCTGAAGTCATCATCATCATCCTCTTCATTGCTGTCCTCGGAGATCCTCTGCCTCTTCACACTTACCTGTGCGTCCTCTTCTCTGCTTCTCTTTGTGGACGAGCTGCAGCCTGAGGTTGAGGGAGTGGAATCTTCTGGCCCCTGAGGAACCAAGGATGGATCTTCTTCAGGACGGCTCACACCAGAAGGGACGGAGACGGAAGGACAAAAGGGAAGGCAACCGGGAAACATCTCTTTACGAAATCCCTGCCAGACGCTGAGAAGAGTGAACTGCTGAAGTCTGAAGTCATCATCTTCGTCTTCATCCACTTCCTCCTCTTCATCCTCGTCATCAGAAGCCTCAAACATGAAGCTGTAGCCAGAATCATCGCTCGTCCATCCATCGTCCTGAACGTCCTCCTGCTCGCTGTCCTCATCTTCGGAGAAGTCTCCAAAAAAACCCAACCTGACCTACCTCATCCACGAGTCCATACTCACGTCCACCTCGTGCAGGACGGTCGATGACGTCGTTGGCACCAACTGAGGGGGAAGAAAATTCAAAGTATAAGGATTTATCATTGATTTAAACCAAGCAATAATCCTGTTTAAATTAGCCAATGTTAAAATTCTAAAAAAAATAAAAATGTTTTGACTTCACACATATATAGTATAAGTATATTCAATATGTGGCTGAAAAAGAGTTTAAAAATCAATACATTTTTGTGATCGGAAACTAAATGATTGAAAATATGAGGCTGTTTACTGTTAACAGCATTAAGATGAATTAAACCAATAATAATAATAGTAATAATAACAATAACTATTATTTTAGCTGTTAATATTAACATATTATGTATACATTATTATAATACCCAATACAAAATATACCAATATTAATAACTATAATATTAAATATAATACAAAAACATGACTGTAATGATAATATGTTATTATTATGATTATTATTAATCATAATAATCATAAAATGGTGTAAATATTCATGTTGTTGTTATATAGCGATGTAAATAACCTCAATAATACTATAAATATGATTGCAATCATCACTAGTGATTACTTTGTGCAAAGACATGTATTCTGCACCAAAGAATAGTCGGGACTTCAGTTCTTCTTCCAATCTCCCAACGCTAACACTGATAACAAAAGAGAGCATGCTTTAACAGGTGGCTCAGACTCCAATGAGAAAACATGCACTTATAGGCCAACTATTTTACCTCAACCAGATGCTTACATATTATTTTTGGCTAAATAGCAGAGCATTTTGTTCTTATTATCTAAATCTTACTTGTTCAAGGTCATTCGGGCTGCAGGTTTTAACTGAATACACACGAGGCTTTTCTTTCCTAAAGGTTTTTTGAAGGCATTAATAGTAGTAGATGCTCCTCAGACACAAATCATGGGAATGCTCTTTGTTTAGTCAACTATATAAAAAAACAGACTGGGAAAGGAAAACTAAAGTCAACATAAAGGTCCTTCTAACCCTAATGCTGTAAACCTCATACATGGACCAAATGGCTGCTCTCTATTGATTGCCACCATTAACAAGCATATGGTTCCAGCCACAAACATAAAGCAGAAACTTAATTTATCAGATGTGAGTATGATCTACATGATTCTAAATACTGAATTAACTACAAGGGAGTCTGTTTGGTGAGCCACACTTTGCTGGGGGACACTAAGTAGAAGGTAAGCTCAGATGATACATTCATTATAATATGCAGTTGAGATTCTGTTTCTTTCAGCTGGCTTTGATCTCACTACTTCATTGAAAATGAATAAATGTCCAGAAAAAACACACAATACTGAACACATGGCAGAAAGAAACTAAGAAATCTGAGCAGAGAAAATTATGGTGCAACAGGCAGTTTGACATAAATCATCAAACAAGGAAAATAGAAAATAAAGCTATTGATCACATGAACTGTGATCCACTCACAGTATCAGTGGGCTTTTCTGCATACAGCTTTGAATATCAAACGACTTCAGTCAGAAATGAACTTGACTGATGCAAAAATACAGACTTACTCCAATGCAAGGTATTTACACATGTTCTCGTCCATCTCGTGGCTGTTTATCAAACTAAATGAGTGGGCCAAAAACACAAACAGTCTAACTCTCGAAGTGGAGAAAAGGGAGCTGCACTCTCACCCCCTGATCTCCAGCAGTCGACTCTTGCTGGTGACTGAGAGGACGTCTTCATTCGTTCCGTCGAATGTTGACAACAAAGAATATCTTCAACAGGAATCATTTTGTGACGAGGGGCTACAATTCTTTGAGGGTCCGTCATTGTGGTATTATCCAGCCACCGTGTTGTCCTTCTGTAAAAAAGAAAAGAAGAAAAAACGACAAGTTTAGAACGGCCATAAATTGTTCTCCTTTTTGGCATACGGGACGTGGACAACTCATAACGCACATAACATTTAAATCAGCAAATGTAAGAAAACCATGAGTGCATCATGTAATAACAGATTGGCATGTAATGTAAACTATGACGCTCGATTAATCTTTTAAAGGTTTGATACGTAAACATGCTATTTATACACTTTTCCAACATGTATGCATGTTAGGAAATTGGGATGCTTTTAGAAAAAATAACGTAAACTTGCCCTGAAAAAGTAGAAATACCTCATTTCTTGGTGACAAGTTATGAATGGAAAAATGTGTCTGAGAAGTGAAAGTCACATTTCAGCTTTACAATGTCAGCTTTGCTACTGTGCTCCATGCTGTGGAACACTTCTAAAACGTGTTAAAAGCACAGTCATTATTTGTAATAATGGATATTTTCATGTTTAACTACATCATCATACTGTGAGGTCAATAAGTTCAGATGTTTATAAAAGGGACACTCGTATTTTTTATTTATTTCATATTTATATTTTCTGTTATTTTATCTAAAATAATCACTGTGCTCTTGTTCTTCCATCAGGCAATACAGGGGTGTAGTGGCGTCGTTACGCCACAAGAGGGAGTATCCCCACAAATGAGCAACCCTGTCGAGGAAACACAGCCCATACACACAGTATGTATTCTGCATCCGGCTGGACAGAAGCAGAACTGTATTGCACTGTGTTTTCTCAGACTGTCCAGTAAAGCAATTGAATGAAGCCACACGGCGTCTTTATTGAAGTGTGCAACATCAGCCACAGCAGAGAGTCAAAGGGCTGGTGGCGCTGTTTCAATAGGCTGCTGGCTGTTTCATTGTGCTCCGTCTCTATCTGGACTATACACAATGGACGATTAAAGCAGTCTTGCTTACTTGAACTTTATTGCATGAGTGCAGTCATCATCTCACAACTGTAACGTTATCTCAACTGGTTCGCGAGCGCGGTGTAACCTCTAAATCAGTCCCCCATACAACAGTACTTAAATAAACAGTCCTATTGTTACACTGGCGAGGGAGACGGTCAAAGAGGTGTTTATGTATGAGTGCGTCCACTTCAGCGGGAAATGAATAGTGATAGTCATCAACTACTTTCAAGAATGTTTCCTGAACCACTCCTGAACCAATGTTGCTGTATTACAGGAGCATCATCTTACAATGCTCCATAAACACATCCAGTAAGATCCGTCAGTGCAGGCGTGCTGCACAGTGCTGAATAAGATCATATTTCAACCATTTGGAAAACAATTCATAGAAGCTAAATTTAGGTATTTTTGTTAAAAATCAAAATGCATTCCTGTTACTCTAGATTTACAGTCAATATATGAGAAATATGCAGCCGTTTAGCTGCAACAAAGTTAAACCTCAACATGATGAACGATCAATTCAAATCATTTCGAAAAGGAAAAATGGCAATTCCTCACAGTATTTTGCATGCCTGTAGCACATCCCTCCACTGGTACACCCCTGGCCACAATTCTTACAAACATGTGGTTTCTCTCCAGCATGCACCCTCATGTGATACATATACATGTGGGGTTCTGAGTGAATTCTTTTTGCCACAGAAAGTTGCAGGATTTCATCCAGTGACTCCGCTAAAATCGAAGAGAAACATTTTTCCCCCCAGAGTTGGATTATCTATGATTACTTTAAATTTTAAGACAGTTTCTCATTTGTAGATATTTCCAAAAATGTTGTTAGCCTTTGTAACAGATGTGGATAGGGCATGAAAGGACCCAAGGACTTGTTTTCCAGCATTTTACATTATTTTAATATTACAGTATGTACGAAGAGCTATTTAAATTGGCAGGAAAACATTGAAACTCAACGACAACTCTCCTCAAAACCATGACGAGATATTCAAAGGGAGAACAGCGACCTCTTTTGGGCAAATTAAATCAGTACGTGGATGAGAGTGACTAAATTAGGCCAATACTGTCTCAAAAAGATGCAGAAAAACTCGTCCATGCATTTGTTACCTCAAGGCTGGACTATTGTAATTCTTTATTATCAGGCTGCTCTAATAAATCTCTTAAATCTCTCCAGCTGGTCCAGAATGCTGCAGCTCGTGTTCTGACTAAAACCAGATGAAGGGATCACATTTCTCCTGTATTAGCTTCTCTGCACTGGCTCCCAGTACAATCCAGAATAGAATTTAAAATCCTTCTCCTCACTTACAAGGCTCTTAATGGACAGGCACCATCATATCTTAAAGAGTTCATTAAACCCTACTGTCCTCCTAGAGCACTACGCTCTCAGAATAAAGGGTTACTTGTAGTTCCTAAAGTCTCCAAAATTAGAACAGGGGCCAGAGCTTTCAGCCATCAAGCTCCTCTTCTGTGGAACCGTCTTCCGGTTCTGGTTCGTGAGGCAGACGCTGTTCCCACATTTAAGAGTAGGCTTAAAACCTTTCTCTTTGACACCGCTTATAGCTAGGGCTGGCTCAGGTTTGCCCTGAGCCAGCTCTTGGTTAAGCTGCTATAGGCCTAGACTGCTGGGGGATTATAGTGACACACTGAGCCTCTCTCTCTCTCTCTCTCTCTCTCTCTCTCTCTCTCTCTCTCTCTCTCTCTCTCTCTCTCTCTCTCTCTCTGTGTATGTTCCACGGAGTCCCTGTGCTCTCTTGCCTAGCAGGTCTCCCTGGACCGTGGTGGAACCTGATCCGGACTGCACCGATGTTGTGGTCTTGTTTGCCTCGATCCCTGCCTCACTTTGACAAGCACTCAAAACTTCCTGCTGCTAAAGGCTTTGTGGCCGACAGCTTCTATCCCGCCAGTATTTTTAATTAAAGTAATTGACTAAAATCGGCATCTCTACTGTCACTAACTTGACTACTCCCGGGAGTCTGGCTATGCTTTCTGGTCCAGCAGAGTCCAGAGTTCCTGACTGATGCAGACTGCTAACTGGCCTGATGCTGGAAACACCACATTGTAGCTCCACCTGCCCGCTGTGTGACTGCTCAACTACTCCTGCTTTTTGGTCTACAGGCGACATTGTTGGATGGATCCATCTCGGCGTGGCTGTGCCTGCTGCCATGGACTACCACTGTTGATACTATTGTTACGGTTAATACCACCACTACTGTCAATGCTACTATTTCCATACTACCAACACCAAATGCAGTTGGAACCCAAGGGCCTGGGCTGCACGAGATTTCTGCCTAAAAGCCTATTAAGGCAGTTTTTTCTCGCCACTGTCGCTGTAACGCTTGCCCCTGGGTGATGTTGGGACTTTGAAATTGTGTTGACACTTGAAATTTTGAGCGTATTCTAGTCCTGCTCAATGTGTTAAGTGTCCTGAGATGACTTCTGTTGTGATTTGACACTATAAATATAAAATTGAATTGAAAATTGAATTAAACTGAGAAAAAGATGGCAGGAATGTTCCAAGGATGAATACTGTTGTACATCATGTGATAACTTATTTACTGGGCTGGAAGGTACAGCATGTATGCATGTTTATTGACCTTACAAAGGCTTTCGATACTGTTGATCACTGTCATCTTCTTAAAATCACTCAGAAAATTGGCTTTAGTGAAAACGTGGGTAAGTGGATTAAAAGCTATCTAACAGACCGTGTTCAGTCAGTCCAGTTCGGTACAGTTATATCTAGGGGTGGGACGATACGGGTAACTCACGATTCGATACTGTGACGATATTTGGCCCACGATAACGATAATATCACGATACACGATATCTGCGATATTCGATATATTGCAAGAAATTTCATCAACGATATATCACGATATGTGACTGAAAAAGAAAAAAATATGCATAAAAAATAAATTCCAAAACTTCGTACAATGTACAAATGAATAAACACTGTCCAGCTGGACACATTAAAGTGCATGAACATTAATAACATGTCTTATGTAAACCAGGACAGTGCTTTCTGATCCTGAAAAGTCAGTAGCAACTTGTTTTATGTAAACTTGGGCCCGTTTTAGTTTAACAATAGCTAAACAAGATAAGAATAACTTCAGAATTAAATGAAATATTGGGCACATTTCAGTATGCAACCAATTATGTGCAGAGTTATGTTCACCCATCCAGTACCTGGGAAGTCGGGCCTCATGCCCACACGGCTCCGCGGATCCACACATGCGGACCCTCCAGCGGACGGTAAACACGCGCCGCCCGGAATCCTGCCCGTAAATAGGCAATCGAGCCCGGCCAAAAAGTGGGTCCTCATGCCCTCAATGCTGTGTGAAAAGCGCTTGAAGCTCACAACAGCACCGGCCAGCACACGGCCACGCTTACAATTACGCACCACGAACCCGCAGTTCTGCTCCGTCCGGAGAACCGTAAACTCTAGCGCGCCGCTCGGAATCCTGCCCGTAAATAGGCAATCAAACCCAGCCGAAAAGTCGGCACTCATGCCCTCAAGGCTGTGTGAAACCCGCTTGGAGCTCAGACCGACCCCCTGGCAGCGGGCGGCCCCCGCAGATCCGCTCCGGAGAACCGTAGGCGCACCGACGGGAGTCTAAAAAAAACCCGTAGACCCAAAATATCGATATTTGCCGTCAGTGTATCGATTTATTTATTGCGACAGAGAGCACAACAATATATTGCAATATCGATTTTTTTTCCCACCCCTAGTTATATCCGACCCCGTCACTCTGAACAAAGGGGTCCCTCAAGGGTCAATCTTAGGGCCCTTACTCTTTCTACTCTATATAAATAATATTCGTGATCACCTGAGGTTTTCCTCTTACCAATGCTGATGACACAGTTTTATACACCTCCACTTCCTCTTTTGAAACGGCATACACTAACCTGCAGACTGATTTTACCCTCCTGCAGCATGCTCTCCTTGATGCCAAGTTAGTCCTCAATGCTAACAAAACCAAAATCATGTTCTTAAACCATAATCTCACAACCACCCTACCTCCATTTAAGGCATTGGATAGCACCGTCATAGAGGCTGTAGACAAATGTAAATATCTGGGCATCTGGCTAGATAAGGATCACAACTTCAAACATCACATCTCCTACTTAACAATAAAGCTCAAATTCTTAGTGAGCTTCTTATACAGATCCAAATCGTGCTTTTCTACTGTTGCCCTTAAGCGTTTAGTCACCAGTTTATTTCTATCACAGCTTGGCTTTGGCGATGCCATCTATAGATTTGCCTGCCCGTCCACCCTAGCCAAACTGGATCCCATTTACCATACTGCCTTGAGGTACATAACAGGTTCTGCTTACAGGACTCACCATTGCACTTTATACACACTCGCTGGTTTTCCCCCCCTTAACACCCGGAGGTTACAGCACTGGTATATTCTTATATATAAGGCTATTTAAGGCAAACTGCCTCCATACCTCTGCTCAAAGTTTACTGCTGTTCAAATTACACATGATCTTAGAGCTAATAGCTGGTTGCGATTCAAGGTTCCCTTAATGAGGACAGAGTTAGGGATGAGGACCCTCTCCTACTTTGGGCCTTGGTCTTGGAATGACCTGCAAGTCAAGATGAGGATTGGAACTCTCATCCCTCTTTCTGGCTTTAAAAAATGTCTCTCTGAACATGTAATCACCAGTTGTTCCTGTGACTCTTAGCTTTCAAATTGTATTGCACTTTTGGGGTCTCTTTTATTGTATAAATTATCATTATTTCTTTGCTACCTTGCTCTTGCTGTGGTGGAAATCAGTTTATGATCACCTGATGAGAAATAAGAATACAACTCCTAACAGCGCTTTTAGTCATTCATTCTATAAAGAGTCCAAAACAGGCTAGCAGTCGCTACAGACAGACTGTAAACAGACAAAGTCGAATAAGTCAAAGCCCTCGCAAACAGGGTGTCCAAGCGGACCGCATCACCGACATACAGCTTCAGAGCAAACTATCTGGCCAGATAGGGGCAGACTCCTTAAGAGTCTGACCAATTCTTCAGTCTTGAGAAGGGCTTTTTATACAGATGTTTGTGATGTGTCATCAGAGAAGCTTTGTTCCGTTGTTTGTGTAGACGGAGAACTTTGTCCAGAATGTGGTGTTTGAACCACTCATCAGTGTCCATAGATCCATATTGACTTGCCAGCTGTGCTGGTGTCACAAGATGCATTTTACAACTCATGTAACACATGACATGACATAAGTGCAGAATACAGGTTACCTCATGACACACATGGAATAGTATGAGTTAAAACTACTCAAACTACTAATTATACTATAATGAACTACTAAATGAAAAATTCCCATCACACTTGCTATGTATTTTCTCGCCTGTTTGGTCTGATTGTTTTGTAATGCTTCCTGACCAGGACATCCTTGGAAAAGAGATTGTCAAATCTCAATGGATCCTTTCCTGGATAAATAAAGGTTAAATAAAAATAAAAAAATCTCTGAGGGATGTTTATTTTCATTAACTACCAGCTATCAGACCATCTTTATTCCATCACCATGATTTAATAGGACTGCTTACTATTTCTTTATCTGGTGCACCTTGAGGGGACGGGATAGGGGTTTCAGGATAAAAAGAAAAGGCGTCTGTAATCATTCCCAGGGGCTAAGAGGGTGTTTACTTGAGCATCGACACACTCCCCTGAAATGACGGATTGCTGCCAGCATTAAATGGCTAATTCTGAACTATAATCAAAGTCTCTCACAGAAGGCTGGACATGATGTCTTTGGATATGAGGAGATACTTCAACTGTGTGGATCTAAAAATACATTTTTAAAAATGACAAGTCCCAGCAAATGTGCTGCTCATGCTTTATCACAGTCTTTTGTTTTGATGTGAAAGTGAGTGGGGGGGGGGGGGGGGGCATATTCAATCTCTTAGCTTTACTTCGATTTGGATTTTATTGTAGAAGATGTTTGGAGTAATTATATGGTAATTATTTACCCTTTTAAAACTCTACAGAACCACAAACTGATCACTCAAATTAAGTAGATATTAAGAATCGGTGCAAGCTGAATAAATAGTATCATCATCAATACACTCATCATGTAGGTATGCTGCTTTAAATAATTCATGTTGAGTTCAATACAAAGTCCAGTTCACATATTCACAAGTCAGTGAATATTGAGCGACTGTAAAACGAAGCCGATAAGTAAGCGGTGGGTTTTACCTTAACGGCCTCCACAAACCAGCGGAGCAGCATCGCCTGGATCTGGCCGTCTGTCAGCTCGCTGTTGGCTGCTTGGATCTTGCTCTTCACCGTGTCCTCCAGCAGCAGGCGCCGCAGGCGCCAATAAAAGAACTGACGGGATGTTTGCCATTCAAGGATATCCTGCGATAAGCAAATGACAAAAGAAATAATAATGTTATTGCATCGTCTGTTATTAGAAGCTACTATCACCTACGTTTTGCAATTTATTAAATGTCAACACATAATTCGGCACATTTCATTCTTTGTGAATTTATAGGGGACTAATTTTCTGCCCGTCTCAACCAATTCCTGGGATGTCACAATGACATAGTACTCATTAGGGAAATCAGACTATCTGGCAAAAGAGGTCTGTGCTGTATATTTGGCTTGATTTGAGAAATGGCTGTTTATTTTGATTCCATAACATCAGGCTGTGGGTTCATAAAACAACTTACAGGATATGCAACGGTCTGTGTGTAGGAATCCTTTCATCTGTTGTGAATGTACAAGTGTAACACTGTTTATTGTAGGTTAATGTATGTCACAGAAACCTCTCACACTGTAAAGCAAGTGGACTGACGAAGGGAGGATTTTAGAACCCACTATTACAGATTCCTCTGCAGATGGACTTGAGTTGACCATGCAGACCACTGCCTGTATTTTGGTCCATGCATCCCCAAAGTGAACAAGAATTGGATTTGTTGTGTTGACCATTGAGACAGTCTGTCAATCAGATTAAAGAGAGAACACACATTTTTCTCATTGTCCATCCAGTCGACTGTGTCTCTCTTTTCCAGTGTTTGGCTAATTTTGACATTTGGAATGCTAAGAGGTACAATCTTGGACCTGTAACCCTATCCCCCTTTCTCCCTAAGGGGCACATCATTTACTCAATTTGATTCATGCTTTTTTCCCTTCCCAGAGAAAATGTTTAACTATATTATCATACCTCCTAAAAATGTCACATATTGCTTATTTTAGAACTTAAAACCTTGGAACTTGCCTGCGTTCATTTGTACTCTACAAATAATAATAATTTCGAAGTTAACTTCGACAGCCAACAAGATTGTTTGCCTGTAGCACATAGGCTTACCTCTGGTAAACCACTACTCACCTACTAATACTCTATTTTGTTTCATTTCCTTCCTGAGAGGCTGCTGAGCCCCTCACACGTTGGAGGGTGATAAAGTCAAACATTAGTAAATGTTTAACTACATCATCATACTGTGAGGACAATAAGTTCAGATGGTTATAAAAGGGACACTCATATAGTTTTTAGTTAATTCATATTTATATTTTCTGTTATTTTATCTAAAAGAATCACCGCTGTGCTCTAGTTCTTCCATCAGGCAATACAGGGGTGTAGTGGCCTCTTTACGCCACAAGAGGGAGTATTCCCCCTAATGAGCAACCCTGTCAAGAGTAAACACAGCATGTATTCTGCATCCGGCTGGACAGAAGCATAACTGTATTGCTGTGTTTTCTCAGGTGTAAGAAAACTGATAAAAGAGACATATAAAAAGAGTAACACCACAGAGTTATAGAGGTGACGAGGTAGTTGGCCGAATATTCCTGCACTGTTATATGATGTTTTCTGTCGGTTATCCCCGTCACTCTGAAGCCGAAGCTAAAGCTAAGCTAAGCTAACTGCACGTGATGAGCGACGTTATTAGCTAGGCCAAGTTACTGGGATATATAGAGAACTTACGGTGTGTTAGGTGTTCATATGTTTACACCAAAGCATAGATATGGTGTCAATGTAAAAGAGCCAGTGATATTTGTCTGTATATGTTAGAGTAAAAATGGTTGAATGTTAATACACAGTAACCAGGTTATAAATCCTAACACTTCATCATGGTGGTAGACAAACATCTCAATAAACACATCATTTAAATAGAACAGCGTATTAACGATTTATGGTCAAGATATTTTACTATGATGTGGAGAGATATCTATAGTGCCTACCTTGCAAACCATAAACAAACACTGAACCAACACGTGAAAACACGTGACCGGTAAAGGACAATCAGCAACAATCGCGTAACGCCTGAGGGCATAAATAATACAACAGGGCCATCTATTGGCCAAAATAGGCAACTGCCTTACATTTGTATGTATGTCTACTGTCTACTGTCTGAGACAGTGTCCATCCTACCGGAGTCAGATTCCTTGTATGTGTGCATACTTGGCTAATAAAGCTGATTCTGGTTCTGAATCTCCCAAGCTGATGTGCTGCTCCTTTCTTGAGTCTTGCTGCAGACAATTGATAGCCCGACTTGTCACTTCATCGACTATTCATATTAGAAACAAGTTAAAAAAGTAAAAAAAAATGTCTATTCTATTACTTAATAACTAAACTTAAACTAAATTAATAACTAAACTTTTTTAGACACAATACAATGACTTTATGAATTTATTTGACATACTTTAATATCACTTTTTAATGGAATACTATGTAATGACTCTTATAAGACTTGTTTCAACATACTATATTGCGACTTTGTTGTCCTGCAATATAATTATTTTTTCACATTTTACACCATTGATTTTTAAAACCATATTATACTATGACTTTTACATTTCTTGACAAAACATACTATGATTTTTTGTATTACTTTCATCATACTATACGACCACTTTTATTCAATATGCTACACTATGACTTTTTGAGATGTACTATTTTAATTTGTTTTCCTCGCATACTATACAATGTCATGAATATTTGACATACTACAACTTGTGTTGACATACTATGAATATGAATATGCATGCATTCTTTATAGATTTTTCAATAATGCATACAAATGGTCTGTCTCCTTAATTTATGAGCACAGATGCAAAGAGGTTGTACAATTAAATTCAAAAACTTTATTTGTCCCCGAGGGCAATAACAGACACACAGAGTAGCTGTACAACAATAAATGTTGACACAAAACAAAGCAAGCAATACTGTACAGATTGAGATGATATATACAGATTTACACAGACAGATATCTACTAGAAAATAAATAATAGTTCTATAAACTATAAATAATCCGAAATAAATCCTGTGTGTGTGTGTGTGTGTGTGTGTGTGAGAGGAGCTTCCCAAAAACAACAAAAACGTCCTCTGTGCTGCTCGGGAGCCGCCTCACCCTTTGGCTGGTGGGTGAGGCGGGTGGTGTCATCCTTCTCATCTGGTCCTGTAGTCCTCGGAGATCCTCTGCCTCTTCACACTTACCTGTGCATCCTCTTCTCTGCTTCTCTTTGTGGACGAGCTGCAGCCTGAGGTTGAGGGAGTGGAATCTTCTGGCCCCTGAGGAACCAAGGATGGATCTTCTTCAGGACGGCTCACACCAGAAGGGACGGAGACGGAAGGACAAAAGGGAAGGCGACCGGGAAACATCTCTTTACGAAATCCCTGCCAGACGCTGAGAAGAGTGAACTGCTGAAGTCTGAAGTCATCATCTTCGTCTTCATCCACTTCCTCCTCTTCATCCTCGTCATCAGAAGCCTCAAACATGAAGCTGTAGCCAGAATCATCGCTCGTCCATCCATCGTCCTGAACGTCCTCCTGCTCGCTGTCCTCATCTTCGGAGAAGTCTGCAAAAAAACCCAACCTGACCTACCTCATCCACGAGTCCATACTCACGTCCACCTCGTGCAGGACGGCCGATGACGTCGTTGGCACCAACTGAGGGGGAAGAAAATTCAAAGTATAAGGATTTATCATTGATTTAAACCAAGCAATAATCCTGTTTAAATTAGCCAATGTTAAAATTCTAAAAAAAATAAAAATGTTTTGACTTCACACATATATAGTATAAGTATATTCAATATGTGGCTGAAAAAGAGTTTAAAAATCAATACATTTTTGTGATCGGAAACTAAATGATTGAAAATATGAGGCTGTTTATTCTTCAGTTACTGAACAGAGATGAAAACAGCATTAAGATGAATTAAACCAATAATAATAATAATAATAATAATAACAATTACTATTACTTTAGCTGTTAATATTAACATATTATGTATACATTATTATAATACCCAATACAAAATATACCAATATTAATAACTATAATATTAAATATAATACAAAAACATGACTGTAATGATAATATGTTATTATTATTATGATTATTATTATTAATCATAATAATCATAAAATGGTGTAAATATTCATGTTGTTGTTATATAGCGATGTAAATAACCTCAATAATACTATAAATATGATTGCAATCATCACTAGTGATTACTTTGTGCAAAGACATGTATTCTGCACCAAAGAATAGTCGGGACTTCAGTTCTTCTTCCAATCTCCCAACGCTAACACTGATAACAAAAGAGAGCATGCTTTAACAGGTGGCTCAGACTCCAATGAGAAAACATGCACTTATAGGCCAACTATTTTACCTCAACCAGATGCTTACATATTATTTTTGGCTAAATAGCAGAGCATTTTGTTCTTATTATCTAAATCTTACTTGTTCAAGGTCATTCGGGCTGCAGGTTTTAACTGAATACACACGAGGCTTTTCTTTCCTAAAGGTTTTTTGAAGGCATTAATAGTAGTAGATGCTCCTCAGACACAAATCATGGGAATGCTCTTTGTTTAGTCAACTATATAAAAAAACAGACTGGGAAAGTCAACAAAAAGGTCCTTCTAACCCTAATGCTGTAAACCTCATACATGGACCAAATGGCTGCTCTCTATTGATTGCCACCATTAACAAGCATATGGTTCCAGCCACAAACATAAAGCAGAAACATAATTTATCAGATGTGAGTATGATCTACATGATTCTAAATACTGAATTAACTACAAGGGAGTCTGTTTGGTGAGCCACACTTTGCTGGGGGACACTAAGTAGAAGGTAAGCTCAGATGATACATTCATTATAATATGCAGTTGAGATTCTGTTTCTTTCAGCTGGCTTTGATCTCACTACTTCATTGAAAATGAATAAATGTCCAGAAAAAACACACAATACTGAACACATGGCAGAAAGAAACTAAGAAATCTGAGCAGAGAAAATTATGGTGCAACAGGCAGTTTGACATAAATCATCAAAACAAGGAAAATAGAAAATAAAGCTATTGATCACATGAACTGTGATCCACTCACAGTATCAGTGGGCTTTTCTGCATACAGCTTTGAATATCAAACGACTTCAGTCAGAAATGAACTTGACTGATGCAAAAATACAGACTTACTCCAATGCAAGGTATTTACACATGTTCTCGTCCATCTCGTGGCTGTTTATCAAACTAAATGAGTGGGCCAAAAACACAAACAGTCTAACTCTCGAAGTGGAGAAAAGGGAGCTGCACTCTCACCCCCTGATCTCCAGCAGTCGACTCTTGCTGGTGACTGAGAGGACGTCTTCATTCGTTCCCTCGAATGTTGACAACAAAGAATATCTTCAACAGGAATCATTTTGTGACGAGGGGCTACAATTCTTTGAGGGTCCGTCACTGTGGTATTATCCAGCCACCGTGTTGTCCTTCTGTAAAAAAGAAAAGAAGAAAAAACGACAAGTTTAGAACGGCCATAAATTGTTCTCCTTTTTGGCATACGGGACGTGGACAACTCATAACGCACATAACATTTAAATCAGCAAATGTAAGAAAACCATGAGTGCATCATGTAATAACAGATTGGCATGTAATGTAAACTATGACGCTCGATTAATCTTTTAAAGGTTTGATACGTAAACATGCTATTTATACACTTTTCCAACATGTATGCATGTTAGGAAATTGGGATGCTTTTAGAAAAAATAACGTAAACTTGCCCTGAAAAAGTAGAAATACCTCATTTCTTGGTGACAAGTTATGAATGGAAAAATGCGTCTGAGAAGTGAAAGTCACATTTCAGCTTTACAATGTCAGCTTTGCTACT
This sequence comes from Eutrigla gurnardus, assembly GCF_963514095.1. NCBI lineage: Eukaryota > Metazoa > Chordata > Actinopteri > Perciformes > Triglidae > Eutrigla > Eutrigla gurnardus. The sequence continues at coordinate 3,341,625 of NC_139938.1, read as the reverse complement.
GTGCTCCATGCTGTGGAACACTTCTAAAACGTGTTAAAAGCACAGTCATTATTTGTAATAATGGATATTTTCATGTTTAACTACATCATCATACTGTGAGGTCAATAAGTTCAGATGTTTATAAAAGGGACACTCGTATTTTTTATTTATTTCATATTTATATTTTCTGTTATTTTATCTAAAATAATCACTGTGCTCTTGTTCTTCCATCAGGCAATACAGGGGTGTAGTGGCGTCGTTACGCCACAAGAGGGAGTATCCCCACAAATGAGCAACCCTGTCGAGGAAACACAGCCCATACACACAGTATGTATTCTGCATCCGGCTGGACAGAAGCAGAACTGTATTGCACTGTGTTTTCTCAGACTGTCCAGTAAAGCAATTGAATGAAGCCACACGGCGTCTTTATTGAAGTGTGCAACATCAGCCACAGCAGAGAGTCAAAGGGCTGGTGGCGCTGTTTCAATAGGCTGCTGGCTGTTTCATTGTGTTCCGTCTCTATCTGGACTATACACAATGGACGATTAAAGCAGTCTTGCTTACTTGAACTTTATTGCATGAGTGCAGTCATCATCTCACAACTGTAACGTTATCTCAACTGGTTCGCGAGCGCGGTGTAACCTCTAAATCAGTCCCCCATACAACAGTACTTAAATAAACAGTCCTATTGTTACACTGGCGAGGGAGACGGTCAAAGAGGTGTTTATGTATGAGTGCGTCCACTTCAGCGGGAAATGAATAGTGATAGTCATCAACTACTTTCAAGAATGTTTCCTGAACCTCTCCTGAACCAATGTTGCTGTATTACAGGAGCATCATCTTACAATGCTCCATAAACACATCCAGTAAGATCCGTCAGTGCAGGCGTGCTGCACAGTGCTGAATAAGATCATATTTCAACCATTTGGAAAACAATTCATAGAAGCTAAATTTAGGTATTTTTGTTAAAAATCAAAATGCATTCCTGTTACTCTAGATTTACAGTCAATATATGAGAAATATGCAGCCGTTTAGCTGCAACAAAGTTAAACCTCAACATGATGAACGATCAATTCAAATCATTTCGAACAGGAAAAATGGCAATTCCTCACAGTATTTTGCATGCCTGTAGCACATCCCTCCACTGGTACACCCCTGGCCACAATTCTTACAAACATGTGGTTTCTCTCCAGCATGCACCCTCATGTGATACATATACATGTGGGGTTCTGAGTGAATTCTTTTTGCCACAGAAAGTTGCAGGATTTCATCCAGTGACTCCGCTAAAATCAAAGAGAAACATTTTTCCCCCCAGAGTTGGATTATCTATGATTACTTTAAATTTTAAGACAGTTTCTCATTTGTAGATATTTCCAAAAATGTTGTTAGCCTTTGTAACAGATGTGGATAGGGCATGAAAGGACCCAAGGACTTGTTTTCCAGCATTTTACATTATTTTAATATTACAGTATATACGAAGAGCTATTTAAATTGGCAGGAAAACATTGAAACTCAACAACAACTCTCCTCAAAACCATGACGAGATATTCAAAGGGAGAACAGCGACCTCTTTTGGGCAAATTAAATCAGTACGTGGATGAGAGTGACTAAATTAGGCCAATGCTGTCTCAAAAAGACGCAGAAAAACTCGTCCATGCATTTGTTACCTCAAGGCTGGACTATTGTAATTCTTTATTATCAGGCTGCTCTAATAAATCTCTTAAATCTCTCCAGCTGGTCCAGAATGCTGCAGCTCGTGTTCTGACTAAAACCAGAAGAAGGGATCACATTTCTCCTGTATTAGCTTCTCTGCACTGGCTCCCAGTAAAATCCAGAATAGAATTTAAAATCCTTCTCCTCACTTACAAGGCTCTTAATGGACAGGCACCATCATATCTTAAAGAGCTCATTAAACCCTACTGTCCTCCTAGAGCACTACGCTCTCAGAATAAAGGGTTACTTGTAGTTCCTAAAGTCTCCAAAATTAGAACAGGGGCCAGAGCTTTCAGCCATCAAGCTCCTCTTCTGTGGAACCGTCTTCCGGTTCTGGTTCGTGAGGCAGACGCTGTTCCCACATTTAAGAGTAGGCTTAAAACCTTTCTCTTTGACACCGCTTATAGCTAGGGCTGGCTCAGGTTTGCACTGAGCCAGCTCTTGGTTAAGCTGCTATAGGCCTAGACTGCTGGGGGATTATAGTGACACACTGAGCCTCTCTCTCTCTCTCTCTCTCTCTCTCTCTCTCTCTCTCTGTGTATGTTCCACGGAGTCCCTGTGCTCTCTTGCCTAGCAGGTCTCCCTGGACCGTGGTGGAACCTGATCCGGACTGCACCGATGTTGTGGTCTTGTTTGCCTCGATCCCTGCCTCACTTTGACAAGCACTCAAAACTTCCTGCTGCTAAAGGCTTTGTGGCCGACAGCTTCTATCCCGCCAGTATTTTTAATTAAAGTAATTGACTAAAATCGGCATCTCTACTGTCACTAACTTGACTACTCCCGGGAGTCTGGCGATGCTTTCTGGTCCAGCAGAGTCCAGAGTTCCTGACCGATGCAGACTGCTAACTGGCCTGATGCTGGAAACACCACATTGTAGCTCCACCTGCCCGCTGTGTGACTGCTCAACTACTCCTGCTTTTTGGTCTACAGGCGACATTGTTGGATGGATCCATCTCGGCGTGGCTGTGCCTGCTGCCATGGACTACCACTGTTGATACTATTGTTACTGTTAATACCACCACTACTGTCAATGCTACTATTTCCATACTACCAACACCAAATGCAGTTGGAACCCAAGGGCCTGGGCTGCACGAGATTTCTGCCTAAAAGCCTATTAAGGCAGTTTTTTCTCGCCACTGTCGCTGTAACGCTTGCCCCTGGGTGATGTTGGGACTTTGAAATTGTGTTGACACTTGAAATTTTGAGCGTATTCTAGTCCTGCTCAATGTGTTAAGTGTCCTGAGATGACTTCTGTTGTGATTTGACACTATAAATATAAAATTGAATTGAAAATTGAATTAAACCGAGAAAAAGATGGCAGGAATGTTCCAAGGATGAATACTGTTGTACATCATGTGATAACTTATTTACTGGGCTGGAAGGTACAGCATGTATGCATGTTTATTGACCTTACAAAGGCTTTCGATACTGTTGATCACTGTCATCTCCTTAAAATCACTCAGAAAATTGGCTTTAGTGAAAACGTGGGTAAGTGGATTAAAAGCTATCTAACAGACCGTGTTCAGTCAGTCCAGTTCGGTACAGTTATATCCGACCCCGTCACTCTGAACAAAGGGGTCCCTCAAGGGTCAATCATTCATCTAAATGCACACCATCACAAGAATCCATACAACTCTCAAATGACTTTCTTCCTTCTGGACTGAGCCGTGAAAGCAAGACCATACAAGGATGCACCAAACATACCCTGCCTTTAGGTGGGAAGCTGCACGGACGTAAGCTGACTGTGTGTGTGACTCGATTCTGTCGGCTGTCCTGCAGGATCATTACTGTCCCCTCAGGCTTCCCATATTTTTCTGTGATTCAAGGCCAAGCTGTGGAGAGTGAGTGCGTATGTTATATCAACTGCACACAAAGCAACTTACTTGGCCATCGTGTCCGCAGAGAGATCATCAGGATTTTTCACTTTTGTGTCACCTATAGGTAACGAGAGAAGCACATTTTACAACTTGTTCCACCAAAGAAATGAAGATGCAATGTATAATCTCTATAAAAAAAAAGGGCCTGCATTCATATGCAGAACCTTTTGGTACAGGAAATGTTCTGTTTCCCGTTTGTAGTCAGTGACTAATCACATTGGCAGGCTTTGGATGATTGCAGGTAAACAATCCATGGGAAGAGCAAAAAGGGGAACACACTGGCCGAAGTGCAATCAAGGCTTTAACTTTTTATTGGTTTAAAATGAGCTTGTTAACTTGCTACTTGTGAAACAATCCAGTTGAAAACGTCATCTCTCAACTCCAACTCCAGTCTCGCATCTCAAGTTGCTAATCGGACTGTAAACAATGAGCAACACACAGAAAGGGAAGTCTTGACTCTGGATATCTGCAGGTTAATCTAGCTAGCTAGCCAATCAGTTCTGAGATTGTGCACAGAACAGTGTCTGTGAAATAAACGCAAAACTACAATATGTTCTAGAAATAGATCAATGTTAAGGGCATATTACGTTATTACAGAATGCAAATGGTGAGCTAAAATCGTGAGGATGCAGTGATCAACATTTTATTTTTTTAATTCATTAAGTAGACTATTTCCCATTATAACTAAGCAAACTAATACATCTCCATCACAATCTCAATTTCCTAAACTATAAATAAAATATGTCTAGTTACATGTTGTCTCCCGTGACAACCTTTATTTACCATGAGCTCGAAGGTCCATAGCCACCACCCTGCAGTTGATCCTGCTGCATATGACTGCCTGCAAAGACACATACGGAAACCATTTCATCAATCAAATAGCGTATAGCAAAGACGCTGAAATTAAAGAACAGCTCCATAAATATTCTATTATGAACATGCACTGAGTTTCTAATTCGTTATGAGGTATTATGCTCACAGTGAACACCGCCCAGGAGAGTGCAGAGTGTCCTCCTCCATGAAGCAGAAGCAGCTCAGGACCATTGGCTCCACTGCAGAAAATTCTGAAAATGTTCAAGGTAGTCAAGGAAATTCAGAACATAGCCGTGCAAGAATTAGCTGCTCAAAATACAATACACATGAATTGCATAAAGTGCTAATTTTCTACACTAAGCTGAAGTTAGACAGCACACTGGTCTCAAGAAAAGGCTAAATCTGAAATGACCTAGTTGGCTTTGAATGCTCTGGGTGATTTCCACACCAAAAGTGTCAAATATGATATAAATATTTTCTGACAAACACAAGAAGGATATATCTTTGCCATTTTCATTTTCCACCTCAACATGGTTTCAAAGTAGTGACTCCAGGGCAGGGGTGAGAAATCTCTCTTCCGTCCAGGTCTGTATAGAAAAAAAGAGCAAAAGTGTAAACCACCACGATGTCGCTTTCTATGAAAACACGGAAAGTTTACATTGTATTTTGATAAGCTGTTGCACTCTTCAGACTCGTGGTGTGAGCGGAACCGGACCGGTACCGGACCCGGACCCGGACCCGTGCATTTATAAGAAAAATGCCGCTGTGTGTCGCCGTCCAAAATCCGCTTTCCTCGCGCTGCCTGCTCGCACAGATCCGCTCGTGCGCACATTCGCTGATGCAGGTCGAGTGTTGTCGAGAAATAAATGTAGAGACGGTGCTCCTTAAAAACAACATCAAGCCATGCGTGTGAAGTATTAGGACGTGATGACGTATGTACAACCGGCTAACGGGCCAAAGCCCGTTTGGGCTGGAGCCGAGGCACGCTACTGATCGCGCCCTTAGGCAGCCTATGTTAATAAAATAAGGATTGTTTTTGATAAGCTGTGGAACTCTGAGTTAACCTATTTCTACCTGAATTTCTATGAACTATCAGGCTGTTGAGTAAATATATAACTTATATTTTACTTGATAAAATAAGACAATATATGCACTCATATGTCGTTGTAGTGTTTTACAGTATCTGTAGCTATTAATGTGATGCTCCTCATTTTCCAGCCATATTTTTCCGGCCCATAATTTTGCATCATTTCCATCAACTGGCACCTTAATAAGTCACTCTCTCCTTGTGATCTTGAATACACTCTGGTTGAACAAAAATGTTGAATGCAAATATAATAATTGCAGAATTGCAGACTGCTTGCTGTGCCACCTGACTTAATCCAACTGCACCAATACACCATCCGACACGTCTCGTCTGTTTAGGGTTTTTTCGGTGGGTACCACCGGGCCTGAAAAAAAATCTAGGGGAAACACTGTAACGGATCAAATAGTTTAACCTAAAATACATAATTATTGTTATAATGCTTAGGTTGCATTCCAAAGCTACGTGCTAAAACTCTGGCATCCATGGCAGCAACAGCTAGCTTAACTCCCGCTAGCTAACGCGTTGGCTTCAGCAGGCCTTTGAACAAACTGCGGAGACGCAGAGAGCATCGGTGGGATGGTGGAAGCTATAAAAAGTAACGTTAGACAGCACGCTAAATCATCCTGCTTCACTGCCATCTACTGGATATGAAATCAACTACAACACACCAGTGTTTACTACATTTCTTATGATTTGAAAATGCTCTTAATGTAAATGATTTGCCCACTGAAGATTGTGCTCATTGTTAGAACTCCTTCAATTTGGTTCTTCATAGGAGGTGACTGTGAATTACTTTGAAATGTGGAATGGTGATGTTTTTATGTGAGTTTGCGCTTGAAACTTAAAAGCTTGTAACTTGCCTGCGTTCATTTGTACTCTCCAAAAGTAATAGCTTGTTAATAATAATTTGGAAGCTAACTTTGAGGGCCAAGAAGATTGTTTGCCTGTAGCACATAGGCCTACCTCTGGAAAACCACTACTCACCTACTAATGCTCTCTTTTGTTTAATTTCCTTCCTGAGAGGCTGCTGAGCCCCTCACACGTTGGAGGGTTTCATCCCCACTCCAAAATGCCACTAATACGAAGCAAAATGACTTAGTGGACTAAAGCGAGCAGCCAAGACGAGAAAGGCTGCATCGGGGACACTCGTCTGGAAAAAGAACTGACTTCAATGACGCAGCAATGCAGATTGCGTCATTGGTTTGATCCGAGCTGGATTCGAACCGGTGAAGACCGGGCCAGAGTCTACTGCGCATGGGCATTGCGCACTTATTCTTTAAGCACCTGCTCTAACCACTCGGCCACCGCGCGGTGGTGTATTGTGCTGTCACTAGAACCTTTATTTACCATGATCCTGCTGCATATGACTGCCTGCAAAGACACATATGGAAACCATTTCATCAATCAAATAGCGTATAGCAAAGACGCTGAAATTAAAGAACAGCTCCATAAATATTCTATTATGAACATGCACTGAGTTTCTAATTCGTTATGAGGTATTATGCTCACAGTGAACACCGCCCAGGAGAGTGCAGAGTGTCCTCCTCCATGAAGCAGAAGCAGCACAGGACCATTGGCTCCACTGCAGAAAATTCTGAAAATGTTCAAGGTAGTCAAGGAAATTCAGAACATAGCCGTGCAAGAATTTATGGAGGACTAAACATGACTTAAGTATAAACAAATAAATAAATGAATAAATAAATGTATAAATAAATACAGGAATAAATAAATAAATGCTGAAATGAATAAATAAATAAATGCATAAATAAATGTATAAATAAATAAATAAAAGAATGAATAACAGAATAAATAAATAAATGCTTTATATTTATTTCTACATTTCTGTTCACCTACATTTATTTATTTATGTATTTCTGTGTCCATATGTTAATGAAGTAGGAGGTCCTAACCTCAGTCAACAGCATGATTGGTTACAGGAGCTTGCTCGATTCGGGCCTACTACTTCTGCCTTACTAGCGTAGCTGATTCCTGTACTGGAATGTTGCTGGCTACTAGCCCGCCCGCTCAGCTAACCGTTAGCTGCAGTTGTTGACATTTGTTATTTATGTAGCTCTGGTTTAGTAATGGCATTTTTTGTACGAGCGATTGCGAATGAATTACGATCATTAGCGAACGATTTAGAGAACCATGCAACCAACGACTATGTTCAGTTTCGTCTGGATAGATTGATGGATGACTTGGCTCAGCTCAACGCCGATATGGATGTGGAAATGGAGCTAGCAGTGTTAGACGGTCTTGAAGAAGTCGCCCGCCAACTTTACACCCTGTCAGAGTCAGAAGAAGGGACCCTTGGACGTCCGTCGTACAATATACCCCCCACTTTAATCGAAGCACACCTACTGCGGGGGCACACTGCTGGGGAAATAGCACAGGTGTTCGGAGTGTGCGAGAGAACAATTCGTCGGAGGATGGCACAGTACGGAATAGGGTAATTTTTACTCCTAACGCTACATTGTCTGTTTGTCTGGTTTCCCGTGTCTCGTCTTTTAAAGGTGGCAATATATGTGTGCAAATTCACAGAGATATTTAACTAGCTAGTGTTTATTGATGGTAATGTTGCTCACCTTATCTCCAAATACCACTGGGAAATATACTGTGTTTATCTTATATAGTCTAACGTTAGGTGCACATTTGAGTCCAAGCTTTTAGTATAAATTGTTCATGATATCATAGAACATTTATACAATAATATGTCTCCTTGCACTGCTTTGAGTTTTGCACTGAGTTTAAGTTAACTAAAAATTAACTAACGTTACTGATATTAACTTACATTAATATGCACTGGGAATAGGTCTAACAATACTTGATTATATAGGCCTATATGCTTTGGTTTTCAACGACAGATGGACTGGTGACTAACATGCTTATATTACTGACAAACTTAGTGTAGGAGCCAACATTGGTTTGGCCTGTATTATTAATTGTTTATCCTGCACACGCTCTTTGGTTCCTATCATTTCCGGCAATTAACACCTGGGTGTGTTATGTCTCAGACAAGACAACACTGAGCCTCTTGGCGGCCTTTTAAATTGGACAATTAGTCGCTACACTTAGTTTATCATATGTACTCCTTACAGGTAGTGGATTTGTGCTGCTGCATTTGTTGATACTGTACATGGGTGCCATTAATTAACATCTTCAGTTTGTCAGATGATCTGTAACCCTATTTCTGGAGTAAAAAGTGAACAGAGTCAGATGTGACATTTCAGCACAATTGCATTAGTTTGACACATGATAGTGTTGCATATATAAACTCATACAATACGAAAGATTTTAACTTAAATTATAAATAAAATGTATAAACTTCTACAGGACACAGCAGCTGAATTTAGACTAAACAGGAATGAGGTTTGTTTTAGGTGACACCGATTTAAAATAATCGTTGTTTTGTTTTTACTGTGAGATGGGTGACATTTCTTCGTTGCCTCTTGTGACTTTTTTCTTGTTATTTTTGATGATCAGAGTCCACAATCTATTAACTCCAATAGAGGACAACAATCTGGATGAAACTGTGACCCAAATTCTGCAGCAGCATCCCATGTCTGGATACAAAATGATGGTTGGGCACCTGAATGCACAAGGCATACGCATACAAAGTAAGGAATTGTATTCATTACCCATTCATTTGTTCAGGGTTTATTTTATGTTGGGATTTGGCCTACTTGCCGATTTACTCACAATGTGAGGAAGCTGCTTTATTTAGTGCTAGTCTGGATTTTATCTGGATTTGTGAATTCACTGCCAGATTGGGGAATGCTTAACTTTTTTTCTGTACACCATATCTGTGAATTTTTTTGCCTATTATAGGACAGCGTGTCCAGGAATCCATGCGGCGAGTGGATCCTGGTGGAGTTTTGATGCGCACCCTTCAGCTGAACCCAAGAAGGCGTAGGAAGTACTCTGTTAGAGCACCGAACAGTTTATGGCACATCGATGGAAATCACAAACTGATAAGGTATCGAAAAAACATTAACCATCTCAAGCATCCACTTTATTGTAGATTGTACTACTGTAAGATACTTACTACCCAGTTTAGTGTATATCCAGAGCAGTTACAAAAGCTCATCTACAATTTTAATTAACCTACCAGTGTCACTGCAAGCCGGACTGGGATTTATCAATGGTGGATGGATCAAATTATTTAATCCATCAGTGTTCTTGTGCATGCAAATCAGTTTTACTGACTTCTACCAGCATCAAAATTAAGAGTAATGCTGGTTGGTTCTTTGAACTTTTAGGTGGGGTGGCTTTTTAAAGTGGTCCGAACAGGTCAGTTAGAAACTGTGATAAACCTTCTGTTTTTGGCACAGTACTGAAATTGTAATCTTTGTATATACAGTCTGACAGGGGCTAAAATGGCTACGGCTCCCACACTGTGCACCCAATATTCCCAAATTAAAGTGGCACTCGACATTTTAACCTCAGCCATTGTCTTCTATGAAATCTAATATGCTGGAGTACAGTGCTAAAAACAGAAAATGTCAGTGACCAAAGACTGAAAACTCTTAAAAAAGACAACTTGCAGCTGGCCTCAAAGGCTATTTTTAATCAAAATACTCACCAGAACCTTGTATAAATTCGGGTGTGGGTGTACATTTTGTGAGCTGGATTGAATACAAAGAAATGGTGACCTAGAAGTATATCAGGATTTTATTTATGTTTGTGTGTTAAAGATTTCAGATAAAGAAGTTCTGATCAAATAGGCATATACAGTATGCTCTGTGTAAATCTGGCCTCAACTTGCACATACAGAGATGCATGATGCAGGTAGTGGTACTGATCTTAATCTGTTCTCATGCATATCTATTTCAGATGGCGTATTGTTGTGCATGGTGGTATTGACGGCTTTAGTCGTTTGATTGTATACTTGAGTGCCGCCACCAACAATCGTGCAGCAACAGTCCTAAAAAGCTTTCTGGAAGCTGTCGATGTCTATGGTGTGCCATCACGTGTGAGGTCAGATAAAGGCGGGGAAAATGTTGATGTTGCACGCTACATGGTGGCTAATAGAGGACTGAACAGGAATTCACACATTGCTGGCAGGAGTGTCCATAACCAAAGGTAACATAATCTTCCATTCAACATTTATCAAAATAACACTTTGTAAAAGATGGCAATATAAACTGACTTAACCTGTCTCTTCAAGTCTATCTTAATACAATCAAGCTTTTGTGGCAGCAGATTATGAGCTTTTCAACATTAACGTTAGTGTAAATATCAAAAGAGTTGTTCTCTAATTGTCTCTCTGTAATCTATACTGACCAGGAGAAGATTACTATTCTAGTGTGATTCCAATGTAAGTGATGACAAATCTAGTCCTCATTCTGTAGTTCAGCTGAACTTCATTCTGAAGCATATATGAGGCTTCAGCAGTCACAGAACAAGGCCAGCCATCACTTACAATAGAATGGTTAGCATTAGATTTTCCACAGCCAGTATAGATGGACAGAGGAACAACTACAGCAACAAAAAACTCTGTCATCATACATGTGGGCATGTGAGCATTGTTTGAAGACAAACTTGAAAAAATCAACTTATCCTTTAAGAGAATTAAAATTAAACTTTGTCATTAACTGTTATTTAGAGTGAATATTGAATACATCACTTATTACTTACGTATTTAATTCAGTTCTAATTTACTGTGCTTATCATTGATGGGAGTGTTGTCATACACCAACAGTAGGTAAAAGTATTAGGTAAAGGTATTTTCCCTGTATATTTTGTTTTTGTTCATTGTAGGTAGAATAAATAGTTTTTCCTTTATACCCATCAGAATCGAAAGGCTCTGGAGAGACGTTTATGTGGGAGTTCTTGATCTCTTCTACACCATCTTTACCAACCTTGAGAGAGAAGGCCTTCTCAATCCTGACAATGAAATGCATCTCTATGCTCTGCACTGGTGCTTTGTGCCCCACATACAGAAGCACCTTCAGTTTTTCCAGCGTGGCTGGAACTGCCACAGACTACGCACTGAGGGCAACCAGTCACCGCTGCAACTGTGGACTCGCCATGAGCATGAGGCGCAGCAGGGCCCCATACAGGTTTGGATTTATTCAGTAATTCTGTTTTACTTTAACTTTTAATTTCCTACATGGGATATTGTCAACATTATCTCTACTTTATGTCCATTATAAAGTGCATGTATCAGTAGCAAAATGTAACTATAGTAGCCTGTTGTTCAGGAACTAAATGTGATGGATTTATACTGCCTATCATTGTCACTTTCAACACAATAAGGTATTGCTACAATGTTGTGGTCAAACAAGGAGCAGTGATTTAGAGAGAAAATGATACATCTTAGCTCTCAAAATTAATGTATTGGCTCTTGGAAATTGTAGTCAAGCTCTTTCCAATGCCATAGCTGTTTTTGGGGCAGATACAGAATCCCAGATGATAAACAGGTGATATTTCAAACTAGCTTCTGTAAAATGAATTAATATGGCTTACAGTTCTGTAGACATATTGACCATAAAAATCTTTAAGACTTTGATTTTGATTGACCCTTTATCCTACCGTTTAACCTCAGCTCTTGCAATTGCAGGTTGACACGGAGTTTGGAGTTGACTGGACCGGACCGTGTGGTCACCATCAGCCTGGTGTTGTGGTCCCTGAAGTTCAGCTGCAGCGCTCACTGACTGACCAGGAAGTTGGAAGTCTACCAGACCCTGATTGCCCTCTGTCCAATGTGTTAGATGTCTATGTACAAAGTGTGAGCTTATTATCAGAAATGCTCCAGTAAATCCATATTGCTCTAGTTCTGATAAAGAAGCCGGTATTATGGTTTAGCAGTTCTGATATCTTTGTTTCAAGTGTCTAAAATGATTTAAAAAGAATGGTAATGACAGCATTTTTATTTTATACCAGATGTCATAAAACTTGCTGCATTGTACAATATGACTGCAAACAAACGTTTTGCAATAAGCAATTTATGTCTATTACTATTAATGAACTTTTTGTGAACCATTAAGTTTAAACATTGAAAACCATTATGGTTATGTAACAGAGCCTTGTATGATAAACTGTCCTGTAGTTATCAAGATAACTTGTTTTGAAGTATTAATTTCACATGTGATTGGAGACTTAAGTCTCTGAATCAGAAGGCTCGAGAAACTGCAACATGCATCCTGTTTCAGAACAAAACCACAAATAAAGAACAGCAACAACTCACTTTGTCTCTGTAACAGTCTCCTGAGCTTTAATACAATTGTGAACAGTGAGATTAAACCTAAAAGACAATGGTATAGACATGAAGCAAATAACAAATATGCTTCACCACATCACAAGCATGCAGACCTTTTTAATGCGCCAGTGTTACACACACTGGCAGAACTAGGCCCTAGTTGATATCACTCTTTCAAATGCTTTTATGCTGCAATCCAAATGTTGTTGCTGGACAACAAATGTACACTAAGGTGTACAGTGATATATTGATGTGTCCTTAGACCAGTCCAAACCCAGTGTCAGTGCTACAAATAGCAGCAAGAATGTCTCTTTCAAAGTTAGAGGACTCTTTGTAATGTCCTGGAAGTTAAAGCAGGTGGAAGAACTGGGGAAGTTGCTCTCCACCACGTTAACATCCAAGTGTCTGGGCAGCACATTCCACCCTATCCAGAACTGCAGGAGTTTCCCAAGGAGGCTTGGAGACGCTACCAAAATAGAGAAGAAAGTCAACATTTATTTTATTGCCTGAAATGATTTTGTATCATCAATCATAAATGAAGTTGAAAAAAGAACGTAATTTGACTTAATTTCTTTGAATCTCTTTGCTGCCTCTGTAGGATTTGGTGCAATTTGCCAATCTAAAAGTAGTTGTTCAAATGTTCAAATTAATACTGGATCAATTAATATACAGAGAGCAACAAGTTATTGAAATAAATTATGTAATGTTTAATTACGTAACAAACCAGGGAAGCTCTCTCTTCAATGGGATCTAGATCAACTATGTCAGGAGCTGGCACACATCCCTGAGGTGGCACCGAGTAGTTTGAGTTGTTGGCCCTTGTTGTCTCCCTCACCTGTGGTCTCGTCAACATGCTGACAAATCTACCTTCACTTCGGGAGGAGTTGGCACTTTCTGTGGCAACCTCAACCTCTACCTCACCACTGCTCTGTGATGGTCTTGAGTAAAAAAGAGGTCATTTTTGTTAGTTTGGCTAGTATATTTTATATTGCATAACACACTCACAAAAACACTGCAATCTAGTAAAACTAAAGTTTAAAAGTACAAAAGGATGGCCATATAAATATAATTAATCAATTCCATTCAAACTCAACTTTCCCTCAAGACCAATATCCAGGATCTATATCCTCCACATTTGGATGCACAACAATGTATGAACAATATGGCTTTTCAGAGGGATTTTTGGCATCAAAATAACTAATATTTGGGCCCACAATAATGAAACATTAGATGTGCTGATTTGTCATGTTTGCCCTGCACTAAGACATCTATAGTTACAATTGTTTAACACACACACACACACACACACACACACACACACAAAATGCTTTACACCTAGTGTAAAGCAGTTTTGTAGAGCATACCTCATGCATTCATCGCTATGAGCTTTTATGCGTGAAAAAGGGAACTCCTCTCCACACCCGACACATTTCTGAGGTGGTCCAATTAGCTCATTACTGCAATCTGGACTGTCCTACAAACAAGATCATTTTAAAAATTCAACAAAAGCAATAACTATGTGACTGTCATTCACAGTCTGCACCAGTTGAAAAGTGAAAAACTTACAGGGTCCAGATTCAGGTTCCTTTGGAGTGGTCGTATGAAAAGAGTGGCATGACCAATCTGGGTTTGGGGATCTTTCAAGTGTCTTACATGATAACCCTCATTGGGACAGGGGATGAGGATCAGGTGGCGACTGCGTGTTGTTCCAGAGATTTTGAGCAACTCAAATCCACCCCCTCGTCTGAGTTTTGGATAGGCTTTACACAGAAATTCTTTAAATTAGTTTGCATCTGTATGGCTACCTGAAAAGAGAAGATAATAATAAAATAACAGGTCTAATATAGAAATTACTTAATTTTTTGGGAAAACTTTTAGCATTTGGAGCGTTATTAAGACAAGTTTTTGACAAGCATGTCATGGCTGGTCCTGTAGTCCTCCATCCTTCTCATCTGGTCCTGTAGTCCTCTATCCTTCTCATCTGGTCCTGTGGTCCTCTATCCTTCTCATCTGGTCCTGTAGTCCTCTATCCTTCTCATCTGGTCCTGTAGTCCTCCATCCTTCTCATCTGGTCCTGTAGTCCTCCATCCTTCTCATCTGGTCCTGTAGTCCTCTATCCTTCTCATCTGGTCCTGTAGTCCTCCATCCTTCTCATCTGGTCCTGTAGTCCTCCATCCTTCTCATCTGGTCCTGTGGTCCTCTATCCTTCTCATCTGGTCCTGTGGTCCTCTATCCTTCTCATCTGGTCCTGTAGTCCTCCATCCTTCTCATCTGGTCCTGTAGTCCTCCATCCTTCTCATCTTGTCCTGTAGTCCTCCATCCTTCTCATCTGGTCCTGTGGTCCTCTATCCTTCTCATCTGGTCCTGTGGTCCTCTATCCTTCTCATCTGGTCCTGTAGTCCTCCATCCTTCTCATCTGGTCCTGTGGTCCTCCATCCTTCTCATCTGGTCCTGTGGTCCTCTATCCTTCTCATCTGGTCCTGTGGTCCTCTATCCTTCTCATCTGGTCCTGTAGTCCTCCATCCTTCTCATCTGGTCCTGTGGTCCTCTATCCTTCTCATCTGGTCCTGTAGTCCTCCATCCTTCTCATCTGGTCCTGTAGTCCTCCATCCTTCTTATCACCAACTATGACTCAGAAGGTAAATCATTTAAAAAGAGACACGCTATATTGCCATGAAATCCGGTGTTCCAATCACTTCCATGGCCACAGGTGTATAAAAGCAAGCACCTCGGCATTCAGACTGTTTCTGTTTCCTCTCAGGAGCTCAGTGAATTCCAGCGTGGTCCTGTGATAGGATGCCACCTGTGCAACAAGTCCAGTCGTGAAATTTCCTCGCTCCTTAATGTTCCACAGTCAACGGTCAGTGCGATAATAACAAAGTGGAAGTGATTGGGAACAACAGCAACTCAGCCAAGTGGTAGGCCACGTAAAATGATGGAGCGGGGTCAGCGATGCTGAGGTGTATAGTGCGCAGACAGAGGTCACCAACTTTCTGCAGAGTCAATCGCTACAGACCTCCAAACTTCATGTGGCCTTCAGATGAGCTCAAGAACAGTGCATAGAGAGCTTCATGGAATGGGTTTCCGTGGCGATCAGCTGAAGTGATCATCATCATCCTCTTCATTGCTGTCCTCGGAGATCCTCTGCCTCTTCACACTTACCTGTGCGTCCTCTTCTCTGCTTCTCTTTGTGGACGAGCTGCAGCCTGAGGTTGAGGGAGTGGAATCTTCTGGCCCCTGAGGAACCAAGGATGGATCTTCTTCAGGACGGCTCACACCAGAAGGGACGGAGACGGAAGGACAAAAGGGAAGGCGACCGGGAAACATCTCTTTACGAAATCCCTGCCAGACGCTGAGAAGAGTGAACTGCTGAAGTCTGAAGTCATCATCTTCGTCTTCATCCACTTCCTCCTCTTCATCCTCGTCATCAGAAGCCTCAAACATGAAGCTGTAGCCAGAATCATCGCTCGTCCATCCATTGTCCTGAACGTCCTCCTGCTCGCTGTCCTCATCTTCGGAGAAGTCTCCAAAAAAACCCAACCTGACCTACCTCATCCACGAGTCCATACTCACGTCCACCTCGTGCAGGACGGTCGATGACGTCGTTGGCACCAACTGAGGGGGAAGAAAATTCAAAGTATAAGGATTTATCATTGATTTAAAACCAAGCAATAATCCTGTTTAAATTAGCCAATGTTAAAATTCTAAAAAAAATAAAAATGTTTTGACTTCACACATATATAGTATAAGTATATTCAATATGTGGCTGAAAAAGAGTTTAAAAATCAATACATTTTTGTGATCGGAAACTAAATGATTGAAAATATGAGGCTGTTTACTGTTAACAGCATTAAGATGAATTAAACCAATAATAATAATAGTAATAATAACAATAACTATTATTTTAGCTGTTAATATTAACATATTATGTATACATTATTATAATACCCAATACAAAATATACCAATATTAATAACTATAATATTAAATATAATACAAAAACATGACTGTAATGATAATATGTTATTATTATTATGATTATTATTAATCATAATAATCATAAAATGGTGTAAATATTCATGTTGTTGTTATATAGCGATGTAAATAACCTCAATAATACTATAAATATGATTGCAATCATCACTAGTGATTACTTTGTGCAAAGACATGTATTCTGCACCAAAGAATAGTCGGGACTTCAGTTCTTCTTCCAATCTCCCAACGCTAACACTGATAACAAAAGAGAGCATGCTTTAACAGGTGGCTCAGACTCCAATGAGAAAACATGCACTTATAGGCCAACTATTTTACCTCAACCAGATGCTTACATATTATTTTTGGCTAAATAGCAGAGCATTTTGTTCTTATTATCTAAATCTTACTTGTTCAAGGTCATTCGGGCTGCAGGTTTTAACTGAATACACACGAGGCTTTTCTTTCCTAAAGGTTTTTTGAAGGCATTAATAGTAGTAGATGCTCCTCAGACACAAATCATGGGAATGCTCTTTGTTTAGTCAACTATATAAAAAAACAGACTGGGAAAGGAAAACTAAAGTCAACATAAAGGTCCTTCTAACCCTAATGCTGTAAACCTCATACATGGACCAAACGGCTGCTCTCTATTGATTGCCACCATTAACAAGCATATGGTTCCAGCCACAAACATAAAGCAGAAACATAATTTATCAGATGTGAGTATGATCTACATGATTCTAAATACTGAATTAACTACAAGGGAGTCTGTTTGGTGAGCCACACTTTGCTGGGGGACACTAAGTAGAAGGTAAGCTCAGATGATACATTCATTATAATATGCAGTTGAGATTCTGTTTCTTTCAGCTGGCTTTGATCTCACTACTTCATTGAAAATGAATAAATGTCCAGAAAAAACACACAATACTGAACACATGGCAGAAAGAAACTAAGAAATCTGAGCAGAGAAAATTATGGTGCAACAGGCAGTTTGACATAAATCATCAAAACAAGGAAAATAGAAAATAAAGCTATTGATCACATGAACTGTGATCCACTCACAGTATCAGTGGGCTTTTCTGCATACAGCTTTGAATATCAAACGACTTCAGTCAGAAATGAACTTGACTGATGCAAAAATACAGACTTACTCCAATGCAAGGTATTTACACATGTTCTCGTCCATCTCGTGGCTGTTTATCAAACTCAATGAGTGGGCCAAAAACACAAACAGTCTAACTCTCGAAGTGGAGAAAAGGGAGCTGCACTCTCACCCCCTGATCTCCAGCAGTCGACTCTTGCTGGTGACTGAGAGGACGTCTTCATTCGTTCCGTCGAATGTTGACAACAAAGAATATCTTCAACAGGAATCATTTTGTGACGAGGGGCTACAATTCTTTGAGGGTCCGTCACTGTGGTATTATCCAGCCACCGTGTTGTCCTTCTGTAAAAAAGAAAAGAAGAAAAAACGACAAGTTTAGAACGGCCATAAATTGTTCTCCTTTTTGGCATACGGGACGTGGACAACTCATAACGCACATAACATTTAAATCAGCAAATGTAAGAAAACCATGAGTGCATCATGTAATAACAGATTGGCATGTAATGTAAACTATGACGCTCGATTAATCTTTTAAAGGTTTGATACGTAAACATGCTATTTATACACTTTTCCAACATGTATGCATGTTAGGAAATTGGGATGCTTTTAGAAAAAATAACGTAAACTTGCCCTGAAAAAGTAGAAATACCTCATTTCTTGGTGACAAGTTATGAATGGAAAAATGCGTCTGAGAAGTGAAAGTCACATTTCAGCTTTACAATGTCAGCTTTGCTACTGTGCTCCATGCTGTGGAACACTTCTAAAACGTGTTAAAAGCACAGTCATTATTTGTAATAATGGATATTTTCATGTTTAACTACATCATCATACTGTGAGGTCAATAAGTTCAGATGTTTATAAAAGGGACACTCGTATTTTTTATTTATTTCATATTTATATTTTCTGTTATTTTATCTAAAATAATCACTGTGCTCTTGTTCTTCCATCAGGCAATACAGGGGTGTAGTGGCGTCGTTACGCCACAAGAGGGAGTATCCCCACAAATGAGCAACCCTGTCGATGAAACACAGCCCATACACACAGTATGTATTCTGCATCCGGCTGGACAGAAGCAGAACTGTATTGCACTGTGTTTTCTCAGACTGTCCAGTAAAGCAATTGAATGAAGCCACACGGCGTCTTTATTGAAGTGTGCAACATCAGCCACAGCAGAGAGTCAAAGGGCTGGTGGCGCTGTTTCAATAGGCTGCTGGCTGTTTCATTGTGCTCCGTCTCTATCTGGACTATACACAATGGACGATTCAAGCAGTCTTGCTTACTTGAACTTTATTGCATGAGTGCAGTCATCATCTCACAACTGTAACGTTATCTCAACTGGTTCGCGAGCGCGGTGTAACCTCTAAATCAGTCCCCCATACAACAGTACTTAAATAAACAGTCCTATTGTTACACTGGCGAGGGAGACGGTCAAAGAGGTGTTTATGTATGAGTGCGTCCACTTCAGCGGGAAATGAATAGTGATAGTCATCAACTACTTTCAAGAATGTTTCCTGAACCACTCCTGAACCAATGTTGCTGTATTACAGGAGCATCATCTTACAATGCTCCATAAACACATCCAGTAAGATCCGTCAGTGCAGGCGTGCTGCACAGTGCTGAATAAGATCATATTTCAACCATTTGGAAAACAATTCATAGAAGCTAAATGTAGGTATTTTTGTTAAAAATCAAAATGCATTCCTGTTACTCTAGATTTACAGTCAATATATGAGAAATATGCAGCCGTTTAGCTGCAACAAAGTTAAACCTCAACATGATGAACGATCAATTCAAATCATTTCGAAAAGGAAAAATGGCAATTCCTCACAGTATTTTGCATGCCTGTAGCACATCCCTCCACTGGTACACCCCTGGCCACAATTCTTACAAACATGTGGTTTCTCTCCAGCATGCACCCTCATGTGATACATATACATGTGGGGTTCTGAGTGAATTCTTTTAGCCACAGAAAGTTGCAGGATTTCATCCAGTGACTCCGCTAAAATCAAAGAGAAACATTTTTCACCCCCCAGAGTTGGATTATCTATGATTACTTTAAATTTTAAGACAGTTTCTCATTTGTAGATATTTTCAAAAATGTTGTTAGCCTTTGTAACAGATGTGGATATGGCATGAAAGGACCCAAGGACTTGTTTTCCAGCATTTTACATTATTTTAATATTACAGTATGTACGAAGAGCTATTTAAATTGGCAGGAAAACATTGAAACTCAACAACAACTCTCCTCAAAACCATGACGAGATATTCAAAGGGAGAACAGCGACCTCTTTTGGGCAAATTAAATCAGTACGTGGATGAGAGTGACTAAATTAGGCCAATGCTGTCTCAAAAAGATGCAGAAAAACTCGTCCATGCATTTGTTACCTCAAGGCTGGACTATTGTAATTCTTTATTATCAGGCTGCTCTAATAAATCTCTTAAATCTCTCCAGCTGGTCCAGAATGCTGCAGCTCGTGTTCTGACTAAAACCAGAAGAAGGGATCACATTTCTCCTGTATTAGCTTCTCTGCACTGGCTCCCAGTACAATCCAGAATAGAATTTAAAATCCTTCTCCTCACTTACAAGGCTCTTAATGGACAGGCACCATCATATCTTAAAGAGCTCATTAAACCCTACTGTCCTCCTAGAGCACTACGCTCTCAGAATAAAGGGTTACTTGTAGTTCCTAAAGTCTCCAAAATTAGAACAGGGGCCAGAGCTTTCAGCCATCAAGCTCCTCTTCTGTGGAACCGTCTTCCGGTTCTGGTTCGTGAGGCAGACGCTGTTCCCACATTTAAGAGTAGGCTTAAAACCTTTCTCTTTGACACCGCTTATAGCTAGGGCTGGCTCAGGTTTGCCCTGAGCCAGCTCTTGGTTAAGCTGCTATAGGCCTAGACTGCTGGGGGATTATAGTGACACACTGAGCCTCTCTCTCTCTCTCTCTCTCTCTCTCTCTCTCTCTCTCTCTCTCTCTCTCTCTCTCTCTCTGTATGTTCCACGGAGTCCCTGTGCTCTCTTGCCTAGCAGGTCTCCCTGGACCGTGGTGGAACCTGATCCGGACTGCACCGATGTTGTGGTCTTGTTTGCCTCGATCCCTGCCTCACTTTGACAAGCACTCAAAACTTCCTGCTGCTAAAGGCTTTGTGGCCGACAGCTTCTATCCCGCCAGTATTTTTAATTAAAGTAATTGACTAAAATCGGCATCTCTACTGTCACTAACTTGACTACTCCCGGGAGTCTGGCTATGCTTTCTGGTCCAGCAGAGTCCAGAGTTCCTGACCGATGCAGACTGCTAACTGGCCTGATGCTGGAAACACCACATTGTAGCTCCACCTGCCCGCTGTGTGACTGCTCAACTACTCCTGCTTTTTGGTCTACAGGCGACATCGTTGGATGGATCCATCTCGGCGTGGCTGTGCCTGCTGCCATGGACTACCACTGTTGATACTATTGTTACTGTTAATACCACCACTACTGTCAATGCTACTATTTCCATACTACCAACACCAAATGCAGTTGGAACCCAAGGGCCTGGGCTGCACGAGATTTCTGCCTAAAAGCCTATTAAGGCAGTTTTTTCTCGCCACTGTCGCTGTAACGCTTGCCCCTGGGTGATGTTGGGACTTTGAAATTGTGTTGACACTTGAAATTTTGAGCGTATTCTAGTCCTGCTCAATGTGTTAAGTGTCCTGAGATGACTTCTGTTGTGATTTGACACTATAAATATAAAATTGAATTGAAAATTGAATTAAACCGAGAAAAAGATGGCAGGAATGTTCCAAGGATGAATACTGTTGTACATCATGTGATAACTTATTTACTGGGCTGGAAGGTACAGCATGTATGCATGTTTATTGACCTTACAAAGGCTTTCGATACTGTTGATCACTGTCATCTCCTTAAAATCACTCAGAAAATTGGCTTTAGTGAAAACGTGGGTAAGTGGATTAAAAGCTATCTAACAGACCGTGTTCAGTCAGTCCAGTTCGGTACAGTTATATCCGACCCCGTCACTCTGAACAAAGGGGTCCCTCAAGGGTCAATCTTAGGGCCCTTACTCTTTCTACTCTATATAAATAATATTCGTGATCACCTGAGGTTTTCCTCTTACCAATGCTGACGACACAGTTTTATACACCTCCGCTTCCTCTTTTGAAACGGCATACACTAACCTGCAGACTGATTTTACCCTCCTGCAGCATGCTCTCCTTGATGCCAAGTTAGTCCTCAATGCTAACAAAACCAAAATCATGTTCTTTAACCATAATCTCACAACCACCCTACCTCCATTTAAGGCATTGGATCGCACCGTCATAGAGGCTGTAGACAAATATAAATATCTGGGCATCTGGCTAGATAAGGATCACAACTTCAAACATCACATCTCCTACTTAACAATAAAGCTCAAATTCTTAGTGAGCTTCTTATACAGATCCAAATCGTGCTTTTCTACTGTTGCCCTTAAGCGTTTAGTCACCAGTTTATTTCTATCACAGCTTGGCTTTGGCGATGCCATCTATAGATTTGCCTGCCCGTCCACCCTAGCCAAACTGGATCCCATTTACCATACTGCCTTGAGGTACATAACAGGTTCTGCTTACAGGACTCACCATTGCACTTTATACACACTCGCTGGTTTTCCCCCCCTTAACACCCGGAGGTTACAGCACTGGTATATTCTTATATATAAGGCTATTTAAGGCAAACTGCCTCCATACCTCTGCTCAAAGTTTACTGCTGTTCAAATTACACATGATCTTAGAGCTAATAGCTGGTTGCGATTCAAGGTTCCCTTAATGAGGACAGAGTTAGGGATGAGGACCCTCTCCTACTTTGGGCCTTGGTCTTGGAATGACCTGCAAGTCAAGATGAGGATTGGAACTCTCATCCCTCTTTCTGGCTTTAAAAAATGTCTCTCTGAACATGTAATCACCAGTTGTTCCTGTGACTCTTAGCTTTCAAATTGTATTGCACTTTTGGGGTCTCTTTTATTGTATAAATTATCATTATTTCTTTGCTACCTTGCTCTTGCTGTGGTGGAAATCAGTTTATGATCACCTGATGAGAAATAAGAATACAACTCCTAACAGCGCTTTTAGTCATTTATTCTATAAAGAGTCCAAAACAGGCTAGCAGTCGCTACAGACAGACTGTAAACAGACAAAGTCAAATAAGTCAAAGCCCTCGCAAACAGGGTGTCCAAGCGGACCGCATCACCGACATACAGCTTCAGAGCAAACTATCTGGCCAGATAGGGGCAGACTCCTTAAGAGTCTGACCAATTCTTCAGTCTTGAGAAGGGCTTTTTATACAGATGTTTGTGATGTGTCATCAGAGAAGCATTGTTCCGTTGTTTGTGTAGACGGAGAACTTTGTCCAGAATGTGGTGTTTGAACCACTCATCAGTGTCCATAGATCCATATTGACTTGCCAGCTGTGCTGGTGTCACAAGATGCATTTTACAACTCATGTAACACATGACATGACATAAGTGCAGAATACAGGTTACCTCATGACACACATGGAATAGTATGAGTTAAAACTACTCAAACTACTAATTATACTATAATGAACTACTAAATGAAAAATTCCCATCACACTTGCTATGTATTTTCTCGCCTGTTTGGTCTGATTGTTTTGTAATGCTTCCTGACCCGGACATCCTTGGAAAAGAGATTGTCAAATCTCAATGGATCCTTTCCTGGATAAATAAAGGTTAAATAAAAATAAAAAAATCTCTGAGGGATGTTTATTTTCATTAACTACCAGCTATCAGACCATCTTTATTCCATCACCATGATTTAATAGGACTGCTTACTATTTCTTTATCTGGTGCACCTTGAGGGGACGGGATAGGGGTTTCAGGATAAAAAGAAAAGGCGTCTGTAATCATTCCCAGGGGCTAAGAGGGTGTTTACTTGAGCATCGACACACTCCCCTGAAATGACGGATTGCTGCCAGCATTAAATGGCTAATTCTGAACTATAATCAAAGTCTCTCACAGAAGGCCTGACATGATGTCTTTGGATATGAGGAGATACTTCAACTGTGTGGATCTAAAAATACATTTTTTAAAATGTGCTGCTCATGCTTTATCACAGTCTTTTGTTTTGGTGTGAAAGTGAGTGGGGGGGGGGGGGGGCATATTCAATCTCTTAGCTTTACTTCGATTTGGATTTTATTGTAGAAGATGTTTGGAGTAATTATATGGTAATTATTTACCCTTTTAAAACTCTACAGAACCACAAATCACTCAAATTAAGTAGATATAAAGAATCGGTGCAAGCTGAATAAATAGTATCATCATCAATACACTCATCATGCAGGTATGCTGCTTTAAATAATTCATGTTGAGTTCAATACAAAGTCCAGTTCACATATTCACAAGTCAGTGAATATTGAGCGACTGTAAAACGAAGCCGATAAGTAAGCGGTGGGTTTTACCTTAACGGCCTCCACAAACCAGCGGAGCAGCATCGCCTGGATCTGGCCGTCTGTCAGCTCGCTGTTGGCTGCTTGGATCTTGCTCTTCACCGTGTCCTCCAGCAGCAGGCGCCGCAGGCGCCAATAAAAGAACTGACGGGATGTTTGCCATTCAAGGATATCCTGCGATAAGCAAATGACAAAAGAAATAATAATGTTATTGCATCGTCTGTTATTAGAAGCTACTATCACCTACGTTTTGCAATTTATTAATTGTCAACACATAATTCGGCACATTTCATTCTTTGCGAATTTATAGGGGACTAATTTTCTGCCCGTCTCAACCAATTCCTGGGATGTCACAATGACATAGTACTCATTAGGGAAATCAGACTATCTGGCAAAAGAGGTCTGTGCTGTATGTAGCCCGTGGAATTTGATGCCACACAGGACACAATTACTTCTGGGGTTTTTGTAGCCTTAGTTTTATTTGTTGAACACCATTTTCCACATCTTGACAGAGGGTGTTGTTTAAAATAAAATACAATAAAATGTGGTAAAATAAAGTACAATAAAATGTGGTAAAATAAAGTACAATAAAATGTGGTAAAATAAAGTACAATAAAACGTGATAAAATACGACAGTGGCCACGACTGCAAATGGAGGACGCAATCAGTTACACATACATTACAAAATCACAAACCTCAGATAATGTCAAAATGTCACTTAATGAATTCAAAGCACTTACATCTTGAACTTTTAGTGCCACGTGGACCTTTCACCATAGATTTCACCAGTCTTTAGTCGTTTTATCTAAACAAAATAACTGTAGTTAAAACAGCATTGCTCACATTCAAACTCAACATCACACCGCACGGCGTTACACTAGCTAGCATGCTTATGTCATTGAACATTAGTGCATCGGCGACTCGTGCCCAAAATCCGCAGAGATCAATACAATCATCGGTTACAAATATCAACAGGTACCTTTATTTAAGGGTTTTATACACCGATATGTAACACAATTTGTTCGTTTTTTACCTCCTTCCTCACACAATGGCATCACATCACCGTCCTTCCTGGCTGAAATCTCTCCGTGGTCCACACGCACCAAAACAAAACCCATAATGCACTTTGCGCAGTAACAAATCCCCAGGCTAAATGCTGCCCTCTAGTGACCATATTTAAGAACTGACTGTGGCGAAACATTTACAATCTCCTTCACAGTTTTAACAAATAGAAATGGCACAATCAAAATAAATCAACAAACGACATATGAAATAAACTTTACATTTCTCAGGTATTTAACAACCAAAGTGAAAACACAAACATGTCGGGTTTTACCACCCGGTTACATGTATATTTGGCTTGATTTGAGAAATGGCTGTTTATTTTGATTCCATAACATCAGGCTGTGGGTTCATAAAACAACTTACAGGATATGCAACGGTCTGTGTGTAGGAATCTTTTCATCTGTTGTGAATGTACAAGTGTAACACTGTTTATTATAGGTTAATGTATGTCACAGAAACCTCTCACACTGTAAAGCAAGTGGACTGACGAAGGGAGGATTTTAGAACCCACTATTACAGATTCCTCTGCAGATGGACTTGAGTTGACCATGCAGACCACTGCATGTATTTTGGTCCATGCATCCCCAAAGTGAACAAGAATTGGATTTGTTGTGTTGACCGTTGAGACAGTCTCTCAATCGGATTAAAGAGAGAACACACATTTTTCTCATTGTCCATCCAGTCAGCTGTGTCTCCCGTCTCTTTTCCAGTGTTTGGCTAATTTTAACATTTGGAATGCTAAGAGGTACAATCTTGGACCTGGTAACCCTATTCCCCCTTTCTCCTACGGGAAGAATGCCCCATGAGAGGAAAACAGGCTTCTTGAAGGAAAATGGCATCTGTTTTGGATGCTTGTGTACAGGGCACATCAGTAAAGATTGCCGTAAAAGGATTTCCTGCTCAAGGTGTAGCCTTAAACATCCCACTGTACTTCACAAGGAACCCGATAAAGAATCCGAGCGGACGCAGAGGAGCCCAGAGCTGCGTGTTGATAACGCACTGATGTCAAGTGGTCTAACAGGGGCTGGAGACCAGGACTGCAAACTGCCTATTGTACCAGTACAGGTTAAATCTAATAAAGGAACCAAAATTGTTGTCACTTATGCTTTCTTGGATCAGGGGAGCACTGCTGTGTTTTGCACTGAGAGCTTAATGCAAAAGCTCCACCTCACAGGGAGGAAGGGCCGCATTCACCTCCGAACCATGGGCCAGGAGAAAGTTGGAAGCAGCAACATTGTGTCAGGACTGGAGTTTGCAGCACTGGAGGGGGACAATTTTCTTGAGCTGCCAAGAGCTTATACGTAAGAGTCCATGCCTGTAAACAGAGAATATAACAGAAATATTCCGACTGAAAGGGATATTAAACAATGGTCATATCTGAAAGACATTCACTTACCTCAGATTGATGCAGGAATAGAGCTTCTTATAGGAACCAATGTTCCTAAAGCACTGGAACCGCTGGAAGTGGTGTGTAGCGTGAATGATGGACCGTATGCTCTCCGTACCATGCTGGGCTGGACTGTCAAAGGTCCACTGACAGGAAACAGTGGAGATACTGTTAACTGGGAGCATCCACAAATAACTGTCAACAGAGTTTCAGTCGTGAACCTGGATGACCTCTGGCAGCAACAGTTTAAGATTGACTTCCCTGAAGGCAGCATTGATGAAAAACCTGCAATGTCATGAGAGGATCAAAGATTCTTGGAGTTTGTCACCAACTCAGCAAAACAGGTGGAGGGGCATTACCAGATTTCATTGCCTTTAAGGAACATTGATGTCAATATGCCAAATAACAAAAGAATTGTTGAGCAGCGTTTGTGTTTTCTGAAAAGAAGGTTTAAGAAGGACTCAACATTTCATACCGAGTATAACACCTTTATAAATGACCTGTTGGCTAAAGGCTATGCTTAGAAGGTGCCCAAAGAGGAGCTGGACCGTGGTGATGGGAAAGTATGGTACATACCACACCATTGACTGTGGAGCAAGCTATCAAGGTACATCATTGAATGCTCAACTTCTACAGGGCCCTGATGTTACCAGCTCTCTGATCTTGTGATCATGGCCCACATTGAATCCATGTTCCATCAGGTGCCTCCTGACGACAGAGACCTCCTCAGGTTCCTCTGGTGGCCAAACGGGGATATGGAGCAACTACCTGCTGAGCAGGTAGGACTATGGACTATGGCATCACTACAGTGAGGAAACGGTGGACAAACTATTGCACTGCTTTTATGGAGATGATTGCCTCGTGTCAGTGGCCACGGAGAAGGAAGCAGTGTTGCTTTAAGGCGGGTCCACACCGGACCGAAAATCGGCGTCTTTGAGAGAGTCGGCATCCGTGACATGAGTCTCCTTGGTGTGGTCGCTCGAATCGGCCCACGTCGGCGTTCATTTTAGCCGATTCAAATGTGTAATCCGCCATTCGAGTCGGCCATATTAAGTAGCCCGACTTCATTTACCGACGCGAGTCGGGCAGTCGGTGCGATGTGGACCCGCCTTTACAGGAATCTGGTCTCTTTGTGTTCGAAGGGTGGATTTCTCTCATAAGGTGGTTGAGTAACAGGCCTGGAGTGCTGGAAGCCATCCCAGAGAATCACAGAGCAAAAGGTGTTGAAGGGTTGGACATGGAGCTGGACTCGTTACCTCGTTTCCATCCTTTAGGCGTGTGTAATCGAGCCGCTGAAGTAGCTGTGATTGTTTTAAGTTATTAAATGATTGAAACTTACCTGGACTCAGCGTGCTTTTGAACCAGCAGCAGCACGTCACACAAACATACAGGACCTCCTCTCAAACGACTTTAATGACAGGCAAGTCGTTACAAGGTAACCCAGATAGCAAAAACCTTTTGGCATAATTTTGGCCCAAATCTGGCTGGTCATTTTGGCAAGATTATGGCCAGGCTTCCGGGCCCTAAATTGCCCAAAATAGGCAAGCCAAAATCAAACCAAAAGAGGCCAAAACTCACCCAAAACTAGTTGTGGCCTTCCAAAATACAGCCATAATCGTCCCAGAAGAGCTCCAAATCCCCACAACCCAGCCAAAAAGTAGCCAAAGCTAAATAAACCTGACACCCCCCACCCCTCCCCATTTCATAATTATTTACTGCTGTATTTGAAAAACAAATACGAAGATTTAAATCATTTCTTCTTTTTTTAATTAGTTGTATGGCCAGGTACACAAAGAGAATGCAGGCCAAAAACAGACAATAACAATAAAATTAAATATAACAACTTTATAAACACGTTATAGTTTTGGTTTTATTTGTTCAGATCCCCAACATCACAACATGAAAAAGACAAGGCAAGTCAAAAACTTAAATTAAATCACATCAAAGAACGTATGTGAGATAACTCCAATATATAGAACATATAACAACAACTGTTTCATAAAACAATACAAGTCACAATAGTGTGAAGGTTCTAACCCAACTGTGTGTGTGTGTGTGCTCAGTATCGGCTATTATTGGAAGCCGCTCAGTCTGGAGGAGACAGCCGTCCAGGCTGCACACAGTGTGTGTGTGTCTGTCTGTCTGTCTGTGTGTGCGTGTGTGTGTCTGTCTGTCTGTCTATCTGTGTGTGTGTGTGTGTGTCTGTCTGTCTATCTGTGTGTGTGTGTGTCTGTCTGTCTGTCTGTCTATCTGTGTGTGTGTGTGTGTGTGTGTCTGTCTGTCTGGCATCCCCCTGGCGTCTGGCTTCCCATGCACCATCTGCGGGCGAGTGTGCGGCTCAAAAATTGGGCTCTACGCCCACGAAAAGTGGCACCAGCGGCAACGTCGCTGACCCCTCCCCCACCCCCAATCCCATCCCTGGAGCAAGAGTCGTCATCGGGAACGATGGACAGCCAAGTCTGTCTGTCTGTCTGTCTATCTGTGTGAGTGTGTGTGTGTGTGTGTCTGTCTGTCTGTCTGTCTCTGTCTATCTGTGTGTGTGTGTGTGTGTGTGTGTGTCTGTCTGTCTGTCTCTGTCTATCTCTGTGTGTGTGTGTGTGTGTGTCTGTCTGTCTGTCTGTCTGTCTCTGTCTATCTGTGTGTGTGTGTGTGTCTGTCTGTCTCTGTCTATCTCTGTGTGTGTGTGTGTGTGTGTGTGTCTGTCTGTCTGTCTATCTCTGTGTGTGTGTGTGTGTGTCTGTCTGTCTGTCTGTCTGCCTGCCTGCCTGCCTGCCTGCCTGTCTGTCTGTCTGTCTGTCCGTCTCTGTTTATCTGTGTGTGTGTGCGTGCTCCTGGCTGGGTGCTAGCTGGGTTCTGGCTGGGTCCTGGCTTGGTCTTCGCTTGGTCCTGGCGCTTCTTCCTCCCGCCGTCTCTGTCTCCAGCCCAGTAAAACCATTTATTAATTGATTTGGCAATTTCATCGTCGGTGGCTGAAGAGCAGGCGGGGTTTCTTCTCACAGCGGCTAAAAGTGATAGTATATACAAAGACAACATAAACAGACTTACTAAATCAACTATAACCTTGGAATGCTTCATTAAAACTTTAATAGTTATTAAACTTACCCACTACCACAGCTTTTAGCTGAAGCCTGTCAAAGGCCAGCTTTCGATTACCACCACTCCAGGTAATTTTCAGAGCCAGATCGTTCATCATGGCTCGTCTGAGGATTCCCCAAACTGTGTCTTTCACAGTTGCACCTCCAGCAAGTCCTAGAGTTGTGACCTGAAAATAGTGAAAGAGAATTACCTGCATTGATTTGCATTGAACTACCATTACATTACCCTACACCAAGGGTTTCAAACTCAAATACACTGTGGGACAAAATGTAAAATTTGGTACAAGTCGAGGGCCGGACTGGTTCAATGTTTAAAAAGGATGGTTGCTCTCTCCAGCCGGTCTACCTGTAGCTCCTCTGACAGCTCCTCTGTGGAGGAGCTGTCAGCTGTTCCTCTGGATTTGGATTTTGGCCTGTGTGTATGTGTCTGTGTGTCTGTCTATCTCTATGTGTGTGTCTGTCTATCTGTCTGTCTGTCTCTGTCTATCTCTGTGTGTGCATGCATGTCTGTGCGTGTCTGGTAATTCTTACATCCATACATCTGATGTCCCCTATAGGGACAGCGAGGGACACAGTCGGTACACACAGGCTGTCAGAGCTCTCTGTCTGCTGCAGCAGGTCGTTAAATATGCAAATGAGGGTAACATCTCCGTCAAATTTAACAAAACAAACGGCGGTTTTCACCGACCAAAACAAACGTGAATATTCAGAAGTGTGTTAGCAATGATATTGTTACGTTTATATACAGTTTAAGACAAAATAACTTATGCTAACTTAACCAACAGACAGAGAGCATCACAACCCATCTTAATAATGGATTGGATTTATATGGCGCTTTTCAAGATACTCAAAGCGCTCTGACAGGGTTCCGGGTTCCATTCATTCACACACAGTCATACCGGTGGTAGTAAACTATGATAGTAGCCACAGCTGCCCTGGGGCAGACTGACGGAAGCCTGGCTGCCATTCAGCGCCTACGGCCCCTCCGACCCCCACCTCAAACATACAGCAGTCATACACATTCACACGAGGCAAGCTGGGTGAAGTGTCTTGCCCAAGGACACAACGACCATGACACAGTGACAAGGGCGGGGATCGAACCGCACAAAAGCTTCCCAAGTTTTGCCGGGAAGATAACGCTACGTGACTACAGCGTCTTCGTGTAGCGTTAATTAAAGTCCACCTCCCCCCTTAATTTTTTGTTGCATTGACTTTACACATTTAGGTGAGCGTTAGTTCCAGTTCAGGGGTCAGAAAGAAGGATATATCACGGATCATCCGTGAACAGTTCTATCATCACTCCCATGAACTGGCCAGCCCACGCTCTTAAGACGGCCTGCTGAGCGGAGCTGTATTTCCTCTCCACCGCTCTCACTCACGGTGTCACGCTGTAAAAATAAATATAGAAAAAATAATAACGAATAGCTGTTTTCTGTACATTACACAGTATATTGTAAGACTTCCCTGGAAATTTACAGTGAAATTCTAACGTTGAAGTACTGAATTACGATTGTACAGTGTATTGCTGTGAAAGCAAAGCATTCTGGGAGTCATGACGCTAGCTCAAGCGTCCCAACCATAGACATATATACATGTATAATATGTCTATGGTCCCAACGGTCAAATGTTTCTTTTCACAGTTATTTACTGCTTACAGCTGAGA
The DNA here is from genome assembly GCF_963514095.1 of Eutrigla gurnardus. Taxonomy (NCBI): domain Eukaryota; kingdom Metazoa; phylum Chordata; class Actinopteri; order Perciformes; family Triglidae; genus Eutrigla; species Eutrigla gurnardus. The sequence continues at coordinate 3,310,238 of NC_139938.1, read as the reverse complement.
ATCTCGGGAAAATAACGTGATCATTCATATTTGAAGTTTGAAGGATAATCATTAGTCAGAGCTGAAATAGTTATTCTTAATTTGAAATGATGTCTTGTATATTTTATACAGTCTATAGTTGATGCGTACGTAACCTTATGTCACTTTAATTTGACCAGATAAGAGAAAATATTTAAAAGTTGCACCTATTTTTTTCGAGTTGTGACCGTTCAGCACCACAGTTCGTCAGCAGCAGCCTCCAGCGCAGGAAACACCGGAGAGACGACACCGAAAGCTTGGATTTATTAACGTTACGTGTCTACGTTTTACCACCGCCAGGTTAGCGTCCAGTAGATTTATTTGGTTTACTATTTAGTCATTTTTCAGTGACTGTCGATGAAGACGGCGCCTGAAGTTTTGACTTATTAACGTTACGTTTTTTTTTTAAATTTTTTATCACCGCCAAGTTTGGAGCGTCGAGTGGATTTATTTAGTTAATTTTTGAGCTCCAGACCAGACGAAAAGACAAAGAAGGGAAACGAGTACCCCATGGTAAGTCAAGTTCTCAACTTAAGCTCAACTTTTCCAACACGTATGCTAGCACAGCACATGTAAAGGCTAGCTAACTGTTAACTAAGGCGTTAACTGTCTTAGCGCTTCGTCAGATGCTTAATAATATTGTATGGTTGCATAATATATTAATACCAACAAGGGAGACGAGGCAGCAGTCTAGCATGTGTTTCTAGAATGTTCAGTTGTCAGTTTTGCGGCCATGCATGTGGTACTAATATGCCTTTGTAGGCAGATGCCAGTATAGATGATGTAGTCAATTTTATTCCAGATTAAGACATAGAAATTATTGAAATGCAATGAATGGAGCTCAGTGTACTTTTTAAATAATTTCTTTCAATATGACATTGATGACAACCATAGTTAAAACATTGTTTAATTATATTAACATTAACTTAGAACTGCAATGCTGTTTTTGTCTCCTATATAGGTGTCAGCAACAGCAGCGACTGTGAAGACATCATTCGCCCTGGCCATAGCCCTTGTTGATCATTCTAGGTAAACCCTAAGTCCCACATGTTTACTTACACTGTACTACTGCACATATGCAGAGTATTTCTATTGAACCTGAATCTCAAAGAGACGGCTTGGCCCACTCGCTATGTGCATTCTCGTTGTTGGGTGTGGAATGCTACTGACCCTCTATAACACATACATCAAAGGCAGTGCAATGGACGAAAACAATATAGCAGCAAGTGGCCACCTGATAATACATCAAATGGTCAATGTGACAATCAGCCTAACTCTTTTTTCATTGTGTTTCAGGTCCAATGATTTGTGACCAGCGTTAGATGTAAGCATCGAGGGTCAGTTGGTGTGCGAAGGAGCATCGTTTGTTTTGGGGCTTGCTGTTGTCTTCACGTGCTACTCCAACTTCAACCTCCAATATCAGGATCAGGCTGCCTGCACACTTGAATTCATACAGAGGTAAGTTTGAATCCGATATCGAGGCATTAGCGTCAGATGTGTATTGCTGTATAGTAGGGCCCCACTCTGAATCTCAGACTCCCAAACTGAGTAGGTAGCTGATTGATGTATTTAGTATTTCTATCACTTTAATTTAATAAATTCCACAATATAATCATCCTATTTTCAACATTTTGTTGTTCTGGATTACTATGGGCAGAAATATGTGTCACTACAAACTGAATTTGAATCATTTATATTTTAATTTGAATTGATTAATTTATTAGTTTGGAACTGAATTCCAATAAACTGAATACAGGATAAGCAGTAGACGATGGATGGAGCAATTCAAATTCAGATATAAATTATTAAATATATTTTTTAGTGACACACAATTCTGCCCAAAGATAAATCTTCTAGAGCAAAGTGTTATTGTACTATTTCAGTCACTGAAGGTCAAAGGTCCCAGTCAAATTGTATTTTTGTAACACCGTAGAAGTGCCACATTGCCATAGCTACATTTTAGTCACTGAATTATCCACAACACGTTCCTGTTTCACAATAAAAGCCTTGTTATGTATTGAATGGATTCTGTCCATTGAAATGCTACAGGGCTTTTAATTTGAAACATATACAGGAATTCTTGAGTTTGTATTAACAGCATAATGCAGTAACACAAATTTGACAGTAGCTGGACGCAGATCAGACAATAAGGAAGCTTCATACTAAAATATGAGCAAATACAGGAGACTTATGGAACAGAGGGAATTAGAAATAAATGCCCGTCTCTAATATAAGCCTGCTTCAAATAAAGCCCTGTTATCCTCTGTATGTGAGGTAAATAAAGGCCCCGGCCACTATTTGAGAATTTACGGTATGCTACAAGTGATTTCCTAATTCTTTTTTGTGTCTCTTGTTTTACCTTGCTATGCTTTGTAGAAGCTAAGTTGGGATCAACCCAGAGAGAGGGACAAAGGCACAGCGGGGGAAAGTGACCAGCAAGAAGAGTGGGAAAATGGACAGGCTGTATTTTATTATTTTTTATTTCATTTTGTTAACAAATTTCACCCATCATGTTTAATGTTTAAGCTATTGGGCCAGCACACAGTATTGTTCAATAACATGGTTCTGTGAACCCCCAAGCGTAATGGGGGAGGCTATTTCCTTTTGAAACAGAGAAGTCACAGTACTATTTACTCTGTCCGTAAAGTACAAATGTTTTCAGCCCATCACTCATCAGATACACATACACACACACACACACACACACACACACACACACACACACACACACACACACACACACACACACTCAGTCTCAAACACACACACACACACACACTCACTCTCAAACACACACACACACACACACACACACACACACACACACACACTCAGTCTCAAACACACACACACACACACACTCACTCTCAAACACACACACACACACACTCACCATCCACACTATTTTTGTTGGTAAGGGATTGAGTATTTGAATGTTTTACATGTTATTTTCTGTCAAACTCAGGGGTTACTCTAATAAACAAGAATAATATGAATATTTCCTGTTGTCTTGTTTATTCTTCCCAATTGTTATTTTTCATTTGCTTGTTAGTTTTTACAGATGCTTGTAAAAATAGTACCTGGACTCAGCGTGCTTATGAACCAGCAGCAGCACGTCACACAAACATATAGGACCTCATCCTCTCAAACGACTTTAATGACAGGCAAGTAGTTACATTTGTCAATAAAAAAAAGTCAACAAGAAAGTGATCGCTCACAGCGCAAAGGCATCAACGAGACGCTCAGTAAGTACAGCGGCGTCAAACAAATGTAATAAATGTGGGTTTTGTTAGCAGGAACTGCAATAAACATCAGAGTCCGACAATGACCATCCAACACATAAGATAGATAGATAGATAGACTTTATTATTATTAGACTCAAGGTCCATTAAAAAACAAACAAACACAGGAATTTACAAATTTAAAAGAGACAGTCATACCAGTGTTTCCACATGGCTGACTGGTATCTCACAGCACTGAGTCCAGGATTGATCAACAGCATTAATACAATATTTTGTGTGTCATTCAGTCGAGAGATGAATTTGTACATCAATTTCCGCAACAGAGCATGAAAAGTATTTACACGCACTTGACAGAATAACTCACTTGCACTGCACCACCTGGGTTTTCCCATCAAAATTCGTAGGCAATCGTTATAGGCAACCTGAAGTTTGCGAATGCTTGCCTTTTTGAACTTAACCCACAAGGGGGCAGTGTAAAGGGGGGTACAGTATGCTCTGAAGAGACTAATTTTAACATCATTAGAACACCAGAAAAATTTACGTTTCAGCACATTGGCTTGTGTATATAAAATACGCCGTTGCCTGTACATATCCTCATCATCACACAAATCATCAGTGATGATGTGTCCCAAATACTTAGCAGTATGACAAAAAGGTAACACATTTCCTGACAAATGAAATAATGGGAACACCAGTTCCTTATCACCTTTAGTTCGACAGATCATAACAGAGCTCTTTTTGGCATTATAACTAACATTAAATTCTACCCCATATTCTGAACATATGTTGAACAGCTCCTGAAACCCAGCACTAGAGGGAGAAATGATTGCCAGATCATCCGCATACATAAGATGATTAACAATGATATTTCCTATCACGCATCCTGTTTTACATCTTCTCAACTGGTCTGATAGATCATCCATATAAACATTAAACAGGCAAGGTGACAGTAGCCCACCCTGACGGACTCCGTTACTCACCCCAAATGGAGCAGAGACTACATTCCCCCATTTTATTTGTATGCACTGATTGGCATACCAATAAACCAAAATCCTTAGGACACTGTCAGGCATGCCCCTCTGACTCAATTTTGAAAACAATTTATGATGGTTTATACGATCAAATGCCTTAGATGCATCTATAAAACCAATTAAAACTGAAGAATTCTGTCTTTTATATCTATCAGCAATTTCCTTTAAAACATAAATACATAAATCAGTTCCATGTTTAGCCTTAAATCCAAACTGGTTATCAGAGGTGTGTACATAAACAGACACTCTATTTAATAATATGCTCTCCAAGACTTTGGACAGCACACTGGCTAAAGCAATTGGTCGGTAGTTGTCCAGGCTGCCCACCTTGCCGGCTTTATTCTTAATGACAGGGACCAGAGTTACCGATAACATAGAGTCTGGTAGCACTCCATGGGTCATAAAACTAGTAAAACAAATAGCTAGAAGAATTGCTGCTCTTGGGCTAGCATATTTAAGATGTTCTGCTGAAATTTTATCTGACCCACATGCCTTGTTATCAGCTAACTGTGCAATAGCTTGTAGTACTTCGTTGACTGTGATTTGCACAGTATCACCACTGGAAATCTTGCCTAAGATGCAGGGGTCACTTTTAACACAATTAAAAAGCTCTGAGTAGTGTTGCCTCCACAGTTCAGCTATGTTGCCACCACCAGAAACCCCCTCTATGGTACAAGGTAATGATGTATTGTCCCTGTTAATAGCTTTTACCTCTTTCCAAAACCCAGTGACATCGTTACCAAGGAGCTTTTCAGCCATGGAATCTGCTCTCATTTCTTGCTCATTTTTATTAACATAACGAACTGCATATTTATATCTAGCAGTAGTGGCTTTTTTGTAATCAAGAACAGGTCCTTCTCTTGGCCTGCCTGCCTGTACCCAAGCCCTACATGCACTCTTGGCTTCTGCATGATGGTGAGACACATGTTTGTTCCACCCTGGCTTAATAGTGTGTCTTCTCTCAGAGTTGTTACAGTACGTTCTGCTGGCCTCATATACAGATCCCACAATACAATCATACAAGGCACAGAGATCCTCACAATGAGATTTTAGGTTACAATTTACATCATTGCACAGGACAGCATCTTTGGGCAGACAGAGACTACTCAAGAGAACATCAGTGTTTCCATAGTATGAAAGCCTATCGTCATTTGTATACATAAGAATATAGAAATACAATTATCTTTATTAGTTCATTCACGTGATTTCTCTCGTCTAAAAATAGAGCCATGCATGGTCCATGCATCCCCAAAGTGAACAAGAATTGGATTTGTTGTGTTGACCGTTGAGACAGTCTCTCAATCGGATTAAAGAGAGAACACACATTTTTCTCATTGTCCATCCAGTCGACTGTGTCTCCCGTCTCTTTTCCAGTGTTTGGCTAATTTTAACATTTGGAATGCTAAGAGGTACAATCTTGGACCTGGTAACCCTATTCCCCCTTTCTCCTGCGGGAAGAATGCCTCATGAGAGGAAAATAGGCTTCTTGAAGGAAAATGGCATCTGTTTTGGATGCTTGTGTACAGGGCACATCAGTAAAGATTGCCGTAAAAGGATTGCCTGCTCAAGGTGTAGCCTTAAACATCCCACTGTACTTCACAAGGAACCCGTTAAAGAATCCGAGCGGACGCAGAGGAGCCCAGAGCTGCGTGTTGATAACGCACTGATGTCAAGTGGTCTTACAGGGGCTGGAGACCAGGACTGCAAACTGCCTATTGTACCAGTACAGGTTAAATCTAATAAAACCTGGTAACCCTATTCCCCCTTTCTCCCTAAGGGGCGCATCATTTACTCAATTTGATTCATGCTTTTTTCGCTTCCCAGAGAAAATGTTTCACTATATTATCATACCTCCTAAAAATGTCACATATTGCTCTTTGTAGGAGCCATATTTTGTCACTGGTGGATTATTTGTCTTTTGATTTGTTTGGTCTGGTTGTCACGGTGATACACAGGGCTTGGGTCACGTGGGCACGGGGGATGATTGCCGTAGGAGATATAGGGAACTGGATCACCTGCACTGGGGGAGGAGAGAGAGGAGTGTAGGTAGCCGTAATATTTGTTGACACACTTGTTCAGTTTGTTGCTTTGTTACATATTCGCCACCAGTGCACGTTTTCCATCCTTTAGGCGTGTGTAATCTAGCCGCTGAAGTAGCTGTGATCATTTTAAGTTATTAAATGATTGAAACTTACCTGGACTCAGCGTGCTTATGAACCAGCAGCAGCGCGTCACACAAACATACAGGACCTCATCCTCTCAAACGACTTTAATGACAGGCAAGTCGTTACATTTGTCAAAAAAAAAAAAAAGTCAACAAGAAAGCGATCGCTCACAGCGCAAAGGCATCAACGAGACGCTCAGTAAGAACTGCGGCTTCAAACAAATGTAATAAATGTGGGTATTATCTGTTTCATATTTGACATTTTCACAGGCTTTTATTCTGAAACTGTACATCAGAATGTTTTGATACTTATGGGTCACACTACCAGGTCATATACTATAACTCTGAAGTGGAATTATTCCTTGATAACAGGACGTTTCCTTTTAAATTGAACCCAAAATCCTGTGTAATATGTCTCATATTTGACACTTTGATGGGCTTTTATTTTGAAACTATACATCAGAATGTCTTGATACTTAATGGGTCACACTACGGGGTTGTATACTATAACCCTGAAGTGGAATTAGTCAGTGATGACAGGGCATTTCCTTTTAAATTGAATCCAGTCATATTTAATTTGTCTCATATATTTGTCAATCATATTTTGAAAAGGCACAAGCTAAACAGTTACTCAATGTCAATGCAGATTAATTTATTCCAAAACAAACAGAAACAAATACAAACATGAATACAACTTCATATGAACAAAACCAAAACTGCCCTACAAATTCAGAGACAAATGGAGAAACCAAACATGTGAGTTGCAAGAACGATACGACCGAAGAGCTAGAATCACAGATATTGCTGACTTCATTGAAAGGCAAGTGGAAATTATGACAGATCCTGTGTTCGGCAATATACAAGACTCTCAACCAATAACTATGATTAGAGGAACAAACAAACCTAAGCCACAGTTTCGTCCTGGAAACAAGGGGAGCAGTTTTGCTACCACTGTAGGCCCTCTGGAGAACAAACATCTGTCTGCAAGGAAAGAAAAGGAAATTGACCAAACGGGAAGGAGAGCATGCATCTGCTGTGGAGGAGGACACACGTTAGTGTACAGATGGGAAGAATGCCTCACGAGAGGAAAATAGGCTTCTTGAAGGAAAATGGCATCTGTTTTGGATGCTTGTGTACAGGGCACATCAGTAAAGATTGCCGCAAAAGGATTTCCTGCTCAAGGTGTAGCCTTAAACATCCCACTGTACTTCACAAGGAACCCGTTAAAGAATCCGAGCGGACGCAGAGGAGCCCAGAGCTGCGTGTTGATAACGCACTGATGTCGAGTGGTCTAACAGGGGCTGGAGACCAGGACTGCAAACTGCCTATTGTACCAGTACAGGTTAAATCTAATAAAGGAACCAAAATTGTTGTCACTTATGCTTTCTTGGATCAGGGGAGCACTGCTGTGTTTTGCACTGAGAGCTAAATGCGAAAGCTCCACCTCACAGGGAGGAAGGGCCGCATTCTCCTCCGAACCATGGGCCAGGAGAAAGTTGGAAGCAGCAACATTGTGTCAGGACTGGAGTTTGCAGCACTGGAGGGGGACCATTTTCTCGAGCTGCCAAGAGCTTACACGCAAGAGTCCATGCCTGTGAACAGAGAATATAACAGAAATATTCCGACTGAAAGGGATATTAAACAATGGTCATATCTGAAAGACATTCACTTACCTCAGATTGATGCAGGAATAGAGCTTCTTATAGGAATCAATGTTGGGCTGGACTGTCAATGGTCCACTGACAGGAAACAGTGGAGATACTGTCAGCATTGATGAACAACCTGCAATGTCAAGAGAGGATCAAAGATTCTTGGAGTTTGTCACCAACTCAGCAAAACAGGTGGAGGGGCATTACCAGATTTCATTGCCTTTAAGGAACATTGATGTCAATATGCCAAATAACAAAAGATTTGTTGAGCAGCGTTTGTGTTTTCTGAAAAGAAGGTTTAAGAAGGACTCAACATTTCATACTGAGTATAACACCTTTATAAATGACCTGGTGGCTAAAGGCTATGCTGAGAAGGTGCCCAAAGAGGAGCTGGACCGTGGTGATGTGCAAAATTGTGTTTGACTGTGGAGCAAGATATCAAGGTACATCATTGAATGCTCAACTTCTACAGGGCCCTGATCTTACCAGCTCTCTGATCTTGTGATCATGGCCCACATTGAATCCATGTTCCATCAGGTACAGGTGCCTCCTGACGACAGAGACCTCCTCAGGTTCCTCTGGTGGCCAAACGGGGATATGGAGCAACTACCTGCTGAGCATAGGATGAAGGTGCATTTGTTTGCGGCGACATCATCTCCCAGTTGTGCCAACTTCGCTCTCAGAAAGTGTGCAGAGGACTATGGGCATCACTACAGTGAGGAAACAGTGGAGAAACTAGTGCACTGCTTTTATGGAGATGATTGCCTCATGTCAGTGGCCACGGAGAAGGAAGCAGTGTTGCTTTACGGGAATCTGGTCTCTTTGTGTTCAAAGGGTGGATTTCTCTCATAAGGTGGTTGAGTAACAGGCCTGGAGTGCTGGAAGCCATCCCAGAGAATCACAGAGCAAAAGGTGTTGAAGGGTTGGACATGGAGCTGGACTCGTTACCTGTGGAGAGAGTGCCAATCGGATTAAAGAGAGAACACACATTTTTCTCATTGTCCATCCAGTCGACTGTGTCTCCCGTCTCTTTTCCAGTGTTTGGCTAATTTTGACATTTGGAATGCTAGAGGTACAATCTTGGACCTGGTAACCCTATTCCCCCTTTCTCCCTAAGGGGCACATCATTTACTCAATTTGATTCATGCTTTTTTCCCTTCCCAGAGAAAATGTTTCACTATATTATCATACCTCCTAAAAATGTCACATATTGCTCTTTGTAGGAGCCATATTGTGTCACTGGTGGATTATTTGTCTTTTGATTTGTTTGGTCTGGTTGTCACGGTGATACACAGGGCTTGGGTCACGTGCACGGGGGATGATTGCCGTAGGAGATATAGGGAACTGGATCACCTGCACTGGGGGAGGAGAGAGAGGAGTGTAGGTAGCCGTAATATTTGTTGACCACATTTGTTCAGTTTGTTGCTTTGTTACATATTCGCCACCAGTGCACGTTTTCCATCCTTTAGGCGTGTGTAATCTAGCCGCTGTAGTAGCTGTGATCATTTTAAGTTATTAAATGATTGAAACTTACCTGGACTTAGCGTGCTTATGAACCAGCAGCAGCACGTCACACAAACATACAGGACCTCACACAGTACACTGTAAGACTTCCCTGTAAATTTACAGTGAAATTCTAACGGTGAAGTACTGTATTACGATTGTACAGTGTATTGCTGTGAAAGCAAAGCATTCTGGGAGTCATGACGCTTGCTCAAGCATCCCAATGGTCAAATGTTTCTTTTCACAGTTATTTACTGCTTACAGCTGAGAATCTCTGGAAAATAACGTGATCATTCATATTTGAAGTTTGAAGGATAATCATTAGTCAGAGCTGAAATAGTCATTCTTAATTTGAAATTTTGTCTTGTATATTTTATACAGTCTATAGTTGATGCGTAAATATTTAAAAGTTGCACTTATTTTTTTCGAGTTGTGACCGTTGAGCACCACAGTTCGTCTGCACTGACGTCGCGGCAGCAGCAGCAGCAGCCTCCAGCGCAGGAAACACCGGAGAGAAGACACCGAAAGCTTGGATTTATTAACGTTACGTGTCTAAGTTTTACCACCGCCAGGTTAGCGTCCAGTAGATTTATTTGGTTTACTATTTAGTCATTTTTCAGTGACTGTCGATAAAGACGGCGCCTTAAAGGAGAAATCCGGTCATTTTTGACCCCATTTCCGTTGTCCTCAGGGTCATCCCGACTTATTAGAAGCAAAAAACCCGACAAAAATTGACGTTGCCTAGCCTGAGATCTGTACCTGCCTGGCAGCCTTCCAGACTCGCTCCAATGCTAACCCATTGGGGCACGTTATATCTGCTTTCCTGGGCCTCAGAAAACAATTCCAAGACCTATGCAACACAGGTTGGGTCCGTACGAGACACCACGGCGCTCGTTTAGCTCAAATAGTGTGGCAAAACGACATGAACATGTGTGTTTTAGCATGAAGTTACTCACCTCAAATCACCCCGTAGACATTAGCAGTAGATAGCCGAGCGCCTGTCGTCCCTCCCAGTCACTGCAGAAACGAAAACGTTTTCCTCGTAGTTTTGATTTTGTATCCATAAGGAAACGACCGAGCAGTGCAGTCGTCATGTCCGTAATAAATCCATGAAGCTGTTATATCCATATGTATGACTATGTTACAACATAGCAACGATAGCTTCAGCTAGTAACGTGCCGGGTGCTCGTTATCACTCTGTTGTGTCTCTCATCACTCTGTTGATGAGAGACTGCAGTCTGCACACGCGTCACGCGACACGCGACTCCCACTCGTGCTGTCAACACAACTAGCCTACTGAGACTGCGTGAGATTTTTTGTGGCTGTAGCAGGTTCAACTGTCACACAGGCTAAGCAATCTTACTATGTAAGCTAGCGCTAGTTACACTGTCATATGGACATGAAGTTTGTCACTGTATTGGCTTGAAAACAGCTCCCGAGTGAGGACGTCGGGAGACGGGAACTTGCGCGAGACTTTTGGCTCCCGGCTACTGTTTAGCTGTAAGCAGTCGTTGCTATGTTGTAACATAGTCATACATATGGACATAACAGCTTCATGGATTTATTACGGACAGGACGACTGCACTGCTCGATCATTTCTTTATGGATACAAAATCTACGAGGAAAACGTTTTCGTTTCTGCGGTGACTGGGACGGACGAGCACCCGGCACGTTACTAGCTGTAAGCTATCGTTGCTATGTTGTAACATAGTCATACATATGGACATAACAGCTTCCTGGATTTATTACGGACAGGACGACTGCACAGCTCGGTCGTTTCTTTATGGATACAAAATCAAAACTACGAGGAAAACGTTTTCGTTTCTGCGGTGACTGGGAGGGACGACAGGCGCTCGGCTATCGACTGCTAATGTCTACAGAGTGATTTGAGGTGAGTAACTCCATGCAAAAACACACATATTTATGTCGTTTTGTCACACTATTTGAGCTAAACGAGCGCCGTGGTGTCTCGTATGGACCCAACTTGTGTTGCATAGGTCTTGGAATTGGTTTCTGAGGCCCAGGAAAGCAGATAAAAGTTGCCCCAATTGGTTAGCATTGGAGCGAGTCTGGAAGGCTGCCAGGCAGGTACTAGGCAACGTCAATTTTTGTCTGGTTTTTTGCTTCTAATAAGTCGGGATGACCCTGGGGACAACGGAAATGGGGTCAAAAATGACCAGATTTCTCCTTTAACGTACAGATGAGAAGCAGAGAAGACATACTTTTTCACCTGGCCTCCCATTGACACTCGTGCTGACTCCATGTTTCGAATCTGGCCACTCTTCACACTGACGGCAAAGGAGAAGCAACACAGGGGAAATGCTTTCAGCGAGGTTCTTTTCGGTTTTAGTAAATAATGTGTATGACACTATATGCTACCATTAACCAAATTGCAGAGTAGTATATTTTAGTCCAATCATACATCGAAGCAGGTTTACCTCCACTCAATGGCATTCTCCAGAGATTTAAATGTCTTTGGCCGACTTCTGAGGAAATTCTGCATACTGTTCAAAGCATCCATCGCTGTGCCTGAATGCAATAAACAACAATCACTTGACATGAATACACCGATTAATACGGAGATCATTTGATTTAATTACGAACATTTATCATGTAAATTAAGCGTCATAAATAGAAAAATATCTGTCTCCAGTTAGTTACCTTCTACAACGTCAATGACACAGAGGCCAAGCAGGGATGGTATATGGTTGGCAGCGGCAGTGTGAACTGCAATGGCCCCACCCATGCTGTGTCCAATAATCATGATGGGAGGTGGGCTCTCCCCATAGAGCACCTCCACCACTTTGCCAATGTCCCTTTTGAAAGAAAAGGCAAGAATAACCGTTTTACATTCCTGTCATGTGTCAGTGTTTCTGTGTGTACAGTCAGAGACCTCCAGACAGAGTGTATAACGACTAATCATTTCATTTTCATTTTAAAAGCATATTTATCAACTCATTCATCTAAATGCACACCATCACAAGAATCCATACAACTCTCAAATGACTTTCTTCCTTCTGGACTGAGCCGTGAAAGCAAGACCATACAAGGATGCACCAAACATACCCTGCCTTTAGGTGGGAAGCTGCACGGACGTAAGCTGACTGTGTGTGTGACTCGATTCTGTCGGCTGTCCTGCAGGATCATTACTGTCCCCTCAGGCTTCCCATATTTTTCTGTGATTCAAGGCCAAGCTGTGGAGAGTGAGTGCGTATGTTATATCAACTGCACACAAAGCAACTTACTTGGCCATCGTGTCCGCAGAGAGATCATCAGGATTTTTCACTTTTTTGTCACCTATAGGTAATGAGAGAAGCACATTTTACAACTTGTTCCACCAAAGAAATGAAGATGCAATGTATAATCTCTATAAAAAAAAAAGTGCCTGCATTCATATGCAGAACCTTTTGGTACAGGAAATGTTCTGGTTCCCGTTTGTAGTCAGTGACTAATCACATTGGCAGGCTTTGGATGATTGCAGGTAAACAATCCATGGGAAGAGCAAAAAGGGGAACACACTGGCCGAAGTGCAATCAAGGCTTTAACTTTTTATTGGTTTAAAATTAGCTTGTTAACGTGCTACTTGTGAAACAATCCAGTTGAAAACGTCATCTCTCAACTCCAACTCCAGTCTCGCATCTCAAGTTGCTAATCGGACTGTAAACAATGAGCAACACACAGAAAGGGAAGTCTTGACTCTGGATATCTGCAGGTTAATCTAGCTAGCTAGCCAATCAGTTCTGAGATTGTGCACAGAACAGTGTCTGTGAAATAAACGCAAAACTACAATATGTTCTAGAAATAGATCAATGTTAAGGGCATATTACGTTATTACAGAATGCAAATGGTGAGCTAAAATCATGAGGATGCAGTGATCAACATTTTATTTTTTTAATTCATTAAGTAGACTATTTCCCATTATAACTAAGCAAACTAATACATCTCCATCACAATCTCAATTTCCTAAACTATAAATAAAATATGTCTAGTTACATGTTGTCTCCCGTGACAACCTTTATTTACCATGAGCTCGAAGGTCCATAGCCACCACCCTGCAGTTGATCCTGCTGCATATGACTGCCTGCAAAGACACATACGGAAACCATTTAATCAATCAAGTAGCGTATAGCAAAGACGCTGAAATTAAAGAACAGCTCCATAAATATTCTATTATGAACATGCACTGAGTTTCTAATTCGTTATGAGGTATTATGCTCACAGTGAACACCGCCCAGGAGAGTGCAGAGTGTCCTCCTCCATGAAGCAGAAGCAGCTCAGGACCATTGGCTCCACTGCAGAAAATTCTGAAAATGTTCAAGGTAGTCAAGGAAATTCAGAACATAGCCGTGCAAGAATTAGCTGCTCAAAATACAATACACATGAATTGCATAAAGTGCTAATTTTCTACACTAAGCTGAAGTTAGACAGCACACTGGTCTCAAGAAAAGGCTAAATCTGAAATGACCTAGTTGGCTTTGAATGCTCTGGGTGATTTCCACACCAAAAGTGTCAAATATGATATAAATATTTTCTGACAAACACAAGAAGGATATATCTTTGCCATTTTCATTTTCCACCTCAACATCTTCCATGGTTTCAAAGTAGTGACTCCAGGGCAGGGGTGAGAAATCTCTCTTCCGTCCAGGTCTGTATAGAAAAAAAGAGCAAAAGTGTAAACCAATCTCATATTGCAACAGGATAATTAAAACGGTCAAATGCTACTACATTGAGTCCCAAATAGATTAAAGAAGATACAGATTAAAGATTGATGATGGGACAAAAGTAATGCAAACAATAAATTGTGAAATTCAGTAATATATTATTATTATATATCTATTATTATAGACTGGTTACCTGTCTGTCTCCACATGTCAGCCCTGTGATAGACTGGTTACCTGTCTGTCTCTACATGTCAGCCCTTTGATAGACTGGTTACCTGTCTGTCTATACATGTCAGCCCTGTGATAGACTGGTTACCTGTCTGTCTCTACATGTCAGCCCTGTGATAGACTGGTTACCTGTCTGTCTATACATGTCAGCCCTGTGATAGACTGGTTACCTGTCTGTCTCTACATGTCAGCCCTGTGATAGACTGGTTACCTGTCTGTCTCCACATGTCAGCCCTGTGATAGACTGGTTACCTGTCTGTCTCTACATGTCAGCCCTGTGATAGACTGGTTACCTGTCTGTCTCTACATGTCAGCCCTTTGATAGACTGGTTACCTGTCTGTCTCTACATGTCAGCCCTGTGATAGACTGGCGAGTCCAGGGTGAACCCTGACCATCACCAAACAGGACGCAGACATTAGACCTGTCTCTTTGGAGACCACTCACCCTTAAATTTACATTAATATCTCCAGACACTGCTTTTCGTGTAATGAATGCTCCTGACATATCTAAGCTCATGTCGGTTAACATAACGGATCAAATAGTTTAACCTAAAATACATAATTATTGTTATAATGCTTAGGTTGCATTCCAAAGCTACGTGCTAAAACTCTGGCATCCATGGCAGCAACAGCTAGCTTAACTCCCGCTAGCTAACGCGTTGGCTTCAGCAGGCCTTTGAACAAACTGCGGAGACGCAGAGAGCATCGGTGGGATGGTGGAAGCTATAAAAAGTAACGTTAGACAGCACGCTAAATCATCCTGCTTCACTGCCATCTACTGGATATGAAATCAACTACAACACACCAGTGTTTACAACATGTCTTATGATTTGAAAATGCTCTTAATGTAAATGATTTGCCCACTGAAGATTGTGCTCATTGTTAGAACTCCTTCAATTTGGTTCTTCATAGGAGGTGACTGTGAATTACTTTGAAATGTGGAATGGTGATGTTTTTATGTGAGTTTGCGCTTGAAACTTAAAAGCTTGTAACTTGCCTGCGTTCATTTGTACTCTCCAAAAGTAATAGCTTGTTAATAATAATTTGGAAGCTAACTTTGACGGCCAACAAGATTGTTTGCCTGTAGCACATAGGCCTACCTCTGGTAAAGCACTACTCACCTACTAATGCTCTCTTTTGTTTAATTTCCTTCCTGAGAGGCTGCTGAGCCCCTCACACGTTGGAGGGTTTCATCCCCACTCCAAAATGCCACTAATACGAAGCAAAATATCGTATTAGTACGAAAATATCAAAATATCCTTCCTACAATGACGCAGCAATGCAGATTGCGTCATTGGTCTGATCCGAGCTGGTTTCGAACCGGTGAAGACCGGGCCAGAGTCTCCTGCGCATGGGCATTGCGCACCTATTCTTTAAGCACCTGCTCTTACCACTCGGCCACCGCGCGGTGGTGTAGTGTACTGTCACTAGAACCTTTATTAACCATGAGCTCGAAGGTCCATATGTCCTGCTGCTTATGACTGCCTGCAAAGACACATATGGAAACCATTTCATCAATCAAATAGCGTATAGCAAAGACGCTGAAATTAAAGAACAGCTCCATAAATATTCTATTATGAACATGCACTGAGTTTCTAATTCGTTATGAGGTATTATGCTCACAGTGAACACCGCCCAGGAGAGTGCAGAGTGTCCTCCTCCATGAAGCAGAAGCAGCACAGGACCATTGGCTCCACTGCAGAAAATTCTGAAAATGTTCAAGGTAGTCAAGGAAATTCAGAACATAGCCGTGCAAGAATTTATGGAGGACTAAACATGACTTAAGTATAAATAAATAAATGAATAAATAAATGTATAAATAAATACAGGAATAAATAAATAAAAGCTGAAATGAATAAATAAATGTATAAATAAATACAGGAATAAATAAATAAATGCTGAAATGAATAAAAAAATAAATAAATGCATCAATAAATGTATAAATAAATAAATAAAATAATAAATAACAGAATAAATAAATAAATGCTTTATATTTATTTCTACATTTCTGTTCACCTACATTTATTTATTTCTGTATTTCTGTGTCCATATGTTAATGAAGTAGGAGGTCCTAACCTCAGTCAACAGCATGATTGGTTAAAGGAGCTTGCTCGATTCGGGCCTACTACTTCTGCCTTACTAGCGGAGCTGATTCCTGTACAGGAATGTTGCTGGCTACTAGCCCGCCCGCTCAGCTAACCGTTAGCTGCAGTTGTTGACATTTGTTATTTATGTAGCTCTGGTTGAGTAATGGCATTTTTTGTACGAGCGATTGCGAATGAATTACGATCATTAGCGAACGATTTAGAGAACCATGCAACCAACGACTATGTTCAGTTTCGTCTGGATAGATTGATGGATGACTTGGCTCAGCTCAACGCCGATATGGATGTGGAAATGGAGCTAGCAGTGTTAGACGGTCTTGAAGAAGTCGCCCGCCAACTTTACACCCTGTCAGAGTCAGAAGAAGGGACCCTTGGACGTCCGTCGTACAATATACCCCCCACTTTAATCGAAGCACACCTACTGCGGGGGCACACTGCTGGGGAAATAGCACAGGTGTTCGGAGTGTGCGAGAGAACAATTCGTCGGAGGATGGCACAGTACGGAATAGGGTAATTTTTACTCCTAACGCTACATTGTCTGTTTGTCTGGTTTCCCGTGTCTCGTCTTTTTAAGGTGGCAATATATGTGTGCAAATTCACAGAGATATTTAACTAGCTAGTGTTTATTGATGGTAATGTTGCTCACCTTATCTCCAAATACCACTGGGAAATATACTGTGTTTATCTTATATAGTCTAACGTTAGGTGCACATTTGAGTCCAAGCTTTTAGTATAAATTGTTCATTATATCATAGAACATTTATACAATAATATGTCTCCTTGCACTGCTTTGAGTTTTGCACTGAGTTTAAGTTAACTAAAAATTAACTAACGTTACTGATATTAACTTACATTAATATGCACTGGGAATAGGTCTAACAATACTTGATTATATAGGCCTATATGCTTTGGTTTTCAACGACAGATGGACTGGTGACTAACATGCTTATATTACTGACAAACTTAGTGTAGGAGCCAACATTGGTTTGGCCTGTATTATTAATTGTTTATCCTGCACACGCTCTTTGGTTCCTATCATTTCCGGCAATTAACACCTGGGTGTGTTATGTCTCAGACAAGACAACACTGAGCCTCTTGGCGGCCTTTTAAATTGGACAATTAGTCGCTACACTTAGTTTATCATATGTACTCCTTACAGGTAGTGGATTTGTGCTGCTGCATTTGTTGATACTGTACATGGGTGCCATTAATTAACATCTTCAGTTTGTCAGATGATCTGTAACCCTATTTCTGGAGTAAAAAGTGAACAGAGTCAGATGTGACATTTCAGCACAATTGCATTAGTTTGACACATGATAGTGTTGCATATATAAACTCATACAATACGAAAGATTTTAACTTAAATTATAAATAAAATGTATAAACTTCTACAGGACACAGCAGCTGAATTTAGACTAAACAGGAATGAGGTTTGTTTTAGGTGACACCGATTTAAAATAATCGTCGTTTTGTTTTTACTGTGAGATGGGTGACATTTCTTCGTTGCCTCTTGTGACTTTTTTCTTGTTATTTTTGATGATCAGAGTCCACAATCTATTAACTCCAATAGAGGACAACAATCTGGATGAAACTGTGACCCAAATTCTGCAGCAGCATCCCATGTCTGGATACAAAATGATGGTTGGGCACCTGAATGCACAAGGCATACGCATACAAAGTAAGGAATTGTATTCATTACCCATTCATTTGTTCAGGGTTTATTTTATGTTGGGATTTGGCCTACTTGCCGATTTACTCACAATGTGAGGAAGCTGCTTTATTTAGTGCTAGTCTGGATTTTATCTGGATTTGTGAATTCACTGCCAGATTGGGGAATGCTTAACTTTTTTTCTGTACACCATATCTGTGAATTTTTTTGCCTATTATAGGACAGCGTGTCCAGGAATCCATGCGGCGAGTGGATCCTGGTGGAGTTTTGATGCGCACCCTTCAGCTGAACCCAAGAAGGCGTAGGAAGTACTCTGTTAGAGCACCGAACAGTTTATGGCACATCGATGGAAATCACAAACTGATAAGGTATCGAAAAAACATTAACCATCTCAAGCATCCACTTTATTGTAGATTTTACTACTGTAAGATACTTACTACCCAGTTTAGTGTATATCCAGAGCAGTTACAAAAGCTCATCTACAATTTTAATTAACCTACCAGTGTCACTGCGAGCCGGACTGGGATTTATCAATGGTGGATGGATCAAATGATTTAATCCATCAGTGTTCTTGTGCATGCAAATCAGTTTTACTGACTTCTACCAGCATCAAAATTAAGAGTAATGCTGGTTGGTTCTTTGAACTTTTAGGTGGGGTGGCTTTTTAAAGTGGTCCGAACAGGTCAGTTAGAAACTGTGATAAACCTTCTGTTTTTGGCACAGTACTGAAATTGTAATCTTTGTATATACAGTCTGACAGGGGCTAAAATGGCTACGGCTCCCACACTGTGCACCCAATATTCCCAAATTAAAGTGGCACTCGACATTTTAACCTCAGCCATTGTCTTCTATGAAATCTAATATGCTGGAGTACAGTGCTAAAAACAGAAAATGTCAGTGACCAAAGACTGAAAACTCTTAAAAAAGACAACTTGCAGCTGGCCTCAAAGGCTATTTTTAATCAAAATACTCACCAGAACCTTGTATAAATTCGGGTGTGGGTGTACATTTTGTGAGCTGGATTGAATACAAAGAAATGGTGACCTAGAAGTATATCAGGATTTTATTTATGTTTGTGTGTTAAAGATTTCAGATAAAGAAGTTCTGATCAAATAGGCATATACAGTATGCTCTGTGTAAATCTGGCCTCAACTTGCACATACAGAGATGCATGATGCAGGTAGTGGCACTGATCTTAATCTGTTCTCATGCATATCTATTTCAGATGGCGTATTGTTGTGCATGGTGGTATTGACGGCTTTAGTCGTTTGATTGTATACTTGAGTGCCGCCACCAACAATCGTGCAGCAACAGTCCTAAGAAGCTTTCTGGAAGCTGTCGATGTCTATGGTGTGCCATCACGTGTGAGGTCAGATAAAGGCGGGGAAAATGTTGATGTTGCACGCTACATGGTGGCTAATAGAGGACTGAACAGGAATTCACACATTGCTGGCAGGAGTGTCCATAACCAAAGGTAACATAATCTTCCATTCAAAATTTATCAAAATAACACTTTGTAAAAGATGGCAATATAAACTGACTTAACCTGTCTCTTCAAGTCTATCTTAATACAATCAAGCTTTTGTGGCAGCAGATTATGAGCTTTTCAACATTAACGTTAGTGTAAATATCAAAAGAGTTGTTCTCTAATTGTCTCTCTGTAATCTATACTGACCAGGAGAACATTACTATTCTAGTGTGATTCCAATGTAAGTGATGACAAATCTAGTCCTCATTCTGTAGTTCAGCTGAACTTCATTCTGAAGCATATATGAGGCTTCAGCAGTCACAGAACAAGGCCAGCCATCACTTACAATAGAATGGTTAGCATTAGATTTTCCACAGCCAGTATAGATGGACAGAGGAACAACTACAGCAACAAAAAACTCTTTCATCATACATGTGGGCATGTGAGCATTGTTTGAAGACAAACTTGAAAAAATCAACTTATCCTTTAAGAGAATTAAAATTAAACTTTGTCATTAACTGTTATTTAGAGTGAATATTGAATACATCACTTATTACTTACGTATTTAATTCAGTTCTAATTTACTGTGCTTATCATTGATGGGAGTGTTGTCATACACCAACAGTAGGTAACAGTATTAGGTAAAGGTATTTTCCCTGTATATTTTGTTTTTGTTCATTGTAGGTAGAATAAATAGTTTTTCCTTTATACCCATCAGAATCGAAAGGCTCTGGAGAGACGTTTATGTGGGAGTTCTTGATCTCTTCTACACCATCTTTACCAACCTTGAGAGAGAAGGCCTTCTCAATCCTGACAATGAAATGAATCTCTATGCTCTGCACTGGTGCTTTGTGCCCCACATACAGAAGCACCTTCAGTTTTTCCAGCGTGGCTGGAACTGCCACAGACTACGCACTGAGGGCAACCAGTCACCGCTGCAACTGTGGACTCGCCATGAGCATGAGGCGCAGCAGGGCCCCATACAGGTTTGGATTTATTCAGTAATTCTGTTTTACTTTAACTTTTAATTTCCTACATGGGATATTGTCAACATTATCTCTACTTTATGTCCATCATAAAGTGCATGTATCAGTAGCAAAATGTAACTATAGTAGCCTGTTGTTCAGGAACTAAATGTGATGGATTTATACTGCCTATCATTGCCACTTTCAACACAATAAGGTATTGCTACAATGTTGTGGTCAAACAAGGAGCAGCGATTTAGAGAGAAAATTATACATCTTAGCTCTCAAAATTAATGTATTGGCTCTTGGAAATTGTAGTCAAGCTCTTTCCAATGCCATAGCTGTTTTTGGGGGATAGATACAGAATCCCAGATGATAAACAGGTGATATTTCAAACTAGCTTCTGTAAAATGAATTAATATGGCTTACAGTTCTGTAGACATATTGACCATAAAAATCTTTAAGACTTTGATTTTGATTGACCCTTTATCCTACCGTTTAACCTCAGCTCTTGCAGCTGCAGGTTGACACGGAGTTTGGAGTTGACTGGACCGGACCGTGTGGTCACCATCAGCCTGGTGTTGTGGTCCCTGAAGTTCAGCTGCAGCGCTCACTGACTGACCAGGAAGTTGGAAGTCTACCAGACCCTGATTGCCCTCTGTCCAATGTGTTAGATGTCTATGTACAAAGTGTGAGCTTATTATCAGAAATGCTCCAGTAAATCCATATTGCTCACGTTCTGATAAAGAAGCCGGTATTATGGTTTAGCAGTTCTGATATCTTTGTTTCAAGTGTCTAAAATGATTTAAAAAGAATGGTAATGACAGCATTTTTATTTTATACCAGATGTCATAAAACTTGCTGCATTGTACAATATGACTGCAAACAAACTTTTTGCAATAAGCAATTTATGTCTATTACTATTAATGAACTTTTTGTGAACCATTAAGTTTAAACATTGAAAACCATTATGGTTATGTAACAGAGCCTTGTATGATAAACTGTCCTGTAGTTATCAAGATAACTTGTTTTGAAGTATTAATTTCACATGTGATTGGAGACTTAAGTCTCTGAATCAGAAGGCTCGAGAAACTGCAACATGCATCCTGTTTCAGAACAAAACCACAAATAAAGAACAGCAACAACTCACTTTGTCTCTATAACAGTCTCCTGAGCTTTAATACAATTGTGAACAGTGAGATGAAACCTAAAAGACAATGGTATAGACATGAAGCAAATAACAAATATGCTTCACCACATCACAAGCATGCAGACCTTTTTAATGCACCAGTGTTACACACACTGGCAGAACTAGGCCCTAGTTGATATCACTCTTTCAAATGCTTTTATGCTGCAATCCAAATTTTGTTGCTGGACAACAAATGTACACTAAGGTGTACAGTGATATATTGATGTGTCCTTAGACCAGTCCAAACCCAGTGTCAGTGCTACAAATAGCAGCAAGAATGTCTCTTTCAAAGTTAGAGGACTCTTTGTAATGTCCTGGAAGTTTAAGCAGGTGGAAGAACTGGGGAAGTTGCTCTCCACCACGTTAACATCCAAGTGTCTGGGCAGCACATTCCACCCTATCCAGAACTGCAGGAGTTTCCCAAGGAGGCTTGGAGACGCTACCAAAATAGAGAAGAAAGTCAACATTTATTTTATTGCCTGAAATGATTTTGTATCATCAATCATAAATGAAGTTGAGAAAAGAACGTAATTTTACTTAATTTCTTTGAATCTCTTTGCTGCCTCTGTAGGATTTGGTGCAATTTGCCAATCTAAAAGTAGTTGTTCAAATGTTCAAATTAATACTGGGTCAATTAATATACAGAGAGCAACAAGTTATTGAAATAAATGATGTAATGTTTAATTACGTAACAAACCAGGGAAGCCTCTCTCTTCAATGGGATCTAGATCAACTATGTCAGGAGCTGGCACACATCCCTGAGGTGGCACCGAGTAGTTTGAGTTGTTGGCCCTTGTTGTCTCCCTCACCTGTGGTCTCGTCAACATGCTGACAAATCTACCTTCACTTCGGGAGGAGTTGGCACTTTCTGTGGCAACCTCAACCTCTACCTCACCACTGCTCTGTGATGGTCTTGAGTAAAAAAGAGGTCATTTTTGTTCGTTTGGCTAGTATATTTTATATTGCATAACACATTCACAAAAACACTGCAATCTAGTAAAACTAAAGTTTAAAAGTAGAAAAGGATGGCCATATAAATATAATTAATCAATTCTATTCAAACTCAACTTTCCCTCAAGACCAATATCCAGGATCTATATCCTCCACATTTGGATGCACAACAATGTATGAACAATATGGCTTTTCAGAGGGATTTTTGGCATCAAAATAACTAATATTTGGGCCCACAATAATGAAGCATTAGATGTGCTGATTTGTCATGTTTGCCCTGCACTAAGACATCTATAGTTACAATTGTTTAACACACACACACACACACACACACACACACACACACACACACACACACACACACACACACACACACACACACACACACACACACACACACACACACAATGCTTTACACCTAGTGTAAAGCAGTTTTGTAGAGCATACCTCATGCATTCATCGCTATGAGCTTTTATGCTTGAAAAAGGGAACTCCTCTCCACACCCGACACATTTCTGAGGTGGTCCAATTAGCTCATTACTGCAATCTGGACTGTCCTACAAACAAGATCATTTTAAAAATTCAACAAAAGCAATATAGTCAAGTAGCAAGATGTCAAAAAAGGCCTTAGTTTTTGAGATACCCCCACCCGACTTAGAACTAAACGCAACCATGTTTTTTCTTATCTTTAAGGTCTCCCATTAATGAAATGGAGTGTTGCGAAACTTTCTTTTGGGGGGAAAATGTGTTTTGGGGCTATTCTTTAGACCTGCCCCAATCCCTGAAAAAAGCAAATCCGAATAGGGCAAAGGTGACCAAAAAGCCTATAACATGAGAATGCTCACTCTTATCTCCATCAGAATTGCTGAGGTATGAACCAGGTGTCTACCCTACATCACCAAAAAGTCAGAATGTAATTTACCAAAAGGAATACTGAATAACAGTCCTTTAACATAACTTTAGTTTAGGCGGAAATTGTACTTTCTTAGTGAGGACTTCTTTACTTTCTCTCATTTACCAAAAAAAAACATACATTTATGTCAAATAGCTGCTACTCCATCACCTAGGATGCTATTAAACAATAACAAGTTGGTTGTGTGAAGATATCTTGTACTGAGTGCATAGAAAATGAGACTAACTGTTCTCTGTCTGAGTTGACATTGTTGGATTACATACAGAACTACTCCAAGTACATGCCAGTGTACATAGCTGAAATGAAAGCCCTTGAAAATAGCCAACTAGATTCATACAAATTCCTCATGGAAGGAGGGTTTGTTGTGCGACACACACAGGAGCGAAAATTCAACAGTGTTGCCACTGATCAAGCACTGGAACAAACAATAAATAAAGAAGGAAAGAGTCAAGGAGGCATTGTGGGCTTCACACACCGAAAGGGAGCTCTGACGAGATGGCTCATCACAAGGCATGTCACCAGTGAATATGCTGAAGCCATGAATGGATGTTGTGATGGAGTGGCACATGCACAGAAATCCCACAAAGAGCACGGAGCAGCCCGCATGGACAGGGATGAGAGGGAGATTCTACAGATTATGGAGTATGTGCAAGACAGGCAGAACCCATTTGATTTAAATACTGTTCCAGATGAGCTAATTAACATCGCAAGTGGACAAGTAGCATCACAAAAGGTGGCAAAAGATCTCTCAAGCTTTCTGGAAGATGGAGAAACACGAAATGCAGCTTTCATCGATGAGCGACTGAAGAGTGAAACAACCAAAAGTTTCTGGGACTCAGAAAAAAGACAGAAACTGGCAACATTTGGAGATATGAAAGCAAGCCTTGCAAGTAGTAAAACAAATAAAGTTCACCTGAATTCAGATGTGCTCTTCAGGAGACTCCTGGCAGTTTCAAAACAAAGAGACGTGTCATTGGAGATGGTTATGTGTCACGAACTGGCTGCTGTCCCACCCTCTCTCTTCTATGATGATGGCGGAATGAGAAAGACCACTAAAGCAGACCTTTCAAAGAAACTGGAGTCTGTTGTAGAAGTGGTGCAGGAGCTGCCTGACAGCACATATAAATCTGCATATGTAATTGATGGCATGGCTATGCTTCAAAGTCTCCATGATTCTGCATTTCAGACATTCAGTGACCTAGCGGAATGTATCCTGAAGAAGATCTTGTACCTTTTGAAAAGAGGACAGGAAATGAAATGTGTGGTCATGGTATTTGACAGGTATGACAACCCACTGTCAATCAAAGGCCTGGAGAGGAAAAGGAGAGGTGCAACTGATGGAAGACCAACACATGCCATCACTGGCAACACAAATGTTCCAAACTACAGGAAGTACCTGCAGAGTAGTGGAAACAAGACTGCTCTGTGCATGTTCGTGAGCAACTACATCATCACTGCAGGCCCACAGAGACTACACTCTGACGACTCCATCATCTTGGCAGGTGGATTTGATAAAGGTGAGGAGGTGAAGAGCATATGCAATGCAGGAGTGAGCAGTCTGACATCTTTGTACAGTGAGGAGGCGGACACAAGAATGGTGCTACATGCTATAGATCTTGCACAGTCTTATCCTCGCATCATTGTGCGATGTGATGACACAGATGTGGAAGTACTGCTCATTTATTATGCAAGCAAAGGCATGTTTGGCTCATCTACAGTGTTCATGCATTCAGGGCATGGAATGAAGGAGAGATATGTTCCCATCAATACCATATCTGAGAAAATTGGAAAAGACCTGTCCAGTTGTCTACCAGCCTGTCATGCACTCACTGGCTGTGACACCACCAGTAGTTTGTACAGGATTGGAAAAAGTACAGCCTTCAACAAACTGAAGTCTCATCTCAGTGAACTCAAAGATCTGGCCCATGTTGGAGTGTCTGCAAGCTTGGAAAAGTCCCTTCCAGTAGCAAGAGAGTATGCACTTCGACTTTACGGCAAAAAGAAAAAAGAAAATGGACGAATGTGCACCAACTTGGATGAACTGAGGTTCATAATTGCATCAACAACAGATGCAGCCTCTGCAAATCTTCCACCAACAGAGGATGCATTTGAACAACATGTACGAAGAGCAATGTACCAGACAGCGATATGGTGCCACAGTCACATCCCTAAACCCACGTCGTGGAGTCCTATTGACAACGGATGGATTGTCAGAGATGGAGCCATTGAAGCAGTCCTATTTAAGAAACCCCCCGCACCTACAGAGGTGAGAGACATAACTCATTTGTACTGCAAAGATGAAAATTGTAGAGAGAGTGGAAAGTGCCAGTGCCTCTCTGTTGGCCTTCCCTGTACGGAGTTCTGCAACTGCTGTGCAGAATGTCAAAATGTGTCACCAAATGTGTATGAAGAAGACAGTGAAGAGCCTAATATTGACTGAAACACACACACACACACAAAGAAAAATATGTTTTGTTTGTTTTACATTTGATTTTCCTATTTGTGTTTTCTGAAATGGCATAAGGCACGTTGAGATTTATTATTATTATTATTATTATTTTTACCCTTAGTATTATTATTACCCACTATAATTTTTGTTTGTATTTTATCAACATGACATTGAGATAGGAGATGCTGATTTAAATGGTTCAATAAAACTCATAAGTCTATGTATGCCTTGTATTTCTGTCTTTGTTTCATAGACCTTAAATGTAGTTACCCTATTAGGTTACTCACATTCTGAGTGTACAAGCACCTGGACTTTCTTTAGCAAAATATAATGACCATCATCAACTTAGTTTACAGTACTGTATGTCAACTATCTTCCATTAAGTTACTTAATTTGACTATCTCAGAGAATGGTATATCTAAAGAAGTCTGATTTGCAATAAAACTGTACAAGATCTCTCCACACAATCACTGGCTGTTGTTTAACAGCATCTTTGGCAAAGCAGTAACAGCTTACTTGACATAAATCTAAATGTTTTCATGACAAATGCAATAAGGTAAAGGAGTCCACCACAAAAGTACAGTTCCGCCTGAACAATGGTATGTTTAAAGGACTATGTATCAGTGTTTCTTCAGGTAAATTACATTCTGACTATTTGGTGATGTAGGGTAGACACCTGGTTCATACCTCAGCAGTTCTGATGGAGATAAGAGTGGGCATTCTCATGTTATAGGCTTTTTTGTCAACTTTGTCCTATTCGGATTAGCCTTTTTCAGAGATTGGGGTAGGTCTAAAGAATAGCTCAAAACCACATTTTTCCCCCAAAAGAAAACTTCGCAACACTCCATTTCATTAATGGGGGACCCTAAAGATAAGAAAAAAGATGGTTGCGTTTAGTTCTAAGTCGGGTGGGGGTATCTCAAAACCTGAGGGCTTCTGCTGCTAGACTAATAACTATGTGACTGTCATTCACAGTCTGCACCAGTTGAAAAGTGAAAAACTTACAGGGTCCAGATTCAGGTTCCTTTGGAGTGGTCGTATGAAAAGAGTGGCATGACCAATCTGGGTTTGGGGATCTTTCAAGTGTCTTACATGATAACCCTCATTGGGACAGGGGATGAGGATCAGGTGGCGACTGCGTGTTGTTCCAGAGATTTTGAGCAACTCAAATCCACCCCCTCGTCTGAGTTTTGGATAGGCTTTACACAGAAATTCTTTAAATTCGTTTGCATCTGTATGGCTACCTGAAAAGAGAAGATAATAATAAAATAACAGGTCTAATATAGAAATTACTTAATTTTTTGGGAAAACTTTTAGCATTTGGAGCGTTATTAAGACAAGTTTTTGACAAACATGTCATGGCTGGTCCTGTAGTCCTCCATCCTTCTCATCTGGCCCTGGAAGATGAGTCTAGGTCTTCCACATGGTTTCTTCTTGTTGGAAGTCTGGTGCAGTGTGTATAATCCTGAAGGTCTGAAATTATATTATAAACAATGGAATACTATTCTAGAAAGCTCCTATAATAAATACATCCCACTGATGTAAAGTTAACTTTTATGTCATTACTGGTACTGTAGTTTCAGGAGATTACAGAGATTAGTCTCTGTAGGAGATTACTCACTCAGTCCACTGGTCCTGTAGTCCTCCATCCTTCTCATCTGGTCCTGTAGTCCTCCATCCTTCTCATCTGGTCCTGTAGTCCTCTATCCTTCTCATCTGGTCCTGTAGTACTCCATCCTTCTCATCTGGTCCTGTAGTCCTCTAGCCTTCTCATCTGGTCCTGTAGTCCTCTATCCTTCTCATCTGGTCCTGTGGTCCTCCATCCTTCTCATCTGGTCCTGTAGTACTCCATCCTTCTCATCTGGTCCTGTAGTCCTCTATCCTTCTCATCTGGTCCTGTGGTCCTCTATCCTTCTCATCTGGTCCTGTGGTCCTCTATCCTTCTCATCTGGTCCTGTAGTCCTCCATCCTTCTCATCTGGTCCTGTAGTCCTCCATCCTTCTCATCACCAACTATGACTCAGAAGGTAAATCTTTTAAAAAGAGACACGCTATATTGCCATGAAATCCGGTGTTCCAATCACTTCCATGGCCACAGGTGTATAAAAGCAAGCACCTCGGCATTCAGACTGTTTCTGTTTCCTCTCAGGAGCTCAGTGAATTCCAGCGTGGTCCTGTGATAGGATGCCACCTGTGCAACAAGTCCAGTCGTGAAATTTCCTCGCTCCTAAATGTTCCACAGTCAACGGTCAGTGCGATAATAACAAAGTGGAAGCGATTGGGAACAACAGCAACTCAGCCAAGTGGCAGGCCACGTAAAATGATGGAGCGGGGTCAGCGATGCTGAGGTGTATAGTGCGCAGACAGAGGTCACCAACTTTCTGCAGAGTCAATCGCTACAGACCTCCAAACTTCATGTGGCCTTCAGATGAGCTCAAGAACAGTGCATAGAGAGCTTCATGGAATGGGTTTCCATGGCGATCAGTTGAAGTGATCATCATCATCCTCTTCATTGCTGTCCTCGGAGATCCTCTGCCTCTTCACACTTACCTGTGCGTCCTCTTCTCTGCTTCTCTTTGTGGACGAGCTGCAGCCTGAGGTTGAGGGAGTGGAATCTTCTGGCCCCTGAGGAACCAAGGATGGATCTTCTTCAGGACGGCTCACACCAGAAGGGACGGAGACGGAAGGACAAAAGGGGAGGCAACCGGGAAACATCTCTTTACGAAATCCCTGCCAGACGCTGAGAAGAGTGAACTGCTGAAGTCTGAAGTCATCATCTTCGTCTTCATCCACTTCCTCCTCTTCATCCTCGTCATCAGAAGCCTCAAACATGAAGCTGTAGCCAGAATCATCGCTCGTCCATCCATCGTCCTGAATGTCCTCCTGCTCGCTGTCCTCATCTTCGGAGAAGTCTCCAAAAAAACCCAACCTGACCTACCTCATCCACGAGTCCATACTCACGTCCACCTCGTGCAGGACGGCCGATGACGTCGTTGGCACCAACTGAGGGGGAAGAAAATTCAAAGTATAAGGATTTATCATTGATTTAAACCAAGCAATAATCCTGTTTAAATTAGCCAATGTTAAAATTCTAAAAAAAAAAAAAATGTTTTGACTTCACACATATATAGTATAAGTATATTCAATATGTGGCTGAAAAAGAGTTTAAAAATCAATACATTTTTGTGATCGGAAACTAAATGATTGAAAATATGAGGCTGTTTATTCTTCAGTTACTGAACAGAGATGAAAACAGCATTAAGATGAATTAAACCAATAATAATAATAGTAATAACAATAATAATAATAATAATAATAACAATAACTATTATTTTAGCTGTTAATATTAACATATTATGTATACATTATTATAATACCCAATACAAAATATACCAATATTAATAACTATAATATTAAATATAATACAAAAACATGACTGTAATGATAATATGTTGTTATTATTATTATGATTATTATTAATCATAATAATCATAAAATGGTGTAAATATTCATGTTGTTGTTATATAGCGATGTAAATAACCTCAATAATACTATAAATATGATTGCAATCATCACTAGTGATTACTTTGTGCAAAGACATGTATTCTGCACCAAAGAATAGTCGGGACTTCAGTTCTTCTTCCAATCTCCCAACGCTAACACTGATAACAAAAGAGAGCATGCTTTAACAGGTGGCTCAGACTCCAATGAGAAAACATGCACTTATAGGCCAACTATTTTACCTCAACCAGATGCTTACATATTATTTTTGGCTAAATAGCAGAGCATTTTGTTCTTATTATCTAAATCTTACTTGTTCAAGGTCATTCGGGCTGCAGGTTTTAACTGAATACACACGAGGCTTTTCTTTCCTAAAGGTTTTTTGAAGGCATTAATAGTAGTAGATGCTCCTCAGACACAAATCATGGGAATGCTCTTTGTTTAGTCAACTATATAAAAAAACAGACTGGGAAAGGAAAACTAAAGTCAACAAAAAGGTCCTTCTAACCCTAATGCTGTAAACCTCATACATGGACCAAATGGCTGCTCTCTATTGATTGCCACCATTAACAAGCATATGGTTCCAGCCACAAACATAACGCAGAAACTTAATTTATCAGATGTGAGTATGATCTACATGATTCTAAATACTGAATTAACTACAAGGGAGTCTGTTTGGTGAGCCACACTTTGCTGGGGGACACTAAGTAGAAGGTAAGCTCAGATGATACATTCATTATAATATGCAGTTGAGATTCTGTTTCTTTCAGCTGGCTTTGATCTCACTACTTCATTGAAAATGAATAAATGTCCAGAAAAAACACACAATACTGAACACATGGCAGAAAGAAACTAAGAAATCTGAGCAGAGAAAATTATGGTGCAACAGGCAGTTTGACATAAATCATCAAAACAAGGAAAATAGAAAATAAAGCTATTGATCACATGAACTGTGATCCACTCACAGTATCAGTGGGCTTTTCTGCATACAGCTTTGAATATCAAACGACTTCAGTCAGAAATGAACTTGACTGATGCAAAAATACAGACTTACTCCAATGCAAGGTATTTACACATGTTCTCGTCCATCTCGTGGCTGTTTATCAAACTAAATGAGTGGGCCAAAAACACAAACAGTCTAACTCTCGAAGTGGAGAAAAGGGAGCTGCACTCTCACCCCCTGATCTCCAGCAGTCGACTCTTGCTGGTGACTGAGAGGACGTCTTCATTCGTTCCGTCGAATGTTGACAACAAAGAATATCTTCAACAGGAATCATTTTGTGACGAGGGGCTACAATTCTTTGAGGGTCCGTCACTGTGGTATTATCCAGCCACCGTGTTGTCCTTCTGTAAAAAAGAAAAGAAGAAAAAACGACAAGTTTAGAACGGCCATAAATTGTTCTCCTTTTTGGCATACGGGACGTGGACAACTCATAACGCACATAACATTTAAATCAGCAAATGTAAGAAAACCATGAGTGCATCATGTAATAACAGATTGGCATGTAATGTAAACTATGACGCTCGATTAATCTTTTAAAGGTTTGATACGTAAACATGCTATTTATACACTTTTCCAACATGTATGCATGTTAGGAAATTGGGATGCTTTTAGAAAAAATAACGTAAACTTGCCCTGAAAAAGTAGAAATACCTAATTTCTTGGTGACAAGTTATGAATGGAAAAATGCGTCTGAGAAGTGAAAGTCACATTTCCGCTTTACAATGTCAGCTTTGCTACTGTGTTCCATGCTGTGGAACACTTCTAAAACATGTTAAAAGCACAGTCATTATTTGTAATAATGGATATTTTCATGTTTAACTACATCATCATACTGTGAGGTCAATAAGTTCAGATGTTTATAAAAGGGACACTCATATTTTTTTATTTATTTCATATTTATATTTTCTGTTATTTTATCTAAAATAATCACTGTGCTCTTGTTCTTCCATCAGGCAATACGGGGGTGTAGTGGCGTCGTTACGCCACAAGAGGGAGTATCCCCACAAATGAGCAACCCTGTCGAGGAAACACAGCCCATACACACAGTATGTATTCTGCATCCGGCTGGACAGAAGCAGAACTGTATTGCACTGTGTTTTCTCAGACTGTCCAGTAAAGCAATTGAATGAAGCCACACGGCGTCTTTATTGAAGTGTGCAACATCAGCCACAGCAGAGAGTCAAAGGGCTGGTGGCGCTGTTTCAATAGGCTGCTGGCTGTTTCATTGTGTTCCGTCTCTATCTGGACTATACACAATGGACGATTAAAGCAGTCTTGCTTACTTGAACTTTATTGCATGAGTGCAGTCATCATCTCACAACTGTAACGTTATCTCAACTGGTTCGCGAGCGCGGTGTAACCTCTAGATCAGTCCCCCATACAACAGTACTTAAATAAACAGTCCTATTGTTACACTGGCGAGGGAGACGGTCAAAGAGGTGTTTATGTATGAGTGCGTCCACTTCAGCGGGAAATGAATAGTGATAGTCATCAACTACTTTCAAGAATGTTTCCTGAACCACTCCTGAACCAATGTTGCGGTATTACAGGAGCATCATCTTACAATGCTCCATAAACACATCCAGTAAGATCCGTCAGTGCAGGCGTGCTGCACAGTGCTGAATAAGATCATATTTCAACCATTTGGAAAACAATTCATAGAAGCTAAATGTAGGTATTTTTGTTAAAAATCAAAATGCATTCCTGTTACTCTAGATTTACAGTCAATATATGAGAAATATGCAGCCGTTTAGCTGCAACAAAGTTAAACCTCAACATGATGAACGATCAATTCAAATCATTTCGAAAAGGAAAAATGGCAATTCCTCACAGTATTTTGCATGCCTGTAGCACATCCCTCCACTGGTACACCCCTGGCCACAATTCTTACAAACATGTGGTTTCTCTCCAGCATGCACCCTCATGTGATACATATACATGTGGGGTTCTGAGTGAATTCTTTTTGCCACAGAAAGTTGCAGGATTTCATCCAGTGACTCCGCTAAAATCGAAGAGAAACATTTTTCCCCCCCAGAGTTGGATTATCTATGATTACTTTAAATTTTAAGACAGTTTCTCATTTGTAGATATTTCCAAAAATGTTGTTAGCCTTTGTAACAGATGTGGATAGGGCATGAAAGGACCCAAGGACTTGTTTTCCAGCATTTATTCTCTGCAGAAGGCAGTTTTACACATTCATTGCCTGTTGTTCCTTCTCTGCACCTCTGTTCCATCAACATGCAAGGAGACAGTGTCTAACCTCTAAATACATTGTGGTACCCGACTAGCAGTATACCTTTTATAGTCCGACAACGCCACCCCCTGATGGGCAGGAGGACCCAGAAATCTTCCCCTGAGTGTGGTGTGGCTAATTCTATTTTTCCCCCAGCAAAGGGACAATGGACAAGAGGCAGATATACAAATGTATTCCAAATTTATTATCATTTAATTCAAGGGCTAAAGCAAAGTTAATATAGGTGTTAAAAATACTGCTATGAATAGCTGATGGATTCTCCTCAGTCTAGGAAGGTCGGATCAGCCAATGCAACACCTCTGCTCAGGACGCCCCTGGTGAGACAGAAGAAAACGGAGACAACAACCCAACACCAGTAGAAGCATGCAACACAACAAGCACTAAACACTTGAGACCTGGAGATACCACTACAAAATATCACACTGTGTTGTAGTCTTAAGTACACACCACTACAGCGTCTCCCAGTGTGGTCCCTCGACAAGCAGCAAAGCATCAGTGTGGATCCGGCCTTGTACAGGGATATCCTACGCAGAAGACAAGGTTAGGGAGGAGAACCACCAGCATTAATAGCACCACTAGTCCAATGAACCATGGACAATGGACTAGTATGAATAGAGGGATGGTAGGCCCAACGGCAAAATCACAGAAAACCAAACAACAAATAAAACTGAAAACAATCAAAAAAACTGCCTACTACTTAAAGAACAAACAGTGACTGGCCTGGTCCCTGGTTTCAAGAGAAAACAATCCTGTTAGTGGCCAGCCTCATTAAACAGCATAGCATTCAAACAATTCAAACATGACACAAAAATAAAGGCCTACTTTTCAGTATGCTCAACTGTCCCACAGCACATTGACACGTGAAGAAACACTGAACACTTCCGTTGCTACAAACAGAGAAAATCATTAAAAGGACACGTTCAAATGCAGATAACGCATTCAATGGAAATGTGCATATTGAGACATTTACCAGTGCAGCCCAGCAGCTCAGGTCACATTGAGGTAGTCACATCACTATTAAAAACTCCCTGCAGAAGTCTGTGTCCTCCGTGAAGAGTGGACGCACACTTCTAGAAACTACCCTATTAAAATGAAATACATAAGTATTAAAACTCAGATGGCAGTGATTAAAACATGCTCTACCATGACCAACAGTACCTCCAATGAAGAAGGGAGCCCAACTCACACAACAGTGTCCAGCAAACATAAAGGGAGTCTGACTTGCAGCCAGCAAACATTTACCACTTCCTGATTAGTCATGTGACTACCAGGTGTTGTGTGAATGTGATGCAGCTATGTTGTGTGCCTGTCTGCAGATCCCCAAACATTATACATTATTTTAATATTACAGTATGTTCGAAGAGCTATTTAAATTGGCAGGAAAACATTGAAACTCAACAACAAATCTCCTCAAAACCATGACGAGATATTCAAAG
Organism: Eutrigla gurnardus; assembly: GCF_963514095.1. Lineage (NCBI taxonomy): Eukaryota > Metazoa > Chordata > Actinopteri > Perciformes > Triglidae > Eutrigla > Eutrigla gurnardus. The sequence continues at coordinate 3,275,840 of NC_139938.1, read as the reverse complement.
GGAGAACAGCGACCTCTATTGGGCAAATTAAATCAGTACGTGGATGAGAGTGACTAAATTAGGCCAGTGCTGTCTCAAAAAGATGCAGAAAAACTCGTCCATGCATTTGTTACCTCAAGGCTGGACTATTGTAATTCTTTATTATCAGGCTGCTCTAATAAATCTCTTAAATCTCTCCAGCTGGTCCAGAATGCTGCAGCTCGTGTTCTGACTAAAACCAGAAGAAGGGATCACATTTCTCCTGTATTAGCTTCTCTGCACTGGCTCCCAGTACAATCCAGAATAGAATTTAAAATCCTTCTCCTCACTTACAAGGCTCTTAATGGACAGGCACCATCATATCTTAAAGAGCTCATTAAACCCTACTGTCCTCCTAGAGCACTACGCTCTCAGAATAAAGGGTTACTTGTAGTTCCTAAAGTCTCCAAAATTAGAACAGGGGCCAGAGCTTTCAGCCATCAAGCTCCTCTTCTGTGGAACCGTCTTCCGGTTCTGGTTCGTGAGGCAGACGCTGTCCCCACATTTAAGAGTAGGCTTAAAACCTTTCTCTTTGACACCGCTTATAGCTAGGGCTGGCTCAGGTTTGCCCTGAGCCAGCTCTTGGTTAAGCTGCTATAGGCCTAGACTGCTGGGGGATTATAGTGACACACTGAGCCTCTCTCTCTCTCTCTCTCTCTCTCTCTCTCTCTCTGTATGTTCCACGGAGTCCCTGTGCTCTCTTGCCTAGCAGGTCTCCATGGACCGTGGTGGAACCTGATCCGGACTGCACCGATGTTGTGGTCTTGTTTGCCTCGATCCCTGCCTCACTTTGACAAGCACTCAAAACTTCCAGCTGCTAAAGGCTTTGTGGCCGACAGCTTCTATCCCGCCAGTATTTTTAATTAAAGTAATTGACTAAAATCGGCATCTCTACTGTCACTAACTTGACTACTCCCGGGAGTCTGGCTATGCTTTCTGGTCCAGCAGAGTCCAGAGTTGTCCCTCCCGTGTATGGCCCAAACAGTCTTGAAACCTCGGCTAGGATCAAGTGAAGAGGACATGCTCAATGTTAGAAAATAATATAAAGAGATTGCAGGGGAAATATGTTGGCTAATGTTAGCATCGCACACTATAGAAATGTGATCTGTTAAAGCTAATGCACAGCGCCACTGAATAAATCACTCATCACTGGCGATCGTAGTTTTGTCCACAGATGGGATTTAGAATCAAAAACTGTTCCCTGTAGAAACCTACCGTCCACTGGGTGTCTGGGTGTCATGCTGTGTGACGGCGGAGGTGGTGAACTTGGCGCATTAGCGGTCCTCGGTGCTGTACAGAAAATAACAAAGCAGTGAAAATCATATGGGTGCCAATTTCAATTATTATTAAGCTCAACAACTGCCGTTTCTAGCTATACCTGTTACAGGCCTAAACAGAAGAAACTCACAGTTTTCAAGCTGGTCAGCCACATCCCGCAGCAGGTCTGCCAGTGGCCTCCCGGTGGAGGCCATTACGCTTACTGGAGCTGGTTTGCAAAGTTACAGGGAGCAAGGCTTGGGATCGGGAATCATTTGCTTTTGTCTGGCCCTCCGATTTGACCAATCATGCTGTTGACTGAGGTTAGGACCTCCTACCTCATTAACATATGGACACAGAAATACAGAAATAAATAAATGTAGGTGAACAGAAATGTAGAAATAAATATAAAGCATTTATTTATTTATTTTGTTATTCATTCTTTTATTTATTTATACATTTATTTATGCATTTATTTATTCATTTCAGCATTTATTTATTTATTCCTGTATTTATTTATACATTTATTTATTCATTTCAGCATTTATTTATTTATTCCTGTATTTATTTATACATTTATTTATTCATTTATGCATTTATTTATTTATTCCTGTATTTATTTATACATTTATTTATTCATTTATTTATTTATTCATACTTAAGTCATGTTTAGTCCTCCATAATTCCCAGTGCATATTAATGTAAGTTAATATCAGTAACGTTAGTTAATTTTTAGTTAACTTAAACTCAGTGCAAAACTCAAAGCAGTGCAAGGAGACATATTATTGTATAAATGTTCTATGATATCATGAACAATTTATACTAAAAGCTTGGACTCAAATGTGCACCTAACGTTAGACTATATAAGATAAACACAGTATATTTCCCAGTGGTATTTGGAGATAAGGTGAGCAACATTACCATCAATAAACACTAGCTAGTTAAATATCTCTGTGAATTTGCACACATATATTGCCACCTTTAAAAGACGAGACACGGGAAACCAGACAAACAGACAATGTAGCGTTAGGAGTAAAAATTACCCTATTCCGTACTGTGCCATCCTCCGACGAATTGTTCTCTCGCACACTCCGAACACCTGTGCTATTTCCCCAGCAGTGTGCCCCCGCAGTAGGTGTGCTTCGATTAAAGTGGGGGGTATATTGTACGACGGACGTCCAAGGGTCCCTTCTTCTGACTCTGACAGGGTGTAAAGTTGGCGGGCGACTTCTTCAAGACCGTCTAACACTGCTAGCTCCATTTCCACATCCATATCGGCGTTGAGCTGAGCCAAGTCATCCATCAATCTATCCAGACGAAACTGAACATAGTCGTTGGTTGCATGGTTCTCTAAATCGTTCGCTAATGATCGTAATTCATTCGCAATCGCTCGTACAAAAAATGCCATTACTAAACCAGAGCTACATAAATAACAAATGTCAACAACTGCAGCTAACGGTTAGCTGAGCGGGCGGGCTAGTAGCCAGCAACATTCCTGTACAGGAATCAGCTCCGCTAGTAAGGCAGAAGTAGTAGGCCCGAATCGAGCAAGCTACACTACACTACACAAGAGTGTAAGCCATATTAATTCATTTTACAGAAGCTAGTTTGAAATATCACCTGTTTATCATCTGGGATTCTGTATCTTTGCCCCAAAAACAGCTATGGCATTGGAAAGAGCTTGACTACAATTTCCAAGAGCCAATACATTAATTTTGAGAGCTAAGATGTATAATTTTCTCTCTAAATCACTGCTCCTTGTTTGACCACAACATTGTAGCAATACCTTATTGTGTTGAAAGTGACAATGATAGGCAGTATAAATCCATCACATTTAGTTCCTGAACAACAGGCTACTATAGTTACATTTTGCTACTGATACATGCACTTTATAATGGACATAAAGTAGAGATAATGTTGACAATATCCCATGTAGGAAATTAAAAGTTAAAGTAAAACAGAATTACTGAATAAATCCAAACCTGTATGGGGCCCTGCTGCGCCTCATGCTCATGGCGAGTCCACAGTTGCAGCGGTGACTAGTTGCCCTCAGTGCGTAGTCTGTGGCAGTTCCAGCCACGCTGGAAAAACTGAAGGTGCTTCTGTATGTGGGGCACAAAGCACCAGTGCAGAGCATAGAGATGCATTTCATTGTCAGGATTGAGAAGGCCTTCTCTCTCAAGGTTGGTAAAGATGGTGTAGAAGAGATCAAGAACTCCCACATAAACGTCTCTCCAGAGCCTTTCGATTCTGATGGGTATAAAGGAAAAACTATTTATTCTACCTACAATGAACAAAAACAAAATATACAGGGAAAATACCTTTACCTAATACTTTTACCTACTGTTGGTGTATGACAACACTCCCATCAATGATAAGCACAGTAAATTAGAACTGAATTAAATACGTAAGTAATAAGTGATGTATTCAATATTCACTCTAAATAACAGTTAATGACAAAGTTTAATTTTAATTCTCTTAAAGGATAAGTTGATTTTTTCAAGTTTGTCTTCAAACAATGCTCACATGCCCACATGTATGATGAAAGAGTTTTTTGTTGCTGTAGTTGTTCCTCTGTCCATCTATACTGGCTGTGGAAAATCTAATGCTAACCATTCTATTGTAAGTGATGGCTGGCCTTGTTCTGTGACTGCTGAAGCCTCATATATGCTTCAGAATGAAGTTCAGCTGAACTACAGAATGAGGACTAGATTTGTCATCACTTACATTGGAATCACACTAGAATAGTAATCTTCTCCTGGTCAGTATAGATTACAGAGAGACAATTAGAGAACAACTCTTTTGATATTTACACTAACGTTAATGTTGAAAAGCTCATAATCTGCTGCCACAAAAGCTTGATTGTATTAAGATAGACTTGAAGAGACAGGTTAAGTCAGTTTATATTGCCATCTTTTACAAAGTGTTATTTTGATACATTTTGAATGGAAGATTATGTTACCTTTGGTTATGGACACTCCTGCCAGCAATGTGTGAATTCCTGTTCAGTCCTCTATTAGCCACCATGTAGCGTGCAACATCAACATTTTCCCCGCCTTTATCTGACCTCACACGTGATGGCACACCATAGACATCGACAGCTTCCAGAAAGCTTTTTAGGACTGTTGCTGCACGATTGTTGGTGGCGGCACTCAAGTATACAATCAAACGACTAAAGCCGTCAATACCACCATGCACAACAATACGCCATCTGAAATAGATATGCATGAGAACAGATTAAGATCAGTACCACTACCTGCATCATGCATCTCTGTATGTGCAAGTTGAGGCCAGATTTACACAGAGCATACTGTATATGCCTATTTGATCAGAACTTCTTTATCTGAAATCTTTAACACACAAACATAAATAAAATCCTGATATACTTCTAGGTCACCATTTCTTTGTATTCAATCCAGCTCACAAAATGTACACCCACACCCGAATTTATACAAGGTTCTGGTGAGTATTTTGATTAAAAATAGCCTTTGAGGCCAGCTGCAAGTTGTCTTTTTTAAGAGTTTTCAGTCTTTGGTCACTGACATTTTCTGTTTTTAGCACTGTACTCCAGCATATTAGATTTCATAGAAGACAATGGCTGAGGTTAAAATGTCGAGTGCCACTTTAATTTGGGAATATTGGGTGCACAGTGTGGGAGCCGTAGCCATTTTAGCCCCTGTCAGACTGTATATACAAAGATTACAATTTCAGTACTGTGCCAAAAACAGAAGGTTTATCACAGTTTCTAACTGACCTGTTCGGACCACTTTAAAAAGCCACCCCACCTAAAAGTTCAAAGAACCAAACAGCATTACTCTTAATTTTGATGCTGGTAGAAATCAGTAAAACTGATTTGCATGCACAAGAACACTGATGGATTAAATAATTTGATCCATCCACCATTGATAAATCCCAGTCCGGCTTGCAGAGATACTTGTAGGTTAATTAAAATTGTAGATGAGCTTTTGTAACTGCTCTGGATATACACTAAACTGGGTAGTAAGTATCTTACAGTAGTAAAATCTACAATAAAGTGGATGCTTGAGATGGTTAATGTTTTTTCGATACCTTATCAGTTTGTGATTTCCATCGATGTGCCATAAACTGTTCGGTGCTCTAACAGAGTACTTCCTACGCCTTCTTGGGTTCAGCTGAAGGGTGCGCATCAAAACTCCACCAGGATCCACTCGCCGCATGGATTCCTGGACACGCTGTCCTATAATAGGCAAAAAAATTCACAGATATGGTGTACAGAAAAAAAGTAAAGCATTCCCCAATCTGGCAGTGAATTCACAAATCCAGATAAAATCCAGACTAGCACTAAATAAAGCAGCTTCCTCACATTGTGAGTAAATCGGCAAGTAGGCCAAATCCCAACATCAAATAACCCCTGAACAAATGAATGGGTAATGAATACAATTCCTTACTTTGTATGCGTATGCCTTGTGCATTCAGGTGCCCAACCATCATTTTGTATCCAGACATGGGATGCTGCTGCAGAATTTGGGTCACAGTTTCATCCAGATTGTTGTCCTCTATAGGAGTTAATAGATTGTGGACTCTGATCATCAAAAATAACAAGAAAAAAGTCACAAGAGGCAACGAAGAAATGTCACCCATCTCACAGTAAAAACAAAACGACGATTATTTTAAATCGGTGTCACCTAAAACAAACCTCATTCCTGTTTAGTCTAAATTCAGCTGCTGTGTCCTGTAGAAGTTTATACATTTTATTTATAATTTAAGTTAAAATCTTTCGTATTGTATGAGTTTATATATGCAACACTATCATGTGTCAAACTAATGCAATTGTGCTGAAATGTCACATCTGACTCTGTTCACTTTTTACTCCAGAAATAGGGTTACAGATCATCTGACAAACTGAAGATGTTAATTAATGGCACCCATGTACAGTATCAACAAATGCAGCAGCACAAATCCACTACCTGTAAGGAGTACATACGATAAACTAAGTGTAGCGACTAATTGTCCAATTTAAAAGGCCGCTAAGAGGCTCAGTGTTGTCTTGTCTGAGACATAACACACCCAGGTGTTAATTGCCGGAAATGATAGGAACCAAAGAGCGTGTGCAGGATAAACAATTAATAATACAGGCCAAACCAATGTTGGCTCCTACACTAAGTTTGTCAGTAATATAAGCATGTTAGTCACCAGTCCATCTGTCGTTGAAAACCAAAGCATATAGGCCTATATAATCAAGTATTGTTAGACCTATTCCCAGTGCATATTAATGTAAGTTAATATCAGTAACGTTAGTTAATTTTTAGTTAACTTAAACTCAGTGCAAAACTCAAAGCAGTGCAAGGAGACATATTATTGTATAAATGTTCTATGATATCATGAACAATTTATACTAAAAGCTTGGACTCAAATGTGCACCTAACGTTAGACTATATAAGATAAACACAGTATATTTCCCAGTGGTATTTGGAGATAAGGTGAGCAACATTACCATCAATGAACACTAGCTAGTTAAATATCTCTGTGAATTTGCACACATATATTGCCACCTTTAAAAGACGAGACACGGGAAACCAGACAAACAGACAATGTAGCGTTAGGAGTAAAAATTACCCTATTCCGTACTGTGCCATCCTCCGACGAATTGTTCTCTCGCACACTCCGAACACCTGTGCTATTTCCCCAGCAGTGTGCCCCCGCAGTAGGTGTGCTTCGATTAAAGTGGGGGGTATATTGTACGACGGACGTCCAAGGGTCCCTTCTTCTGACTCTGACAGGGTGTAAAGTTGGCGGGCGACTTCTTCAAGACCGTCTACTGCTAGCTCCATTTCCACATCCATATCGGCGTTGAGCTGAGCCAAGTCATCCATCAATCTATCCAGACGAAACTGAACATAGTCGTTGGTTGCATGGTTCTCTAAATCGTTCGCTAATGATCGTAATTCATTCGCAATCGCTCGTACAAAAAATGCCATTACTAAACCAGAGCTACATAAATAACAAATGTCAACAACTGCAGCTAACGGTTAGCTGAGCGGGCGGGCTAGTAGCCAGCAACATTCCTGTACAGGAATCAGCTCCGCTAGTAAGGCAGGAGTAGTAGGCCCGAATCGAGCAAGCTCCTGTAACCAATCATGCTGTTGACTGAGGTTAGGACCTCCTACTTCATTAACATATGGACACAGAAATACAGAAATAAATAAATGTAGGTGAACAGAAATGTAGAAATAAATATAAAGCATTTATTTATTTATTTATTTATTTATTCTGTTATTCATTCTTTTATTTATTTATTTATGCATTTATTTATTTTTTTATTCATTTCAGCATTTATTTATTTATTCCTGTATTTATTTATACATTTATTTATGCATTTCAGCATTTATTTATTTATTCCTGTATTTATTTATACATTTATTTATGCATTTCAGCATTTATTTATTTATTCCTGTATTTATTTATACATTTATTTATTTATTTGTTTATACTTAAGTCATGTTTAGTCTTCCATAAATTCTTGCACGGCTATGTTCTGAATTTCCTTGACTACCTTGAACATTTTCAGAATTTTCTGCAGTGGAGCCAATGGTCCTGTGCTGCTTCTGCTTCATGGAGGAGGACACTCTGCACTCTCCTGGGCGGTGTTCACTGTGAGCATAATACCTCATAACGAATTAGAAACTCAGTGCATGTTCATAATAGAATATTTATGGAGCTGTTCTTTAATTTCAGCGTCTTTGCTATACGCTATTTGATTGATTAAATGGTTTCCATATGTGTCTTTGCAGGCAGTCATATGCAGCAGGATCATGGTAAATAAAGGTTCTAGTGACCTCATATTACACCACCGCGCGGTGGCCGAGTGGTTAGAGCAGGTGCTTAAAGAATAAGTGCGCAATGCCCATGCGCAGGAGACTCTGGCCCGGTCTTCACCGGTTCGAATCCAGCTCGGATACAGCACAATGACGCAGCAATGCAGATTTCGTCATTGTAAGATGGATCTTTTTCCAGACGAGTGTCCCCGATGCAGCCTTTCTCGTCTTGGCTGCTCGCTTTAGTCCACTAAGTCATTTTGCTTCGTATTAGTGGCATTTTGGAGTGGGGATGAAACCCTCCAACGTGTGAGGGGCTCAGCAGCCTCTCAGGAAGGAAATTAAACAAAAGAGAGCATTAGTAGGTGAGTAGTGCTTTACCAGAGGTAGGCCTATGTGCTACAGGCAAACAATCTTGTTGGCCGTCAAAGTTAGCTTCCAAATTATTATTAACAAGCTATTACTTTTGGAGAGTACAAATGAACGCAGGCAAGTTACAAGCTTTTAAGTTTCAAGCGCAAACTCACATAAAAACATCACCATTCCACATTTCAAAGTAATTCACAGTCACCTCCTATGAAGAACCAAATTGAAGGAGTTCTAACAATGAGCACAATCTTCAGTGGGCAAATCATTTACATTAAGAGCATTTTCAAATCATAAGAGATGTAGTAAACACTGGTGTGTTGTAGTTGATTTCATATCCAGTAGATGTCAGTGAAGCAGGATGATTTAGCGTGCTGTCTAACGTTACTTTTTATAGCTTCCACCATCCCACCGATGCTCTCTGCGTCTCCGCAGTTTGTTCAAAGGCCTGCTGAAGCCAACGCGTTAGCTAGCGGGAGTTAAGCTAGCTGTTGCTGCCATGGATGCCAGAGTTTTAGCACGTAGCTTTGGAATGCAACCTAAGCATTATAACAATAATTATGTATTTTAGGTTAAACTATTTGATCCGTTATGTTAACCGACATGAGCTTAGATATGTCAGGAGCATTCATTACACGAAAAGCAGTGTCTGGAGATATTAATGTAAATTTAAGGGTGAGTGGTCTCCAAAGAGACAGGTCTAATGTTTGCGTCCTGTTTGGTGATGGTCAGGGTTCACCCTGGACTCGCCAGTCTATCACAGGGCTGACATGTAGAGACAGACAGGTAACCAGTCTATCACAGGGCTGACATGTAGAGACAGACAGGTAACCAGTCTATCACAGGGCTGACATGTATAGACAGACAGGTAACCAGTCTATCAAAGGGCTGACATGTAGCGACAGACAGGTAACCAGTCTATCAAAGGGCTGACATGTAGAGACAGACAGGTAACCAGTCTATCAAAGGGCTGACATGTAGAGACAGACAGGTAACCAGTCTATCACAGGGCTGACATGTAGAGACAGACAGGTAACCAGTCTATCAAAGGGCTGACATGTAGAGACAGACAGGTAACCAGTCTATCACAGGGCTGACATGTAGAGACAGACAGGTAACCAGTCTATCACAGGGCCGACATGTAGAGACAGACAGGTAACCAGTCTATAATAATATATATATAATAATAATATATTACTGAATTTCACAATTTATTGTTTGCATTACTTGTGTCCCATCATCAATCTTTAATCTGTATCTTCTTTAATCTATTTGGGACTCGATGTAGTAGCATTTGACCGTTTTAATTATCCTGTTGCAATATGAGATTGGTTTACACTTTTGCTCTTTTTTTCTATACAGACCTGGACGGAAGAGAGATTTCTCACCCCTGCCCTGGAGTCACTACTTTGAAACCATGGAAGATGTTGAGGTGGAAAATGAAAATGGCAAAGATATATCCTTCTTGTGTTTGTCAGAAAATATTTATATCATATTTGACACTTTTGGTGTGGAAATCACCCAGAGCATTCAAAGCCAACTAGGTCATTTCAGATTTAGCCTTTTCTTGAGACCAGTGTGCTGTCTAACTTCAGCTTAGTATAGAAAATTAGCACTTTATGCAATTCATGTGTATTGTATTTTGAGCAGCTAATTCTTGCACGGCTATGTTCTGAATTTCCTTGACTACCTTGAACATTTTCAGAATTTTCTGCAGTGGAGCCAATGGTCCTGTGCTGCTTCTGCTTCATGGAGGAGGACACTCTGCACTCTCCTGGGCGGTGTTCACTGTGAGCATAATACCTCATAACGAATTAGAAACTCAGTGCATGTTCATAATAGAATATTTATGGAGCTGTTCTTTAATTTCAGCGTCTTTGCTATACGCTATTTGATTGATTAAATGGTTTCCGTATGTGTCTTTGCAGGCAGTCATATGCAGCAGGATCAACTGCAGGGTGGTGGCTATGGACCTTCGAGCTCATGGTAAATAAAGGTTGTCACGGGAGACAACATGTAACTAGACATATTTTATTTATAGTTTAGGAAATTGAGATTGTGATGGAGATGTATTAGTTTGCTTAGTTATAATGGGAAATAGTCTACTTAATGAATTAAAAAAATAAAATGTTGATCACTGCATCCTCACGATTTTAGCTCACCATTTGCATTCTGTAATAACGTAATATGGCCTTAACATTGATCTATTTCTAGAACATATTGTAGTTTTGTGTTTATTTCACAGACACTGTTCTGTGCACAATCTCAGAACTGATTGGCTAGCTAGCTAGATTAACCTGCAGATATCCAGAGTCAAGACTTCCCTTTCTGTGTGTTGCTCATTGTTTACAGTCCGATTAGCAACTTGAGATGCGAGACTGGAGTTGGAGTTGAGAGATGACGTTTTCAACTGGGTTGTTTCACAAGTAGCAAGTTAACAAGCTCATTTTAAACCAATAAAAAGTTAAAGCCTTGATTGCACTTCGGCCAGTGTGTTCCCCTTTTTGCTCTTCCCATGGATTGTTTACCTGCAATCATCCAAAGCCTGCCAATGTGATTAGTCACTGACTACAAACGGGAACCAGAACATTTCCTGTACCAAAAGGTTCTGCATATGAATGCAGGCACTTTTTTTTTAATAGAGATTATACATTGCATCTTCATTTCTTTGGTGGAACAAGTTGTAAAATGTGCTTCTCTCATTACCTATAGGTGACACAAAAGTGAAAAATCCTGATGATCTCTCTGCGGACACGATGGCCAAGTAAGTTGCTTTGTGTGCAGTTGATATAACATACGCACTCACTCTCCACAGCTTGGCCTTGAATCACAGAAAAATATGGGAAGCCTGAGGGGACAGTAATGATCCTGCAGGACAGCCGACAGAATCGAGTCACACACACAGTCAGCTTACGTCCGTGCAGCTTCCCACCTAAAGGCAGGGTATGTTTGGTGCATCCTTGTATGGTCTTGCTTTCACGGCTCAGTCCAGAAGGAAGAAAGTCATTTGAGAGTTGTATGGATTCTTGTGATGGTGTGCATTTAGATGAATGATTGACCCTTGAGGGACCCCTTTGTTCAGAGTGACGGGGTCGGATATAACTGTACCGAACTGGACTGACTGAACACGGTCTGTTAGATAGCTTTTAATCCACTTACCCACGTTTTCACTAAAGCCAATTTTCTGAGTGATTTTAAGGAGATGACAGTGATCAACAGTATCGAAAGCCTTTGTAAGGTCAATAAACATGCATACATGCTGTCCCTTCCAGCCCAGTAAATAAGTTATCACATGATGTACAACAGTATTCATCCTTGGAACATTCCTGCCATCTTTTTCTCAGTTTAATTCAATTTTCAATTCAATTTTATATTTATAGTGTCAAATCACAACAGAAGTCATCTCAGGACACTTAACACATTGAGCAGGACTAGAATACGCTCAAAATGTCAAGTGTCAACACAATTTCAAAGTCCCAACATCACCCAGGGGCAAGCGTTACAGCGACAGTGGCGAGAAAAAACTGCCTTAATAGGCTTTTAGGCAGAAATCTCGTGCAGCCCAGGCCCTTGGGTTCCAACTGCATTTGGTGTTGGTAGTATGGAGATAGTAGCATTGACAGTAGTGGTGGTATTAACAGTAACAATAGTATCAACAGTGGTAGTCCATGGCAGCAGGCACAGCCACGCCGAGATGGATCCATCCAACAATGTCGCCTGTAGACCAAAAAGCAGGAGTAGTTGAGCAGTCACACAGCGGGCAGGTGGAGCTACAATGTGGTGTTTCCAGCATCAGGCCAGTTAGCAGTCTGCATCAGTCAGGAACTCTGGACTCTGCTGGACCAGAAAGCATAGCCAGACTCCCGGGAGTAGTCAAGTTAGTGACAGTAGAGATGCCGATTTTAGTCAATTACTTTAATTAAAAATACTGGCGGGATAGAAGCTGTCGGCCACAAAGCCTTTAGCAGCAGGAAGTTTTGAGTGCTTGTCAAAGTGAGGCAGGGATCGAGGCAAACAAGACCACAACATCGTTGCAGTCCGGATCAGGTTCCACCACGGTCCAGGGAGACCTGCTAGGCAAGAGAGCACAGGGACTCCGTGGAACATACAGAGAGAGAGAGAGAGAGAGAGAGAGAGAGAGAGAGAGAGAGAGAGAGAGAGAGAGAGAGAGAGAGAGGCTCAGTGTGTCACTATAATCCCCCAGCAGTCTAGGCCTATAGCAGCTTAACCAAGAGCTGGCTCAGTGCAAACCTGAGCCAGCCCTAGCTATAAGCGGTGTCAAAGAGAAAGGTTTTAAGCCTACTCTTAAATGTGGGAACAGCGTCTGCCTCACGAACCAGAACCGGAAGACGGTTCCACAGAAGAGGAGCTTGATGGCTGAAAGCTCTGGCCCCTGTTCTAATTTTGGAGACTTTAGGAACTACAAGTAACCCTTTATTCTGAGAGCGTAGTGCTCTAGGAGGACAGTAGGGTTTAATGAGCTCTGTAAGATATGATGGTGCCTGTCCATTAAGAGCCTTGTAAGTGAGGAGAAGGATTTTAAATTCTATTCTGGATTGTACTGGGAGCCAGTGCAGAGAAGCTAATACAGGAGAAATGTGATCCCTTCTTCTGGTTTTAGTCAGAACACGAGCTGCAGCATTCTGGACCAGCTGGAGAGATTTAAGAGATTTATTAGAGCAGCCTGATAATAAAGAATTACAATAGTCCACCCTTGAGGTAACAAATGCATGGACGAGTTTTTCTGCATCTTTTTGAGACAGCATTGGCCTAATTTAGTCACTCTCATCCACGTACTGATTTAATTTGCCCAAAAGAGGTCGCTGTTCTCCCTTTGAATATCTCGTCATGGTTTTGAGGAGAGTTGTTGTTGAGTTTCAATGTTTTCCTGCCAATTTAAATAGCTCTTCGTACATACTGTAATATTAAAATAATGTAAAATGCTGGAAAACAAGTCCTTGGGTCCTTTCATGCCCTATCCACATCTGTTACAAAGGCTAACAACATTTTTGGAAATATCTACAAATGAGAAACTGTCTTAAAATTTAAAGTAATCATAGATAATCCAACTCTGGGGGGAAAAATGTTTCTCTTCGATTTTAGCGGAGTCACTGGATGAAATCCTGCAACTTTCTGTGGCAAAAAGAATTCACTCAGAACCCCACATGTATATGTATCACATGAGGGTGCATGCTGGAGAGAAACCACATGTTTGTAAGAATTGTGGCCAGGGGTGTACCAGTGGAGGGATGTGCTACAGGCATGCAAAATACTGTGAGGAATTGCCATTTTTCCTTTTCGAAATGATTTGAATTGATCGTTCATCATGTTGAGGTTTAACTTTGTTGCAGCTAAACGGCTGCATATTTCTCATATATTGACTGTAAATCTAGAGTAACAGGAATGCATTTTGATTTTTAACAAAAATACCTACATTTAGCTTCTATGAATTGTTTTCCAAATGGTTGAAATATGATCTTATTCAGCACTGTGCAGCACGCCTGCACTGACGGATCTTACTGGATGTGTTTATGGAGCATTGTAAGATGATGCTCCTGTAATACAGCAACATTGGTTCAGGAGTGGTTCAGGAAACATTCTTGAAAGTAGTTGATGACTATCACTATTCATTTCCCGCTGAAGTGGACGCACTCATACATAAACACCTCTTTGACCGTCTCCCTCGCCAGTGTAACAATAGGACTGTTTATTTAAGTACTGTTGTATGGGGGACTGATCTAGAGGTTACACCGCGCTCGCGAACCAGTTGAGATAACGTTACAGTTGTGAGATGATGACTGCACTCATGCAATAAAGTTCAAGTAAGCAAGACTGCTTTAATCGTCCATTGTGTATAGTCCAGATAGAGACGGAACACAATGAAACAGCCAGCAGCCTATTGAAACAGCGCCACCAGCCCTTTGACTCTCTGCTGTGGCTGATGTTGCACACTTCAATAAAGACGCCGTGTGGCTTCATTCAATTGCTTTACTGGACAGTCTGAGAAAACACAGTGCAATACAGTTCTGCTTCTGTCCAGCCGGATGCAGAATACATACTGTGTGTATGGGCTGTGTTTCCTCGACAGGGTTGCTCATTTGTGGGGATACTCCCTCTTGTGGCGTAACGACGCCACTACACCCCTGTATTGCCTGATGGAAGAACAAGAGCACAGTGATTATTTTAGATAAAATAACAGAAAATATAAATATGAAATAAATAAAAAATATGAGTGTCCCTTTTATAAACATCTGAACTTATTGACCTCACAGTATGATGATGTAGTTAAACATGAAAATATCCATTATTACAAATAATGACTGTGCTTTTAACACGTTTTAGAAGTGTTCCACAGCATGGAGCACAGTAGCAAAGCTGACATTGTAAAGCTGAAATGTGACTTTCACTTCTCAGACGCATTTTTCCATTCATAACTTGTCACCAAGAAATTAGGTATTTCTACTTTTTCAGGGCAAGTTTACGTTATTTTTTCTAAAAGCATCCCAATTTCCTAAGATGCATACATGTTGGAAAAGTGTATAAATAGCATGTTTACGTATCAAACCTTTAAAAGATTAATTGAGCGTCATAGTTTACATTACATGCCAATCTGTTATTACATGATGCACTCATGGTTTTCTTACATTTGCTGATTTAAATGTTATGTGCGTTATGAGTTGTCCACGTCCCGTATGCCAAAAAGGAGAACAATTTATGGCCGTTCTAAACTTGTCGTTTTTTCTTCTTTTCTTTTTTACAGAAGGACAACACGGTGGCTGGATAATACCACAGTGACGGACCCTCAAAGAATTGTAGCCCCTCGTCACAAAATGATTCCTGTTGAAGATATTCTTTGTTGTCAACATTCGACGGAACGAATGAAGACGTCCTCTCAGTCACCAGCAAGAGTCGACTGCTGGAGATCAGGGGGTGAGAGTGCAGCTCCCTTTTCTCCACTTCGAGAGTTAGACTGTTTGTGTTTTTGGCCCACTCATTGAGTTTGATAAACAGCCACGAGATGGACGAGAACATGTGTAAATACCTTGCATTGGAGTAAGTCTGTATTTTTGCATCAGTCAAGTTCATTTCTGACTGAAGTCGTTTGATATTCAAAGCTGTATGCAGAAAAGCCCACTGATACTGTGAGTGGATCACAGTTCATGTGATCAATAGCTTTATTTTCTATTTTCTTTGTTTTGATGATTTATGTCAAACTGCCTGTTGCACCATAATTTTCTCTGCTCAGATTTCTTAGTTTCTTTCTGCCATGTGTTCAGTATTGTGTGTTTTTTCTGGACATTTATTCATTTTCAATGAAGTAGTGAGATCAAAGCCAGCTGAAAGAAACAGAATCTCAACTGCATATTATAATGAATGTATCATCTGAGCTTACCTTCTACTTAGTGTCCCCCAGCAAAGTGTGGCTCACCAAACAGACTCCCTTGTAGTTAATTCAGTATTTAGAATCATGTAGATCATACTCACATCTGATAAATTATGTTTCTGCGTTATGTTTGTGGCTGGAACCATATGCTTGTTAATGGTGGCAATCAATAGAGAGCAGCCATTTGGTCCATGTATGAGGTTTACAGCATTAGGGTTAGAAGGACCTTTTTGTTGACTTTCCCAGTCTGTTTTTTTATATAGTTGACTAAACAAAGAGCATTCCCATGATTTGTGTCTGAGGAGCATCTACTACTATTGATGCCTTCAAAAAACCTTTAGGAAAGAAAAGCCTCGTGTGTATTCAGTTAAAACCTGCAGCCCGAATGACCTTGAACAAGTAAGATTTAGATAATAAGAACAAAATGCTCTGCTATTTAGCCAAAAATAATATGTAAGCATCTGGTTGAGGTAAAATAGTTGGCCTATAAGTGCATGTTTTCTCATTGGAGTCTGAGCCACCTGTTAAAGCATGCTCTCTTTTGTTATCAGTGTTAGCGTTGGGAGATTGGAAGAAGAACTGAAGTCCCGACTATTCTTTGGTGCAGAATACATGTCTTTGCACAAAGTAATCACTAGTGATGATTGCAATCATATTTATAGTATTATTGAGGTTATTTACATCGCTATATAACAACAACATGAATATTTACACCATTTTATGATTATTATGATTAATAATAATCATAATAATAACATATCATTACAGTCATGTTTTTGTATTATATTTAATATAGTTATTAATATTGGTATATTTTGTATTGGGTATTATAATAATGTATACATAATATGTTAATATTAACAGCTAAAATAATAGTAATTGTTATTATTATTATTATTATTATTATTATTATTATTATTATTGGTTTAATTCATCTTAATGCTGTTTTCATCTCTGTTCAGTAACTGAAGAATAAACAGCCTCATATTTTCAATCATTTAGTTTCCGATCACAAAAATGTATTGATTTTTAAACTCTTTTTCAGCCACATATTGAATATACTTATACTATATATGTGTGAAGTCAAAACATTTTTATTTATTTTTTTAGAATTTTAACATTGGCTAATTTAAACAGGATTATTGCTTGGTTTAAATCAATGATAAATCCTTATACTTTGAATTTTCTTCCCCCTCAGTTGGTGCCAACGACGTCATCGGCCGTCCTGCACGAGGTGGACGTGAGTATGGACTCGTGGATGAGGTAGGTCAGGTTGGGTTTTTTTGGAGACTTCTCCGAAGATGAGGACAGCGAGCAGGAGGACGTTCAGGACGATGGATGGACGAGCGATGATTCTGGCTACAGCTTCATGTTTGAGGCTTCTGATGACGAGGATGAAGAGGAGGAAGTGGATGAAGACGAAGATGATGACTTCAGACTTCAGCAGTTAACTCTTCTCAGCGTCTGGCAGGGATTTCGTAAAGAGATGTTTCCCGGTCGCCTTCCCTTTTGTCCTTCCGTCTCCGTCCCTTCTGGTGTGAGCCGTCCTGAAGAAGATCCATCCTTGGTTCCTCAGGGGCCAGAAGATTCCACTCCCTCAACCTCAGGCTGCAGCTCGTCCACAAAGAGAAGCAGAGAAGAGGACGCACAGGTAAGTGTGAAGAGGCAGAGGATCTCCGAGGACAGCAATGAAGAGGATGATGATGATCACTTCAGCTGATCGCCACGGAAACCCATTCCATGAAGCTCTCTATGCACTGTTCTTGAGCTCATCTGAAGGCCACATGAAGTTTGGAGGTCTGTAGCGATTGACTCTGCAGAAAGTTGGTGACCTCTATCTGCGCACTATACACCTCAGCATCGCTGACCCTGCTCCATCATTTTACGTGGCCTACCACTTGGCTGAGTTGCTGTTGTTCCCAATCGCTTCCACTTTGTTATTATCGCACTGACCGTTGACTGTGGAACATTTAGGAGCGAGGAAATTTCACGACTGGACTTGTTGCACAGGTGGCATCCTATCACAGGACCACGCTGGAATTCACTGAGCTCCTGAGAGGAAACAGAAACAGTCTGAATGCCGAGGTGCTTGCTTTTATACACCTGTGGCCATGGAAGTGATTGGAACACCGGATTTCATGGCAATATAGCGTGTCTCTTTTTGAAAGATTTACCTTCTGAGTCATAGTTGGTGATGAGAAGGATGGAGGACTACAGGACCAGATGAGAAGGATAGAGGACCACAGGACCAGATGAGAAGGATAGAGGACTACAGGACCAGATGAGAAGGATAGAGGACCACAGGACCAGATGAGAAGGATAGAGGACCACAGGACCAGATGAGAAGGATGGAGGACTACAGGACCAGATGAGAAGGATGGAGGACTACAGGACCAGATGAGAAGGATGGAGGACTACAGGACCAAATGAGAATGATGGAGGACTACAGGACCAGTGGACTGAGTGAGTAATCTCCTACAGAGACTAATCTCTGTAATCTCCTGAAACTACAGTACCAGTAATGACATAAAAGTTAACTTTACATCAGTGGGATGTATTTATTATAGGAGCTTTCTAGAATAGTATTCCATTGTTTATAATATAATTTCAGACCTTCAGGATTATACACACTGCACCAGACTTCCAACAAGAAGAAACCATGTGGAAGACCTAGACTCATCTTCCAGGGCCAGATGAGAAGGATGGAGGACTACAGGACCAGATGAGAAGGATGACACCACCCGCCTCACCCACCAGCCAAAGGGTGAGGCGGCTCCCGAGCAGCACAGAGGACATTTTTGTTGTTTTTGGGAAGCTCCTCTCACACACACACACACACACACACACACACACACACACACACACACACACACACACACACAGGATTTATTTCGGATTATTTATAGTTTATAGAATTATTATTTATTTTCTAGTAGATATCTGTCTGTGTAAATCTGTATATATCATCTCAATCTGTACAGTATTGCTTGCTTTGTTTTGTGTCAACATATATTATTGTACAGCTACTCTGTGTGCCTGTTATTGCCCTCGGGGACAAATAAAGTTTTTGAATTTAATTGTACAACCTCTTTGCATCTGTGGTCAGAAATTAAGGAGACAGACCATTTGTATGCATTATTGAAAAATCTATAAAGAATGCATGCATATTCATATTCATAGTATGTCAAAACAAGTTGTAGTATGTCAAATATTCATGAAATAGACATTGTATAGTATGCGAGGAAAACAAATTAAAATAGTACATCTCAAAAAGTCATAATGTAGCATATTGAATAAAAGTGGTCGTATAGTATGATGAAAGTAATACAAAAAATCATAGTATGTTTTGTCAAGAAATGTAAAAGTCATAGTATAATATGGCTTTAAAAATCAATGGTGTAAAATGTGAAAAAATAATTATATTGCAGGACAACAAAGTCGCGATATAGTATGTTATAACAAGTCTTATAAGAGTCATTACATAGTATTCCATTAAAAAGTGATATTAAAGTATGTCAAATAAATTCATAAAGTCATTGTATTGTGTCTAAAAAAGTTTAGTTATTAATTTAGTTTAAGTTTAGTTATTAAGTAATAGAATAGACATTTTTTTTTACTTTTTTAACTTGTTTTTAATATGAATAGTCGATGAAGTGACAAGTCGGGCTATCATTTGTCTGCAGCAAGACTCAAGAAAGGAGCAGCACATCAGCTTGGGAGATTCAGAACCAGAATCAGCTTTATTAGCCAAGTATGCACACATACAAGGAATTTGACTCCGGTAGGATGGACACTGTCTCAGACAGTAGACAGTAGACATACATACAAATGTAAGGCAGTTGCCTATTTTGGCCAATAGATGGCCCTGTTGTATTATTTATGCCCTCAGGCGTTACGCGATTGTTGCTGATTGTCCTTTACCGGTCACGTGTTTTCACGTGTTGGTTCAGTGTTTGTTTATGGTTTGCAAGGTAGGCACTATAGATATCTCTCCACATCATAGTAAAATATCTTGACCATAAATCGTTAATACGCTGTTCTATTTAAATGATGTGTTTATTGAGATGTTTGTCTACCACCATGATGAAGTGTTAGGATTTATAACCTGGTTACTGTGTATTAACATTCAACCATCTTTACTCTAACATATACAGACAAATATCACTGGCTCTTTTACATTGACACCATATCTATGCTTTGGTGTAAACATATAAACACCTAACACACCGTAAGTTCTCTATATATCCCAGTAACTTGGCCTAGCTAATAACGTGGCTCATCACGTGCAGTTAGCTTAGCTTAGCTTTAGCTTCGGCTTCAGAGTGACGGGGATAACCGACAGAAAACATCATATAACAGTGCAGGAATATTCGGCCAACTACCTCGCCACCTCTATAACTCTGTGGTGTTACTCTTTTTATATGTCTATTTTATCAGTTTTCTTACACCTGAGAAAACACAGCAATACAGTTATGCTTCTGTCCAGCCGGATGCAGAATACATACTGTTTACTCTTGACAGGGTTGCTCATTAGGGGGAATACTCCCTCTTGTGGCGTAAAGAGGCCACTACACCCCTGTATTGCCTGATGGAAGAACTAGAGCACAGC
The DNA here is from genome assembly GCF_963514095.1 of Eutrigla gurnardus. Lineage (NCBI taxonomy): Eukaryota > Metazoa > Chordata > Actinopteri > Perciformes > Triglidae > Eutrigla > Eutrigla gurnardus. The sequence goes on along the minus strand of NC_139938.1, from coordinate 3,255,412 downwards.
AGTGATTCTTTTAGATAAAATAACAGAAAATATAAATATGAATTGACTAAAAACTATGTGAGTGTCCCTTTTATAACCATCTGAACCTATTGTCCTCACAGTATGATGATGTAGTTAAACATTTACTAATGTTTGACTTTATCACCCTCCAACGTGTGAGGGGCTCAGCAGCCTCTCAGGAAGGAAATGAAACAAAATAGAGTATTAGTAGGTGAGTAGTGGTTTACCAGAGGTAGGCCTATGTGCTACAGGCCAACAATCTTGTTGGCTGTCGAAGTTAACTTCAAAATTATTATTATTTGTAGAGTACAAATGAACGCAGGCAAGTTCCAAGGTTTTAAGTTCTAAAATAAGCAATATGTGACATTTTTAGGAGGTATGATAATATAGTTAAACATTTTCTCTGGGAAGGGAAAAAAGCATGAATCAAATTGAGTAAATGATGTGCCCCTTAGGGAGAAAGGGGGGATAGGGTTACCAGGTCCAAGATTGTACCTCTTAGCATTCCAAATGTCAAAATTAGCCAAACACTGGAAAAGAGAGACACAGTCGACTGGATGGACAATGAGAAAAATGTGTGTTCTCTCTTTAATCTGATTGAGAGACTGTCTCCATGGTCAACACAACAAATCCAATTCTTGTTCACTTCGGGGATGCATGGACCAAAATACATGCAGTGGTCTGCATGGTCAACTCAAGTCCATCTGCAGAGGAATCTGTAATAGTGGGTTCTAAAATCCTCCCTTCGTCAGTCCACTTGCTTTACAGTGTGAGAGGTTTCTGTGACATACATTAACCTACAATAAACAGTGTTACACTTGTACATTCACAACAGATGAAAGGATTCCTACACACAGACCGTTGCATATCCTGTAAGTTGTTTTATGAACCCACAGCCTGATGTTATGGAATCAAAATAAACAGCCATTTCTCAAATCAAGCCAAATATACAGCACAGACCTCTTTTGCCAGATAGTCTGATTTCCCTAATGAGTACTATGTCATTGTGACATCCCAGGAATTGGTTGAGACGGGCAGAAAATTAGTCCCCTATAAATTCACAAAGAATGAAATGCGCCGAATTATGTGTTGACATTTAATAAATTGCAAAACGTAGGTGATAGTAGCTTCTAATAACAGACGATGCAATAACATTATTATTTCTTTTGTCATTTGCTTATCGCAGGATATCCTTGAATGGCAAACATCCCGTCAGTTCTTTTATTGGCGCCTGCGGCGCCTGCTGCTGGAGGACACGGTGAAGAGCAAGATCCAAGCAGCCAACAGCGAGCTGACAGACGGCCAGATCCAGGCGATGCTGCTCCGCTGGTTTGTGGAGGCCGTTAAGGTAAAACCCACCGCTTACTTATCGGCTTCGTTTTACAGTCGCTCAATATTCACTGACTTGTGAATATGTGAACTGGACTTTGTATTGAACTCAACATGAATTATTTAAAGCAGCATACCTACATGATGAGTGTATTGATGATGATACTATTTATTCAGCTTGCACCGATTCTTTATATCTACTTAATTTGAGTGATCAGTTTGTGGTTCTGTAGAGTTTTAAAAGGGTAAATAATTACCATATAATTACTCCAAACATCTTCTACAATAAAATCCAAATCGAAGTAAAGCTAAGAGATTGAATATGCCCCCCCCCCCCCCCCCCCACTCACTTTCACATCAAAACAAAAGACTGTGATAAAGCATGAGCAGCACATTTGCTGGGACTTGTCATTTTTAAAAATGTATTTTTAGATCCACACAGTTGAAGTATCTCCTCATATCCAAAGACATCATGTCCAGCCTTCTGTGAGAGACTTTGATTATAGTTCAGAATTAGCCATTTAATGCTGGCAGCAATCCGTCATTTCAGGGGAGTGTGTCGATGCTCAAGTAAACACCCTCTTAGCCCCTGGGAATGATTACAGACGCCTTTTCTTTTTATCCTGAAACCCCTATCCCGTCCCCTCAAGGTGCACCAGATAAAGAAATAGTAAGCAGTCCTATTAAATCATGGTGATGGAATAAAGATGGTCTGATAGCTGGTAGTTAATGAAAATAAACATCCCTCAGGGATACATACATGCTGTACCTTCCAGCCCAGTAAATAAGTTATCACATGATGTACAACAGTATTCATCCTTGGAACATTCCTGCCATCTTTTTCTCGGTTTAGTCACTCTCATCCACGTACTGATTTAATTTGCCCAAAAAGAGGTCGCTGTTCTCCCTTTGAATATCTCGTCATGGTTTTGAGGAGAGTTCTTGTTGAGTTTCAATCAAAATGCGATGCATCAGAAGGAGGAGTGGCATTCACATTTCACTGAACGTCGTCGTCGTAGCATTGGTAAGTCCGTCATATTTGTGTACTCAGTTTATGTGATTATGTTGTGTTTTGTGCTTGAATTATTACGGTGATTGTCTGCAAATCATGTTGAACTAAGTTAGTTAATTTTGACGTTTAAGTTACAAATGAGTTGCGAATGCCACTGAGGTCGTATGATGTTAACTATCAAGCTAAGGTTAGCGCAAATGCCAACACATTTTTATTTATGCTACTGTGGAAGAAAAACTCTTCAGGTCCAATTCTGTGTCTGGTTCAAATGAGGTTTAATCACTGACAGTGGAGAAAAGAAATTCACAGTGTATCCATGAAGATCCAGTCTCCCGAATGGCCTGGCCGAGGTGGATTTATACAGAATATTCGGGACCACAAAAGGGAAGGCGTCATGATTTGCATTGAATCAACACATGTCTCTCTGCAGAGGAAGAGACATCTGTGGATGTCTACAAGGTGTGACTGTTCTCGGGACAGCTAGACGATGTCACTACAGGGGTCATCCATCGGGCCCTGATCAATGTATGTGAGACAAATGTTACGGAGACAGTTCAGGAAGAGGGAAAGATCAAAGAGTCTTTTCATCAAGACAGCAAGGGTTAAACACAATAAAAAAAACAGCTCAGCAGGACATTTGATGTTCCGAGAGAAAGGAACATTATATGAGATACAAATAAGAATTGTAAGGTACATTTTCTCCTACAATTCCCCATTTTGTCCTATAGGACAACACTAAATACACAAGAAAATGTAATCAAGTGAAGTAAGAAAATTACAATACATCAATTCTACACAATTCCTCGAAAAAATTTTTTATTCTTTAGGTACGTCGTGAGTAGTTCGTTGAATCAACATTTTAGTAGTCACCTTAGCTGTAATCATTTTGCACATTGCTCTGATACAAGAAAAAATAACAACAAAAATATAAAACAGATTATACCAACAAAAACATATTGAACTATATATGTACCCCAACGACAAATTAGTGTTTCCAACCATTCAAAAGGGCTACTAATATCGCTGGTGTGCACTTCATCAGCAATGTGTTTAACGTGTGTAATGACATTAGAAAGGCTAGCATTATAATCTGGCACATAAGTACAACATTCAACACCAATCACTGCACAAGTACCACCCTGGGATGCTAAAAGATAGTCTAAAGCTGCTCTATTCTGTAAGGCAACTAGACGGGTTGCAGCCAGCTGTTTTGATAAGAGAGACAAACCTAGGGAAGTGGTATTAGCTAAATCCTCTATACGTTTGGAAAGATCTCTTATCTGATTCAGGGAAGACAATACACCATAACTGGGAATAAGCATGCCGAATAGAAGGCTCCAATATGTGTGTGAGTGGGTGATTAACACATCTCGTTTAGATCTTGTTGACCTTAATCCTGAGGGAATTGTAGGCAATTTATCTACAACTCGCATTGCTGGGACTACGTAGCCCAGGCCACACACTCCGCTCCAACCCTTAGGAAGATATTCATATGCTTTTTGTCCACATATCCAGTACATCCCTTTTCCAGCTAGGACGCAGCAAAAAGAATCCGCTGTGTCTAACCTAGAAAAGTTAATGTCAAGTGTAGAACAAGCTGTAGGTGGAGGGCTGTAGTCCGAAGTCCATATTCTGGGAGAACTTCTTGGTATTGGATAAAACAGCGAGTCACAGTTCGAATGTCCCATGTCATGACCAACTCCGTTACCTTTAATGCACCACTTTAATGGTCGTGGGACTACTCTAAGAGGGATGGCAGCAGGGACATCAGTGCATGCCTGACACTTGCTTGTGGATGTTTTGCAAGGTAAAGGTCTCAGTTCAGGTGTAACTGGGCACAGTTCATGGGTGTAAGATGTGTGTGTATTTAGGTGAAGTAAATGGCACGTGTCGCAGTCAGAAATGAGCAGAGCCATCAGGGGGAGGCCTTCATTTGTGCTATGTGGGATGAATCCACATACATAACAATTGGTAGAATTTGAGCTGTGATAAGCTACCATTCTAGTCAGGTTGATAAAAGTGTTTGTAGAAATAATTTGGTCATGTGTGAGAAAGAGTTTCTCGTCTCTGTTGAAGGATGGAGCATTTAAGGAGGGATGAGATATTGCTAATATGCTTTTTTTTTGGTAGCTCCGTGGTTTCAGTATTAAGAGGGGGATCTTCCAAAGCAACTTTCTGTCCCCATTGCTTAATACTGGTACTGCAAAGGAGCCACAGAAGTGATAATCCGGTCACAAGCAGCAGCCATGTTGGTGTCGTCCATCAGCATCTGGTCAGAACAGCACCGTTCCGGGTTGTCTTCCTGCTGGGCTGTTGATCTTCACTGGTCCATGTTGGCATCCTGCTGGGCTGTTGATCTTCACTGGTCCATGTTGCATCCTGCTGGGCTGTTGATCTTCACTGGTGTGAAGAGTGGATCCATGTGGGGTGTCACACACTTCATGACAGTGTTGTTGGTCAGCAGTATTTGAGATGGACCGGTCCACCTGGGCTGGAGAGCGTTCCTTCCCTTGAACTGCTTCAGGGTTGAAATCACCAGGCTGAAGGTTGTGACAGCCCCCGTCAGTGGGAGGCGTGTGGGCTGCAATCACCTGTTAGTGCAGAGCTTAGACAGAAGAACACAGTTCCTTGCAGAGTTCTCGTGTGATAGAGGAGTTGAAATGGGTGCCTTGTCGCTGTTAATGCAGCGCAGGATCCCAAACAGGCAGACAATGTCTCTGAGGAGCAGGGTAGTCACTGTTGTGGTGTCTTCAGTCTATGTTGAAAACATATGATTAAAAAAAAACAATAACAATAACATGTGAACATATGACTTTGTACAAAGTCAATCTGCATATTTACAAAAGAGTCCTCACGGGGGGAATGCGCTTCTTGGTTTGTGTCGACGAAATTGTTTGAATTTAGGGACGTAACAGGAGCAACGTAAATCTGCTTATTGCAGCAACCATTCCCCATTTGCTCCTGTGAGTCACACCATGTGTCATACAAACAAGTTGAGGAAGCAGGAAATGTGTGGCTAATGCGCGGCCGTCGCAGGAGCTCCACAATTCATAAAACAACACAACCAGGCAGAGCGCTCAGAGGTGTCGGGGGCAGCTTGTAACGTAAATTCTGGGGTCTCAAAAAGGGGACCAATTGCATAACCTGAGTCAAATGTAGGGCTCTCTGTTTCCCACTATGCGCATTGACTGAATCGCAAAATCTGACAAGTATACCTGTAAAACGTGGAATTTGTCAAAAGCTGAAAATCATTGTTTTCTCGAACATTATAAGAGTTTGTTACCATACCTAAGCAAAACGTTGCGGAGAGTCTCTATTGTGTTTTAGTGTAATCAACGGGAACACCGCCTCATCCAGCATGTCTGAAAAGTTAAACATAAATAGCGGTGAGTGGATCGACAGATACGCTGATTTTAGACACGGCGAAAGTCGGGGGCAGGGGGCTGCTAGAAATGTCTTTATTTTGATTCATCACCTACACGATTAGACACTATTTGATGAAAAAAAAATGCTATAAAATTGTAAAATACAGAATTTCTATAAATGAAAACGGAAAACAGAATTTCAAAAATAAAAACGGAAAACAGAATTTCGAAAAATGAGAACGGAAAACAAAATTTAGAAACATTTAAACGGAAAACACAGAAGTCCGAAAAATGGAAAACAGAAAACACCGAATTTAGAAAAATTAAACAGAAACCGGGATTTAGAAAAATTAAAACGGAAAGTACGGAATTTGGGAAAAATTAAATGGGAAAACATGGAATTTAGAAAAATTAAAATGGAAATCAGAATTTAGAAAAATTTAAACAAAACCGGGATTTAGAAAAATTAAAACGGAAAGTACAAAATTCTGGAAAAATAAGTGGAATCTTGAAAAATTAAAACGGATTTTTAGGGTTCTAGTCTACAAACAAAATTAACTCAGGTTTTGCAAGTGGTTTGTCTAGTGGATCGGGACGGGGTGAGCATAATGGTCAACTAAGATCAACTTTCACAACTATATGGCTTGCCATCAATTAGGGAAAGGAAGGAGGGAAACAGAGTTAAGAGGTGATCAGCACTCAATAGTAAGGTTAGGTTTGGAAAGAAGGGTGAACTCATAACAAGTCTGTCTAGAGGAGGAAAAATGTTGCAGAGCGGAAGACAACATGGGAGACAGAGTGGGGGGCAAATAGTGTTTAGTGGAGATCTCAGTACCATGGAGGAGGTAGTTTCTACAGCGTGACTGAAATAAAAAAAATACTGGGATCTGGGATGAACAGAACAGGAGGAGAGGATAGTGGTTGGATCTGGAACTACAGGGAAAATAGGGTTAACACAGTCATTAACTGCACTGAGGTCTTATAACTTGTCTTATTTGTTTTTTTGGTATGGGCAAAATGGGAGTGTTACAGAGGCTGGAGGTAGCTATTATTATGCCTTGTTCTAACAGGGACTCTATCACAGGTGCAATTCCAAGTTCTGCGTCAAGTTTAAGGGGATACTGGCGTTTCTTTGGGAGTGGTTTATCTGGGTTGACATTCATTTTTACACTAGAAGCAGAAAGAATCAGTCCCACATCATTAGGGTGGGAGGAACACAAAGCAGGTTGTTGAGTGAGAGATAGTTTTACATTGAGTGCAATCCCTCCATGACCAAAATATATATCATTAACATGCAAGAGGGAGGTTGCTCTTTCATCTTGCTCAGCTTTTTGAGTATACTCAGAATTTGGAACTGCATCGTGATGAGCTAGACAATGGAGTGAGGGAAACCAGAGCAAAGAGTCAGATATTTCAGAAATCAGCCAAGAAAGGAAAGGAGAAGTGGGTTGTTGGGTTATATGGTCATAGATTGTTTGAAGTTTGAAAGAAAGTTGAGGAGAGGGCAACTGCCAAGCATAGGTCACTGATCGGGAAACCTGTTGTAGCATAGAAAACACAGTATTAACATTAGCATCAGGTACATCAAGATATACCCCATAAGGGGGGCATTAATGGTGCAGCCAAATTGACATAATAAATCACGACCCAGTAAGTTCAGAGGGGTATCAGTAGCCATTAGAAAGGCTTGTTCTCTAGATAGGGGGCCTAATTCCACTGTCATTGGAGTACTTACTGGGTTTTGTTTAGTGATGCCGGAGACGCCTACTGTGTTTACAACCTCAGAGGACAATTCAATGGAGGACAAGTCTTTAGGATTGATGGCAAGTCATATAATTCAGTTAATTTATCCCTCTTTTTTTTTTTTTTTTTTTAGAAGAGAGAAAAAATAAAATAAAAATGTACATGTAAAAAAATATGAAATGAAATCAAAACCAACATAATTATTAACGAGAAATTTAAAATGAAAATAATACATTTAAAAAAAAAACTAATATTAACAAAAGGTAAAAATGAATTAATATAGACAAAAAACAAACTAGTTAAGATAAACAATAATACTTAAAGGACAAATTACTAATAGTATGTGAAACCTGAAGTAATAAAATAGAAAAATAATGTATTTACAAAAAGACTAAAATAGCAACAGGTAGGTTGCAGAAAATGCATTAAAACAGACAGACAACCAACTAGTTAGAGAAGCGATACTAAACAGTGTTGTGCCTGAACCTGTTCATTGAACGATAGTTCTTGAACTCGTTCATATTTTGGGAAGAACGTGAACTGAACGTACTGTATTTCTGCCTGATGAACGCTACTGTGAATGCATTCATCCTGGTGTCTGTAAACGCTCTCTCAGTTTAACTCCGTTCAATAGGGTGCCAGATTTGTATAGAGCATTCCAGGCAAAAACCAGGCGAAAATAAAAAATAATAATAAAGATAAAAATGAAATACAATTGAAACAAAAAATATTATAAAATGATTAACGAGAAAATAATAACAGTACTAAAAATTGAGAACAATATTTTTACATAAAAAATAAAACGGGGCAAATTAATTGATACAGAAACAACCGGCTCAAAAGAAATGATAATACTAGAAGGAAAAGGTACGGTATTAGTTATGAGAAACAAGAAATCATAAAATCGAAAAATCAAAAAATACTAAAATAATAGAAAGTAGGTAGAGTGATTTAAAAAAATAAACAAACCAACAGGCTAAAGAGAAGCCAGAATACTAAAAGAACCAATTTAACTACAGTAAAGAACAAAAGAGTAAATAACAAAAGGGCAGGTGGGGGAAACTTATTAAAACAGAGAGACAAACCAACTAGTTAGAGAAGGGATAAAGGGCAAGTTACTAACAGTCTTGAGTAACAAGAAATAAAAAAAAATAGAATATAACGTATTTAAAAAGAAAAATAAAGCAGGTTGGGGAAAATTAATTAAAACAGACAAACCACCCAACAATCAAAGAAGCGATACTACTAAATAACAAAGGAACAGTGAAGAAAAATGTGAATTTACATTAAAAGAAAGTGCTCTTAGCCACGTGGTAAACCAGCAGTCGTGAATCACGGTGAACAAAAGGTTATTAACTAACGGATAAGGAATTAGAGCTGGAATGTTGTGTTCAAATGTAACCTCCCGAACAACTACTCAATTTATTTCTCACAGGAGAAGCAGGAGGAGCAGCAGGAGGAGGAGCAGGAGGAGGAGGAGGAAGAGGAGGAGCAGCAGGAGGAGGAGGAGAAGAAGCAGAAGGAGGAGGAGGAGCAGCAGGAGGAGGAGGAGGAGCAGCAGGAGGAGGAGGAGAAGGAGGGGGATGAGGAGGAGGACGATGAGAAGGAGGAGGAGGCGGAGGGGGATGAGGAGGAGGAGCAGCAGCAGCAGGAGGAGCAGCAGCAGCAGCAGCAGGAGCAGCAACAGCAGGAGCAGCAACAGCAGGAACAGCAACAGCAGGAGCAGCAGGAGCAGCAGGAGCAGCAGCAGCCGCCCCCACAGTCCCCGCAGCCCCAGCAGTCCCTGCGGAAGAGAAAGGCGGGGGACAAAGACCCTCCTTCCTCTGCCCCTCAGGTGGGAAGATGATAGATGTTTAATTCAGTGTCATAATCATTTTGCCCAAAGTATGGAACCCAATTCAATTCAGTTCAATTCAATTCAGTTTTATTTTTAGTGCTGAATCATAACATACACTTTACATTTAGAGTTAATCGTGTCTTATTATTGATTTTCTCTCTACCGGCAGAAGAAAAAAGAGAAGACGCCACGGGCGTCTTCGGAGACGGAGGCGAGCGACGATGAGGTGAGTGAGATGGATTAGTTCATCGATCATTTTACAAATCTTTAACAAGCGTATAACCAATGAGCACATGTGATCATGTGGTAGAGGCGTTATTGATTGTTGTTTTGATTTCCCAGGACAACGAGCGGGCCGGATGGTCCGACAAACAAAAAAAACTTTTCAGGGCCATGTCCCCGTATTTCACGGGAAAGAGCAGGGGCTCCCTGACCCGGGGAATTACCTTTGGAACCTCCATGGGTAAGAATGAACACATTGTGTATTTGTGCAGGTGTGTGAAGTGTGTTCATGCAGCTTTCATCATCACGTGTTGCATCTTTACAGACGCATACATGGAGGAGTATTCCACATTTACATTCTGCCCTGAAGGAAGTTTAAAAATGCAGGAGAATGCGGTGTCCAAGGTCAGCAGGGCCAAGGTGTTTGTAAAATTCCTGGCCCTGGGCTGGTCCTCCCTGGCGGTCTGGGACTGGGCCTTTTTATACAACATCCCCCTGCTGAAGTTGTAAGTAGTGAATTTACAGATGTTAAGAACGTTCTTTCTCAGCAAGTCTTTTGCCTAGTTAAATAAAGGTTATACGATGATGATGGTGGTGATGGAAGTACTCAAAACATATAACTGAGACTAAGTCCAGACTGGTCTTTCCTCAGCTACCCTACCTTCCTGAGGAGCGTTGGCCTGGCCCCCACAACGGTGTCCCTCTATGTGGGCCAGGCCATCTCCTTCATGGAGTTTTTCTATGACCCCCCCCCCCAAACACTCAAGGCTGTCGCAGGGCCAACTCAAGGTCCTTGCCAGGGAGCTCAGAAAATTATACAGAGACCTTGGCAGGACCATACAGGGGCACCAGTCTCTCGTCAAACGGGAAACAGGAGAGGCTGGTGTCCCGGGAGGACCTGGGCCGGTGCAGGATCCTGGCCAGGGCCAAAATACCTGAGCTCCTGGGTGAGTCTGTACTGCCTCCCTCCCTCCCTCTCCCTCTCCCTCTCTCTCTCTCTCTCCCTCTCTCTCTCCCTCTCTCTCTCTCTCTCTCTCTCTCTCTCTCTCTCTCACACACACACCTTTTTTTCAGTGTCTAAAAGCTTCAAGTGTAACTGTTGTCTTCTCTCTTTGACTCTCATTACAGAGGACATAAAGAACGCCGCTCCCAGGGACCCAAAGACCCGGTATAGGTTCTTTGGGTTCCTGGCAGCATACCTGTCAGCCATTTATGGCCACAGGAGCGGTGTGCTCACTAAGATGCGGGTCAAAGATGTTAAGGACGCCATGGGTGACGACACCCGGGGCTACCTGATCAATGCAAGTATTGTTTTAATCTCTTCCCGACATTTAGTTAGTCAGTTTGTGTTTCTGTTCCACACTTACCAATCGGTCATACGTTGTCTTCTGCAGGTCTTGGAGCACAAGACGGTACAGAAATTCGGCCTGGCACAGCTCTATCTGGAGTCGGAGGAGTACGCCTGGTGCTCCGAGTGGCTCCGGCTCCGGAAGAGGGCTGTGCCCACAAACTCCTTCTTTTTCTTGTCCCTCCGGCGCGGCGAGGCGAAGGACCTAAATACTTCAGGTCCGCCTGGACCGAGATGGGCCTGGCCGGAGCGCCGTCGTTCATGGACCTCCGGTCGGCCGTGGCCACCTATGTGGGTATCAAAAACACGTCCTGAGGAATTGGTCAATTTGGTGCACTTGTTCAACAATGCCTCATTTTCGTTTTTTGCAGAACTTTGAGTCCAACGACGCGGAGGTTCGGCGAAAAGTGGCAACGTTCATGTGCCACAAGGTGGCAACGCAGGAGAAGTTCTATGAACTCAACAACACTCTGACAAGGGCGAAGCAGATGAGAGAGCTGTTCGTCTGTCTCTCCATCAAAAGCGGAGAAACAGCTCTCTCGTCTGCTTCTGCAGAAGCCTCTACCTCCTCTGCTGCTGCTGCTGCTGCTGCCGCCCCCGGGATGGAGGCTGGGGTGGAGGAGAAAAGAGTAAGTTAAAACCTTGCAATTGCTATCACACCACAGTCCAAATTCAGTAAGCTCATGTGTACCTGTTCTTTTTTCTGAAGGTGACACCACGAAAAAAGAGGCCTTCTGCCAGCCAGACCATGGCAAGGAGGGTAAAACGAACGCTTGGCCTCTCACCGAAAAAATATCCCAGGAGGGCGAGGGTAACCAAGTAGTTAGTTTCTTGTTTCTTGTTGAAGAGTGCTGTTCTTTTGTTGCACAAAAAAACATTGATTGTTGAAAAAAACAACAAAAACGTGCTTGTTGCACACCAAAAAAAAAAAAGTTTATTGTTTACACTTTTGTTCCCAGTTTGTGTTCAATTATTTTTCCTCCACATGGGCACTGCCTTGACGTGGCGTGGGGGCTTAAAGCCTGTGTGATATCAGAGCCTCTGGAGGGGCTCTAAGATCAAACATGCTAACCAAAGTGCCCCCAAACACAACTTCCCTCCTTTCCAGGTTTCCAGGTGTATGTCTGTTCCTGTCTAATAAGGTGTACATGTCAACAGAGTAGCATTTAAAAGTAGTAGTTTTAACAGTTGAAAACCGCTCGCTTAAAGTCATGATGACAAACCGAACTAACTTCCGGGTTTGTCGATATATTTATTTTATTTGTAAAGGAGCTCGAATGGACAGTACGAGTTACATGGAGGTTCTGCTTGTTATTCTTTCTGTCAGAAATAAACGGAGATCGTCTCCAAAAAAGGTCCCGGTGTCACAGCATCATTCAAACCAACACAACGCAGAAGTACACGGTCACATCTGGATGCCCTGGTCGTGATTAAAGTTTATTTTTAAATCTACATATTCTAACTTCTTCGAGTGAAATGTACACTGATGGAAAAATGAAGTGATCCACCGACCATCCTCCACCTCCACTCCCAGCTCACGGCCTCTTTGGACGGAGGTGGTGTCTCGAGGTAGGAGGCAAATAACCCGGACTGTCTCTCCTCCACCTCTCAACCTCACAAACCGCTTATCCGTGTTGTCGTCCAATGTCACCGTTCACCCCGATGGCGTCCTCAGGGCCGGGGCTGATGCATGCCCCCTGAGCGCAGAGCTCTCGGCTGGTGTGCCGCCTGTCCCGGTGGACACCATCTCTTGGGCTACTCCAGCGACGGCTGCTTCGGTGACCGTCTCGACTGCCGCTGTGAGCCTCTCTGGGAGAGGGGGCTCTCCTGGTGCCGTCACATCTCCACCCGGCGCTGGTACTGAACGGTCGGCTGACCGTTTTTCCGCGGGACAGCACAACACCCGGCTGGGAATGCCCTCCACTGCTCCGGCTACTAGCATCGTTGGTGCTAGCACCATTAATGCTAACACCGTGCTTCGCTCTCCACCTCCACAATACATCCTGGTTGGGGACTCCATGATAAGGTCTGTTGCAATCCCAAATGGCATTACTTATTCATTTTCTGGTTCAAAAATCCTGGACTTACACAAACACATCCCTGCTATTTCGGACCGTCACCCGTCTGCCCGCATGATCATCGTGCACTGTGGCGCGAACAACCTCAAGTGCAGACAATCAACGAAGCTCCGCACTGATTCTTCTTCTTCTTTAGTTAGGCAGACTAGACGCAGCTTTGGCGTATTGCTGCCCCTACAGTTTTTTTATTAAGAACTACATCAAATCCTTTTGTACAATCCTGTTTTGTGAAGATAATCCACCAATTTCTTTGTTTTAACCCAAGACTCGACCCGCGCTGATAACGAGCAGCTTGCAGACCTCATTGATAGCCTGGGGAGGACCTGTATTTTTTCAGGATTGATTCCATCCCCCAAACATGGCTCTGAGTCTTTTAGCAAGTTATTTAGCATCAATCAGTGGTTATCGGACTTTTGCTCTGCATGTGCAGCTTGGTTTTATCAATAACTTTGACACATTCTGGACAAGGACTGATCTATTCTGGCATGACAACCTCCACCTCAACATCAAAGGTCTCACTGCACTAGCCTCCCGCATTACCACACATCTCCCCTGTCCCACAGATTGACGCCACAAGTCCACCACCATCTCCACCTCCATCCCCATCACCACATCACATCCTACACACATCCCAGTCATTACAAACAACAGACCACTACACATCCACCGTCCCATTACACCTCCCTGTCCTTCCCATCATAACCTTAAACATATCAACATCAACAAGGTCTCACATTCAACCAGCCCACATGCAGCCCTCCACATGGCTCTTTTTAACGTTCGCTCCCTGTCGAACAAGTCTTTTATCATCAATGACCTGATTTTAGAGAACAAACTTGACTGTTTATTTTTAACTGAAACGTGGCTGAGCACTGATGCACCAGCTGTTCTCACTGAGGCTTCCCCACCAAATTTTAGTTTTTTATTTTCCAACAGGAGTGGAAGGAGAGTTGGTGGGACTGCAACAATAATTTTAAGCTCTATTATAACAAAGGTCACTTCTTTTACCAATTATACATCATTTGAACACCATGCCTTTGTTTTTAGCAGTCCTCCGATTTTATGTGTGACTATTTATAGACCACCCAAGCACCACCCCTCTTTTATTAATGAGTTTTCCAAACTTTTATCAATTTTACACTCAACTTACAACAGGGTTTTAATAACTGGTGATTTTAACATGCACACATATACACACATACATACATATAGATAACAATTCAGATCCCACTGCGACTGAATTTTTAAATCTTTTAAACAACCTCGATTTTAAGCAGCACATCACACAGCCCACTCACAACAAAGGACACACCCTGTAACACATGGCCTGTCCACAGGTGTGTCCTCTGTTGTCGGCCTGGCTGTGTCTGACCATTACTGTGTGTTTTTTGATCTCTCCAGTTTTATCCAACAGGGGGCCCCAGTGAGAACAGTGAGGAAGCGCTACCTTACTCCTGAGGTGGCTGCAAATTTTATTGAAATTTTACAGAATAGCACTGCTGACATTTTACCTGCATCCTGCGATTTTATTGTTGACAATTTTAACAGTAAACTCAGGTCAGCCCTAGATTCAGTGGCTCCACTTTCCACAAAAACAATGTCAACCAAACCTACACCACCTTGGATAAAGACTGAAATAAAACAACTGAAAAGAAATTGCAGGAGCGCTGAAAGAAAATGGAGGCAGTCAAAACTAACAGTTCATCACGAAATATTCCGGGACAAACTCAAAACCTACAATAAAGCAGTAAAACAGGCAAGAACTCTCCATTTTTCACAACTCATCTCAGATAAAAAGAACGACCATAAATTCCTCTTCTCCACAATCGCTCGTTTAATTAATAGTGATTTTAAGAAATCCTCCATAGTCCCAACAAACAATCTAATTTGCAGACCACTTCAGAGGTAAAATCATTGGCATTAGGTCCACTCTTTTAGAACATAACATTGTTGCTTTTAACAGACCCGAACCATCACTTTTATCTGAGGAGACAATGGAGCATTTTGTCCTGGTTGATGCAGAAACCCTTTGTAGAGTTTTCTCCCGAGTAAACCCAACAACCTGCCTTTTAGACCCAATCCCCACATCACTCTTAAAATAATTGTATGCGTTCTTTGAGTTTGAACTTTTAAATCTTGTGAATTACTCACTCCAGACGGGTATCTTCCCCACTGCCTTTAAAACGGCAGTGGTGAAGCCCCTTCTGAAGAAGAGCAATTTGGATCCTGACATCTTCGCCAACTACCGACCTGTATCCAACTTACCCTTTTTAAGTAAAGTTTTAGAAAAGCTGGTTTTTATCCAATTAAATTATTTTTTAAACAACAACAACAACATTTTAGAACAGTGTCAATCTGGTTTTAGGATGAACCACAGTACCGAGACAGCCCTCGTGAAGATTGTTAATGACCTCAGGTGTAACAGTGACTCTCAGAAACTGTCAGTCCTGGTGCTACTGGATCTAAGCGCTGCTTTTGATAAAGTAGATCACCACATTTTGTTAAATAGACTTAGACACCTGGTGGGCCTCTCTGGTACTGTTCTTAACTTGTTTTATTCCTACCTCACAGGTCGTCACTCTCTTGTAAGTATGGATACATGTTCCTCAGGAATGCATGAACTTAAGTGTGGGGCGCCCCAAGGGTCAATTTTAGGTCCAATACTTTTTAATTTATATATGCTCCCCCTTGGGGACGTCATCAGGAGGCATGGCATCAATTTTCACAGCTACGCTGATGATACACAGCTCTGCATTGCTGTGTCTCCTGATGACACGGGACCTTTTGATTCCCTTTTAAACTGTATTTTAGATATAAAGTCATGGATGGCAGAGAACTTCCTGCAGCTCAACCAGGACAAAACAGAGGTTTTAATTATTGGTCCTGAAGGCAAGAGAGAGAAACTTTTACCAAAACTAAATGCTTTTAAACATTCACAGTGCGTAAAAAACCTGGGCGTTCTTTTCGACTCTGAGCTTGATTTTATTCCACACATCAGAAATACTACAAAGATTGTTTTTTACCATCTTAAGAATATAGCCAGAGTTCGCCCGTTTCTCTCTCTGGCCAGCACAGAGGTGCTAATGCATGCTTTTATCTCTAGCCGGTTAGATTACTGTAATGCCCTGCTCTCTGGTCTCCCGAAAAAGAGCATTTCACACCTTCAGCTGCTCCAGAACTCAGCTGCACGCGTGCTGACGAAAACCAGAAGGCGGGCTCACATTACACCGGTTTTAGAATCGCTGCATTGGCTCCCTGTGCGCTTCAGGATCGATTTTAAGGTTCTTTTACTAGTTTTTAAGTGTCTTAACGGCCTCGGGCCTTCTTATTTGTATGACCTGCTTTTACCGTATCGGCCCTCGCGGACCCTGAGGTCCTCCGGTACTGGTCTTTTATCTGTTCCCAATGTTAGAACCAAAACCTTTGGTGAAGCCCAGGGCTGTAAACTAACTTTTTGGCTCACCTGCCAAGGGGACCGGTATTCAACTTTTTCAGGAGTGTAATATACTCTGTGCATTGTTTTAAAATGACAGATTTTGTATCTTGTGTTAATGAATCTTTTTTGTGCATAAGCGATTAATGAGGACCAACGATCGTCGTCTATTTGGGCTCCAAGGTCTTTCTCCCATTTTTCTTTGACCAGATTAGTGCTAGTTTTATTATTAGTCATTAAAAGATTGTAAGTTCTTGAAATATGTTTTCTATTAACTCACCACTCATCATCGACCCAAGCCATCCCCCAAAACTCCTGTGCTCATTAAAGGTGAACCCATCTCCATCACTGACACATTCAAACTCCTTGGAACCCACATCAGCAATAACCTCAAATGGAAAATAAACGCAGACCACATCTACAAAAAAGCCCAGCAAAGACTTTTCCATCTCCGTCAGCTCAAGAAGTTCAGGGTAAGGTCCCATCTTCTGCTCCACTTTTACACAGCCATCGTAGAAAGCATCCTCACCTTCTCCATCACAGTCTGGTTCGGCAGTCTAGACTCACTCTCCCGAAAGAAACTACAACGCATCATAAATAGAGCATCCAAAATTATTGGCACACCCCTTCCATCCCTTGATTCACTCTACCACAAACGGACACTACGCAGAGCACGGAAAATCATCTCCGACCCCACTCACCCTGCACACTATGCCTTCCAGCTACTGCCCTCTGGGAGGCGTTACAGGACAATTGCTTCCAGAACATCCCGGTTAAAAAACAGTTTCATCCCAACTGCAATAAACTTTCTGAACTCTGAACATTAAGGATTAAGCATGGCCCTTATGTATTGTGTAGTGTGTATGTCTGTATGTATATCTGTGTTATATGTTTTGTAAGTTGGAACCTGTACCAAGCTGACATCAAATTCCACCAGCCTGGCTGTGTGGTCATTAAAATGAATGAATGAATGAATCAATCAATCAATTAATTCTTTGAGTAAGCAGCGATTCCAATTGAGAGAGCTGTGGTTTTTCCAAGGTTTCCCTCAGCTGTGATCGTATAAAATGACGTAGCTGGAGATATCTATAAAAATGTGTGGCTTGGATATGATGGGAGTCTCTCAGATGCTGAAATGATTTTAGTGTGTTACCGTCATATAGGTCATCAATCTTAATTATATTCTTCTGGGCCCACACCTTTAAACCCAGGTCTTTCTGTACACATTTTAAGGAAGGGTTGGACATTATAGGGGTGAGTGGAGATAAAGAAGTTACTTGTCCTAAATAATGGCTAATTTTGTCCCAGATTTTAAATGAGTGAATAATGATTGGGTTATTTGTGTGTTTTTTTACAGTTTTAATATTAAAACAATATGGTATGTGTGATAAGTCTTCTATGTTTAAGATATAGCTTTCTATTCGTGTCCAGGAGGGAGTCTCATCGCCTCCGAACCAGTAAAAAAGTGGTCGTAATTGGGCAGCCCAGAAGTATAATTGTATATCTGGTAGTCCTAGTCCTCCTCTCTCTACCGGTAAACATAGCGTGGATCTTTTAATCCTTGGGGCCTTGTTACTCCAAATGAACTTTCCGGCTATTTTATTGTATTTGTTGAAGAAGGAACGTGGAAGATCAATTGGTATCGATTGTAATAAGTACATAAGTCTAGGGAATATGTTCATTTTGATAACGTTTACTCTGCCTATAAGGCTCAAAGGAAGGGTTGTCCATCTAGCCAAGTCTTTTTCAATCTTTAGTAGTAGAGGTAGGTAGTTGAGCTTATACAGGTTCTTAAGAGTACCGTCTGTTATGATTCCTAAATATTTGATCTTAGATTTGACCTGAAAGGGCGAAGAGAGTCATTGTGGATAAGCCTGGCTTAAATAATGGGAGGAGCTTGCTTTTAGTCCAGTTTATTTTGTAGCCAGAAAAGCTGCTGAAGCCGTCAATTAGGTGTAGCAAGGCTTTAAGTGTTTAAGTTTCCGGATTAGTTAAAAACAAAAGTATATCGTCGGCGTACAACGCAATTTTGTGTGTAGTGTTCCTTATTGGGATTCCCAATGTGTTGGGATCTTCTCTAATTTGTTGAGCCAAAGGTTCCAGGATGAGAGCAAAGATCAGGGGCGACAGGGGGCACCCCTGTCTTGTGCCACGCCCAATAGTGAAGGAGCCAGATACAGTTCCGTTGACGAGGATGAAGAGGAGGAAGTGGATGAAGACGAAGATGATGACTTCAGACTTCAGCAGTTCACTCTTCTCAGCGTCTGGCAGGGATTTCGTAAAGAGATGTTTCCCGGTCGCCTCCCCTTTTGTCCTTCCGTCTCCGTCCCTTCTGGTGTGAGCCGTCCTGAAGAAGATCCATCCTTGGTTCCTCAGGGGCCAGAAGATTCCACTCCCTCAACCTCAGGCTGCAACACAAAGAGAAGCAGAGAAGAGGACGCACAGGTAAGTGTGAAGAGGCAGAGGATCTCCGAGGACAGCAATGAAGAGGATGATGATGATGACTTCAGCTGATCGCCATGGAAACCCATTCCATGAAGCTCTCTATGCACTGTTCTTGAGCTCATCTGAAGGCCACATGAAGTTTGGAGGTCTGTAGCGATTGACTCTGCAGAAAGTTGGTGACCTCTGTCTGCGCACTATACACCTCAGCATCGCTGACCCCGCTCCATCATTTTACGTGGCCTATCACTTGGCTGAGTTGCTGTTGTTCCCAATCGCTTCCACTTTGTTATTATCGCACTGACCGTTGACTGTGGAACATTTAGGAGCGAGGAAATTTCACGACTGGACTTGTTGCACAGGTGGCATCCTATCACAGGACCACGCTGGAATTCACTGAGCTCCTGAGAGGAAACAGAAACAGTCTGAATGCCGAGGTGCTTGCTTTTATACACCTGTGGCCATGGAAGTGATTGGAACACCGGATTTCATGGCAATATAGCGTGTCTCTTTTTAAATGATTTACCTTCTGAGTCATAGTTGGTGATGAGAAGGATGGAGGACTACAGGACCAGATGAGAAGGATAGAGGACCACAGGACCAGATGAGAAGGATTGAGGACCACAGGACCAGATGAGAAGGATGGAGGACTACAGGACCAGATGAGAAGGATGGAGGACTACAGGACCAGATGAGAAGGATGGAGGACTACAGGACCAGATGAGAAGGATGGAGGACTACAGGACCAAATGAGAAGGATAGAGGACCACAGGACCAGATGAGAAGGATGGAGGACTACAGGACCAAATGAGAAGGATGGAGGACTACAGGACCAGATGAGAAGGATAGAGGACCACAGGACCAGATGAGAAGGATGGAGGACTACAGGACCAGATGAGAAGGATGGAGGACTACAGGACCAGATGAGAAGGATGGAGGACTACAGGACCAGTGGACTGAGTGAGTAATCTCCTACAGAGACTAATCTCTGTAATCTCCTGAAACTACAGTACCAGTAATGACATAAAAGTTAACTTTACATCAGTGGGATGTATTTATTATAGGAGCTTTCTAGAATAGTATTCCATTGTTTATAATATAATTTCAGACCTTCAGGATTATACACACTGCACCAGACTTCCAACAAGAAGAAACCATGTGGAAGACCTAGACTCATCTTCCAGGGCCAGATGAGAAGGATGGAGGACTACAGGACCAGCCATGACATGCTTGTCAAAAACTTGTCTTAATAACGCTCCAAATGCTAAAAGTTTTCCCAAAAAATTAAGTAATTTCTATATTAGACCTGTTATTTTATTATTATCTTCTCTTTTCAGGTAGCCATACAGATGCAAACGAATTTAAAGAATTTCTGTGTAAAGCCTATCCAAAACTCAGACGAGGGGGTGGATTTGAGTTGCTCAAAATCTCTGGAACAACACGCAGTCGCCACCTGATCCTCATCCCCTGTCCCAATGAGGGTTATCATGTAAGACACTTGAAAGATCCCCAAACCCAGATTGGTCATGCCACTCTTTTCATACGACCACTCCAAAGGAACCTGAATCTGGACCCTGTAAGTTTTTCACTTTTCAACTGGTGCAGACTGTGAATGACAGTCACATAGTTATTGCTTTTGTTGAATTTTTAAAATGATCTTGTTTGTAGGACAGTCCAGATTGCAGTAATGAGCTAATTGGACCACCTCAGAAATGTGTCGGGTGTGGAGAGGAGTTCCCTTTTTCACGCATAAAAGCTCATAGCGATGAATGCATGAGGTATGCTCTACAAAACTGCTTTACACTAGGTGTAAAGCAGTTTTGTGTGTGTGTGTGTGTGTGTGTGTTAAACAATTGTAACTATAGATGTCTTAGTGCAGGGCAAACATGACAAATCAGCACATCTAATGTTTCATTATTGTGGGCCCAAATATTAGTTATTTTGATGCCAAAAATCCCTCTGAAAAGCCATATTGTTCATACATTGTTGTGCATCCAAATGTGGAGGATATAGATCCTGGATATTGGTCTTGAGGGAAAGTTGAGTTTGAATGGAATTGATTAATTATATTTATATGGCCATCCTTTTGTACTTTTAAACTTTAGTTTTACTAGATTGCAGTGTTTTTGTGAGTGTGTTATGCAATATAAAATATACTAGCCAAACTAACAAAAATGACCTCTTTTTTACTCAAGACCATCACAGAGCAGTGGTGAGGTAGAGGTTGAGGTTGCCACAGAAAGTGCCAACTCCTCCCGAAGTGAAGGTAGATTTGTCAGCATGTTGACGAGACCACAGGTGAGGGAGACAACAAGGGCCAACAACTCAAACTACTCGGTGCCACCTCAGGGATGTGTGCCAGCTCCTGACATAGTTGATCTAGATCCCATTGAAGAGAGAGGCTTCCCTGGTTTGTTACGTAATTAAACATTACATCATTTATTTCAATAACTTGTTGCTCTCTGTATATTAATTGATCCAGTATTAATTTGAACATTTGAACAACTACTTTTAGATTGGCAAATTGCACCAAATCCTACAGAGGCAGCAAAGAGATTCAAAGAAATTAAGTAAAATTACGTTCTTTTTTCAACTTCATTTATGATTGATGATACAAAATCATTTCAGGCAATAAAATAAATGTTGACTTTCTTCTCTATTTTGGTAGCGTCTCCAAGCATCCTTGGGAAACTCCTGCAGTTCTGGATAGGGTGGAATGTGCTGCCCAGACACTTGGATGTTAACGTGGTGGAGAGCAACTTCCCCAGTTCTTCCACCTGCTTAAACTTCCAGGACATTACAAAGAGTCCTCTAACTTTGAAAGAGACATTCTTGCTGCTATTTGTAGCTCTGACACTGGGTTTGGACTGGTCTAAGGACACATCAATATATCACTGTACACCTTAGTGTACATTTGTTGTCCAGCAACAAAATTTGGATTGCAGCATAAAAGCATTTGAAAGAGTGATATCAACTAGGACCTAGTTCTGCCAGTGTGTGTAACACTGGTGCATTAAAAAGGTCTGCATGCTTGTGATGTGGTGAAGCATATTTGTTATTTGCTTCATGTCTATACCATTGTCTTTTAGGTTTAATCTCACTGTTCACAATTGTATTAAAGCTCAGGAGACTGTTACAGAGACAAAGTGAGTTGTTGCTGTTCTTTATTTGTGGTTTTGTTCTGAAACAGGATGCATGTTGCAGTTTCTCGAGCCTTCTGATTCAGAGACTTAAGTCTCCAATCACATGTGAAATTAATACTTCAAAACAAGTTATCTTGATAACTACAGGACAGTTTATCATACAAGGCTCTGTTACATAACCATAATGGTTTTCAATGTTTAAACTTAATGGTTCACAAAAAGTTCATTAATAGTAATAGACATAAATTGCTTATTGCAAAAAGTTTGTTTGCAGTCATATTGTACAATGCAGCAAGTTTTATGACATCTGGTATAAAATAAAAATGCTGTCATTCCCATTCTTTTTAAATCATTTTAGACACTTGAAACAAAGATATCAGAACTGCTAAACCATAATACCGGCTTCTTTATCAGAACGTGAGCAATATGGATTTACTGGAGCATTTCTGATAATAAGCTCACACTTTGTACATAGACATCTAACACATTGGACAGAGGGCAATCAGGGTCTGGTAGACTTCCAACTTCCTGGTCAGTCAGTGAGCGCTGCAGCTGAACTTCAGGGACCACAACACCAGGCTGATGGTGACCACACGGTCCGGTCCAGTCAACTCCAAACTCCGTGTCAACCTGCAGCTGCAAGAGCTGAGGTTAAACGGTAGGATAAAGGGTCAATCAAAATCAAAGTCTTAAAGATTTTTATGGTCAATATGTCTACAGAACTGTAAGCCATATTAATTCATTTTACAGAAGCTAGTTTGAAATATCACTTGTTTATCATCTGGGATTCTGTATCTATGCCCCAAAAACAGCTATGGCATTGGAAAGAGCTTGACTACAATTTCCAAGAGCCAATACATTAATTTTGAGAGCTAAGATGTATAATTTTCTCTCTAAATCACTGCTCCTTGTTTGACCACAACATTGTAGCAATACCTTATTGTGTTAAAAGTGACAATGATAGGCAGTATAAATCCATCACATTTAGTTCCTGAACAACAGGCTACTATAGTTACATTTTGCTACTGATACATGCACTTTATAATGGACATAAAGTAGAGATAATGTTGACAATATCCCATGTAGGAAATTAAAAGTTAAAGCAAAACAGAATTACTGAATAAATCCAAACCTGTATGGGGCCCTGCTGCGCCTCATGCTCATGGCGAGTCCACAGTTGCAGCGGTGACTGGTTGCCCTCAGTGCGTAGTCTGTGGCAGTTCCAGCCACGCTGGAAAAACTGAAGGTGCTTCTGTATGTGGGGCACAAAGCACCAGTGCAGAGCATAGAGATGCATTTCATTGTCAGGATTGAGAAGGCCTTCTCTCTCAAGGTTGGTAAAGATGGTGTAGAAGAGATCAAGAACTCCCACATAAACGTCTCTCCAGAGCCTTTCGATTCTGATGGGTATAAAGGAAAAACTATTTATTCTACCTACAATGAACAAAAACAAAATATACAGGGAAAATACCTTTACCTAATACTATTACCTACTGTTGGTGTATGACAACACTCCCATTAATGATAACCACAGTAAATTAGAACTGAATTAAATACGTAAGTAATAAGTGATGTATTCAATATTCACTCTAAATAACAGTTAATGACAAAGTTTAATTTTAATTCTCTTAAAGGATAAGTTGATTTTTTCAAGTTTGTCTTCAAACAATGCTCACATGCCCACATGTATGATGAAAGAGTTTTTTGTTGCTGTAGTTGTTCCTCTGTCCATCTATACTGGCTGTGGAAAATCTAATGATAACCATTCTATTGTAAGTGATGGCTGGCCTTGTTCTGTGACTGCTGAAGCCTCATATATGCTTCAGAATGAAGTTCAGCTGAACTACAGAATGAGGACTAGATTTGTCATCACTTACATTGGAATCACACTAGAATAGTAATCTTCTCCTGGTCAGTATAGATTACAGAGAGACAATTAGAGAACAACTCTTTTGATATTTACACTAACGTTAATGTTGAAAAGCTCATAATCTGCTGCCACAAAAGCTTGATTGTATTAAGATAGACTTGAAGAGACAGGTTAAGTCAGTTTATATTGCCATCTTTTACAAAGTGTTATTTTGATACATTTTGAATGGAAGATTATGTTACGTTTGGTTATGGACACTCCTGCCAGCAATGTGTGAATTCCTGTTCAGTCCTCTATTAGCCACCATGTAGCGTGCAACATCAACATTTTCCCCGCCTTTATCTGACCTCACACGTGATGGCACACCATAGACATCGACAGCTTCCAGAAAGCTTTTTAGGACTATTGCTGCACGATTGTTGGTGGCGGCACTCAAGTATACAATCAAACGACTAAAGCCGTCAATACCACCATGCACAACAATACGCCATCTGAAATAGATATGCATGAGAACAGATTAAGATCAGTACCACTACCTGCATCATGCATCTCTGTATGTGCAAGTTGAGGCCAGATTTACACAGAGCATACTGTATATGCCTATTTGATCAGAACTTCTTTATCTGAAATCTTTAACACACAAACATAAATAAAATCCTGATATACTTCTAGGTCACCATTTCTTTGTATTCAATCCAGCTCACAAAATGTACACCCACACCCGAATTTATACAAGGTTCTGGTGAGTATTTTGATTAAAAATAGCCTTTGAGGCCAGCTGCAAGTTGTCTTTTTTAAGAGTTTTCAGTCTTTGGTCACTGACATTTTCTGTTTTTAGCACTGTACTCCAGCATATTAGATTTCATAGAAGACAATGGCTGAGGTTAAAATGTCGAGTGCCACTTTAATTTGGGAATATTGGGTGCACAGTGTGGGAGCCGTAGCCATTTTAGCCCCTGTCAGACTGTATATACAAAGATTACAATTTCAGTACTGTGCCAAAAACAGAAGGTTTATCACAGTTTCTAACTGACCTGTTCGGACCACTTTAAAAAGCCACCCCACCTAAAAGTTCAAAGAACCAACCAGCATTACTCTTAATTTTGATGCTGGTAGAAGTCAGTAAAACTGATTTGCATGCACAAGAACACTGATGGATTAAATAATTTGATCCATCCACCATTGATAAATCCCAGTCCGGCTTGCAGTGATACTTGTAGGTTAATTAAAATTGTAGATGAGCTTTTGTAACTGCTCTGGATATACACTAAACTGGGTAGTAAGTATCTTACAGTAGTACAATCTACAATAAAGTGGATGCTTGAGATGGTTAATGTTTTTTCGATACCTTATCAGTTTGTGATTTCCATCGATGTGCCATAAACTGTTCGGTGCTCTAACAGAGTACTTCCTACGCCTTCTTGGGTTCAGCTGAAGGGTGCGCATCAAAACTCCACCAGGATCCACTCGCCGCATGGATTCCTGGACACGCTGTCCTATAATAGGCAAAAAAATTCACAGATATGGTGTACAGAAAAAAAGTAAAGCATTCCCCAATCTGGCAGTGAATTCACAAATCCAGATAAAATCCAGACTAGCACTAAATAAAGCAGCTTCCTCACATTGTGAGTAAATCGGCAAGTAGGCCAAATCCCAACATAAAATAACCCCTGAACAAATGAATGGGTAATGAATACAATTCCTTACTTTGTATGCGTATGCCTTGTGCATTCAGGTGCCCAACCATCATTTTGTATCCAGACATGGGATGCTGCTGCAGAATTTGGGTCACAGTTTCATCCAGATTGTTGTCCTCTATTGGAGTTAATAGATTGTGGACTCTGATCATCAAAAATAACAAGAAAAAAGTCACAAGAGGCAACGAAGAAATGTCACCCATCTCACAGTAAAAACAAAACGGCGATTATTTTAAATCGGTGTCACCTAAAACAAACCTCATTCCTGTTTAGTCTAAATTCAGCTGCTGTGTCCTGTAGAAGTTTATACATTTTATTTATAATTTAAGTTAAAATCTTTCGTATTGTATGAGTTTATATATGCAACACTATCATGTGTCAAACTAATGCAATTGTGCTGAAATGTCACATCTGACTCTGTTCACTTTTTACTCCAGAAATAGGGTTACAGATCATCTGACAAACTGAAGATGTTAATTAATGGCACCCATGTACAGTATCAACAAATGCAGCAGCACAAATCCACTACCTGTAAGGAGTACATATGATAAACTAAGTGTAGCGACTAATTGTCCAATTTAAAAGGCCGCTAAGAGGCTCAGTGTTGTCTTGTCTGAGACATAACACACCCAGGTGTTAATTGCCGGAAATGATAGGAAGAGCGTGTGCAGGATAAACAATTAATAATACAGGCCAAACCAATGTTGGCTCCTACACTAAGTTTGTCAGTAATATAAGCATGTCAGTCACCAGTCCATCTGTCGTTGAAAACCAAAGCATATAGGCCTATATAATCAAGTATTGTTAGACCTATTCCCAGTGCATATTAATGTAAGTTAATATCAGTAACGTTAGTTAATTTTTAGTTAACTTAAACTCAGTGCAAAACTCAAAGCAGTGCAAGGAGACATATTATTGTATAAATGTTCTATGATATCATGAACAATTTATACTAAAAGCTTGGACTCAAATGTGCACCTAACGTTAGACTATATAAGATAAACACAGTATATTTCCCAGTGGTATTTGGAGATAAGGTGAGCAACATTACCATCAATAAACACTAGCTAGTTAAATATCTCTGTGAATTTGCACACATATATTGCCACCTTTAAAAGACGAGACACGGGAAACCAGACAAACAGACAATGTAGCGTTAGGAGTAAAAATTACCCTATTCCGTACTGTGCCATCCTCCGACGAATTGTTCTCTCGCACACTCCAAACACCTGTGCTATTTCCCCAGCAGTGTGCCCCCGCAGTAGGTGTGCTTCGATTAAAGTGGGGGGTATATTGTACGACGGACGTCCAAGGGTCCCTTCTTCTGACTCTGACAGGGTGTAAAGTTGGCGGGCGACTTCTTCAAGACCGTCTAACACTGCTAGCTCCATTTCCACATCTATATCGGCGTTGAGCTGAGCCAAGTCATCCATCAATCTATCCAGACGAAACTGAACATAGTCGTTGGTTGCATGGTTCTCTAAATCGTTCGCTAATGATCGTAATTCATTCGCAATCGCTCGTACAAAAAATGCCATTACTAAACCAGAGCTACATAAATAACAAATGTCAACAACTGCAGCTAACGGTTAGCTGAGCGGGCGGGCTAGTAGCCAGCAACATTCCTGTACAGGAATCAGCTCCGCTAGTAAGGCAGAAGTAGTAGGCCCGAATCGAGCAAGCTCCTGTAACCAATCATGCTGTTGACTGAGGTTAGGACCTCCTACTTCATTAACATATGGACACAGAAATACAGAAATAAATAAATGTAGGTGAACAGAAATGTAGAAATAAATATAAAGCATTTATTTATTCTGTTATTCATTCTTTTATTTATTTATTTATGCATTTATTTATTTTTTTATTCATTTCAGCATTTATTTATTTATTCCTGTATTTATTTATACATTTATTTATGCATTTCAGCATTTATTTATTTATTCCTGTATTTATTTATACATTTATTTATTCATTTATTTATTTATTTATTTATTTATTTATTTATTTATTTATACTTAAGTCATGTTTAGTCCTCCATAAATTCTTGCACGGCTATGTTCTAATTTTCTGCAGTGGAGCCAATGGTCCTGTGCCGCTTCTGCTTCATGGAGGAGGACACTCTGCACTCTCCTGGGCGGTGTTCACTGTGAGCATAATACCTCATAACGAATTAGAAACTCAGTGCATGTTCATAATAGAATATTTATGGAGCTGTTCTTTAATTTCAGCGTCTTTGCTATACGCTATTTGATTGATTAAATGGTTTCCATATGTGTCTTTGCAGGCAGTCATATGCAGCAGAATCATGGTATATAAAGGTTCTAGTGACCGCACATTACACCACCGCGCGGTGGCCGAGTGGTTAGAGCAGGTGCTTGAAGAGTAAGTGCGCAATGCCCATGCGCAGGAGACTCTGGCCCGGTCTTCACCGGTTCGAATCCAGCTCGGATCAGACTACTGCACAATGACGCAGCAATGCAGATTTCGTCATTGTAAGACAAAATTTTTCCAGACGAATGTCCCCGATGTAGCCTTTCTCGTCTTGGCTGCTCGCTTTAGTCCACTAAGTCATTTTGCTTCGTATTAGTGGCATTTTGGAGTGGGGATGAAACCCTCCAACGTGTGAGGGGCTCAGCAGCCTCTCAGGAAGGAAATTAAACAAAAGAGAGCATTAGTAGGTGAGTAGTGCTTTACCAGAGGTAGGCCTATGTGCTACAGGCAAACAATCTTGTTGGCCGTCAAAGTTAGCTTCCAAATTATTATTAACAAGCTATTACTTTTGGAGAGTACAAATGAACGCAGGCAAGTTACAAGATTTTAAGTTTCAAGCGCAAACTCACATAAAAACATCACCATTCCACATTTCAAAGTAATTCACAGTCACCTCCTATGAAGAACCAAATTGAAGGAGTTCTAACAATGAGCACAATCTTCAGTGGGCAAATCATTTACATTAAGAGCATTTTCAAATCATAAGAAATGTTGTAAACACTGGTGTGTTGTAGTTGATTTCATATCCAGTAGATGGCAGTGAAGCAGGATGATTTAGCGTGCTGTCTAACGTTACTTTTTATAGCTTCCACCATCCCACCGATGCTCTCTGCGTCTCCGCAGTTTGTTCAAAGGCCTGCTGAAGCCAACGCGTTAGCTAGCGGGAGTTAAGCTAGCTGTTGCTGCCATGGATGCCAGAGTTTTAGCACGTAGCTTTGGAATGCAACCTAAGCATTATAACAATAATTATGTATTTTAGGTTAAACTATTTGATCCGTTATGTTAACCGACATGAGCTTAGATATGTCAGGAGCATTCATTACACGAAAAGCAGTGTCTGGAGATATTAATGTAAATTTAAGGGTGAGTGGTCTCCAAAGAGACAGGTCTAATGTTTGCGTCCTGTTTGGTGATGGTCAGGGTTCACCCTGGACTCGCCAGTCTATCACAGGGCTGACATGTAGAGACAGACAGGTAACCAGTCTATCACAGGGCCGACATGTAGAGACAGACAGGTAACCAGTCTATCACAGGGCTGACATGTAGAGACAGACAGGTAACCAGTCTATCACAGGGCTGACATGTAGAGACAGACAGGTAACCAGTCTATCACAGGGCTGACATGTAGAGACAGACAGGTAACCAGTCTATCAAAGGGCTGACATGTAGAGACAGACAGGTAACCAGTCCATCACAGGGCTGACATGTGGAGACAGACAGGTAACCAGTCTATCACAGGGCTGACATGTAGAGACAGACAGGTAACCAGTCTATCAAAGGGCTGACATGTAGAGACAGACAGGTAACCAGTCTATAATAATAGATATATAATAATAATATATTACTGAATTTCACAATTTATTGTTTGCATTACTTGTGTCCCATCATCAATCTTTAATCTGTATCTTCTTTAATCTATTTGGGACTCAATGTAGTAGCATTTGACCGTTTTAATTATCCTGTTGCAATATGAGATTGGTTTACACTTTTGCTCTTTTTTTCTATACAGACCTGGACGGAAGAGAGATTTCTCACCCCTGCCCTGGAGTCACTACTTTGAAACCATGTTGAGGTGGAAAATGAAAATGGCAAAGATATATCCTTCTTGTGTTTGTCAGAAAATATTTATATCATATTTGACACTTTTGGTGTGGAAATCACCCAGAGCATTCAAAGCCAACTAGGTCATTTCAGATTTAGCCTTTTCTTGAGACCAGTGTGCTGTCTAACTTCAGCTTAGTATAGAAAATTAGCACTTTATGCAATTCATGTGTATTGTATTTTGAGCAGCTAATTCTTGCACGGCTATGTTCTGAATTTCCTTGACTACCTTGAACATTTTCAGAATTTTCTGCAGTGGAGCCAATGGTCCTGTGCTGCTTCTGCTTCATGGAGGAGGACACTCTGCACTCTCCTGGGCGGTGTTCACTGTGAGCATAATACCTCATAACGAATTAGAAACTCAGTGCATGTTCATAATAGAATATTTATGGAGCTGTTCTTTAATTTCAGCGTCTTTGCTATACGCTATTTGATTGATTAAATGGTTTCCGTATGTGTCTTTGCAGGCAGTCATATGCAGCAGGATCAACTGCAGGGTGGTGGCTATGGACCTTCGAGCTCATGGTAAATAAAGGTTGTCACGGGAGACAACATGTAACTAGACATATTTTATTTATAGTTTAGGAAATTGAGATTGTGATGGAGATGTATTAGTTTGCTTAGTTATAATGGGAAATAGTCTACTTAATGAATTAAAAAAATAAAATGTTGATCACTGCATCCTCACGATTTTAGCTCACCATTTGCATTCTGTAATAACGTAATATGCCCTTAACATTGATCTATTTCTAGAACATATTGTAGTTTTGCGTTTATTTCACAGACACTCTTCTGTACACAATCTCAGAACTGATTGGCTAGCTAGCTAGATTAACCTGCAGATATCCAGAGTCAAGACTTCCCTTTCTGTGTGTTGCTCATTGTTTACAGTCCGATTAGCAACTTGAGATGCGAGACTGGAGTTGGAGTTGAGAGATGACGTTTTCAACTGGATTGTTTCACAAGTAGCAAGTTAACAAGCTAATTTTAAACCAATAAAAAGTTAAAGCCTTGATTGCACTTCGGCCAGTGTGTTCCCCTTTTTGCTCTTCCCATGGATTGTTTACCTGCAATCATCCAAAGCCTGCCAATGTGATTAGTCACTGACTACAAACGGGAACCAGAACATTTCCTGTACCAAAAGGTTCTGCATATGAATGCAGGCACTTTTTTTTTTATAGAGATTATACATTGCATCTTCATTTCTTTGGTGGAACAAGTTGTAAAATGTGCTTCTCTCATTACCTATAGGTGACACAAAAGTGAAAAATCCTGATGATCTCTCTGCGGACACGATGGCCAAGTAAGTTGCTTTGTGTGCAGTTGATATAACATACGCACTCACTCTCCACAGCTTGGCCTTGAATCACAGAAAAATATGGGAAGCCTGAGGGGACAGTATGATCCTGCAGGACAGCCGACAGAATCGAGTCACACACACAGTCAGCTTACGTCCGTGCAGCTTCCCACCTAAAGGCAGGGTATGTTTGGTGCATCCTTGTATGGTCTTGCTTTCACGGCTCAGTCCAGAAGGAAGAAAGTCATTTGAGAGTTGTATGGATTCTTGTGATGGTGTGCATTTAGATGAATGAGTTGATAAATATGCTTTTAAAATGAAAATGAAATGATTAGTCGTTATACACTCTGTCTGGAGGTCTCTGACTGTACACACAGAAACACTGACACATGACAGGAATGTAAAACGGTTATTCTTGCCTTTTCTTTCAAAAGGGACATTGGCAAAGTGGTGGAGGTGCTCTATGGGGAGAGCCCACCTCCCATCATGATTATTGGACACAGCATGGGTGGGGCCATTGCAGTTCACACTGCCGCTGCCAACCATATACCATCCCTGCTTGGCCTCTGTGTCATTGACGTTGTAGAAGGTAACTAACTGGAGACAGATATTTTTCTATTTATGACGCTTAATTTACATGATAAATGTTCGTAATTAAATCAAATGATCTCCGTATTAATCGGTGTATTCATGTCAAGTGATTGTTGTTTATTGCATTCAGGCACAGCGATGGATGCTTTGAACAGTATGCAGAATTTCCTCAGAAGTCGGCCAAAGACATTTAAATCTCTGGAGAATGCCATTGAGTGGAGGTAAACCTGCTTCGATGTATGATTGGACTAAAATATACTACTCTGCAATTTGGTTAATGGTAGCATATAGTGTCATACACATTATTTACTAAAACCGAAAAGAACCTCGCTGAAAGCATTTCCCCTGTGTTGCTTCTCCTTTGCCGTCAGTGTGAAGAGTGGCCAGATTCGAAACATGCACGAGTCAGCACGAGTGTCAATGGGAGGCCAGGTGAAAAAGTATGTCTTCTCTGCTTCTCATCTGTACGTTAAAGGAGAAATCCGGTAATTTTTGACCCCATTTCCGTTGTCCCCAGGGTCATCCCGACTTATTAGAAGCAAAAAAACAGACAAAAATTGACGTTGCCTAGCCCGAGATCTGTACCTGCCTTGCAGCCTTCCAGACTCGCTCCAATGCTAACCCATTGGGGCAACTTTTATCTGCTTTCCTGGGCCTCAGAAACCAATTCCAAGACCTATGCAACACAGGTTGGGTCCATACGAGACACCACGGCGCTCGTTTAGCTCAAATAGTGTGGCAAAACGACATAAATATGTGTGTTTTAGGATGAAGTTACTCACCTCAAATCACTCCGTAGACATTAGCAGTCGATAGCCGAGCGCCTGTCGTCCCTCCCAGTCACCGCAGAAACGAAAACGTTTTCCTCGTAGTTTTGATTTTGTATCCATGAAGAAACGACCGAGCAGTGCAGTCGTCCTGTCCGTAATAAATCCAGGAAGCTGTTATATCCATATGTATGACTATGTTACAACATAGCAACGATAGCTTACAGCTAGTAACGTGCCGGGCGCTCGTCCCTCCCAGTCACCGCAGGAACGAAAAAGTTTTCCTCGTAGATTTTGTATCCATAAAGAAATGATCGAGCAGTGCAGTCGTCCTGTCCGTAATAAATCCATGAAGCTGTTATGTCCATATGTATGACTATGTTACAACATAGCAACGACTGCTTACAGCTAAACAGTAGCCGGGAGCCAAAAGTCTCGCGCAAGTTCCCGTCTCCCGACGTCCTCACTCTGGAGCTGTTTTAAAGCCAATACAGTGACAAACTTCTTTCCATCGAGCAGTGCTGTCATGTCCATATGACAGTGTAACTAGCGCTAGCCTACATAGTAAGATTGCTTAGCCTGTGTGACAGTTGAACCTGCTACAGCCACAACAAATCTCACGCAGTCTCAGTAGGCTAGTTGTGTTGACAGCACGAGTGGGAGTCGCGTGTCGCGTGACGCGTGTGCAGACTGCATACTCTCATCAACAGAGTGATGAGAGACACAACAGAGTGATAACGAGCACCCGGCAGGTTACTAGCTGAAGCTATCGTTGCTATGTTGTAACATAGTCATACATATGGATATAACAGCTTCCTGGATTTATTACGGACAGGACGACTGCACTGCTCGGTCGTTTCTTTATGGATACAAAATCAAAACTACGAGGAAAACGTTTTCGTTTCTGCGGTGACTGGGAGGGACGACAGGCGCTCGGCTATCTACTGCTAATGTCTACGGGGTGATTTGAGGTGAGTAACTCCATGCTAAAACACATATATTTATGTCGTTTTGTCACACTATTTGAGCTAAACGAGCGCCGTGGTGTCTCGTACGGACCCAACCTGTGTTGCATAGGTCTTGGAATTGTTTTCTGAGGCCCAGGAAAGCAGATATAACGTGCCCCAATGGGTTAGCATTGGAGCGAGTCTGGAAGGCTGCCAGGCAGGTACAGATCTCGGGCTAGGCAATGTCAATTTTTGTCGGGTTTTTTGCTTCTAATAAGTCGGGATGACCCTGAGGACAACGGAAATGAGGTAAAAAATGACCGGATTTCTCCTTCAAGGCGCCGTCTTCATCGACAGTCACTGAAAAATGACTAAATAGTAAACCAAATAAATCTACTGGACGCTAACCTGGCGGTGGTAAAACTTAGACACGTAACGTTAATAAATCCAAGCTTTCGGTGTCGTCTCTCCGGTGTTTCCTGCGCTGGAGGCTGCTGCTGCTGCTGCCGCGACGTCAGTGCAGACGAACTGTGTTGCTCAACGGTCACAACTCGAAAAAAATAAGTGCAACTTTTAAATATTTCCTCTTTATCTGGTCAAATTAAAGTGACATAAGGTTACGTACGCATCAACTATAGACTGTATAAAATATACAAGACAAAATTTCAAATTAAGAATGACTATTTCAGCTCTGACTAATGATTATCCTTCAAACTTCAAATATGAATGATCATGTTATTTTCCCGAGATTCTCAGCTGTAAGCAGTAAATAACTGTGAAAAGAAACATTTGACCGTTGGGATGCTTGAGCAAGCGTCATGACTCCCAGAATGCTTTGCTTTCACAGCAATACACTGTACAATCGTAATACAGTACTTCACCGTTAGAATTTCACTGTAAATTTCCAGGGAAGTCTTACAGTGTACTGTGTAATGTACAGAAAAACAGCTATTCGTTATTATTTTTTCTATATTTATTTTTACAGCGTGACACCGTGAGTGAGAGCGCTGGAGAGGAAATAGAGATACGCTCAGCGCGCCATCTTGTGGGCGTGAGCTGTCCAGTTCATGGGAATGATGAAAGTTGTATTCACTGACCATCCGTGATGTGTCCCCCTCTGACCCCTGAACCGGAACTAACGCTCACCTAATTTAATAAATGTGAATAGAACGAAACATCATAAACTATTAGAAAGTAACCTTGTAACGACTTGGCTGTCATTAAAGTCGTTTGAGAGGATGAGGTCCTGTATGTTTGTGTGACGTGCTGCTGCTGGTTCATAAGCACGCTGAGTCCAGGTAAGTTTCAATCATTTAATAACTTAAAATGATCACAGCTACTTCAGCGGCTAGATTACACACGCCTAAAGGATGGAAAACGTGCACTGGTGGCGAATATGTAACAAAGCAACAAACTGAACAAATGTGGTCAACAAATATTACGGCTACCTACACTCCTCTCTCTCCTCCCCCAGTGCAGGTGATCCAGTTCCCTATATCTCCTACGGCAATCATCCCCCGTGCCCACGTGACCCAAGCCCTGTGTATCACCGTGACAACCAGACCAAACAAATCAAAAGACAAATAATCCACCAGTGACACAATATGGCTCCTACAAAGAGCAATATGTGACATTTTTAGGAGGTATGATAATATAGTGAAACATTTTCTCTGGGAAGGGAAAAAAGCATGAATCAAATTGAGTAAATGATGTGCCCCTTAGGGAGAAAGGGGGAATAGGGTTACCAGGTCCAAGATTGTACCTCTAGCATTCCAAATGTCAAAATTAGCCAAACACTGGAAAAGAGACGGGAGACACAGTCGACTGGATGGACAATGAGAAAAATGTGTGTTCTCTCTTTAATCCGATTGGCACTCTCTCCACAGGTAACGAGTCCAGCTCCATGTCCAACCCTTCAACACCTTTTGCTCTGTGATTCTCTGGGATGGCTTCCAGCACTCCAGGCCTGTTACTCAACCACCTTATGAGAGAAATCCACCCTTTGAACACAAAGAGACCAGATTCCCGTAAAGCAACACTGCTTCCTTCTCCGTGGCCACTGACACGAGGCAATCATCTCCATAAAAGCAGTGCAATAGTTTGTCCACCGTTTCCTCACTGTAGTGATGCCATAGTCCATAGTCCTACCTGCTCAGCAGGTAGTTGCTCCATATCCCCGTTTGGCCACCAGAGGAACCTGAGGAGGTCTCTGTCATCAGGAGGCACCTGTACCTGATGGAACATGGATTCAATGTGGGCCATGATCACAAGATCAGAGAGCTGGTAACATCAGGGCCCTGTAGAAGTTGAGCATTCAATGATGTACCTTGATATCTTGCTCCACAGTCAAACACAATTTTGCCCATCACCACGGTCCAGCTCCTCTTTGGGCACCTTCTCAGCATAGCCTTTAGCCACCAGGTCATTTATAAAGGTGTTATACTCAGTATGAAATGTTGAGTCCTTCTTAAACCTTCTTTTCAGAAAACACAAACGCTGCTCAACAATTCTTTTGTTATTTGGCATATTGACATCAATGTTCCTTAAAGGCAATGAAATCTGGTAATGCCCCTCCACCTGTTTTGCTGAGTTGGTGACAAACTCCAAGAATCTTTGATCCTCTCTTGACATTGCAGGTTGTTCATCAATGCTGACAGTATCTCCACTGTTTCCTGTCAGTGGACCATTGACAGTCCAGCCCAACATTGATTCCTATAAGAAGCTCTATTCCTGCATCAATCTGAGGTAAGTGAATGTCTTTCAGATATGACCATTGTTTAATATCCCTTTCAGTCGGAATATTTCTGTTATATTCTCTGTTCACAGGCATGGACTCTTGCGTATAAGCTCTTGGCAGCTCAAGAAAATTGTCCCCCCCCAGTGCTGCAAACTCCAGTCCTGACACAATGTTGCTGCTTCCAACTTTCTCCTGGCCCATGGTTCGGAGGAGAATGCGGCCCTTCCTCCCTGTGAGGTGGAGCTTTTGCATTAAGCTCTCAGTGCAAAACACAGCAGTGCTCCCCTGATCCAAGAAAGCATAAGTGACAACAATTTTGGTTCCTTTATTAGATTTAACCTGTACTGGTACAATAGGCAGTTTGCAGTCCTGGTCTCCAGCCCCTGTAAGACCACTCGACATCAGTGCGTTATCAACACACAGCTCTGGGCTCCACTGCGTCCGCAAGGATTCTTTAACGGGTTCCTTGTGAAGTACAGTGGGATGTTTAAGGCTACACCTTGAGCAGGAAATCCTTTTACGGCAATCTTTACTGATGTGCCCTGTACACAAGCATCCAAAACAGATGCCATTTTCCTTCAAGAAGCCTGTTTTCCTCTCATGAGGCATTCTTCCCATCTGTACACTAACGTGTGTCCTCCTCCACAGCAGATGCATGCTCTCCTTCCCGTTTGGTCAATTTCCTTTTCTTTCCTTGCAGACAGATGTTTGTTCTCCAGAGGGCCTACAGTGGTAGCAAAACTGCTCCCCTTGTTTCCAGGACGAAACTGTGGCTTAGGTTTGTTTGTTCCTCTAATCATAGTTAGTGGTTGAGAGTCTTGTATATTGCCGAACACAGGATCTGTCATAATTTTCACTTGCCTTTCAATGAAGTCAGCAATATCTGTGATTCTAGCTCTTCGGTTGTATCGTTCTTGCAACTCACATGTTTGGTTTCTCCATTTGTCTCTGAATTTGTAGGGCAGTTTTGGTTTTTTTCGTATGAAGTTGTATGCATGTTTGTATTTGTTTCTGTTTGTTTTGGAATAAATTAATCTGCATTGACATTGAGTAACTGTTTAGCTTGTGCCTTTTCAAAATATGATTGACAAATATATGAGACAAATTAAATATGACTGGATTCAATTTAAAAGGAAATGCCCTGTTATCACTGACTAATTCCACTTCAGGGTTATAGTATACAACCCCGTAGTGTGACCCATTAAGTATCAAGACATTCTGATGTATAGTTTCAAAATAAAAGCCCATCAAAGTGTCAAATATGAGACATATTACACAGGATTTTGGGTTCAATTTAAAAGGAAAGGTCCTGTTATCAAGGAATAATTCCACTTCAGAGTTATAGTATATGACCTGGTAGTGTGACCCATAAGTATCAAAACATTCTGATGTACAGTTTCAGAATAAAAGCCCGTGAAAATGTCAAATATGAAACAAATAATACCCACATTTATTACATTTGTTTGACGCCGCTGTACTTACTGAGCGTCTCGTTGATGCCTTTGCGCTGTGAGCGATCGCTTTCTTGTTGACTTTTTTTTATTGACAAATGTAACTACTTGCCTGTCATTAAAGTCGTTTGAGAGGATGAGGTCCTGTATGTTTGTGTGACGCGCTGCTGCTGGTTCATAAGCACGCTGAGTCCAGGTACTATTTTCCCCAAAACATTTAGGAACCGGTGATACAAGCATCTGTAAAAACTAACAAGCAAATGAAAAATAACAATTGGGAAGAATAAACAAGACAACAGGAAATATTCATATTATTCTTGTTTATTAGAGTAACCCCTGAGTTTGACAGAAAATAACATGTAAAACATTCAAATACTCAATCCCTTACCAACAAAAATAGTGTGGATGGTGTGTGTGTGTGTGTGTGTGTGTTTGAGAGTGAGTTTGTGCGTGTGTGTGTATGTATCTGATGAGTGATGGGCTGAAAACATTTGTACTTTACGGACAGAGTAAATAGTACTGTGACTTCTCTGTTTCAAAAGGAAATAGCCTCCCCCATTACGCTTGGGGGTTCACAGAACCATGTTATTGAACAATACTGAGTGCTGGCCCAATAGCTTAAACATTAAACATGATGGGTGAAATTTGTTAACAAAATGAAATAAAAAATAATAAAATACAGCCCCTACAAATAAAAAGACTGTTGTGAATGAGTGCAGGTCAGGGTAGTGAATGTCCAACTCACACAAAGTCCCACTCAAAATCCATGAGCATCCTCAAGAGTGTGCACACATGTCGGGGATGTCGCCTGTCCATTTTCCCACTCTTCTTGCTGGTCACTTTCCCCCGCCGTGCCTTTGTCCCTCTCTCTGGGTTGATCCCAACTTAGCTTCTACAAAGCATAGCAAGGTAAAACAAGAGACACAAAAAAGAATTAGGAAATCACTTGTAGCATACCGTAAATTCTCAAATAGTGGCCGGGGCCTTTATTTACCTCACATACAGAGGATAACAGGGCTTTATTTGAAGCAGGCTTATATTAGAGACGGGCATTTATTTCTAATTCCCTCTGTTCCATAAGTCTCCTGTATTTGCTCATATTTTAGTATGAAGCTTCCTTATTGTCTGATCTGCGTCCAGCTACTGTCAAATTTGTGTTACTTCATTATGCTGTTAATACAAACTCAAGAATTCCTGTATATGTTTCAAATTAAAAGCCCTGTAGCATTTCAATGGACAGAATCCATTCAATACATAACAAGGCTTTTATTGTGAAACAGGAACGTGTTGTGGATAATTCAGTGACTAAAATGTAGCTATGGCAATGTGGCACTTCTACGGTGTTACAAAAATACAATTTGACTGGGACCTTTGACCTTCAGTGACTGAAATAGTACAATAACACTTTGCTCTAGAAGATTTATCTTTGGGCAGAATTGTGTGTCACTAAAAAATATATTTAATAATTTATATCTGAATTTGAATTGCTCCATCCATCGTCTACTGCTTATCCTGTATTCAGTTTATTGGAATTCAGTTCCAAACTAATAAATTAGTCAATTCAAATTAAAATATAAATGATTCAAATTCAGTTTGTAGTGACACATATTTCTGCCCATAGTAATCCAGAACAACAAAATGTTGAAAATAGGATGATTATATTGTGGAATTTATTAAATTAAAGTGATGGAAATACTAAATACATCAATCAGCTACCTACTCAGTTTGGGAGTCTGAGATTCAGAGTGGGGCCCTACTATACAGCAATACACATCTGACGCTAATGCCTCGATATCGGATTCAAACTTACCTCTGTATGAATTCAAGTGTGCAGGCAGCCTGATCCTGATATTGGAGGTCGAAGTTGGAGTAGCACGTGAAGACAACAGCAAGCCCCAAAACAAACGATGCTCCTTCACACACCAACTGACCCTCGATGCTTACATCTAACGCTGGTCACAAATCATTGGACCTGAAACACAATGAAAAAAGAGTTAGGCTGATTGTCACATTGACCATTTGATGTATTATCAGGTGGCCACTTGCTGCTATATTGTTTTCGTCCATTGCACTGCCTTTGATGTATGTGTTATAGAGGGTCAGTAGCATTCCACACCCAACAACGAGAATGCACATAGCGAGTGGGCCAAGCCGTCTCTTTGAGATTCAGGTTCAATAGAAATACTCTGCATATGTGCAGTAGTACAGTGTAAGTAAACATGTGGGACTTAGGGTTTACCTAGAATGATCAACAAGGGCTATGGCCAGGGCGAATGATGTCTTCACAGTCGCTGCTGTTGCTGACACCTATATAGGAGACAAAAACAGCATTGCAGTTCTAAGTTAATGTTAATATAATTAAACAATGTTTTAACTATGGTTGTCATCAATGTCATATTGAAAGAAATTATTTAAAAATTACACTGAGCTCCATTCATTGCATTTTAAGAATTTCTATGTCTTAATCTGGAATAAAATTGACTACATCATCTATACTGGCATCTGCCTACAAAGGCATATTAGTACCACATGCATGGCCGCAAAACTGACAACTGAACATTCTAGAAACACATGCTAGACTGCTGCCTCGTCTCCCTTGTTGGTATTAATATATTATGCAACCATTCAATATTATTAAGCATCTGACGAAGCGCTAAGACAGTTAACGCCTTAGTTAACAGTTAGCTAGCCTTTACATGTGCTGTGCTAGCATACGTGTTGGAAAAGTTGAGCTTAAGTTGAGAACTTGACTTACCATGGGGTACTCGTTTCCCTTCTTTGTCTTTTCGTCTGGTCTGGAGCTCAAAAATTAACTAAATAAATCCACTGGACGCTCCAAACTTGGCGGTGATAAAAAAAAAAGTCGGGATGACCCTGAGGACAACGGATCTGGAGGCTGCTGCTGCTGCTGCCGCGACGTCAGTGCAGACGAACTGTGGTGCTGAACGGTCACAACGCGAAAAAAACAAGTGCAACTTTTAAATATTTCCTCTTTATCTGGTCAAATTAAAGTGACATAAGGTTACGTACGCATCAACTATAGACTGTATAAAATATACAAGACAAAATTTCAAATTAAGAATGACTATTTCAGCTCTGACTAATGATTATCCTTCAAACTTCAAATATGAATGATCATGTTATTTTCCCGAGATTCTCAGCTGTAAGCAGTAAATAACTGTGAAAAGAAACATTTGACCGTTGGGATGCTTGAGTAGCCTACGGAAGCGCATTGCATTCACTGGATAAAAAAAAATTAGACGCCTTATCTCGTAATTAGGAGAAAAGATCTCGTAATTATGAGAAAACATCTCGCAATTATGAGAAAAAATCTCGTAATTATGAGATCAGGATCTCGTAATTATGAGAAAACATCTCGTAATTATGAGATCAGGATACCCAACGTCTTGAGATGCGTGCGCAGTGTTGACATACTGATATTGAAACCATCCTCATTTCCAGAAACCTCAAAATTTCCCAGTATCTCAAGCCGAGAAGGTGGTAATAGCAGATTAACTGCGATAGCGCCATCATTGCCACTGAGAGAGGACTATCTTTTATCTTTTCTCATAATTACGAGATCCTGATCTCATAATTATGAGATCTTTTCTCGTAATTACGAGATAAGGCGTCTAATTTTTTTTTTATCCAGTGAATGCAATGCGCTTCCGTACTTGAGCAAGCGTCATGACTCCCAGAATGCTTTGCTTTCACAGCAATACACTGTACAATCGTAATTCAGTACTTCACCGTTAGAATTTCACTGTAAATTTCCAGGGAAGTCTTACAGTATACTGTGTAATGTACAGAAAAACAGCTATTCGTTATTATTTTTTCTATATTTATTTTTACAGCGTGACACCGTGAGTGAGAGCGGTGGAGAGGAAATACAGCTCCGCTCAGCAGGCCATCTTAAGAGCGTGGGCTGGCCAGTTCATGGGAATGATGAAAAAGCAGTACACGGAAGATCCGTGATAATTTTGTCTTTTTGACCCCTGAACCGGAACTAACGCTCACCTAAATGTGTAAAGTCAATGCAACAAAACAGTAAGGGGTGGGGGACTTTAATCAACGCTACACGAAGACGCTGTAGTCACGTAGCGTTATCTTCCCGCCAAAACTTGGGAAGCTTTTGTGCAGGTAAGATTTGGGTTGTGATGCTCTCTGTCTGTTGGTTAAGTTAGCATAAGTTATTTTGTCTTAAACTGTATATAAACGTAACATTATCATTGCTAACACACTTCTGAATATTCACGTTTGTTTTGGTCGGTGAAAACCGCCGTTTGTTTTGTTAAATTTGACGGAGATTTTACCCTCATTTGCATATTTAACGACCTGCTGCAGCAGACAGAGAGCTCTGACAGCCTGTGTGTACCGACTGTGTCCCTCGCTGTCCCTATAGGGGACATCAGATGTATGGATGTGTTACTGGTCTGTTCTGTTGCTCTGCGTTGTGTGGAAACAAGATGACTCCCAATAGCGGATGAAGCCTTTTATTCTGCACATGGGTCAGACACAAAACCAAAGTTGGTATGCGGATTCAGGGCCAGGATGCGTGCGTCATCTGCAGCATGGAGAATCTCTTCCTGCTTGTACAAATACTAACGAGTACTACTGTAATTGTAATATATTTCTAATGGTATATGATGGGTCAATAAAATAAACAAATAAAATTCCAAAAGGGAAGAATGTACCATCAAAATGTGAATAAGGTGTGAGTGAGAAATACTTATAATTCGAATTCTTATCTAAATGTATCTAAATTCTGAGGTAGTGATCATATAGTGTAGTACATAAACATATAAAAATATACAGATAGAAAAATATTCAAAAAGAAAACATATCTGACATGTAGCATACAGAAAAGGCACTGTTTCATCCATTTTCAATATACGAGCTGCACAACCTGCGCTCATACAAAGGTAAAGACTAGCCTCTTGTGGCTAAAACTGGTATTACACTTAAATACAGTTATAACGTGGCAGGCTAAGCACATTTGAGATCGCGAATGTTAGCGCAGCCACGAGGCAAACTTAGAACGTACAAAACATGAACAACTTAAACTACAAATCTG
Source organism: Eutrigla gurnardus (assembly GCF_963514095.1). Lineage (NCBI taxonomy): Eukaryota > Metazoa > Chordata > Actinopteri > Perciformes > Triglidae > Eutrigla > Eutrigla gurnardus. The sequence continues at coordinate 3,212,937 of NC_139938.1, read as the reverse complement.
ATTGATTACCTGCACATGGGTCAGACACAAAACCAAAGTTGGTATGCGGATTCAGGGCCAGGATGCGTGCGTCATCTAAACGAAATAAATGTCAAATGAACAGTTGCACTTTCCCATACAAATGTCTTCCAAGATCAAACGAAAATGCAAAACGAAATAAAAGCAACAATACAGAGTCAAACATCGCAAAAATGCGATTTATAATGACCTCATATAATACATTTAAAACGGAAGGTATCTGGTCTCATGCAATACAGGGTGAATATGACTTTTAACGACTTTTATGCAGACCCACGAAATCCCAACCTACCTGCAGCATGGAGAATCTCTTCCTGCTGCAAATTACCCACAATTCAAACCTGTACAGGAAACTTCAAAATAAAAGTCTGGACCCATTTCTGCAGGATTTAAAATAAAACTCATATAACTGTTTATTCACTCCGTTACATACACCCCCCTTAAATCCTGCCAAACTGGGGACGTACCGTAGAGATAATCTCAGGAAAAGAGGGAGAGAAGGAGAGAAATCTTAGATAGGACCAAAGAGAAGAAAGACTGGTATGTCACTAGAGAGTATCAAAAGCTGTCAATTAAGAAATTCTCCATCTAGGGAGTACTTAAGGAATGGAATGGCGCCATATCCCATACTAAAAGTAGACTATAGAGATGCCTGCTACACCTCAGATTCTGCTAAGACTCTATGTCTGATACCTCAAACTATTCTCTGTTCTCTCTAATCTGACTAAAAATGACATCTGTTAAACTAAAACTAAATGTTCAGCTTAAAACAAGCTTACAACTAGAGAAATTAAAGACTTCACTGTGGACTCTGAAGTGTCAAGGACTTGTTCATTCATCTCACATATGAGTCTTTTAGGAGGTTTGACAGTCCTGCCTCGCCTGGTCTGTGTAACAGCATTCTCAAAGCTCTGAGGCTGAGCGCAAACAGCAGGCTCGTCTGACATGGTGTCTACATGGGCGGGGACTACTGGGTGGGTTTCAGCAGCTGGTGGCCCGCTACTCACAGGCAGAACATCACTGTGCTGTTCGCTCTCTTCAGCTGCGATGCCACTTGCTGAATCACCTGGCTCAAGCACGCATTCAGACACGTCAGAGTCTTCAGTGTGGTGAACCAGACACTCCTCCTCTATGTTGTCGGGGCTAGCATTCACCCAGTGTGCGGTTCGATCACCTACACTGATTCCATCATCAGGAAGACTGACCTCAGGGACTGCCTCATCACCGTCACTGGGCTGGGGGTCCTGCACATCGTCCAGTGGTAGAAAGTCCACAGGGAGCAGCAGGTTCCTGTGGACTACCCTCACTCTGTCAGAGTTGACACCTTTGATCTTGTAGACATTAATGTCAGGGTTCACGGCTACAACTTCGTACGTAGAAGACTCCCATTTGTCGGCTACCTTCCTTTTACCTCTTTCACCTCTGTTCGCAATGAGCACTCTGTCTCCAACGGCAAGTGGTGAGCCTTTGACTTTCTTGTTGTAGAGCCTGGCGTGTCGTGTCTGTTCTTTCTGACTGTGCCTCTGTGCAATCTGTGCCGCTTCACGCAGGTCTTTCTTCAGGCGGGACACAAACTCACTGTGGTCCACCACCACTTCGTCAGAGAGGACGCTCTGAAACAGGATGTCAACTGGGAGACGAGGGACTCGACCAAACATTAGATAGAAAGGTGCAAAGCCAGTCGTCTCGTGCTCTGTGCAGTTGTAACAGAAGGTGAGAAGCTGTAACATCTGAGGCCATTTGGCTTTAGACTTCGGAGGCAGAGTTCTGATCATGGATCCAAGGGTTCTGTTGAATCTTTCAACAACGCCGTTACCCATGGGGTGGTACGGTGTCGTATGTGACTTTTCAACACCTGATAGAGACAATAGTTCCTTGATCAACTTGCTTTCGAAATTTGCTCCTTGGTCAGAGTGAATTCTCTTTGGAAAGCCGTAGATGAGAAAGAAGTCATTCCAGAGTTTTCGAGCTACTTGCTTGGCAGACTGATTCTTGCATGGGAAAGCATGCGCCATCTTGGAAAAGTGGTCTGTTACAACCAAGACATCCATGGACTTGCCATCGCTGACCTCCGCAGACCAAAAGTCGATGCAGACCAACTCCATCGGCTCTGATGTGCGGATATTCTCCAATGGAGCACAGGCATTGGGCTCTGGAGTCTTTCCCACAACACAGCGGTGACAATTCTTCACGTGGCTGTCGACATCACGCTTCATTCCAACCCAGAAGAATCTCTGCCTTGCTAGTGACAGTGTTCGGCTCTTCCCCTGGTGACCAGCTGCATCATGAATTCCGTTTAGAACTTGTGTTTTGAGGGAGTCAGGCACCACAAACAGAAAAAAACGCCTGTTCATGTTGCCGTCTCTTCTCACTTTGCACAGCATACCATCACGGATGATCAACTTGTCCCAATATTTCAGGAGCTGACGTACACTGGAGGGTTCATCTGTTCTCTCACTCTTAGATGGCTTTCGACGTCTCTCAACGTAGTAGAGCACTCGACTGATGGTCCCATCTTGTCCCTGCTGGCTCATAAAACTGCTGTGAGGAATGGGGGAATTAGCCTGCTGCAATTGAGGAACAGCTAGGCCCGCACCCAGTACCTCACTCAGTCCACCAGTGGAGTGTGCACTGAAAACAGCTGAAATCTCTGGAGCTTCGACTGAACCACTTCCACCGCTGGGTGTGTTCTGTGGATCTTTGCCTGATCTGAGAACCCTCTGGTGGTTGTTGGTGTACTTGAATGCGTGCTGGACAGTATCGTCACCATAACCACTGACATTCCTCAGGAGCGACACATATGGCTCTGTGACGAGGCGGTGGCTTATGCAAGACTGGACAAATGGCTCTCTGCTCAAGGCATCAGCGACAACATTTCTGGGGCCTGGAACATATTTCAGATCAAAGCTGTATGATGCGAGTTTAGCCACCCAGCGTTGCTCACAAGCATCTAGCCTGGGTTTTGTCAGGATATATGTCAGAGGGTTGTTGTCGGTCCATGCTGTGAAGTGACGTCCTTTAAGCCAATGGCTGAACTTTTCGCAGACAGCCCACTTCAATGCAAAGAACTCCAGTCTGTGAGCGGGGTAGTTCATCTGCGAGCGAGAGAGTGTCCTGCTGGCAAAGGCTACCGGTCTTGCTATCTCTTCACCAGGAGGGACTTGAGAGAGAACTGCCCCGACTCCGTCAAAGGATGCATCAATGGCCAAAACGAAAGGCTGGTCGAACAATGGATGAGCCAAAATCACACTCTGCAGCAGATCCGACTTCAGCATCTCAAATGCGTTCTGACAAGCAGGTGTCCAGTCAGCGGGAGTGAGCTTAGCGTAACACAGTCTCCTTCTAGGCTTTCTCCCCTTTTTCACAGGAGTCTGCTTGCTGGATCCCGATGTTAACTGGAAGAGTGGCTTGGCCTTAGCAGAGCATCCTTCAATGAAGTGTTGGTAGTACAGCACCATACCAAGGAACGACCTTAACTTCTTTGGGCATGGTGTCTGTCCATCAGCTTCCATCAGATCAATTCGCTGGACTTTGTTGATGGCCTCGACTTTGTCTGGGTCTGTCTTAATGCCTTCCTCACAGATGATGTGGCCCAAGAACTTAACAGACCGTCTTAGAAAGAAGCACTTCTTAGGGGCTAGCTTCAAATCGTGCCTGGCCAGACGTGAGAAGACCATTTCGATGCGCTGAAGAGCCACGGACTCAGACGGCGCAAACACCATCAGATCATCTAAATAGCAGAGTACACTGCTGAAGTTCTCATCTCCAAAGATGGACATCATCATTCTCATGAAGGTGGCTGGACTGTTGGATAACCCCTGAGGGAGCCTGTTGTACTCGTGTAGGCCAAACGGTGAAGAAAAGGCTGTGTACTTTTTGTGTTCTTCCTGTAGAGGCACATTATAGTAACCTGATGTCAGGTCCATAGTGGAGAAGAAGGCGTTTCCACCCAGAGCAGCTAACACATCTGACTGGTGTGGCAGTGGGTAGGCGTCTCTGACTGTCCGTGCATTCAGCCATCTGAAGTCTGTACAGATCCTTAAGTCACCGTTCTTCTTCCAGACTAAGACAAGGGGAGAGGCATAATCACTGTGCGACTTGCGAATGATTCCTTTCTCCTCCATCTCATTCAGAGTTGTTCTTAGTTTAGCATACTGGCTTGGTGGTATTCGCCTGTACGGCATACGAAAGGGTCTGTCGTCAGTCAGATGAATGCGGTGAACAAAATCTTTAGCTTCTCCACAGTCCATTTTGTCCCTTGAGAAGATTGACTCATGACTTTCGATGATCTGTAGCAGTCTGTCTTTCCAGTGTGCGGACACTTCACAAGACTCTAAGTCAATGTCAGAGAGATTCAGGTTGCGTAGAACACGTCTCATCTCTTCACTGGATCTGTGTGTTGGAGAGGGGCTGTTTTCAGCACATTGCACATTAGAGTTGATCTGTGTAGGTTGTGGCAGGTCTTCCACAGCAATACAAGGTGACACGTCAGCTATCTTGGTGTTTCTTTTCAACACGACTCTGTGGTTGGTTGGATTGATGACTTTCAGTGGGATAGAACCATCTCCCCAAAGCGGTGTGATCACCCTGCCAACCATTATCTGCTTCGGCCTTGACCTTGACTTTGTCGGCTCAACGATGACTGTGCTGCCCACAGACAGGACTGACGACACAGGCAGCTTTCCCCAAACCAGGTGTTCTGTATGCGGCTCTAACGTCACACTTCTCTGGAGCTTTACAGTACCTACTCTCTCAGGCACAGATTCACCTCTCCACCTCTCAGTGTTGGAGAAAAGGGACAAGAACTCGCAGCACTCATCACTCTGGTTATGGCTGGGCGTGGACAGAAGTCTCCAGTAGCCACTCGTCTCTCTCAGCTGCATCAAAAGCTTCTTGATGGCGTTGGTGCCCAGAATCAACTCCTCTGTCTGACCTGGCACCACTAAAGTAGGAACCGTCATGGAGCAGCCGTACACTGTGATGTTAAGGTCATAGATTGCCGTCGGTATGACGCGATGGCCTCCACAGCCAACAATGACAATGTCTTGTGCTGACTGCTTCTTGATGCTTGGAATGCTATTCACTAAACTCGCTTCAGCAGACTCACTAAGAGTGCATGCCATGGATCCACTATCAATAAGAGCTTTAAAAGTGGGTCCATTCTCAATTGAAACTGATGTGTAAAATAAACTGTCAGACTTCGGAACTGTCTGTAACCTCTGAAAAATAACTGTTTTCTCTGAAGAAATATCACTACTGTACAACTGACTTAAAGTTTCATAATCTGAAAAAGCTTCAAAGCTAGAGGTGGGAGGCTCACTCTGAAGATCTACGTGGTTCTCCCCTACACGCAGATCAGTTAGTTTGATGACTGGCCAGCCGGCGCTGCACTCCTGAGTGGACATCTGTTCCTGGCGTGATCAGGTGAAAAGCACTGGAAACACAGCTTGTTATCTTTGCAGTGTGACAAAGCAGAGTGAGAGGCATCTTTACAGACTAAACATGGCGTGTCATTAAGACCTTGAATCCGAGGTAAGCCACTCGACCCTCTAGTTGCTGGTCTGGACTGTGCTTTACTCGTGAGAACTTTCTCCAGCATACTAATCATCCTCTCCAGAGCAGAGTTGTCAGTAGAGGCGGACTGGGGTGGAGGCTGAGCACTACACAGGGGCTGTGCTGGAGGCTGTGCATTACACTGTGGCTGCAGTGAAGGCTGGACATTACAATGAGGCGCTGAGCTAGTGTTCACCTCCATTCTGTTCATAGCCACTTCCCTCTTATCATTCCTCTTGCCTGCTGCCTTGATAACCTTCTCTGAGTGGTACTCATTCAAGACTTCCTGTACCTCAGCAGCTGACCACTTGTCAATAGTCTTAGAGCGGAAGGTGAGAGCTAAGTCTGGGCTTGGGCAGTTCCTAATGAACATGCGTGTGACCTCAATGGACAGGCTATCCTGCTGCTTACCCTGTTCCTTGAGACACTCTGCAGTCACATCAGCGGCACGGTTAAGGCGCAGCCAGTAGTCATAGGGGTCTTCCTGTGACTCGGGGAGAGTTGTATAGAAGTCTTGCAGAGGAAGAGGTGAAAACTGCTTACAACTGAAGTGTTTCCTTAAAAGGCTGTATATGGAATCTGGGCTACTTTTGACATCAACCCCACTAGACTTCACGCTCACTTTGACAACATCTTTGGCTTTGCCCCTTAAGTGGATGAGAATCTCCTCACCTTGTTCCTCGGTAGGCAGGCCTCCCTTCCGTATGAAGGTGCGCATGAGTTCAATCCATTCTTCCAGTGTAACAGTGTCAGACGCGTCACCTCTGAACGTAGGAGGATCTTTCACTTTTCTCTGACTCACTACGCGAAGCTGAGATGAACTTGACACGGAGTCCTGAGCTGGGGTGTGACTGTCACTGTGTACACTAGAGGCAGCTACCTCTGCTGGGCTAGACCTGCTCAAGTGTGCGAGGAGACTATCAGCTAACTGCTGACCTATGTGTTGCACAATGTTACCCATCTGACCTAGAATGTCATGTTCAGTGTTGGGAGTGGATGTGCAGGGGACCTGAGGCATAGAGAGGCTATCATGCTGTGTGCGACAGTCTGTGTGTGTGTCACTAACAAGAGAACTTGAAGCTGCCATCCCTACACCTCTACCTACTGTAGTGTTAATGTCTGGGAAGGGAATGGGCGCCCTCAGTAACCCTCTACCTCGACCTACACTGACAGGTGTCTGAAAGCCCTGTAAACCATTACGCTGTGGGCTATCCATTATAATCCAAAAGATAAGAGAATGAGAGAAAGGTGAAGAAAGGTAGAGAAATAGAGAGCACCTATACACTATGATACACTTACTACTACACCTACTCAAAATGCAAACATCTACATGCTGCGGCTACTATGACCCGAAAATAAGCTCAGCTGATCTGCAGAATGATGACAGGCCCACCGGTCCGAAGAGGCGTTGATCGACGACCAACTGAAGTCCACGGGAATCACGGCACCAATGTTACTGGTCTGTTCTGTTGCTCTGCGTTGTGTGGAAACAAGATGACTCCCAATAGCGGATGAAGCCTTTTATTCTGCACATGGGTCAGACACAAAACCAAAGTTGGTATGCGGATTCAGGGCCAGGATGCGTGCGTCATCTGCAGCATGGAGAATCTCTTCCTGCTTGTACAAATACTAACGAGTACTACTGTAATTGTAATATATTTCTAATGGTATATGATGGGTCAATAAAATAAACAAATAAAATTCCAAAAGGGAAGAATGTACCATCAAAATGTGAATAAGGTGTGAGTGAGAAATACTTATAATTCGAATTCTTATCTAAATGTATCTAAATTCTGAGGTAGTGATCATATAGTGTAGTACATAAACATATAAAAATATACAGATAGAAAAATATTCAAAAAGAAAACATATCTGACATGTAGCATACAGAAAAGGCACTGTTTCATCCATTTTCAATATACGAGCTGCACAACCTGCGCTCATACAAAGGTAAAGACTAGCCTCTTGTGGCTAAAACTGGTATTACACTTAAATACAGTTATAACGTGGCAGGCTAAGCACATTTGAGATCGCGAATGTTAGCGCAGCCACGAGGCAAACTTAGAACGTACAAAACATGAACAACTTAAACTACAAATCTGATTGATTACCTGCACATGGGTCAGACACAAAACCAAAGTTGGTATGCGGATTCAGGG